>NC_086043.1:6436322-7078205 GCF_947568885.1 Cydia strobilella | reverse complement strand
ATAATTTTTTCATGAAAGAAAAAACTTTAAAAGAAAGGATTTTACATAAATCCGTTGATTCCATTTGTATTCGATTCACTTTGATCTGTTAAAATGTAATATAATATTTACTTACAGCTGTACCGCCGCTGTGTAAGCGAGTTGGAGTGCCGCGCCATGAAGCCGCTGAACGACGACGCCAGCAACCGGCAAGAGATCACATCCTGGCGTACAAGACGCTAAACGACTCGAAAGAGGGCGCGAAGTGCGTCTACATCTGTCCGGGCGGATTCCAGGAGGTATAAATGATTTTTCTCAAAAATGGACGGCAAAGTCGACGTTGCCGGTTAAAAAGTAGGTCGCGAAGTGCGTAGTTTATGGTCAGTCAAAAAATTAAAAAGTTAAAAACATTGCAGTCTCGATTTCGGGACTGCAATGTTGCATACAAATTCCATTATTTGTCGAGTTCCAAACTTTTTAAAAGTTGAAGTGGCCATATCAAATGAAGGCATAGGTCCATTAAACAGCCAAACAGATGATCAGTACTTATTATTATAATGTTGGTACTGCGACTATTTAGCTGTCTCAAATAGGTTGGCGTATTTTCGGCAGAAAATTACACTTCGTTTTTCAATTAAAAAAAATAAAAAGGCGGCAAAGCAAATCTTATCAATTGTTTTTACTTTTTTCTGTGAAAATATATACGTAAGAACGTTGCTTCTGTAAAATATTTCTATTATATTTGTATTTGGTGCGCCATTTTTGAGAAAAGCACTATATATGACTCGGCAGGAAGGCTACTTGCTGGCTTCGGATTCAATTAAACGGACTCCCAAGGTCGTCCATTTAAAACGAATCCTCAGCCAGCAAGTAGCTACTTCCGAGCCTCGACAATAATGTACTATTAATTCAGTCGTACCCATTCCACCAAGGCAATAACTGCCACTAGTTACTACATGTTTATTTAGATCCTGAACTTAGATATTTATAAACCAGAACTTTTGTGCCATAGCTTTTGTGTGCGGTTAATGTACTAGTTTAGATATTATACCATGCAGTTTACAAGTCGATAACTCTTGATGTTTAGCCCTGTAGCAGTGAGTGGGACGCTGTCCAGCAGGCGCATTAGGAGCAGGACATCCTTCAGTTCGTACCGCGCCTCTCTTCCCGCGCATGCATCACGCAACTTTGTCGCGAAGGCTTTAAGAAATGACCGTTGTCCTCAGTCTGGCGATACGAAAAGAGCGGAGTGCGTGCGGTGTCCCGCGTCGGGGTGCAGCCGGCAGTGCAGCGGCGGCAACATCGACTCCGCCGCCGCGGCCGACCGCTTCCGCGGTTGCACCATCATCAACGGGGACCTCACCATTTCGCTGCCGGCCACCGGTGAGACTGTCCTCGAATACTTTACAAGTATTATCCGATTATCACAATGACGCCGCTCCGATGTGGGAGCGAGACAGCGTTATGCACGTATATAGCAGAGTCCCGCTCACACACCGAAGCGGCGTGCGGATCCGCACACAATGTGAAGACCGCCTTAAGACATATTGCCATGAAACAAATAGTACTAATGGATTGATTTCATTGCGAGTTACCTGTCGGCTTCGCTTGCCTTCTCCACGGTGATAAAATGATAATGCACTTTAAATTATGTTGTTATGTTTTTTATTTTATTAAAAGTTCGTTTAACATAATGCATCTGACTTCACAAAAACAGTTCTCTTCATAAGCACATAAACAGTGATGATTTCCGAGAGCAAATACACGAGCTACTAAATTAAAGTCCCATAATCATATAAGTGTTGTTGTATTTCAAAAGTTCCCTCGATTTCTCTGGGATCCCGTCATCAAATCCTGACTTGATGACAATGGGACAAAACTCAAAAGCAACCTTTAAAACCTTCAAACACAAAAATAATTTTCGAAATCGGTTTAATGGTCTCCGAGTAATCCGAATAAAATCCGATGAATTGTAATCGGTTAAAATATCCATAAATACTTGCTAAAGTACTATTTTGCTACAGGCAACATCGTGGCTATCCTCGAAGCGGCCATGAGCGACGTCCATGAGATCCGAGGACGGCTCAAAATATTCCAATCTATGCCGCTAGTTTCGCTCACGTTCCTAGACAAGATCGAACGGATCATCGCCAATCCTAAAGCTAACAGGTGAGTGCGCTATAGTATTTATCAAACGGTAGGTAGGGTGACAGGTGACATCTCCATATATTTATTTTATTTTTATTTATTCAACAAATTACACAGTATGACAGTTAATCAATAATATAACAGACATTTAAAATACAAATCTAATATATAACAGACTACTCACGTTTATCCATCGCCTCACAGAACTTCATACACTCACTACAGATAACAGACCAATCACTTGCAAAAACATCACATTCCGGTGCTGATGCGAGGAGCGCGTTAAGCAGTTGAAGAGCGCGGACTATAGGAGACTTACTATAGGACACAGTGCGTGTTCTTGGTACAGCCATTAGCTGAGGCATTCGTAGTCGGAAATTAAATTTGGCCTTATCTATCGAAGGTACAAGTAAACGTACCAGCTGCGTCACCAGTTCTGGGCAGTCCGAGGCTCCTCTCAAGATGCTACAGGCAGAAATCATAAGTCCAAAATTACGCCTTACTTCCAGAGAATTGAATCCCAAAAAGCTATACCTACAGAAATTTCGAGGGATACAAATATGGGTAGCAGCCGTACATCCTTTTATATAAAAATCGCAAAAATCGCTTGTAACCTAAAAACACCAATTCTGGCAAAATTGTATTGAGATGACATCTGTCAGCCTAATCATCGAATTTGAAATATACAATAAAGCTCTAATGCTAAAGCCAACTACGAATGTATAAATATTCTGCAGTCTGCTAATTACGAAGAGTAACGCCTGATTTCCTCCTACGCTGAAGTCGGTCGCTGACGTCGGTCGAGCGTACCGTCGGAAGAAAACCCGGCCAAGTGCGAGTCGGACTCGCGTTCCACAATTTTTAACAATGTACCAATTTTTTGTGAAACGAGAGGTCTAAAAAATCCGTGGGGGTCGGATCAAAAACTAAGTAATTAAGTCCGACTCACGCTTGACTGCATATTTCTAATAGGTTTTCCTGTAATCTATAGTTAAAGCTACTTTGTATAATTATTTCAAAAATTTTGACCCGGTAGTTTGGCAGATAAAGGGGGGAATGGTAATTTTTTGGCTATTTACTCAAATAACTTTTAAACTATTTATTTTAAAATTACAAAAAAAATATATTTGAGATTCTCATAATGAGCTCTCTCATTTGATATGTAACACGATATAGTTTTATTTTTTATTTTTATTCTCTTTATTTATCTTTCATCTTAGGCTAGGTTTTTATAATATGGATATAAAAGTAAAATACAAAAACACTTACAAAACATTACAAAAAAATATATAAACACATTATAAAAAACCTAACCTAGGGTACCGCCGGCAGCGGGGCAAGGCCCAAGCTGCCGGTGGTCAGGGCCGCAAAGAGAGGAACCGGCGGACTATCCGCGCCGTGTCCAAGATCACCGCCTTCTGCATCTGACCCTTGATCCAACCACCCAGCGAGTCTCTCTAGGTGTTGGTCGAGACTCTTCGCAATGAGACCGTTCGCTGACACGACTATAGGAACAATGATCGTCGAGTCAACATTCCACATGGCGGTTATCTCGTGAGCCAAGTCTAGGTACTTGCTGGACTTGTCCTTCTCGGCCTTCACGAGATTCTCATCATGGGGGATGGTGACGTCGACGAGCACAGCCCGGCGCTGCGTTCGATCTATCAGCACGATGTCAGGCTTATTGGCTACAATAGTCCTGTCAGTGACGATAGACCGATCCCAATAGAGCGTGGCACGACCATTCTCGAGAACTGGCACAGGTAAATACTTGTAGTACGGTACTTCGCGGTCCACAAGGCCATATAGAAGAGCAAGCTGCTGGTGAATAATCCTGGCTACGAGATTATGTCTGTGCAAGTACTCGCCGTTAGCAAGATGAGAACAACCGGAAATGATATGCCTGAGTGACTCTCCGGGACGGCGGCATGCCCGACAAATGTCGACCGTACCGTCCTTCAGGATATATTTCCGATAGTTGTTCGTCATCATAACTTCGTCCGCAATTGCACAGGCAAAACCCTCGGTTTCTCCGAAGAGGTCCCCGAATCGTAACCAGTTCACCGACGCGAGCAGGTCTACATCGGGTCCCGTGAGGGCCTTGTAGAACCGCCCGTGTAGCTGCTTATCCTTCCATACCGCCCTGCGGTCCGCAGTACTTTGTACCACAGGTTTGTGCCAGTTCTCGTTTGCCAAGGAGAGCGGCGTGAGTTTCCTGTCTACTGCCACCACGTCACAATGTATCCCACACTCGTTGTTAAGGAAATAATTCCTGAGATTGCACACCTCGCGGTTGTGGAGATCTTTGGCGTTTAGGAAGCCTCGGCCTCCACACTTCCGTGGGATGTACAATCTCATAACTGACGAGCGTGGGTGTAACATACGGTGTGTAGTGAGCAGTAGCCGGACCCTCCGATCCAGAGCATCCAGCTCGGTCTGAGTCCACCTTAGTATGCCAAAGGAGTATATGAGTAGGGGCATTACCCAGGCGTTGAAGGCGCGCACTTTGTTGCCTCCTGACAAAAGACTGTTAAGGACTTTTGTGAGCCGACTGAAAAAGCGCTCCTTCACCGTCCGTCTAATACCCTCATCCTCAATACCCAACGACTGTGACATACCAAGGTATTTATAGGTTTCTGATTCAGAGATAGATCTGAAAGACATAGTCTCAGAAAGTTGTAAATTTGTTGAATTTACAACCTTCCCCCGCTGTACATGCATAACCGCACACTTATCGACACCAAACTCCATTCTGATGGCGGTACTGAAAACTTCTGTGGTTTTCAGTAGCACCATCAAGTCTTGGTTATTTGGCGCAAATAGTTTGAGGTCATCCATGTACAGAAGGTGAGAAATGACTTCACCCTCTCTCCGAAGCCGGCAACCTAACCCTGAATCCTTCAGCAGGGTGCTGAGGGGATTCAGAGCTAGGCAGAACCACAGGGGACTCAGACTGTCACCCTGAAATATTCCTCGCTCGATCCTTATAAAGTCCTGCGGGCCAGGGCGGTCATCCCCACCACCTGGTTGACGAAGAGCTGTGATCCACTGCCTCATACATGCGCTTAGGAAAGATATTAAAGCTGCATCAAGTTTATACAGCTCCAATACCCTTCTCAGCCATGAGTGAGGCACCGAATCATAGGCCTTCTTATAGTCAATCCAGGCAGCCGAGAGGGCCCCCCTGTTCCGCCGAACTTGTTGACATATGGTCATGTCTATGAGGAGGAGCTCTTTAGTACCACGGGACCCAACCCTACATCCATTTTGAGCGGAGGCCAAAATATTGTTTGCGACAATATGCGCGTTGATTTTTGCTCTCAAAATGGATGTAAGGAGCTTGTAGAGTGTAGGCAAGCACGTGATGGGTCTGTAGTTCTTCGCTTCCGTGGTACTACCGGACTTGTAGAGCAGGAAGGTGACACCAGTTGTTAAGGAAGGTGGGAGAGAACCAAGCTCGAGGGCTAGTTGAAATTGTGCTGCCAAGCAGGAGTGCGAGCATCGGAACCATTTTAGCCAGAAGTTGTGCAATCCATCCGGCCCAGGACTTTTCCAGTTCTGGGCCGTGCGGATGGCACAACTTATGTCATCGGGGCTGATGGTGACTGCCCCCATAGGTTCGATAGACTCGCACTCATGCTCAACAACATTCATCCAACTCCCCTCGGTGTGTCCGACAGGCACCGACCAGATGCTACGCCAGAAGTCAGTCATGACAGTAGCATCCGGCGGCTGCGAGTCGGACGCGCGAAGGTTGGTTTCCTCCCACCTTCGATACACCTTCCTTTGGTCACTCTGGAAAAGACGATTCTGCTGGAATCGATCCACACGCTCTCTGTAGCGGCGAATACGGTTTGCCCATGCATAGACTTTCTGCTTTAGAAAGTCGACGCGCTCTGTAACATTGGCCATGTAGTCGCGGGGCCTGATATCCGTCCCCGCGAACGCCTGGTTCACAAAGCGCATTACTCGGGGGCGATTATTGCCCCCCCTAAAGCAGATCAGCTTTGCAATGAGAGTCCTAAACGAGCTGATACGTCGCTCGATCCGCGCTTGCCATGCAGGGACACCTCCGGCGGTCCTAGTTGCACGTTCAGCGTCCGGAAACTTGACTCGAGCAACACGGCACGCCGCGATGGCTCCGCAGTACATGATCGAGTGCGTATCTTCTAAATCTTTACTAGTCCGCAGATATGGCTCTAGCAAAGCGTTTAGGGCTCCCATTATCGCTAGATTGCGTCTATTCATAGGTAAACGTGGTAATCGTGGCCTAGTGTCGGGTGCGGAGCGATACTGCGTAATTGCCTCCTCCAGAGTCCTCCTCAGTTGCTCATTGGCTGTACTACTCACACTCTGCGCGAACTCCTCCTCGTCGGCATTGAGATCCACCCGCGGCGCCCCCGGTGCCTGGTCGGGTGCCGGCATTATTTTTATTATTATTATTCAGAGATTTTATAAATATGATACAAAAAGCCAATTACAGGTTCTCACCAGTAGCTACATATTAACAAGAACAATTGGTGGTTAGCACTATTGCACGATTCCTACATTTACACGCCAAACCTATAGTAAACTCATAATTCGAAATTAACTAAAGAGGATACACAAAGAAAAAGAAAAAATACAGCACAATGAAATTTAAATTAATTTTAAAAACTTTATTTTTTAATTTTCTCATTTACCCCCCAAAAGTGGCCCCCATGTTTAAAATTCATTTATTTACGTTACATGTCCGTCTTTGGGTCACAAACTTACGTATGTGTAGCAAATTTAAACTTAATTGGTCCAGTAGTTTCGGAGAAAATAGGCTGTGGCAGACGGACAGACAGACAGACAGAAGCACGCGTGATCCTATAAGGGTTCCGTTTTTTTCCTTTTGAGGTACGGAACCCTAAAAATCTGCCGCGGTCGTCAGCGTCGCTGTGCGGGGGCCCATAGAACATTATGTTAATTCGTACGCTCGACCGACGTCAGCGACCGATGTCAGCGTAGGAGGAAAACAAGCCTAAGACCGCTGGCTCAGTTTGTAAGATTTTACATGAAATATATATTTTCATCGGCGCTTTGTTGCGATCTCTTACAAGCAGTTTCACATATCACAAACATTTTTTTTTGTAACGTTTAGGTACGTAACTTACGACAAACTATAAATACGAGTATAATAGGTCCGCTTTTAAATCGAATTGAATGGACACTATAAACACGGTCAGCTTTGGTAATATCCAAATGCTGATTTGGTCAGCGTAATCTGTAGACACAATAATTGTTGTTATTTGCCGGTTGGGCTTAATTAGTGTAACCCAACTTGGTTGGCTTGATTCCAGCCAAATACTCACCTCCTGAATTAAATGTTTACATTTCATAACATCTCTAACGTATCTGTCATTTTTCAGCACCGAAGCGTTAACGATATACAACAATCGCAATTTGGAACTACTGTGGGACTGGGAAAAGCGGAAGGCCCAAAACAAGACGCTGGAGATCAGGGGGAAGGTGGTCATACAGTTTAACCCCAAACTGTGCCCCAGCGAGATCAATATGCTTAAAAACATCCCTTACAAGAACGAGCCCAATATCGAAAATGATAATGGCGATGAGGCGTTTTGTAAGTACATATTTCATAGTTATATGTAATATACTTACACGGAAAGTACACAATGTCATCCGAGTGGTGCTATTACTGAACTAACATCACACTGCTCAAACTCACATATAAAAATAATATCGAACTATTTTGTTTATCCTAACAATTATGCAATATTTGAGAAATATAATGTCGGTTTGTTATCCAGGCAGAGACAGGTTTTGAACGTCTAATTTCTTTGGACCTAAATTGATGATATTTCGAGTTTCTTGGACTACTAGCCAACAAAACACTTCGTCAAAAATGTGTCCAAAGAAATTAGGAGCACAAAAACACTGTTTATTACACCCATATATTTTATAAATTTTATTAAGTTCACTATCAATGTCTGTCTACTCCACTCCAACGGTGACGTCGGTACCGTGCCATATTACAACGCTTTCCATTCCAGGCAACCAGGAAGTCCTCACGCTGGCGCCGACCCGCTTCGAAACCGACAGAGTGGTCCTCAGCTGGAACCCCTACTGCGTCCCGGATTCTCGCAAACTCCTCGGCTACTCTCTCTACTACATCATGACCGACCGTAACGTCACACTTTATGAACAGCGCGACGCCTGTTCTGACACGTTGGTATTCTTTTCACATTTGAATAATGAACTCACATAATATCATGATAGCACAAAATCTCTAATGTTATAGGAAGAAAGATGATGCAACAATATGGATTCTAATAAAGTTATCACTTACTTACCTGGTAGTAATAATTGTGTTTTTCATTCATATACTAAATTCCATCATTTTCAACATTGCAGTGAGGATGTCTTGATTTTTTCTGGCTAATGAAGGAAAACATTTTATTTCCAAGATAGCCTCTTCATTTTACACAATACCTAAAAAAACCTAGAGTTAGTGACACATTGACTATTCGGCAACCAAAACAGTAATAACTACATTATATAGGTATTGTTCACTGCTTATTATCCTAGCATTATGGAAGAAGTGAGAATTATTTTCTAAAAAGATCGGCACGAGAAAATTACAATGTACAATGAAGGAGTGAAACTGTACCTTACGAAACTTCACCATCATGAATTCCGCTTCATTTGAGTGAATTTTCCTGGATTTTCGCGGACCAGAACACCGATGATTTTTATAACTTGATTTAGACGTTGCTATCATTTTCAATTTATACAAACAAATTGATAAGTCAAAATAAACATGACCCTATGTGTCAGTGTCAACACTGTCAACAAAAAATGCACTAAACATGACGGCACTGCAAATCCTGCCAGGTCGGCCAGGCAACGTCGCCAACGTCATAGAGTGGCAACGCCGCCCGCAACGTATTTGTACACGACATTTGTGACACACACATACGTAAAATTGATGAAAAAATTACGTTGATTTATGTATGATTTCTGTATGAAACAAAGTTTTTCTATTAGTTTAGCGCAAACGAATATTCGAAAGTAGATAAATGAGCAAATATTTGTGTAGTAATAGTGTGTAGTGCCTTAATTAAAGCAGATTGAATTTTGTATGAAAATCGAACCACCTTAAAGAAAGAAAAGGGGCCGATCAACTTCTGTCCGGCTGTCCAGTGGACAATAGTGACACAGTTTAATAGAACAAATGTTGTTTTATGTTCTACTTACATGTTTAATACCTACATATGGTCCATCATGGAAAGGGCTTAGCTATAGCTACCACATGAAATCTGGTTTTGGTAAATTTAAATCTGACCAAAAACATTTTCATGTAAAATGTTGCCAAGACGACAATATGGCTCGCACTGTCAAAAAGATCATCAATCAGATCTCATGTAGAGCCAAGCTTCTAACTCTACAAGCCCTAACTTCACAAACTCTACACCTTAGTCTTAGGCCGTTTCGGTACACCCAAATAATATAAATACATTCATCTCCCTTCATCCTCTTTATACATATTAGTAAGATAAAGTCCGTGAGCCGATGTTAGTAGACTTCTTTCCAGACAGTACGCTTTTAAGAAACTAGAACCAAGTTTGATATTATTCCAACCCTATTAATGGGTGTATTCCCATTTGTCTCCGTCGGGCACAGATAAGATGTTTTCATATAAATCATTCCCATTTGTCCCTGCCTGATGTATGGCGGCGGTCACGCGGGACTGGGACAAATGGGAACACACCCATTAATTAATGTTGTTTGTAGATGGAACGTGATCGACTTCGCCATCGAAGACAACCGCACGTCGCCTCTGAGCGGCTGCGACCGGCAGATGCTGTTCAAAGTAGTCGCCAACCTCATTCCGGATACGAGATACGCGGCCTACGTGAAAACTTTCACCACGCGCATGGATAACACCAAGGGGGCGCAAAGCCCTATCATATACTTCAAAACTTTACCTGGACGTGAGTTTGGTTTTAATGAACATGTAAAATAAATTGAAACTGCATATGCTCTTAAACTGCTTCTTAATACAGTTTTGTTATGTCTGAACATACTATGAGGGGAGATATGTAAGTCATACCCTCATAACAAAGGTTATGGATTGAAGAAGAGGTGTGAAGTCTAAGATAATCTCTAAGATTATCTTGTCTCCGAGCTTGATTGCTGTATGCACTGTATGGTGCCATATATTTTATGGCAACTGAATTGTCAAACGTCGAACTGTCACAACCATTTTTAGTGTGTAATCTACGGAGCTTTACATTATTATCTTTGGTTTAGATGGACTCATAAAACGTAATGTTTCATGGTGGCAGGTCCCAGCCCGCCCACGGTGACGGTGCGCGAGGACTCGCGCGCGCAGCACAACGTGACCGTGGTCGTGATGCCCCCCGTGCGGCCCAACGGCACCATCATCGAGTACGTGGTGGAGGTGCAGGCCAACAGCTACAACCTGCCCAAGATCATGGCCAGCAGCATCGACTACTGCAGCAATCGTGAGTTTGTAATGTGACGCCGCCATAACTTGTAAAAAACAGTCTCGCGCGCTACACAACACGTGATCGTGGTCGTGAGCCCCCCGTGCGGCCCCAATGGCACCATCGTGGAGTACGTGGTGGAGGTGCAGGCCGAAAGGTACAACCTGCCCAAGAGTATGGCCAGCATCATCGATTACTGCAGCAATCGTCAGTTTGTAATGTGACACCATAACCAGTAAAACGTTTGAAACTGTCTCGCGTGCTACACAACTCGTGGTCGTGACGCCCCTGTGCGGCCCAACGGCACCATCGTCGAGTACGTGGTGGAGGTGCAGGCCAACAGCTACAACCTGCCCAAGATCATGGCCAGCAGGATCGATTACTGCAGCAATCGTGAGTTTGTTATGTGACGCCGTAACTAGTAAATTATACTGATATCTAGTTAGAATTAGTAAGATTAAGTTGACAGCAGTTTGAAAAAAAAAAAACTATTTGATCATGAAATTCTTGCCCTTAACTATCGTCCATAAATACAGTTTTCTTAAATCACAGCCTTTCCTTCTAGTAAATACTCATAATAATACACAGTTCGACTAAAATACCTTCATTTTTCCAGCGAGCCTGCTAGCCAACATCATAGCCGCGAAATCTGAAGTGCCGCAAAAGGACGAGACGTCGATGACGGGCGACGCGAAGAACGGCACGTGCCAGTGTCGGGAGGACACGGAGCGCTACACCAAGTTCGACTCGCGGGCGGAGCAGGATCGCATGGACACCATCGCCTTCGAGAATGATCTCCAGAACTTGGTATACTATCACTAGTCAATTGTTAGGGTACCGTACCCAAAGGGTTAAAACGGGACCCTGTTACTAAGACTCCACTGTCCGTCTGTCACCAGGCTGTATTTCATGAACCGTGATAGCTGGACAGTTGAAATTTTTACAGATAATGTATTTCTGTTGCCGCTAAAACAACAAATACTAAAAACAGAATAAAATAAATAACAAACGTAATTTTTTGCCGTTTTTGCGTAATGATACGGAACCCTTCGTGCTCGAGTCCGTCTCGCACTTGGCCGGTTTTTTCTATATAATTATAATACAATAAAATAAGGTACTTGTCAGAGTTGGACCAAGGTAACTCTGCATGGCATTTGCAATGACAAATTGTGGTAATATCATCGTGAATGTCTAATTTATATAAAACTATGCCGTTTATAATGTCACACATCACTGTGTTATGTTCAAGTCGGTGCGCCTTTTTGTACTGACAAAGTGCGTTTGCCACAGTATATACAATTTGTGTTTAGGAAAATAACCTGCTTTAGGAAAATGTCGCCATTTTCCTTTTCTTAGTCGCTGTCCTCTTTGAAGAATATTGTGGACAACCGCTAATATTATCAAGGGCAGACAAGCTCAGTTTTATATTGAAAAAGTTCTTATGTACAAAATATTTTGTTGTAAATTAGTTTGTAAATATGTATAAATAATTCCATTATTTATTTATTATTATTTCCAGGTGTACGTCAAACAAACGAAAACAACAAAATCCAAGCGCGAGACCAGGATTCGGCGGTCGATCGACAACACCGTCGTGAGCAGCATGCTCGTCATCGTCACGCCCCCTGAAGGCGGTCCCGACACCATCTGGAAGGAAAATAGCACAGACCTCGAAGGTAACTTGACGTAAATCCAGCCTTTACCCGTCGCAATAGAGTCTATTCTGCACTGTTCTGAGTTCAAACGTGGATAATGAATATCAAGAAAAAGCGGGACCGACTATCCCATTGAAACGTTCAGGCAAAAATCAAGTAGTCATTAACATGTTCAATTATATACGGAAAATGAAGATAGCTCAACCTAAACTTGAGTATTAAAGTCACGCAACGAAACTTATGCAACATTTATAATTCAAATACGCTATTGATACTAGAGTATTCTATTGTTGTGACACGATTTTATCGGAGGTGATGATCGGTATGCTGAATGTTTTTAATGAGGTTAAAGCTATAGCTACCAATTTTTCGTTTCACCCTACCTACATTTTACTTTCTACATGTATTTTTGTTGATAGGCTTTCTACGCACACAACACTACTCACTGCCAGGCTCTGCGCGCGAATTGACCATCGAGAATCTGCGTCACTTCTCATGGTACACCGTCAACCTGTGGGCATGTCGTGCTCAGCACCCCAACGAGACGGTCACGGAGTTCAAGAAGACACGTTGCTCCGAACGCGCCTTCTACACCTTCCGGACCACTGAGCTGAGTGAGTACCTACGCCGGTCTGTTGGTCGGAAAACTGCGCCACTTCCCGTGGTATACCGTCAGCCTGTGGGCGTGTTGCGGTCAGCATCCCACGAGGAGTACAAAAGTCGCGCTGCTCGTGCTATTCTGTTCTACCTATATTCTATTCTATAAATATATATTGTGCTCAATTGCTGTTAATATTAAGTAACAAACTCTGTTTGCATGTTTCATTCATACTAAATCTACAGATTCTTTTTCCGTTTTCTTTTTATATTCCACACTGCAGAACGTAAAGCGATAATTATATATAGGTTCAAAAATGATTAGGTTGGTAAATAGTTCTGTTGCTTATTCTGCTCTCCTAGTCTTCTTTTCTAACTTTTCGAAATCTTGTAGCTTCCGTGGACATGGTCAGCAAAGTGCGAGCGTACGAGCTGCCGTCAAACATGACGCTCCCGGATGTGAACGTGACGTGGGACCCGCCCGTCAACCCCAACGGCTTCGTCGTGGCCTACTCCGTGTTCCTGGTGCCTGTGGAGGACAATACGAAGGTGAGCCTTGCAGCTATTGTTAACGTCCTCTGGTAAGAGCGGGAAGTCGAGATGCCGTCAATCATGACGCACCTCGCGCTCGTGGAGGAAAGGACGCAAGTAAAACATTATGATGACGCTCAGATTCTTTCCATTACACGAAAGGACTATCATATAAAACCATATCTTCTGACAGATGCAGTACGGGGTGAAAAACCAGCGTTGCGTGCCACAAACGGACTACGAGAGTAACGGGCGTGGAATAGTGTTCCACAACATGTCGCCCGGCAACTACAGCATCACGGTCACGCCCATCACCGTCAGCGGCGCCGGGAACGCCTCACATCCATTTTACTTGTTCATTGCGGTAAGTGGCATTTTCGTATTTTGAAATCTCAGAAATTAAAAGTGTTACTGGCGGTATTTTTTTAGTTTCTATGGTAGAGTAACATACTGCGTAGTGCGTTGCTTAGTTTAATTTGAAACAAAAAATAACTTAAAAACATTGCGGGATCGGTTTACGCGAAACGCGTCCTTATTCAGTTAAATGTTTCAACCAACCACGGTTTTTTTTATCTGTGTTTGAAATACCTAGTTATAGTTAGGGTATTTCAAGTTCATTTTTACACAACTTTGGGAACAAATCATATTATTTTATGAAATATCTTGATTTGTATTTTTTAAGTAGTCACACTACTATATAATTTTTCTTTAATATATGACATCTATTTCAGTTCATTTTTTTTCTACGAAAAAAAAGGCGACGAATCGTATATTAATTTATATTAGCGCTCGGTCAATGCTCAGGCCAGCAAATGTTTTCATTTTCCGTCTCGACATTACTAATATGTATTTTTTCTAAATGTAGTATTATTTGATTTCAATTTGCTTTCTCTACAGGAGCGTGCTGCGGAAACCGGCTACGAATGGATCTGGGGAGTGGTGGGCGGCATCCTCATAGTAGTGCTAGTGCTGGCCGGCGTCGCTTGGTACGCGCGGCGCGGCCTGCTGCTGCCCGCCGAGGGCAACAAGCTGTTCGCGTCCGTCAACCCGGAGTACGTGTCCACGGTGTACGTGCCCGACGAGTGGGAGGTGCCGCGCGCCAACATCGAGCTGGTGCGCGAGCTCGGACAAGGGTCCTTCGGCATGGTGAGGACTGTTCTCATACATATCCTACCTACATATCCTACATATCTGACCTGGCTATAGTTTTCCACTCATCTACTCGAAGGTTAGCTGGAAGAGATCCCTTATAGGGATAAGTTCGCCTTTGTACTTCCATTACTATAATTTATTTTTGTAAACCTGTGTTGTGTACAATAAAGTGATTACTACTAATACTACTACTACTACATATTATTGACGCGCCGACTCCTATGCATAATCCTTTACCATTGTGTTTTCTCGGCAACGTTCGGATTTGTCATGCTACTTTAGTCAACCTCAGTACTTTTTGTACTGAGCTTGACTGAAATAGCATAACACGTTCGTTTTTTTTTCTTTTTATATGTAATCCAGTAACATGTGTACATATGCCATACGATAAAAAAAAAACGTGCGTTTCCGTGAAAATACTATGGTAAAGGATTATACACTGCATCTGTACAGTCGGTGCCCTAACATAAATGTCCACTTTACTATACAGCTAGTATGGCGACGTGGTTATTTAGGGTGGGGCGTTTACTGTACGTGCTAACATTAAGGACTAGTTGCAATGGTGAGGACAGAGGATGTGGAAGCATAGTTTCTTGCAGTCGAAACTCATTTGACAAACGCATATCTCACTAAGGCCCACTTGCACAATTCCACTAACCCGGGGTTAACCGGTTAAACCTGGAGTTACCATGGTTACCAGTACAATTTGACACTGGGTTAACGGTTTAACCGGTTAACCCCGGGTTAGTGGGATGGTGCAAGTGAGCCTATAAGTACTAAAACCTAGTTTATTTTCTGGATCGGAATGTCAAAGGACCATGCCTAATAATAATAATAGCAATAGCATCTTAAACATGATGGCTAATAAGCTTGATTGTCCTTTGATGTGGAAACTGTGTCAAAGGACAAAATCTGTGTTTATTATTAAGTACTAACGTAGGCTAGGATCAACTAACACTCTTTGGACCATTTGTTGTCTTTAATAAAATAATAATAATAATAATATCTATGCTAGTTTGCTATCGA
Organism: Cydia strobilella; assembly: GCF_947568885.1. Taxonomy (NCBI): domain Eukaryota; kingdom Metazoa; phylum Arthropoda; class Insecta; order Lepidoptera; family Tortricidae; genus Cydia; species Cydia strobilella. The sequence continues at coordinate 7,062,625 of NC_086043.1, read as the reverse complement.
CTGAGACACCGTATTTATATTTTTGTACTTTTTTTAAGTTTAGCTTATGGGTTCATTTATTTGTGTTAATCTCGTTATTTTTAATTTTCAGGTATATGAAGGCATAGGGATAGGCATTGAAAAATTAAAACCAGAAACTCGATGCGCTGTGAAAACTGTCAATGAACATGCAACTGACAGGTATTTATTCAAATTCTGATGTAGTTATTGATTCGACATGAGCCATGTGTATTAGTCAGAAAAAAATCATATTTTCAATGATCTATGACTTTTACAATTTGAAGAACAAGTAATTTAGGAAGTCCGTAAAATAATCTAAACATTTCTCGTTATCAGACGTTCAACGTGTTGCCTCCTGTCGCACTTGTAAATTCGCACGTAAGTGTGACAGAGAGGCAACACGTCGAATGTGGTGGTGGTGGTGGTAGGCCCTCGGATTCTAGGGGCACAATTTAATGACAGGTGGGGAGTTCCTATAAATTAAATTATCTGAGCTTTGTTTGTAACTGTATATTATTTACAAGCGACCCGCTCCGGCTTTGTACGGGTGCAATGCTGATGACAGGGATGACATATGAACCTTCCTTTTGAATCACTCTATCTATTAAAAAAACCGCATCAAATTCCGTTGCGTACTTTTAAAGATCTAAGCATACACAGGGACAGACAGACAGCAGGAAGCGACTTTGTTTTATACTATGTAGTGATAATGATAAGTATTATTTCGGGGTCGATGATAAGGTTTACACAAAGCATATTTTATATGATCGCTAGGTTAGAAAAAAAAGAAAGAAATTTCCAAAATCCTTTTAAAATAAAGAATGGAATTGAGTTATTATTTTGTTTCATGTTAAATAATATTTTTACATACAAAACTTGGAGCGATCTTGGAGGTATATGAGAGAAACATCGATTATTGAGTTTATCGATATAAGAACTTGTAGCGAGACAGAATAATATTGATATTCGCGAGGCGCGCGGATCCGAATACTTTCTCGCTCGCACACTACTACCTGTTGCGCTCAGCGGACCGACCGACCCGAGCGCGAGCGAAGATCTCCGAGCGGCGCACGGCACTGAATAAAAGGCGCTGCGCGGCCGCCGATATAATCAGTTGTTAGCTAGCGGTCCAGCTTGGGAGACGGCCTCTGCTATCCTCAAGGTAAACCAACAAATGAGCACGGGTGAGAACGTCGCTACGTACCGCCCTAAGCTTCATCCTCGGTTAACCTTTAGTCTAGCGTTGGACATCCCCTGAGGAATCGAGCAAGGAGTGAGAACGCCACAGCGTACCGCTCTCCGCTCACATGTTATATATTTTGTTGCTAGGTACTTAACTTGTATAACTTGATTTTGTTCTAGTATAAGTTGCAACCAATAAAATACTGGTTTCCACTTGGCGTCTCATTCCATCCCTACAAACTTAAATTTTGCTACCAAAATTCCGATGTGTGCTCACTACGTGTCTCGTCCTGGTATGAGTTGATGGAATATTTGTACAGGGAGCGTATCGAGTTCCTGAACGAGGCTTCAGTGATGAAGGCGTTCGACACGTTCCACGTGGTGCGGCTGCTGGGCGTGGTGTCCCGCGGACAGCCCACGCTGGTGGTCATGGAGCTGATGGAGCATGGGGACCTCAAGACCTACCTGCGCTCGCACCGCCCCGACTCCGACAACTCGCTGCCCAAGAAGGAGTCGGCCGGTCCACCGCCCACTTTGCAGAACATACTGCAGGTGACATTTTGTGGATATGTGTTACTAGCTATTTCCCGCGGCTTCGTCTGCGTGGAGTTAGCTTATTTTTTATCCAATCTGCTTTCTATCGATTCCTCATACAAACTTGCACCCCCCCATCTTTTCACCCCCTTAAAGGATGACTTCTGGGATAAAAACTACCCTATGCCCTTCCCCGGGACTTAAACTATCTCTATACCAAATTTCAACTAAATCGGTTCAGCGGTTTTAGCGTTATATGGTACACAGTGCTTGCTGTTCCCAATTCGTATGTCTTGTATAATAGAGTGCTAAAGCGATAAGGGAATGGCGACAAGTTAGCACTGTGGTCCATATAGAAATTAAGATGAGTCAGCAGTGCTAACTTAGCACCGTGGACTATATATGAATGTGGGCGAGTTAAGAACGTGACCACATAGAAATGTCTACGAAACAGGACAGTGGGCCATATGGCAATGAGGACAACTTAAGAAGGTGCTGAAATAGAACTGTGGACAAAGTCGCCCTGAGCCTTGTAAACAACCTTTTATTAATATGTTTCATATTTGTTTCAGATGGCTATAGAAATAGCCGACGGTATGGCTTACCTATCGGCCAAAAAATTTGTGCACCGCGATCTAGCGGCGCGCAACTGTATGGTCGCCGGTGACCTCACGGTCAAAGTGGGGGACTTCGGCATGACCAGAGACATTTATGAGACTGATTATTATAGGAAAGGCTCAAAGGGCCTGCTACCCGTTAGGTGGATGAGTCCCGAGAGCTTAAAAGATGGGGTGAGTTATTTCAAATACCTAAACAATCTTTTAATTTTGGTATTTTTGAATTGCTTATTATAAATATATGGAATATTAGAACCACATAAAACCTTAATTTCAGTTACAACTGTCTGTTTAGTCACTTAGGCCAACAGCGTCATCGCTTAAGATTTTAACTTAAAAAATGGGTTTAAAACAAATTTGTTCCTATTTCAGGTGTTTTCAAGTAGTAGTGACATTTGGAGTTTCGGGGTCGTCTTATGGGAGATGGCCACGCTCGCCATGCAGCCATATCAGGTATTTGCGAACATAAAATAGTTATTTGTTATACAAGGATGCAAAGTTGTATTTTACCCGCGAGTGTTTCAACACACGAGAAGTAAAATACATTTGCACCCGTGTGTAACACAAAACTTTTCCCCTCACTATAGCGAGGAAAGTGCAACATCCACAGGCGTTATATCATCTTCATCACTGGAATCACTTATTTTTTACGATATTATAACAGAAAACACTGGAAATTATGATTTTTACGTGAGTCGGTGAGAAGTGTTTTTGACATTTCTGTTCTGATTTATGAAATGTCAACGATGCTTTTTGAAATTGCATCGACTCAACTTGTGCGTTCAGAATTATATTTAAGATCATTATAAAAAATCTAACGTTTCTTATGGAATTTGTAGGTTTATGACTTAAAATTATTAAATAAAGCTAAATTTTGAGCTAAAATAAGCTAGTGGATAAATTGCGTTTTTCCCCGCTTGTTTTAAAAGATAAAAGACGGCTTTCCGAGCTAGTAAGGGGAAAATACATTTATCTAAATTATGTCCCTGCCCCTACAAAATTTCGTAAAAAATCTAATAGTTAAATATGGTGCCGGCAGCTGTCATTTTAATTCATACCATAGAGTGGCATAGAGAAATGTCGAACATTTTATAGAAGCTAACTTAAACGAATTATAATGACGTAGACTGGTGCAACCGGCTCTTAGACTATGTGCAGCTTGTTTTGAAACCTCATCCGCTTAGCTACTTCTGCTGCACCCCTAGTGTGTCAATAATCTGACTCGATCTGTTACCCTCCCCCCGCACCACGCCGCAACCCTGGCCCGTTTAGTACCTAGTGTGTGACATGACTGTGACGTCATTATGTAACCGCCAACTCAGTGAACGAGTACTAAGGCCCACGTTAATTTGGGGCCAATTACTTTAGTGCAATTTAAAACCTTTACAAGCGGAACAGAGTTGCAATTGTAATGTTTCGAAAGAACAAATTCAACCACATTTTCAATACTATTGATTTTTTATTTGGTTCACCAACAACCGTTTACACTAGCGATAGCACAGAAAGAAAGAATACATACATCATTTTTAGTGATATTCTAAGTGCAACAATCACTTAAACACAGCATGCATTTATACAAAGAAAAAACAAAAAAGATCTTACTACAAATTTCCAATTCAAGTACCAAATCACCTGTTATTGAGGGCCTCAGTACTCAGTAGGATAGTGAACATAATTAGGTGGATCGTTATCAGGGTCTGTCGAACGAGCAAGTGCTGCGCTACGTGGTGGAGGGCGGCGTGATGGAGCGGCCGGAGCACTGCCCGGACCGGCTGTACGAGCTGATGCGCGCGTGCTGGGCGCACCGGCCGCAGCAGCGGCCCACGTTCCTGCAGCTCGTCCACGACCTCTCCTCCACGGCCGCGCCCTACTTCCGCCACCGCTCCTTCTTCCACACGCCGCAGGGACAGGAGCTCTTCGCGCTGCAGCGGACTGCTCAAGGTCAGGACCGATCTAGTTATTTATTTATTTTGATTCGAGGGCCCCGGCTCTCCTTCGCGGGCAGGATTTTATGATCTTTATTTTCTCCCACTTATTTTCCCCGAACCAATAGTGAGGGCTTGTAAAAATAGACCTTCCGTCACGTTAGGTGCCTGCTGAACGCTGAAATTTGGTTAGAATTTCTTATTTATTTGTTTCTGTACATTAAGACGAAAGTGGAGGACCCGCGCGAAATAGCCTTTTCATACAAACGTAGTCGTCATTTGCCTCTCTGGATATCGACATTATTGAAAATATTTTGACAGAAGTTGTTGTATATCATCCACAGCTATGCCCCTACGTTTTCGAATTTTTAATTATTATAAGGGTTAGGAGCATTTAAAAATTTGTATGAAATCTGGTTTTCGGTCCCAAGTTTTACCATTTGTATGCAAAAAATCAAAAAAAGTCAAACGCCAGGCAAAAAAGCCATAGCTATGGTTAATATACATCAAATTATGTAAAAACTAAAAATATTTTCCATAATATCAATATCCAGAGAGGAAAATGGGGCTACAATACCTAAATCATCACCTTCCTAAGTCATCCACATTCTTATAACGTGGGTGGTGTATGGAGAAACGGCCGTCCTCTTTCCTCTTAACACATGCTGTACGTTTGGAACTCTATTATTATTATCGTGCATGTTTTTCAAAGTCATATGGTCATTGAGTGGATTGTATAATTCGTAATTAGATGGAATTCGTTATCTTAATTACAAAGAATCCAGTACATACAATGAAAAAAATGTATTGTTTACTGTATTCAGAAAGTAAAAGTGTAAAAGTAAACAACTGAATGAGCATTCTTGCTTTAAAACATGAAGGTGCGCCCAGGGCCGAATTTTACATACAAAATCACTAATAGTATTAGCTTGTATTTTATTTATTATGCAATAGGCCCCAGGTGTAACAAACGCTCCCCGAATGTGCCTGCGAAAGGTTCGCCAACTGGGATAATTCAACAATGATGCCCAGAGCGTGAGCGGTTCGCAGACCGCCAGATCTGGAAGAAACTCTTATAACAAAGTAAAGAATGCTTAGCTTATGAAATCGGATTATACCGCGTATATTGAATTTATAATACATCCCGACGTTTCGAACCCTTTACAGCTCTTTTCAATATACGCGATCCGATTTCATAGTTTTATTTCATGAGTAACTATCGCGGTTACCGAAGACAATATTAAAGAATGCTTATTCGTTCTCTTGGCCAAAATCGCGTTTACGTAGAGCGCTTATTTTTTCTCACGTTATGCCTCAGAAGGCTCCGAGCAGGCCCCTTGCTGATCTATCGTAAGTAACCATATTTGCATGGCGGTAACACGAAGCTCACTATAGAAACTATTGTTTGATAGGCTTGACTTTATCTTTGTCACCCATTTTATTAAGCAAAAAAAACAATAAAGGATATTTGTATTGCTTAAATATACGATATACTAAAGCCATAGTCAACCCTGTCGAGTTGACAAACAACGGACAATTGAGACAACTAACACGTCGTTGTAATATAACTATATTTGATTTGCTTTTTTTTCATAGACGTTGTGTTATTTTTTTATTCATAAATCAAATAGGTACTTAAATAATTTGTGTTTTTGATATTTATTAGCAAGTGTGTTGTATAGGTACACGCAAGTGGGCACTGGAGTTTGCTTGATGTATTTGACTAATGTGGAGGCATGTTATATGTGCCACCACGATATTAGTTTCATTATTATTTGCTTGTACATATATATTCGCTTACTTTTTAAATAGTTGTTTCTAATTAGGGCTAATTCATATCATGTAATTAGGTATCCAAATCACCACCAAATCACAATTTAAGAACCCTTCGTAGCGTTTTAATCAATATTTATTTTTAATCGAAAAGTACGTATGATAAAAATTATGGTATTTCTAATTAAATAAACAAACAATGGGTAATTAATCAAACATCTATGCAAATGCAAAGTAATTAATGATACTGCAAACCTTACGACAAACACATTTCTAATATGGAACGTATCTCCGGAAATGTAATACACAGGTTACCTGTATCTTGCGAAATTGTTTGTATGGTACTCATGATAATTTGTATGGTACAGAGGAGGAGCAGGAGCTGCCAGGCGTGAACGTGGGCGCCGTGGCGACGGGGTCGGGCTCCAACCTGTTCGGCGTGTCGGGCCGCCTGGCGTCGTGGGTGCGCGAGCTGTCGTCGCTGCGCTCGCACGCGTCCGACGACGCGGCCGCCGAGCCGCTGCAGCCGCCGCTCAAGCTGCAGTCCGGCGACGGCGGCGACGGCGGCGGCGGCGGCGGCGGCGGCGGTCCCAACGGCGTGCTGCGCGACGAGCGCTACACGCGCGACCCCGCCGCCACGGGCTGCTAGCGCCCGCCGCCACCCGCGCCCGCCCAACCGCATCTACCTCCGGTCCGTCGGCCGAGCCGACCGACTTCGAATCCTAGCCGTAAGCGTAGTTAGCGAATTATTCGACGAGCCGCCGAACCCGCGAGTGCGCGTCCGCGTCGCTGTATATATTTTTAAACGATCGTCGATTGTGCGTTTCGAGTCGAGCTATTATTATTGTTGTTGTCGTGCGTTGCGGCGCCGCGCCGCGTCGCGCCGCCCGAAGCGGTCCGCTTCGTGTCGCGCGAACGCTCCCGATTAATTTTTATTTATAGTGTAAATTTATATATTTAAGGGAAAGTTCTTAAATCTTCTCTGCATTTATAACTGTAATTTATTGCATACGGAGTGTGCCGACTTGCAGAGGCGACGTTATCTAGAATAAAATCTAGTTAATTATTTCGTTAATTAAGGTTTCGTTACTGACGCGACGATTCGTCGACCCGCGTCAGACGACTCGTTTTCATATCAGGAAATTAATATTTTTGGCGATATTTAAGCCGGTCCGTCGACGGACGCGAATCCTATATAGTTTACCTCAATCAATAGTTGTATCGGTGTCATATTTGACATAGCCTATTAATGTTAAGTTTATCGAGTAAGATGTAATTTTTATATTATTGTGTAGGTGTAAGATGGTGTACTAGTTGTGTTATTAATTTCCTGATATCGAACCCCCGGCCGCCGTGCGCCGTGCGCGACTGCCGCGACTCCACTATATTGACGCAACATCTTTGGGATGTTTCTTGTTACGCTATACATCATTATTTCTGCATCTTGTGCTTTTTGTTGTTATAAGTGACCAAAGTGACCAATATTTTCCCGCCCATACTGCTATGGAAGTTATGTAAATTGATAATTACTAGAATATTCAAGATGTCATAAAAGGTTTGTTCAAACAAATTGTTCTAATAATTTAATATTGTAATACTCATTGTCTGATCCTTAGTTTTTCATTAAATTAATGATATCTATGGAATATAATGTGTTCAATCGGATTTACCAGTAAAGACTTGAAATATAATTATTGTTACTTATTATTTGTTATAATAATAGTTCAGATTATAGCCGTATGTATTGACATGAATAAATCTGCCCATGTAATTATTAATAATTTCCAGGATATAATATATATGTACATTTATGTAAATAGTTACTATGAAAACAATGTGTTCTATATCAATTATACAATAAACATTATTGTAATTTATATTCATCTTTATATAGTAATTGTGTTAATATTGTTGCATATGAAAATTTACATAATGTACAGTAAGTAAGTCGCATCGTGCAGCACTAATGTATCGTAAACAACTCGCTCTCTGCTCAGAACGTGCGCGTGCCACTGCCAACAGAGCGTACTATATGTCGAGAGGTACTACGACACCGTTTAATATATATAGCAGCTGTTTCATTCGCACGTTTTGAGCAGTCTGCTTTTAATTGTAGTCGCACGGTGATCCTCTGTTTGTCGGATATTTTATTAACTTAAGTTTATACGAAATTATAAATGCGACAGAACAGAGGACGGGCGCATTAATCAATGTTTGTATCAGAATAATGTGGACTTGCATAAATGTAATTTGAATAGCAATGCAAAACAATGCAAATATCTATACTTATAGTAACATAAATTACGCAATATTATTGTGTCATGGTTTTTTTATAGGTGTCAAGTATACAGTTCTGAAATTATTGAAATTAACTTATAGTATTCCAATGTAAATCCCGGATTGTACTTAACGCTCGCAAGCGAGGTGTCGCACGGCGAACCGAGTGCCTTCATACGTCCAGGAGCGGACGCGGAATCGCGATCGAGGCCTCACGCGGGCCTCCGGTTATATTCACCACGTTTTATACTTAATTAACTAGTTCAAAATTTCATCATAATCGGTAAACATGCCACAAGTTAAAATATAGGGACATCGGTTGCAGCGCCTGTGAGGCGCTGTACTAGTGTTCTAAGTGTAAACGAGTGCCTTGAAACATCCAGCCTTAGCGGAATGCAGGTTGGCTGACTGCACGACTGCGCGGTCCGGACCGTGCCACAGGAATACAATTCAGTAAAGGTTGGGTGGGCATGATGCATATATAACGAATGGCTAGCAGTAAAATATTGTAATGGTTTATATGATTCCGTTCGATGCACCGTGGCCTTTCATATCGCGCCCGCGCGAAATGACGGCGACGGCGAGCGTGCGTCTTTGTCGGGCTCAAGGCACGTTGCATTCGTCGTAGTTTAATAGCTCACAAGAGTTGATTTCAAATTATTTTCCAAAGTTGAAATCCAAATAATTGTTTAATTTTAGAAAGTGCATAGTGCCTTTTGCTCAATTTATGCAAATATTGTAGGTACCGATTAGCATAGTGATTTAAATGTAGGGCCATGTTTTCGTTCCACCTTTTATTGCCGACCAGAGGCGCCGCGCCGGCGCGAACCGACGAGTGGCCCGAGCCACTCCGTCTCCCTCGCTCCATATGCACCGCATGAACGATCAGCACAGGTAGTGAGTGGAGTGCTGTGCTGCTAGCCGAGCCGGCGCGAACTGACGAGTGGCCCGAGCCACTCCGCCTCCCTCGCCCCACATGCACCGCGTGAACGATCAGCACAGGTAGTGAGTGGAGTGCTGTGCTGCTAGCCGAGCCGGCGCAAACCGACGAGTGGCCCGAGCCACTCCGCCTCCCTCGCCGCCCTACATGCACCGCGTGAACGATCAGCACAGGTAGTGAGTGGAGTGCTGTGCTGCTAGCCGAGCCGGCGCGAACTGACGAGTGGCCCGAGCCACTCCGCCTCCCTCGCCCCACAAGCACCGCGTGAACGATCAGCACAGGTAGTGAGCGGAGGGCTGTGCTGCTAGCCGAGCCGGCGCGAACTGACGAGTGGCTCGAGCCACTCCGCCTCCCTCGCCCCACATGCACCGCGTGAACGATCAGCACAGGTAGTGAGTGGAGTGCTGTGCTACTAGCCGAGCCGGCGCGAACTGACGAGTGGCCCGAGCCACTCCGCCTCCCTCGCTCCACATGCACCGCATGAACGATCAGCACAGGTAGTGAGTGGAGTACTGTGCTGCTAGCCGAGCCGGCGCGAACTGACGAGTGGCCCGAGCCACTCCGCCTCCCTCGCTCCACATGCACCGCATGAACGATCAGCACAGGTAGGTAGCGTAGTGAGTGCTGTGTTGCTAGCTAAGCCAGCGCGAGAGGGCGGAGTGGCCGCGCGAGCTCGCACAACGTTGCCTCACACCGCGTTCCCTGCGGCCTGTCTTATCACTTGCGCTCTTGTTTTGACAGTATTTACTATATTGTGATTTTTCCACCTTTTATCGTAGCTGCTGTATACATACCTCATTTTAGTAATTATATTATGCGCATACATTATTGACTGATAATAATTTAATATTTCCAAATGATTGTGTTCCTTGTGTGATGTGTGTGTGTTTGTGTAATGGTGTAAGTGTCGGGGTAGCGTTGTGCTCTATGCTCAATTTAGATACAATTTCACCAAACTTTTGAGGTAGTGTTCGATGTACGGGTCATTCCGCTGATATGAAAGTACGACGAGCGCGTCTGTATCTGCTCTTATAGACTGAAGTAGAATTGCCTATCTGCCACTCCACAACATTAAACATTTAATATCATCAGTGGCGTAGATAATTGAAATTATAATGAATTTACCTACCGATAGTCACACTACAAATAGGTAGAAACTTTACTGCCGCTTTAATGGGTTATTTTAGTTTGTTAGTTACTTTAGACGATAGGGATTCGATGTTTTATAAATGGAGAGACACAGCAGCTTGTTTAACTTTAACGATTATTTTTAAATAGCCTAGTTGTACGCTTTTGGCAGCGCGGATTTCAGACGGAATACGACGGACGAAAACGAGTACTTTGCCCGTAACGGTGGAATGACACATTATTATTATACCTATTTAATTTAATGACAACCGAGTACCTATTAATATTAATTTAATATTTATATTAATAAAAAAGTTGCAAAAGTAATTATTGTTTTCATTACAATTGAACCCAAACTTGTGTATCATGAATATGCTATGTCACATTGACTATCACTAGCAGACAATAAATAGCACAGTATATAATTTGCTGGGCTGGTTGATGGTGAGGCAATAATATATAACGTTCAACCACGTTAATAACGCTAATGTTAATGTAAATTGTAGGCCAAGCAATAAGAAGGTATAGAGGGAAATGCCTAGGAACACAATTTTTGACTTCGTAGCTTTGTTTGGACTAGTTAGGAGATTAACATATCAAAAGTCCCCGACCGTAACCCTGGTGCTGGGAGGGGGGAGAGGGGGTTGAAGGTTTAATTTTTCGGTTTTTCGATGATATCTCGGAAACTATGCGTCTGTGCGACATGGCCACTTACACAAAATGAAAAGTGATTTAATCTCATTTTTATCTTGATTATCTATATCAGTGAAGCTGCTTTGGTTACGTTTTCGTATAAATCGGGGGTGCTGAATTCATTTATGGTATCAGCGCAATCAGCGCGTACCGTTTAGTTAGGGTTGGAACTAAAGAAAGTAAATAAAATCACAAATTAATGAAAAACATGATTATTTTCAATAGGTACGTAATAAACAGCATTAGCACATCAATTTACATAAGAAAAAAATAGCTAATATCATTTCTATTTATGAGTACTATGTAGCGCCGCTGGAGAGTATGCTCCCCAGCGGCGCCACTTTCAATGCCCATCATTATTTCGTTTCCTATTACAGGTACAGCAATAAACATTATAGGTACATGATGTACCTTTTAGGTACATAATTTCACCATATAACCCATTGATATTAATTATGGTGGCGCCGCTGCAGCCACCACCCGCCCCGCGCCCGCCCGTTGCCGGTACTCGTCCGTTGCCGGTGAGGTAGGTAGGTGAGTGTGTCGCGCGATGGTCGCGCGTCGCTCGCGGCCTGCCGCGATGACGTCGGTGCTGCCCGCCTCCGCGCGTCGTCTCCCGTGCGTATGTCCAGTACTTAACAATATTTTATTTCATCTTTATTGAAGTCGATTTTCTTTTTTTTGTAAAAATGTTTTTCATTTATATAAGGGTCGCAGTTTTAACCTAACCTAACCCACTTCTCTGATAGCAGATCGGTTCTGTGAGGACCGCAGTTCAAACCTCACCTAACCCACTTATCTAGTAGCATATCGTATCTGTAAGGGTCGCAGTTATAACTATCCGGTTCCGAGTTCAGGTTCGGGTCCGAATACGGGTCCGTGTCCGGGTCCCAGCAGTTCCACTTAATCAAATGCGACAGTTTTTAATGTAAATGTTTCATTTTCTGATGAAAATACAATAATCTCTATACGTATGCCTTTAACATTTGAGGAGTTCCCTCGATTCCACATGGATTCCATTATCAGAACTGCGTTTTGACAAAAACGGGACCAATCTGTATACACGTGTGTGTGTGTCAAAAGAATTTTCAAAGTCGGTCCAGAAATGACGGAGATATGGAGTAACAAACATTGAAAAAAAGAACAACCGAATGAGGGCTAACGCGTATGAATTCGCCGCTAGGGGCGCTAGTGTGGATGGTGGTCTTCGCAAAGTTCGAAATGTCAAATTTAATGTCACTTGTCACTTCAATGAATGACAGCTGTTCTTTAGTCTTTTGCAAGAATAAGATTCTTGGTCTTTTGGACCACCATCAACAGAGGCGCCAACTGGTGAGCAAAAAAACGATAGCCCTCATTGATTAACCGCCTTTTGAGATTTGGAAGTCGGTTAAAAATTATAAAGTAAGAGGCAATCCCGCTGATTTTCATACTTTAATTAACAAATCATTTTAAAATTACTGCAGTTTCTTAAAATATGTGTTTTTTCATAAATATTGCAATTAAATACATGCAGTCTCCGATGGAAAGTAAGTTCTAAGGAAAAAATCATAGCCATACGTGTAAGAACTGATTATGCAAATTTGCCTTGTCTTTTTGGTTTCCTCGTATTCGATATGAAAAGTAGATTGTTTAACTCGGGTGAAAGGCACCAAGCATAATTTCTTTATTATTTATTGTATTGTATTGCAGTCATCATGCTCGTTATGCATTAGGTGTAATTCATCCCTTTGGTAACAATCTTCTATACTACTACCTCCAGTTTAGCCTATTGTGACGGAAGGGTAACTACGGAATCCTACACTGAGCATGGCCCGACATGCTCTTGGCCGGTTTTTGTTTAATTGAAACTAACTATAAATAACAATTCGAAAACAATGATATTCCGGGCACGCACAGCAGCCGTCTCGCTCACGCTCAGTGAGTGAGAGAAGTACCTGAACTCACGACGCCTTAATAGCATGTTACTTATTATTTAGATGCAAAATATATAAAATGAATAATAAATATTTTCGGTATTGTAGTATCTATTATGCTGTTTTGCGAAGTTTAAAAAGGCTAGGTCAAAAGATAGAGAAAAAAAGGTTCTTTTTTGTACCGTGTTGCACCCAAACATCTTCCACTTTCTTCAGTCTTGTTTTATTATCTCAGAGGTCCACCTGAAATCTTTTTTTAATTTATTATCTAGTTTCAATGGTTCCCTTGGTATACGTCCTGGCACTATGCACTCGCACGGCCTTTGGCGAGCGTAGCGCTCCAACAGACACCAAGTTCTGATGGCGCCCTCTTCCCCGTTATGTTTCAAACGCTTCAAATTCTTGATGTAGTAGTCAGGCAACCCGTGTTCCTTGGCGCCGTATATCATGATTTCCTTCAGAGCCCAAGAGGGCGACCGCTCGATTGGGATCTCCTCGTTATCTGCTCGCGGCAGTGGATTTATTCTTTGAATGTAACATCGACATTTAAATTCTCCCATGTGAGTTGTATGGACTAGGAGATTGTTTACGTAGTATTTTTTCACTTCGACACCTTCTTGACTGTGAAGGAAAATAAATGTTTTCAAAATTGTGCGCACCTCAGGTCTACATCTCTTCGGACGACAAGCATAGGCTAAAATAAATATTTTTTAGATAGGTAAAGACGAATGAATATTTGGACGATTGTGAAGGACTATTTTGACAGGACATATTATAGCGCACACCGAATGTCACACACTGACCACTTCCCGTGATCACTAGGTAGGACTAGATGTGACAGAATATTCCCATTTTAGGCATTTATATTTTTTCAGCGCGCACACGTGACGTTGTCTTCATGCTTGTTCTATAACTATTTAATAGGATTAATATTCCTAGCTAAAATTAGGTAGTATTGGGTATTTGCTAGTGCCTATTGATTCCTTTTATTTTGTGGGTAAAATATGTTATTAGATCTCAGGCTTAGCAAAATTGAAATAATTAGGAACGATTAATTATGAATGGAAATACCGACAGCAGAAATTCAAACTTTTCGTACATTTACGCCTGGAACTTCGGTAGTTAAGGTAGTTGTGGTAGTTGTAGTGGTAGGTTGGTAATAAGGTACTTACCTAAAGTATTATTTCGTGAAAACCAAAAGACCTCGCTTGCTCTTGTTGAATTAACTAGGTACAGTTGTGTGCAATAAAATAACAGTCAATAGGAAAATGAAAATAAGGGGAAAACTATAACTAGATCAATTATATTGGAAGTATAAAAAAAAAAAGAAAATTTTTACTACCTCGCTGAAATTCTTATAAATACGTAACAACCTACGAAAAAGATACAATTGTGTATTATAATTGTAATTGACTATCTTGTCTACCATTTCCAATCAAAGCTTTACATCTAAACCCTGTCATCCAGAAAAAAATAAACTTTTCTATAAGACAATCTTCGTCTCAGAGTGTACTAGTAGTCCATCATTCGGACTTTTTTGTTTATTTTTGACCAAATACTTGGTTTTGTTTGCTTGAGGCTCTAAACTCTAAATGATAGTGCCGCCCATGACAAACCAAGTATAGTCTGAGACGAAGATCATCTTATAGATTTATTTTTTATTTTTCTGGATGCCATGGGTTTAGATGTAAAACTTTGATTGGAAGTAATAGGCAAGATACTAAATTACAAAACCGGCCAAGTGCGAGTCGGACTCGCGCACGAAGGGTTCCGTACCAATTACGCAAAAAATGGCAGGGAAATCACAGTTTGTTGTATGGGAGCCCAATATTAAATTTTATTCTGTTTTTAGTATTTGTTGTTATAGAGGCAACAGAAATACATCATCTGTGAAAATTTCAGCTGTCTAGCTATAACGGTTAATGAGATACAGCCTGGTGACAGACGGACAGACAGACAGACAGCGGAGACTTAGTAATAGGCTCCCTTTTTTACCCTTTGGGTATGGGACTCTAAAAACTAATTATTTTTTTCGGGTTGTTAGGTTTTTATAAGAATTTCCGCGAGGTATATAGTAAAAAAGCCGATTTTCATGATATACTTTTTTTTAATACTTCCAATGATATTATTTAAGTAAAGGTTACAGTTAATTTTGATACAATATCAAGTAATGCAAAAGAATTATAAAAAAAGATCCAATATAATTGATCTAAAGTTATAGTTTTCCCCTAATTTTCATTATCCTATTGACTGCACACAGCTGTATGTGATGCAATTTTTTCACTAACAACATAGATAAGACTGGGCTTTACGTACTGATCGAGGTGGGCCATGTCGTCATTGTGTAGTCTCCACATTACGCCCCAAGTGTGAGCATTAGCCGTGGGCACCAGTGTTGCCGTTGGTCCGCCCCAAAAAGACGAGTATCTTATGAAATCCATGCGGTAGTTCTGTGCACCAAACCGTTACATTTTAGTCGTAACCAATAGGTATTACCTACCTACCAATACCTACATAAAATGCTGAAGCAGCTGAATCGAATGAATTACGTACTTACCTCTACACGTTTAACAGTCAAAGCTTAGTAATTAACTAATTATCTATATTGTTAAAACTCGTACAAAGTTTGTAGCTAGGCTACTTGCATATGCTCAGAAAGTGCTTCTTTACATGGATCTATTATGTAGGTACAAAAAGTACCTCTATAGCACACGTAAGTACAGCAATGTAAAAGCGTCAAATTAAGAATGTCTAGTACTAGGTCTCACAAATAACTATTTGATAAGTACACACTCCTTTTCATGGTTGTGTGTTTGTTGTCTTTAACTTTAATAAAACAAAGTCCTTACTTCGACCCATCCTATAGTCACAAATTCTGCTGAAGGGTTGAGCATGTGGATTCGAAATGATAGCATATTACTGCCGTATGCGAAGTACAAAAACGTGTCAGACTTCTTTATTTCGGACTTGATCATTTTGAATAATATGTAATAATTGTAACAAATAATGTTGAGCTAAACCATTAATTTATTAAGTATTAACTAAAATATACTTAGTTGTCATCTTAATGATGACATTCAGTGTGTGACAATCTTGTGCCCAAGAGGGCAATAGGGATGCTGACAATTTTTTTAGAACTGTTGTCATTTTATAGATAGACACGTAATTATTGCAAAAAAATCGAGTTTAATAAGTTTAGTGTTAAAATTTCGCTTAAAAACGCTCCAAGCTGTCACGTGATCTTGATGACGTAATAATGTAATAAACAAACTGCATGCTGTCAGTGCCAGTGTCAGAGGACCACCAGGTTTGACAACTTGTCTGTGCGTGTTTCTCACACCGTGACGTCACGCGCTCCGATTTGCGTTTGCAGTCACGTGATGCTGGGCATTATTTTAAATACTTTTAATTATTTTTAATTAATTTATTACGCATATTTACACTTACAAAATATGATTTTCAGCATTCTAATATTCCCTGCTATGGTAAAAACATAACATTTTATATGGGCCGATCATCTATTTTCTGTATAAACCTGTCCTGTTCATTTGGAAAATGTTAACTGCTACCAAAGATAGATATAACTCCGTAAGTAATAGATGGATACAGTCTTAGGAAAAAACGTGCCTCGAAAATCTTTGGCCTACTCTCGTATAGAGGGCGTTGACGGTTTCGTTTGTTATTTATAATTTTAACGCATATCAGTGAAAGAACATGGGTCAAAATCATATAAAAATAATTAATGCAAATAAAAAAAATATTTATCCATATTTAAATACATTTTAACGTATTTTTATAAATCTTCATTTTTAGTTTTAAAGTATGTCGATAGATGGTAGTGAATTTACAGTGGTTATAAAATTTACTATGACAGTACCGCTCTATTTTATTATATCCTCTTTGCTGCTACTATACATAAGTATATTAATTTAATATAAGATCACAATTACAAACTTAGATCTACTTTCTTCTAAAATATTCTAATAAATACGAATGGAACAGAATATTAACGGCTTAACCAATAGGGGCAGCATCTGCGTATCGAATGATAGCGCCAGCCTGCTGTAGTTCAAAACTGGCTTTGCCATTTCGTCCGTGACCGTGACTCGAGAAGTGGAAAAATGTGTTTATTGTGTATCGACTGACTAACAATCCAATTTAGATAAGTTTAGTTTAGCTAGACAGTTGAAATTTTCACAGATGATGTATTTATGTTGCCGCTATAACAACAATTATTATTAAAAACAGAATAAAATAAATATTTAAGTGGCGCTCCCATACAGCAAACGTGATTTTGTTGCCGTTTTTTGCGTAATGGTACGGAACCCTTAGTGCGCGAGTCCGACTCGTCTACTATTCAGTTGTTTAAGAACTTAGTACTTATAGTACTATTACGTACTTACTCTGTGGTATATTATACTATACTTTGTGTGGTATACTGCAGCATACTTACAAGTCCCAATAAGATTTTCATATATTTGTAGTCTGTGGGTAGAGCATAAAACAACCAAAGAAAAAGAAAAGGTTAGGTTCAGTAAGACTCATGATCACAATGTTTATAAGAGAACTTTATTGTTTTAATTACCGTATATCTATAGCATGATCCGGAAATTAACAAAAGAAGAGTAAGTACTTCTCTAAATTCCCACTAAAGAACCATGTTCAAAGAGTGGCCGTGCCCAATATTAGAACTATACCAATCGTACAACTTATTACGTGAATACAAGAAATAATATTAAAAACAGTGACTTCAAAATTGTTGTCCACGTGCCTAATTCTAAAACAGATCTCTAAAATAATCCTAAAAAGTTTTGTAGTAACTTTAATTAATGAAAATATTATAATGGGAGAAAGGAAATAATTTCATAATGATAGAATGTGAAAAACAGCTTTTCTTTTTCGAGCAAAACGTACAACACCGATAATGCGAAATGTAAAAGTGGCATAGTTTTTGAGATCACTGTTTCACTTGATAGGTAAACTTAACTTAGGTATTCGAAAATCACATAGAATCAATTAGTAAATCGCTTACACTATAGTTTCATTTGGTGCCTGAATTGATATGTTCGAGAAATAAACGCGAAATAATCACAATTCTGTCTAGCTATTTACGTTTTGCGTAACTAAACGAGGTATTCGTTTTGTGTCTATATTCTTGTAAAACTAAATCCCGCCAAGTGCCAGTAAAAAACCCACTCAGCCCCGCGCCCGGCGGGCTCAGCTATATGCTATGTTAAGTATATTACGCTATATTATTATCGTTTAATACTTAGACGTTATAGTAAACACTCGAGACGCGTTCGACTGCTATGGAAGACTCGACGCTTGCTAGAAGCAATTCAATCACCAGTCGTTCGCCATTCGCCACTCACCCGTACAACAAACCTCTACTACGCCATTATATCGACTCCTTACTGTATTATTTATACAAAATGTACAATTTCTCAAAATCGCCCTCCAACAATTGTCTTTATATTTTGAATATGTGTATGTTACAATACGTGATATGACCGATCTAGTCGATGATACGTTTGTGTCGTTCTCAGCCATCTTGCTTCACATACCTACCTTTATATTTAATTGCCAATTCTCTTGTTAGTGCTTCAATGCATTAGGTAGGTAGGTATAGGTAGAACAGATCGCTGTGCCCAACATGTGATGGACAAGTAGTCGCTCACCATTGTCCTCGGGATTTAGCAACATGGTCAACCTTAACATTTGGACATTGTCATAGGTAAAGTACCTACCATGTCGCTTTTAATTATTTAATATGAATATTTAAATTGTATTACAAAGTACATTTACAATATCCAGGGTGTTCAGAATTTCCAAAGATGATTTATTTTATTCATGCGTAAATTCAGGCGCCGTTTTTTAAACCCCATACAGGCGTTTACTAAACTAACTTTCACCAGCACTCACTAAAATCTGTAATCGGAAATAAAAGGTATAGACTGTGGTTTGGCACTTCCAGTGTGTTAAGTATTTTATACATGTCTATGGTTTTTGTACTATTTCACACGTTTAGAATTATACATACAACGGACAATAGCAAGCTGCGTACTCGTGTACTAGATTATAAATATATACTTACTATTTGATATGATATACAAAATGTCTATATTCGATAGGTAAGAAGGTATACGGGATCTCAACTTTAATTATATTTAGCTTCACATTTATATCAAATATGTAAACAAGTGTATGTATGAGCTTATCTTGTTAATACTGTCAAAAGTCAATCTTTGTATGAAAGTAAAAAGTGCTGATTTTGAAAAATTATCCTGACATCAGAATTACGGAATAATGATGAATCGAAATGACGTAGTTTCATTAATTCAATTATCGAACGACTTAAATATTAGCAACACACGTTCTAAAATTGTAGTAGGCCATTTAAGTTAGTAAAATATTTACAATAAAAATATGGAACTGTTTACAGATTCCCCAATTACAGCATTATTTGAAGATTAGGCGAGAAAATCACTAACAACTAGACGTATGAAAGTGGGCACATCGCGGTGTCGAGGAGTAGCGCCGCGCCGGCTGCGGCTCGTGTTCATTTGATCAGTCAACAGCAGAAGAAGCTAAGCGGGCGAAGTGTTTACAATTATCTGAACACAACTTTGTTCTTAAGAGAATAAGAGCCTGTGCAAATTATTTCGGACATCCTGCCTCGCTTAGCCACTTCTTCTGCTGACTACATGAGACAGTAGCTGTAAGTTTATATAAATGAAGAAGCCTTATCCTTGCATTAAAGTGAGATCAAAATTGTATTAAGTGGGCTGCCAATCTGTCACTGGTACCCACAGGGCCTAAATAAGCCATTTTGGATTTCACAAATTACAATCAAAAGCGGGCGGGCAAATTACAATCACTAGTATGTTATCGAGTAGATGTAATTTTCTAAAATAGGTAACAGTCAATACGATTGTGTCCTCGACACCACGGCTAACAGGTAACATGCACGGGCACACATAAATTCAGCAAAAGAACTGCCTACAAATAAAATATTTCTTATTTACATCAACCCTATGCAACTAGTTAATAAGTTAAGCGATATAAATATGTGAATGACAGATATCAAGAAATAAATCGAGTTTCGGATCAACAGAGGTAAATTTTTCTAAAACATTTTTTAAACCATAGGTATCTTTATTTTACATTAATTTATCTTTCAATATCTATTAACATTAGCTATAATTTATACGATCTCCAAGTTTGTAATAATCTTCGATTTAAATTTAACAAGATATTCGTTACCTACCTATTACTGCACGCGGCGGTATGAACCTACCGCAATATGAAATTTGAAACTTAACCGAGAGGGAGAAGTATTAATTTTATTTATTATCGTTTCCTAAATCGAGTATCGTCCTGTCTCAAAACAAGGTCAAAAGTTCATTTGGTCGGACCAAAACTTCAGTCGGTAAAATAGATCCACTCTCGTGGTTCCGCGCGACGTAACCTAGGAGAGCTCGAGGGCGGGGCCTCGGTGCTCCGCCGGCCCGCCCGGGAGCGCTCGCCAACTGTCCTCACACTGGAGCACTGAACAACAATACCTCGAAGCTCTCGAACAAGTAGAATGTGGATATAACAAAGATGCTGGAACATTTAGCGGGTTTGTCCGATGAGCTCGAGCTCCGGGCTCGCGTTCTAGCAAAGATGGAGTTAGCGAAGGTGGGCGGGCAGTCACGTGCCGCGCGCCAGCCACCGCAGCGCCGCCACTGTGGCCAGCAGCAGCGCCCACGGCGCCCGAGTACTCGAGCCGCGGCCGCACGAAAGGATTTCGATTTCCTGGACAAAAAGTAGTACATATATGTTTAATTTTGATAATAAAGGTTACTTGTATGAAAATTCTTCTGTTAGAAGGGTGTCCAAATGTATTTACTTATTATGTCAAGAATGAATTGACACTATTATCCGCAACCTGTGAGCAGGCCAAAAGTACAGGGGTACTTTGGAGGCCAGAAATAGTAGCCTAGCGTTAAGGCATGTTAATGAATGTTTCGTTAACTCAACTAATCCCTGAAAGTTACATAACTAGCAGTCGCTTTCATAAAAACTAGTGTCTGTCAATTCTTGAGATGAGGTAGGTTGTCGAACCCCCAGTCGTATCGTGGCAAATAGGCGGGACAACGCTTGGAAGACGGTGGTAGGAAATACGCATTGTCGTACCTCTGGGTGATATGAGACGCAGTGCCGAGGCCGGCGGCGCGTGGCGTGCGCGGGGTGGCGGCGGCACACGGTGCGCGGCGGAGCCTCGCGTGCGCGAACGTCCAGCCGCTTGGCGCCGCACGGGCACAGCGTGTCCACCACCAGTAGGATCAGGTTGCTGTGCGGGATCTTTTGGACGCTGAACGGTCTGGGGAGAAAAAAAGGAGTAATGGATTCGGTTATCGTTGTACTAAGTTTTTCCTAAATGGTAATAATTCTGTTTATGGAAGAAAGCTATTCGTAGTTTAATTTGGCTTTGGCAGTTGTAATACTACATTTGTAACTTATTTGGCCACGGTTGGCTCATAGTTACAGGTTTATGCTTCGTTAAAATAGTAATTGATGACTTGTTTCACATGTGGCCCTCATATGAAATGAACAGATTAATTTTGAAGAAAGACGCATGGCAAAGGGACGGGGTATTAGGTAGGTTCGTCCGCTGTGGTCTGTACCTCTCACAGCCGGAGTTGTGGCAGTTAGTGAGCTTGCCCTTGAGCGGCTGCGCAGCGTTGAGCCTCGTGGACTGCAGCGTGAACAGCTCGGCGCTGGTGTCACAGGGGCGCACGGCGGCGGAGCGCGCGGCCTCGCGCGGCGGCTCGCGCGGCGCGCCGGCCGGCCGCTCCACCGGCCTCTCCGCGCCGTACCCATCGATGATGATCTCGTATTTGCCACGGTCGCGCTCTTCCTCCTCGGGATCATCGTCACCATCGTGTTCGTAGTCTTCGTAGTCTAAAATAGGACAACATTTTTTTACAGTACACATGGTGCTAATTTACCGCCCTAGTGCGGTAACTAGCACTATATTCGTATTTTAATTTATCGCAACTCGTTGCGAATTTCCTACTTTTTGCACTTATATCGTACAATGTACTATAGTTTGTCAAAGGACTGTCTCATTTCAAACATAGACAGAGAATCATACTATATTTGACTTACACTAGCACCCAAAAGAAAAGGATGAATATAGTTTTTTTTGTCCTTATTTACTGTCAATTTGGTTTGACCAACTATACTCGTATTAATACAGTTGTTCAAAAAGTGCTACTTTACGTAGCTCTTTAGCTTTGGCAAAGTTGGTTTTTGCGAACTAGTGTTATTACTTTTCCAACTTTTTTAAATTTAAGCTTGGATGTCCAAAAACTGTATATATTTTTTTATTTCGCAATTACCTTGCAATTACATGTTTATGTAAAAAAAAAACAAAAAATATTATTAAACGATATAAATTATAGTTGGTCAAACCAAATTGGCAGTAAATAAGAACAAAAAAACTATACTGTTCTTTTTCTTTTGGGTGCTAGTAGTAGTGTAAGACAAAGATAGTATGAGTCTCTCTGTCTGTTTGAAATGAGACAGTCCTTTGACAAACTATAAACATTTATTTGTTATGACATATATATGTATATATATAGTTTGTCAAAGGACTGTCTCATTTCAAACATAGAGAGAAAATCATACTATCTTTGTCTTACACTAGTACTAGCACCCAAAAGAAAAGTTTGTGTATAGTCTTTTTGTTCTTATATTTACTGCCATTTTGGTTTGACCAACTATAAATAAAACGTTATATAATACGATATTTCACTGAAACATTTTATTATTATTGGCTGGATAAAACTATCATTGCCACGTTGGCTGTCGTGAACAGAAAAAAACCGGCCAAGTGCGAGTCGGACTCGCGCACGAAAGGTTCCGTACCATTACGGAAAAAAACAGCAAAAAAATCACGTTTGTTGTATGGGAGCCCCATTTAAATATTTATATTATTCTGTTTTTAGTATTTGTTGTTATAGCGGCAACAGAAATACATCATCTGTGAAAATTTCAACTGTCTAGCTATCACGGTTCATGAGATACAGCCTGGTGACAGACGGACAGACGGACAGCAGAGTCTTAGTAATAGGGTCCCGTTTTTACCCTTTGGGTACAGAACCCTAAAAATGAAAAATTAAACAGTAAAACCGGCGCCCGCTTTTTTCAGTATTTTCAGTTAAAATGTTGTTGTATCAAAATAATTCAACCAAAATTGCAACTGTGAGTGTTTTTGCATGAAATTAGTTTTAGTTGTGATTAATTTTTGCAATGTAAATCATCGCTGAACGTAGTGTATATTGCTTATAATTAACAATATCATAAGTAAGGTCTGAAGTGCAAAGATAGATGTAACTCCGTAATAGATGGATGCAGTCTCAGGAAGAACTTGCCTCGAAAATCAAGAAAATTTGATTCTCGATCAGATGGCGCCACTACCTTTGGCCTACTCTCCAATAGATGGCGTTGACGGTTTCGTTTGTTATTTAACAACTTTAACGCATATTAGTGAAAGAACATGGGTCAAAATAATATAAAAATAATTAGCTCAAATAAAAAAAAAACATTTATCCATAATATAAATACATTTTTTGATATATTTATTTTTAGTTTTAATCCTGTGGCGATAGATGGCAGTGAATTTACTGTGGCTACAAAATTTACTATGACAGTACCGCTCTATCTTATTATATCCTCTTCGGTAAGTGTAATACTCACGTAAACTATATGTGTTTATTTATTGTGATTTTTCGAAAATGTATTAAAAAACGTCGTTCAATGTGCGTGTGCAAGTGACATACATGTTTGTTAGTTTTATGTGTCTTAAGCTATTTAGTGGCATATAATTAAGTACATAGCCTACAGCTCAAAACAGACATCTCGAGACTCGTAAATAATGACACACTGCACTCTTGCATTGAAATGTACTATAATAATATGTTACTTAATATTGAACACATAAGGCTTTTTTTTGCAGAAATTGCTTTTTAACTGGCAATACTTCAGAGGCGCGACGCGGCTTACATACATCAATGTAGAGTGTCAGATGAAACCGTCTAGATCTAGAGCTTGATTGATGTTTTCTAACTGATTTTTCCTACGAACTTCGTCTTGTAACACTATGTAGGTACTTAATTATATGACACTACTAGTAGCAGTAAAACACTTTATTGTACGAAAATGAAAAGAAAACAGAAAAAATAACATTCGTCATTAGTACAAAGGCGAACTTATCCCTTTAAGGGATCTCTTCCAGTTAACCTTTGAGCAATTGAGGGGGATTGATGCACTAAATAGGTTCTTAGACACATAAAACTAAATAACGTTGTGGAAATTATTCCAATGATTTTATTTTACCTTCATTAACCGACGTGTCAGCTACAAAAAATGAACGAAGCTGTAGTATTTATTATATGAATAAAGCAAGACTAAACAAATCACATAAAGTCCATGATATGGACTGCACATATTGTAAAGCAAAGATCGTAGACCAACTTACCCATATCATCGTCCGCATAGGGGTGAGCGTGAGCGTTGGCCGGCTGCCATAGCGGAAACCAGACCGCTATTAAACTGGTGAGATATCCTCCAAGCCACGATAGAGGCTTAAACGGCTGCAATAACAAAACAAGATCGCGTATTAACCGTGGTCCCACTGCTTTGTACCACAGTCGGTCCACGGGCATGCATATTTGTATCAGCTGTCTGTTGGTGATATTACTCTGTCAACCTTCAGGCCAATACTTAATTGGTCAAGTGGTGATGAACTGATAAATAGTGGCTTGGCAGCCTAACGAATAAAAGAAACAAAGAGTACGGACTCAAGCTTACCGTCAGCTTATTTCCATCCCCACTGAAAGGATTCCTGGAGTCCGGGCAACGTCCTTGGCGATCATGGACTGTGACTTTTTTGTAGATGCGGTCCTGCACGAGCGAGTCCATGATGGTGCCGTCCACCTGGCCGAAGAACAGGCCGGTCTGCGCCGCGTCCTCCGATAGGATGATGAAACCGTTGTCATCCAGAATGTAGCAGTCGAGCGCGTCGCCTGCACACGTCTTCTTGCAGACTGTACCAGCTGTGCACTGGGAAGGCATTAGAATACGGTTAATGCTGTTCTCACTAGAATTTTAAGGCTAGGTAAAATTGTTGCCTTGACTATATTGTTTGTTTTTTATCGAGTTCGATCTTCTTAACGATAAATACTGCGCAGGTGTGCATTTTAAATATTCATTAGAGTAAAATAGAAAGGACCTAATAAGCGTGTTGAGCTGGTATTGCAAACTGTCTACTATGGGAGACGCACGGCAGCCCCATGATTTTGCTAATAAGGTTTAAGTAGCCAAAACATTCCAGGCCACGATGGTTAAGTACGAACCGTAGATGTAACGTTGAGGAAGTGCTTAGCGAGCGAGTCCAGTTGGAACTGCAGGCCGACGACGGCCGCTGGAGCGCGGTGTCCGCGCGACTCCACGAACACAGCGTGCGTGGCCAGAACCAACGGCGGCGCGGCGGACTCGGCGCCGTCGCGGAACGGCACGGAAAACACGAAGCTCTCCGGCTCAATGTTGTGGTGCTCGACGGCGCGTCGGTACCACTCGGAGTCGAACGCGCGTGCGTAGCGCTCGCTGAAGTGACTGCAATTAATTGAGTAGGCATGTTATTGCAAAGGCCAGGAAATAAGTTGTAAACTCAGTCAGCTGATTTAACTGTGAGGATAAAGTTCAAAATAGTCTACACGCGCTTTATTCTCTTAACGATAAATGTTCAGATGATTTTGAACACCTCGCTCGTTTTGTAACTGCTACTGCTGAGTCTATCTACTAAATATAAGAGCGGCCGTCTTATAATCTTGAATAAGGCTGAATAAGACATGACTGTTCAACAAGTTGTTAGTTTTGCGCGGATGTTTTCGTCTCATTTACACAGTAAAAGAGCTATAACGACAGGTTGTCTTGATTTTGATTGGCAGTGAATTGGTAATGAAGCTACATATAAAAAGCAGCTCTGATTTCAATTCCCATACCTACAGTAAGGGCAAATAATATATATTAATAACATTATATATAGTATATAGGAGTGTTCTGATCAAGCGGCAGCTTGTCTCGATGTCTTAACACTTTCACAACTGGATGTACCACCGGTGGTATTGGTATACCACTAATTCGATATGAAATAACCCGTACTGAGTAGTTTAAGAATGTAACGTACGGTTCAGAGGTGTCACCAGTCCTCGTGCTGTTGTTGTTGTCCGTCCATCGGAAGAGGCCGCTGCGCGTGGCGATGAACGACATCGAGACCACGAACTTGTGGAACCGCCCTTGCCTGCAAAGACGAGATACGTGAGACAGTGGTCCAATCGTAGTATTATTAGGTACTTGGTACTTGTCTTCATCGACGCCTCGGTAATGTACACCAAGTACAAGATTGCTTCCAAGGCGGGGTTTAATTGTGATACTTAGTAGGTATATAGATGACTAGAATTTAAATGGATAAAGAGGTTTAATACATCTTAAGATTTCATCTTAACACTTGGAGACTAATGCTTTCACAGATAAACAATAAAATAAACAATAATTTGTCAATCTTCCTCTCCGTTTTGACAAAATTAGCCTGCTAGCCTCTTCAGGTGACTGTCTGGATTATTGTGTAAAATCTAAATTAACATAACACCAGGGTTAGCACGGTTATATTGCATAAGCCGACACTCAGTTAAGTATAGGTGCTCTGGCAATTATATACTACTCAGAGTACAACCTACTTATAAATAGTATACCTATACATAACAAATCTGATAAGGGGAAAGTCTGAGTACGAATAATTTCAATATGCTGAAATAAAACTATGAAAACGGATTATATCGCGTATATTGAATTTATAATACATCCCGACGTTTCGAACTCTTTACAGCGTTCGTGGTCAACGGGTGACTGAGGAAAAATTACAAAATGCAAAAATACCCACATACTAAAATAATGAACAATCATAGAAACACACTATGTATGAAGTTCAATATGCTGATTAAATAATCCGCTAGACCTGGTGCTACGCAGTACCAATGGCTGCAGGTTGCAACAAAGGACACTTATAAGTTATAATTAACTTAGCCATAATCCTCGGAAGCTAAATGTTTGTTATTACACGATTATTACCTGTATCCTTGTTAGCGTGTACACGATTAGTCATCACAGGAACGGAGATAAGATACGATATCGATATAGGGAGGTATAAGTTTGAAGCAAGAACATAGAGGTTATCGTTCAATCAATTTTTCAAGTTCTGGATACTAGTTCATTATTTTTATTATTACACATATAAGCCTTGGATAGGTATCGTATTTCATTAGGTATCCTTTAGTTAGTTATAGTACAGCTAGGTAAGTATAAAGGGTAGTAGGTAAGTATCTAATAAATTAAGAAATAAAAATTCGTCCACTCGTTTACATCCATCCTATCCATCCTTAGTCCATTAGTTACATTGGAACATTTCCACATACATACACGAACAATTACAGGTATCTAGCGGGTACGTACCGACTCCAAATGGACGATTTTTTATTTTACATACAGTAGTTAAAATGTATAAATGAAAAATACATATATCAATCGTCATAATAAACAAGTCGTAAAAATAGCAGTGGTACAGTAGCTCGTAGCGTAGCGCCTATTCTATAATTTTGTAGATAGCTAATTAAAAAACATAAAAAAAAATGTTCAGCCACGAGGCTACTTAAATGTTAATATATTTTTCCTTTTTTATTGCGGGACGTACCACATTATTACAACTTCTTCTTCTTGGCTACATCTCCGTCATTTAACACGGTGACTTGGTGCTGTTTGCTATGCTATGCTTATATAAATAAGACATCATGAAATGTAGCACGACCATGTTGGCATGTAGCAGTATGTTACTCTAACATATCTACTGTTGTTATGAATATTCTTTGTTACTGTACCTTGTCAGCAGTGCCATTAAAGTTGCTATCGGGCTATTTGTGTGACAAACACATTACACATTAGTGATCAACATAAAATTAACATAAAGTGCGTAAAAGAGTTCAAATAATTAGTGCAATATTATTTTGAAACATGCGAAGTGTTTGATTGGGCTTTTTGCGTTTTTATTGTCTGTCTTTTCCTTTGTAAATTCAAAGTGGCTGAATGTTGACCGTATCAAATTCAATTACTCGGTAATACTACGTCATAAGTAGATATATACACCCTCACCAATCATTTTGAAGCGGCAGGTAAGGCGTGAGACTTCCAAATAGAAAGTCGCGGGCTAAAACGCGGCTCAATGAGTTTCTTGGAACTCATGTACGAAATATCATATTTTTATTTATCGCTTTTCTGTGTAGGTAGTCGGTAGTCGTAGTCGTCTGTAGTAGCGGTAGTCGTCTGTTTTCGGTAGGAAAACATCGCGAGGAAACAGGTCTCATCACAAAAAGGCCTAGTTTCCCATTCACGTGATTCACGTTGGAAGTTAGGATGGTAGTCGATTTCGTGCAAACTTTTGCTTGGACCAATTCTTTGGATTAGGTTGCTAAATCGGACGACCCCGTCATTTAGGATGCAACCGAGAAAATGCTTAGGTTAGAAAGAGGTAGTGAAGTTGGTAAGAAACGATATATCATCTAATATTTACCAGCCGCTTTCAGCTGAAGGAAAACATCGTAAGGAAACAACTTGTTTCCCATCTGGGTTGAATGGTCAGAAGATGGCAGTCGCTTTCGTAAAAAATAGTGTCAACGCCAATTCTTGGGATTAGTTGCCAAGCGGACCCCATGAATACTGGAAAAAAGCCGGGAACGCGAGGAAGATGAATGTTTCCGTGTAATTGAATTTAATACATTCAACATTAGTCAGACCCTAGTTATTCGTTTTTTTTTTTACCCAGCTGCACAACAACTGTAACCGGGTTATTTTTATATTATATGTGCCATTAAACATGCTGAATATTATTCGACTACTTACTGGTTGTGGTGGCTCGCGTGTCCAGTGTGTGCGTCCAATTCTTTTATTACCATAGCATCCCGTACGAGTGATTGAACTAAATTCTTGTCACCTGAAAATGAGAAAAATAACTTTAGTGTGTCTAATTACATTATTACCATCGATTTATTGATTGCCGAACAATCCAGTAACCACAATATATATGGCGCTGTATAGAGCCATCTAGTTCGCCTGTCAAACTAAGGCGCGATTTTTTCTTACATTTTATACTTACCTCTTCTACTATTAGTTAACTCCTTAATACTAAGTACTTAAGTTTAACCTCGTAAGACCCACCATAGAAAGTTTTATAATTTTTAATTTGAACCTTGTTCTATAAGTAAATTAGAACGAATTTCGTTTGCTTTACAACGCAATGAAACAAAAGAAATGCTTATTACTTGTTTCATGAAAGGTTCAAATTAGATTGCAATGAATATGTACATTTTAATGTACACTTAGACTCACGAGGTTATGGTATTTTACAAATTAGGTTTCCTTAAATTCTAGGATAATGAGAACTGCCGTGCATTATTTTGTAAGCGGGTTTTAGGAATGAAACCCGGCCTAATGTTAGTACCTAATAGTTACCCACTTTAGTAAGCTTGACTGCACTCACAGTAATAGGAGTCCCGGTCCTGCTTCTTGTGCATGTTGTGCAGCGTGAGCGCGCGCGGGCGCAGGCTCATCCACTTCCAGCCGGGGCGACCCGCGCGCGCCAGGAAGTGCACTAACTGTTCCTCTGCAGAGTTGAATGTCTGCTCGGACGTAGATGCGTACTCGCAGTACACCCTGAGAGTAAAACAATTAATATTAGTTTCTATTAACGAAATGGTAGGTACTTGATGTGAATCTAAATAGCAAAGTAACTCCCGTTAGGACTCTGATAAGAGACTGTACGACTTGCTTGCTTGCTCTATTACCTATTAGTAACGGGTTATCGGTTCCAAGGACTTCCAATAGTCGAATCTGTCTGAGTCGAAATAAATTATTTACGATAAATTAATTTACTAACCATTCTGGGTGGATTTTCCAGTTATCTCCTTTAAAATATTCGGTAACTGAAAGCAAATAAAAGTTTTTATTAGTCATGAAACTCATGAATAAAACACATTACTTTCTTAGAATTGCTGTTCTGGAATTAACAAAAACAAACTGGGTTTTTGCCGAAACCGAAATCAAAGGTTTGGGTTTGTTCTAGTTTCGACCGAAACAGTAACTTCGGCCGAAACATGATTTTTATACCGAAACCGGCCAAAACCGAAACTTCATTTGGGCACTATTTTACTAGCGAGCGAGTACGGTATGCCACGTACTGGGCTGTAGAAACAACGCTGCTGCCGCGTGGCATCCTGTCATACTGCAGTCAAGTCACCGTTGATAGGACTGTGCTTGACCTCCTGTTCGGCTTCTAGCTCGCACAATTTAATGTAGGTACATGCCGCAACCGTCGGACAGCACTACGGCAAGAGAGTACTGCGTTCCTTCTACTGGGTTGTAAAAATAGCACTGCCACCGCGTGGCATGCTGCCGCATTGCACTCACCGTTGACAGGACTGTGCTTGACCTCCTGCTCGGCCTGCAGCTCGTACATGCCATAGCCGTCGGGCAGCACTATGGCGAGAGAGTACGGCGTCCCTTCTACTGGACTGTAAAAATAACGCTGTCGGCGCGTGGCTACGCGGCGCATGCTGCCATATTGCACTTTCACACCGATCTCTGTTTCACCCTCGCGTTGTTCAATCATGTCGTGTCGAAGCTGTAAACAATATTTATAATTTTGTTCACTATGATGCTGTACATATTGTACAAATGCTTCCATTGCATTAGTAGGGAAATCTTATACCTTTAAACGAGCAATTCTTGTACAAGGAAATATATATAGGTATGTATGAAAATGAAAAAGAAAAATGAAAAATATATTTATTTTGCACACACAAAAATGGGAATTTACAGGTCGAGGTTGCGCGCATACAGCGGTACTTATATTTATAACAGTATGATCAGGGGTCCCCAAACTAGGCATAGCCTGTATCTTGGGTGACCAGTTAGTGAATTAAAAAACTAGATTGGAAAAATTATGTTTAATGGTAAAGATAGGAGCTAATGCTAATAACCTTAGCTACTAGGGATTTACGTTAGTTAGTCTGTCAGTCAAGTCTCTTAAGGCTAAGTGTCTATACCTATAGGTTAAGTGTCTAATTATGTATTTATATATTTCGGCGATCCCGATAACGGCTCAAACGATTTCGTTGAAATTTGCTATATGGGGGTTTCCGGGGGCGAACAATCGATCTAGTTGTCTTATCTCTGAGAAAACGCGAATTTTTTGTCTTCCGAGTCTCACAGATATTTAGTTAATTTAGTTAGGACAATTATTAAAATTTTCATTTATTGTCGTTGCTGTTTTTAAGAACATGGATAGTGGATAGAAAGAAAAACACTTAGTAAGCAACCACGTCGAAACTTTCACTAGGTGTATACTTATAAGTGGGTTATATTTATTAGGATTAGATATAATATATTTGATACAATGGGATGTATACAATAATTTAGGTACACACTTACATCGAGCAGTAGAGACGTGAGGTTGACGCGTGAATTCTCGTCCGCGTCCACGAGCAGCTCTACATCTGTCAGGTCCACGCTGGAGTAGAGCGGACGGAGCGTCTCAGTGTACTGGAAAATGCATTAACGTTAGCAAACACAGTGGTATTATGAGTATTACGGATGAGAAATCAGTGCTTTTATTCAATAACTTTCATTTTTAATCCTTTTTTTCGTCTATTTAGTCTGTGTTTAAAAAAGCGATTATACTTATACTTCAGAATGTTATATAACAGAGTTGCGGCCGGAAAGGCCTATAGAAAGTAAGTTTTTTTTTAAATACACCATGACGCATAGCTCTGCCTGCCGGTACTTACTTCCTCATTGGTATACTGAAACAAAAATAATCTGGTTAGTTTGAAATAAGAAGTTTTTCAAAGCATTTTAAATAGTTTTGCATGGTAATTGACTCACCAAAGGCCTGAGATCCGGATGATACAACACATGCCCGTTGTTATCCACCATGAATGAGTAACCGTTTACTCCCAACTGAAAACACACGTGATTAATTAGCATATAAAAGTAGGTATATTCAAATTGATGTTACACGAATGGTCTCAAAAGCTGTGTTTACCTTGTATGGTGGAACGAGCTTCTTTATTTGATCGACAGGTACATCTGTGCCCACCACACCGAGTAAATTAGCTTCTCGATGCTGAAATAAAAGAATAATAATAAATCAATGTCTATATGTCTACTCCATAATTTATACATATAAAACTAGCGACCCGTCTACGCACGGGTAAATATTAACAAATTTGAAATTATACACTTAAACCCTCTTCAAGAATCACTATTGATGGGTGAAGAAATTCCGTTCAGTAGTTGTTGATTTTATTGCGAACATACAGACAGACGGACGCGGTGGGGGACTTTGTTTTATAAGTTGTAGTGAAGTGTATTCACACCATAATTTAAGAAAATAATACATAATTAAGAAAAAAAGTTGAAACAGTCTCACCGTATGGTTTCTCCTGTCGAATATCGGCACCGTCACTGACGTCATCAATTGGCCCATCCCATCGTCGTCCAGGTTGCTGCTCTGAAATTTTCATTTTTGCTTAATATGAATAAAGAAAGGTGCAATAAGTTTCAAAACATTGTGAAAGACATACTCTCGAACTTTGATCTTCAGAACAGAATATAACTGGAATTTCACGACCGCTTGAGAAATTATGCGATTTTGTTAAAAATGTGACATTGCCATGAGCGGTAACTTATGCAATGGTTCTTTTGATCTGGAACTTACCCTTCCGCCAACGTAAACGGGGCTCCAATGCACAGGATGCATAGTCTGGTACATGACGAGCGGTCGTGCCAGTACCTCGATCATATGCAACACCTTCGGTCTGATCTCCGAGTGCTCGTTTATCGACACGTAGAAACCTGGTAATTAAAAGTTTTTACGTCAACATCATATCATAGTCTTATTAGTCTTTCTCGTGTTGTCTCGGCTTTTTGCCACGGTTCATAGGAGCCTGGAGTCCAATGGGAAACGAATACAAGTCAACAAGTCTTGTACTAATAATGTTGGCGACATAATCGTCGCATCGCATTATTAATCGTCTTTGTAGCGCAGAAATGTCAGGGAGTCTGCAATCTCTTGAACTATTTACATTGCGACTAGTACAAACCAACTTACTTATTTGAAAGAATTTATCATAATGCGTACCAGGGATAGAAAGTACTGATCACAATGCTCGAAATTGTTCTAAAAATAATCTATCATTCTAATAACTAAAATTTTCAAATCAAGTATCCACTGGCGGAGAGTGAGGAGACTCTTCATGATTAAACATTTACAAACCTTTGTTTGTGCAAGCCATGTCCTTCATGCTGTGGCTGGAAGCAGCGTCGCCACCCACGCCATAGCTGTAGATGCGCACGGGCATGTGCGGCCAGTTCCACGTGCGGAACACGCCCTTCACGCCCGCCGCGCCGCCGCCCGCGCCCACCACCGCGATGGCTTGGTTACATTGACAGCCTAGCCCGGTGCGGTTATACTAAAGGAAAATATATCCTTAAGTTATAAAAATAGTTCTTTTCAATCGCTTAATTTAAAATTTAATCCTATTGAGTTGGGTTAAGCTCTGGGGCTATATGTCGGTATAAAAAAAAACCACTGACTGATGATAGCCAAGCCAAGCCGCAATACTTTAACTGAAGTACTAAAATAAAGAACTTAGATATGACAATAAGTACTTAAGTACAGCTACCACCAGTTTGGCACTGACATAAACACTAGCGTGAACGTAAGTTACTTTCTAGATGCATCTTGCTCGTGCTGCGAGCGAGATGTATAAAAATTAAATTACGTAGACGTTAGCGTGTATGTCAGTGTTGACACTGTCAGTGACACGTGGTACGGGTACGGGTTAAAAAATACCTACTGTTTACTAAATGATAAATCGTAACAAAACAAACAGCTTTAAGGAATTAGAAAAATCACTGATAAATTTTGTTTGAAATTAGAGAAGCAGCATTTTATTTTGCATAATAATTTCTGAATATCTCAATAACAGAGGATCGTTTAAGTCTCCGGCAAGCTCGGTTCTCCATACAAACGTAGTTAAGCTCTCATTTTAAAACGACTAGATAGATTGCTCTGAAACTTTGTATACTTACAATAGGATATGGTATATCCAGGTCTGTAATTCATATTTTATTAAAAACGCACAGTTAATGGTATATATACAAATAGGTCTGTAATTAGTTTATATAGCTTCAGATACA
The DNA here is from genome assembly GCF_947568885.1 of Cydia strobilella. NCBI lineage: Eukaryota > Metazoa > Arthropoda > Insecta > Lepidoptera > Tortricidae > Cydia > Cydia strobilella. Next base: position 7,028,283 of record NC_086043.1, on the reverse strand, counting down.
ATAGTAAAAAAAAAAACAGCGAATAAGTTTTTCATACAAAACTTGTTTTTCCTCTATTTCGTTTGTTTTATATACTAGAGCTATATAAACTAATTACAGACCTAGATATACCTCATGTCATTGTATGTGCAAAGTTTAATTACAATCCAACACGTAGTTTTAAAATGAGAACGAAACTCCGTTTGCATGGGAAGGTGAAATTCTTTAAGTAGGTAAGTATTTTCATCTAAAATAATAATTACCCTATGCAAAATTTCGAATCCAGTAGTGAGCGCTCCAGTCATATTGGCCGCACCGCCCGTCGCCTCGGCGCCCCACAGCGCGGTTTTCAGCTCCCTTATCGTTTCCGGCACAGCCTGCAAATAAAAATGGTTTATTACCGTTTGACAGCTAGCGATGGTGAGATATCACTAGACTGGTCCAATCCAATGTGACAGATTAGATTAGATTTGACAGGTTGATTTATCTCATAAAATCAGGTTGACTCACATATCTACGTAGATAAATTTCGAATATCTTTCTACCATCATCATCTTCCTAGCCATCGTTTCTTAGCCATCGTTTTGCCCTTTAACTCATGAGAATAAGTTACACTTTACGTGAAAACAGCAAAACTGTTAGTCTATTTAAGCCTAAAATGGGCCGTGTTGCATAATAAACTACAACTAATATTACAAGCGGAACTCCTTTTCTAATTCCACTTATTAGAAAAGGAGTTCCGCTTGTAATGTTAGTTGTAGTTTATCATGCAACACGGCTATGGCATCGGCACCACAAGTTACAAGTTACCAGCGATAAGGGCGCGGTGGCACCCCTACCTGTCACAGCTACGCGCTCTTTGTGGCAGAGAAACTTCACCGGGACTTTCCGGAAATAAGTGCGATAATATAGCCTTGTTTAAATGCCTACCTCTGTTTGCTGACGCTGCGGGCGCAAGGCGTTTGCATTCGAATTTAATGCTTAATTAGGTGCGTTCTTGACTTCAGTCGTAGAATGTCTTAGTTAAGCGATGAGTTATGGGTATAACGTGTATTTTGTTAGAAGTTTTATTGCAGTAGTTCGACCAGCGGTGATCACCGTGAAGCGAGTAGTGATGAGCAAGTTTTTATTGTTAGGTATCCTGAGTCTGTTTTTTTTAGAAAATCTACTTGCCGGTGGTGTTAACAGTAGGTAAGCAATTAACAAATATACATTTCCTTTATTGATATTGTATTTGATGAAAATTGATATACACGTATCTTGCGCAAAAAAATAGTAGATGTCATTTATAGACAGCAGCTGCCATAAGGTGAAAAACCGGCCAAGTGCGAGTCGGATTCGCGCACGAAGGGTTCCGTACCATTACGGAAAAAAACAGCAAAAAAATCACGTTTGTTGTATGGGAGCCCCATTTAAATATTTATATTATTCTGTTTTTAGTATTTGTTGTTATAGCGGCAACAGAAATACATCATCTGTGAAAATTTCAACTGTCTAGCTATCATCATATATATATATATATATGTGTATGTTCATGAGATACAGCCTGGTGACAGACAGACGGACAGACGGACGGACAGACGGACATCGGAGTCTTAGTAATAGGGTCACGTTTTTACCCTTTGGGTACGGAACCCTAAAAATGAACACATATTTAGAAAAAGGAAAGTACCTACCAATTATTTAATTTTATTATCAGCACGCGATTCGTCGTTATTATTTAGCACTGTAAATTAAGTATATGTAACAAAATTTTACAGCCAATCATAAGAAGGATAAGTAACCAATCTTTTTTTTTAAATATTTAAACTTATTATAAAATTTTCGGAAAACCCCTAGACTAATTGTTGGAATGGCAGCTCATCAATAATGCAGGAAAGCTGGCACAACGGTTACACGACTGATAAAGCAATTTTGTCAGAAGGGTGCCAATATGTACTGCCAATTGGGTTGTTGTTATTTAGAATAAATGTTCCAATTTTCGTTTCTCCTACTCCTGTTTTCTATTAGAAAAGTGTCTTTAATTTAACAATGTTTACCATTTTTCTTACTTATTTAACGATGCTGGTTTTTTTATTTAATTTTTAAATTATCATTACAATATTTACAATCGTCTTAAATGACTTCAAATTGCATTCGTAGTTGTGTTAGATGTTTCTAAAATCGTGATAGACTGAAATTAACAAATATGCGGAAGTCAGATTAATGAATTCTTGTAATTTTAAAATAAATACATAGTTTAGAAGTTATTTATGAAAATAGCCAAAAATTACCATTCCCCCCTCCCCTCCCCCTTTCCCCCCTTTTCCCCATTCTGCGTTAAAGGGTAGTGAAATAGGGCCACTTTGTGTGGAGACTTCTATACTAAATGGTCCGTTTTCATTGCTTTTGTTTTTTTTGCATTGTATGTATTTATGATTTAACGTTATTGATTTAATGCTTGACTAAAGAGACCTTTGAACTTTGAACACAGTTTATGATAACATGTAGGTAGCTTTGCTTTATTTTATATTAGAAAAATAAACCTTTATAGGGACGATAAGACATGAGATGCTATACAAAGTATTCATGTGAAAATAGGAGGCAAAGTATTCACGAGAAAATAGGATGAATAAAAATTAGTCTACTAAATTGTCAAATAGCTGACAGAGGTTTGATTTATATTTAGGTCTTTAGTGGTTCATGATTTACGAGTATGAATTATGTTTTTTAAAGAATAGTCATAATTACAGTTAAGTATAAATACATTTTTAACTATTGACTAGGGCTGCTAAAGTTTAAAAGTACTTTTGTGGCTGCGTGTGCATAAAATTAGTAGGCAAATGCAGGTATTGCGTGCGGCGCCCGGCGCCCGGCATTAGCGATACGTATCCTATCTAAATAACATCGGTCTGCCTCCTTTTCTTTAAAAACAAAAATCACGCATTATTAAAGGATTGAGGTTATGCAATCATAATTACGTACGATAACCATCTACGATAACCATCATGGGAATTGCTATCGAAAAGCATATGGCATGAAAATAAAGGGTGTATTATCATTTGTCCCCGCCTCACGTGTCCACCGCCATACACGAGGCAGGGACAAATGGGAATTATGTATATGAAAAACCTATTCCCATTTGTGCCCGGCGGGGATAAATGGGGGAAACACCAAATATACAAATATAGTTTTCGGGCCTTCGTCCTTGATATTTAGTATAGTAGTAGTCAATTAGAGGTAATAAAACTTTACTAGTTATTTTATTATTGATTGGCAGTGGAAATATAAAAACCGGACAAGTGCGAGTCGGACTCGCCCATCGAGGGTTCCGTACTTTTTAGTATTTGTTGTTATAGCGGCAACATAATCTGAAAATTTCAACTGTCTAGCTATCACGGTTAATGAGATACAGCCTGGTGGCAGACAGAGGGACAGACAGCGGAGTCTTAGTAATAGGGTTCCGTTTTACTCTTTGGGTACGGAACCCAAAAAACGTACCTGAGCCAAAATCTTCGTGTAACACGAATGTATCTCCGACACGGTATCGCTATACCGATACACGTTGACGAAGTCATTCGGGCCGAGAGTGTCCAGTAACCCAGATACTGTAGCCTTAGCCAGCCTCCAGTATGAAGAGCCGAGGTCGTCCGAGTCGTCCAGAAGGATGACCAGGTCTTTGGGAGAAGTGGCCGCTTCCACGAACCAGTTGGACGAGCGAAAGTCGTAGAAGTCGCGCGCGTGGTGCGAATAGCCGTCTTCAGGAGGCCAGGACATGGCTGGTGGGAAAGGAGATTATTATACAATGATAGAGAAAGGTTAATTCCAGAAAATAATATTTACAGAAAAATATGAATAAAAATTTGCAATCAACGACCTGTAGATAAAACATGTTAGTGTAAATGTGTCAAGAAAATCTTAATAGTGTAAAACTGTAAAAATTATGCCATCGAGTGCTTAAATCGTATAATTCGTGTAAGTGCGTGCTCATTATATATTTCATTATGTCATACTGGCCACTCATTTATTGCTGCGCGCATACTTAAATGAAAAATAAAAAGACAAAATTCACTACAGCATTTTTCATAACATTTATCAAAGTCAGTTAGGACCTGATTCCTCCTGTTATAAATAGCATATAATTTGAATTGGATTGTTGTCCCCTTTTTGCGTGCCCAAATGGGTATCAGAGGGTTCCCATGTTGCCAGTTACATTCCCATTCAAATTCATTTTTAACATTAGTAAGTAGAAATAAACTGCGGTTCAGGAACAATTTCTTACCTGGATACCGCCTCATGAAGCCAGTGGATGAGGCATAGTATTGCCACGAGAGCGACGGATCGATGTCGTAGTTGTTCACAAACAGAGGGTCGAGGTGCTCGGACCACGCGATCTGATTCTGCACGTCGCCGTCTGTTAGAAATAGAACGTTGAACTTTGTAATAAAACAATATAAGTAATTTGTTGGGCTTAAGGTTAAAGTTTCAACTGGACCTGGACCAAATTAATGAGTGAATTACACCTGTCGATTTTAGATGATTGTGAGTAGAAACAGTGTATGTTAACTAAAAAACATAAGTAACATGGTCATTCAATACCAGTTATATAAGAGGTTACTAAGATTGGCTAAACTTCGAGTTAACAACTGATCGAAGTGGATAACAATGGACGAAAGGGCTGTCGACTCTGAAACTGATCCCGTTTATACTTATACATATATCTAATGTAATACGGTTGAAAAGCTACAGATCGTTAGTAAATATTTGATAAAAGATGTAAGATATGAAGATAAAAGAAATGTTAAAAATTATTACCAATAAATTATGTCTATGTAAAGAGTTAATAAATATACAAAACAATGGTTATTTTATGTCAGTAAAATGAATATTTAACATTATAGGCACCGCAACGAGCAATTAGATTTTTTCTGAAATGCCCATTAAATGAAGGGTAATTGGCAAACTTGGTTCATCGGGCAAACTGATTGCTTTCTCCTAGACCAGCGACCGGAAAACTTAATGGCTCGGCATCGGATTACTATGGCTTGTCAAAAGAATTTTCCCAATCGAATCCCATCATAATTATCTCATAACTGGATAACATTAAAAATAATAAATAATGATAAATATTATTTAACGTACAACAAAAAATAGGGTCCTGCATTTTATTTACCTTGCGAAGAAATTAAAGATGAATATTTTACATTCGTTTTTTTATTGCGCGACATAAAATACTAGAAATTAAATAAAATGGAACTAAAAAACTTCCATACTAAATTGTTGCCATGTTACGTCAAAAATGTGACAGTTACGTGGAAAGTTGCGCCGGTTGCGCCCTCGTTTATTTTTTACAATTTCTTGTCGGACTATAGGTACCTGCTCATATTGGATAAGTGTTGATAGCAATTACGAAACGGGATGGAATAAATCTAATAGGAATATGCGATTTACCTGTATGCATTTATTCCAAAGAATATAATACTCTTTATTCTCAGTATGTAAAAGTTACTCTATGGCCTTTAAGTATGTCAATATGATTTTGTTCTCAACGTGCGAGACATGGAGACTATATAAAGGAGCCAAATCTCTATGTATGAAAAGTGTCCATCAAAAAACAGTAATTAGGCGGCGCCACCATACACCGAAATACTACCAAAAACAACCTACTTAATTTGGTCGGATCATTTGTTGCCTTATATGGTTCATGTTATACTCGTGTCCCAGAGCCTAACTAGCGCCACCGGAGAGATTAGGAACTATTATTTAAAGCTGAAAGCGGTCACTTTTGCAACAATTCTGCCATAAGAGATTGGCATCCTTTCTATACCATCCATAGTGCGAGATACTACAGGGTGGGCCAATGAAAAATGCATTATAACGAAAGAGGTCGAGATGAAAAGTTAATTTATCACTGGCCCACCCTATGGCCCATATGTCTGTTAGTTGGTTACTAACTTCTGTTACCAGAGTTTTCACGGAATAAAAGGAAATAGAAAGCGATTTTTAATTATTCATGTATACAGTTGTAAAGCTTATTTATGAGTGATACGCTGACAATGCAACCTAATAAACATTGTTGTTCTGGTTTTGCAAAATTCCTTATTGCGCTCGGAAAAATGGCGTAAAAAACACGTTCCCTGTTCAAGTTGTTTTTAAATGCTATTTATTTCTAATCATATTAAGGATGTATCAGCCTTGCACAGTTCGATAGTTTGATTATTCATCTTTAATTTAATATACAGTTTACGTGGGTTTCTTAGCTTAAATACTCAATACTCAATATTTTATTGCAAATTCACAAAGTAATTGTACAGGTGGTAAACTTATAAGCTAGGTCTTTGTGAACCCTGTTGGGCACTGCAATATACTATAACTACAACTATAACTATAATTTACAATTCCAAGGAGAGGAGAATTATTGGTTAATTATTTTAACATACAATAATTATAAGCAAATGTAAAACTAAAAATTTAAAATGTCAAAAATACACTCTTCGTGTCGAAAGTTTTAATTCCAATGTCATTTGTCATTTATTATTCAAAACATTAAGTATTATATTAACAAGAACAAATAATCTATAGATGTTATTGAATTATAATATGTCATTAAAAATTCGCCAATACATAGTCTACAGAGTTTTCCAAGCCTGCCTCCTGCACAATTGTCTAAATATATACGTTTTCGTGCGAAACTGAACAATATGCAATGTTTGGAGGGGATTATCTTAGGTATAAACTACAAAAAAAATGGTGGTCATAAAATTTGCGGTAATATAGAGGCCTCATTAAAAAAGTAATTGAATCTTCTGGCAAAGTTTCCAGATTGCATTGGACACACTTTTGTAAACTATAATTTTCATAAATTGACCGTATGTTTACGTCTTCAGGCAATCTGGAGCTTTCCAAGGATTCTCATAAATTCTCTATCTGGATTTTATATTATTATATCATGTTTTGATTATTACAAAATAAGCTATTAAACTGTGCCTAAACTTTTTTTATTTTAGGCTTCATTTTATATTTAATCAGTTGAAAACCTAGTAACAGAACTTAGTGACCAACTAGGTAGAGAGACGTCAAAGAAATTCAGATCAATTTCAGTGATTTATGGTCATTTCTTCAAAAATATAAGTTACTCTATGACTGACAGTTCACGGATGTTTCTAGAAACAGAAGCTATAGCTGTTATCTGTCATAGATTTTTAAAAACTAAAACGGTGATTATTTTTATAATGTGAAAGTTTTTAAAGCCTGTAGGTGCTAAGTACCTAAACTATGAAAATATATACTAGTTTGTGAACTAAGTGCATGATTTAAATTCTGCGATTTTAGAATGTAAGTGATTTTGATGTTTGTAAGAAGTTTGTGAGGTGTTTTGTGTTTTGGTTGGATACTTGTGTAAAATAATTATTACTTCAAATTCGCGATTCTGAGCCTGTAAGCCGTAAGTAAAATATTTTGTGGAACACAGGTGATAAGGAAACTGCAAAGTCGTATCATCAAAGCAGTTGGATTCTGTTAGCCTTTCGTTTGCATTTTTCCTTATCACTCTTATTACATTTGAGGAGTGTCTTTTCAAAAGGGTTTATTTTTGGATTTCATAGAGAAATAAGCCCATTTGAAAAGACACTCCTCATTTATTACTATTTTGGTAGTTAGTATTCGGCTCAATTAAGATTGTTCATCGGATGTTTCAGAAAGTACCTACTTACTACCAATAGGTACATTAATGCATTAATGTTTCCGCTAAGCAAAAGTCTTCCTGGTTTATATTTACTGATTTATGATAATGAACCCAAGCATTTTGGTTTAGAACACTGAAAATCAGTTCTGATTTGAGTTAGTGCCGCTTATCGGATATGCGACGTGGCAACAGTTCCGTCCACTAATAGGTTGGAATATGTCAATTTGTCCATAAATTACCCGTCGCCGCGACGCGGCCCCGCTACGTGTCAACAGTGTAGGTAAATTACGTCCTGGCCTGTTATTACCAACTTTACCAAGCCCATCGTCTCAAGCAAGCCATCATAGGGCTAACTTCCAGATCCGTAACCACCATGCTTAATTGTAAGTCACATTAAACTGGTTCGTAACGAAACGATATGCCAGGTGAGGGGTAGGAAATTTAGTCCTGGGGTGGTGGTGGTGGTGTATTCAATTTATATTAAAATTTTCTCTAATTTCCCGTAGCGTCGACGTGCTGTCTGATTAAAGGCCTGTTTGGAATTTCGTAAAACTCTTTCTGAAAGGATTTCGCCGACGCCGCATAACTGAATATAATTTACTAGCCTTTGAAAATTTCCTCATGTTTATTTTAAGGAACTGGAAATCTGTACGATTTCATGAAACTAACCACTTACTGTTAATGTCACTCTAAAATTGGTGTCGTAGGCAAATGCAAAATGAAATCCTCCTTAGTATATTTACGAGTACAGAATGCAGATTATCAATATAAGGGCTTTATATTTATAGTTTGTCAAAGGATTGTCTCATTTCAAACAGACAGAGAGAATTATACTGTCTTTGTCTTACACTAGTACTAGCGCCCAAAAGAAAAGGACGAGTATAGTTTTTTATTAGGGTTCCGTACCCAAAGGGTAAAAACGGGACCCTATTACTAAGACTCCGCTGTCCGTCTGTCTATCTGTCTGTCATCAGGCTGTATCTCATGAACCGTGATAGCTAGACAGTTGAAATTTTCACAGATGATGTATTTCTGTTGCCGCTATAACAACAAATACTAAAAACGAAATAATATAAATATTTAAATGGGGCTCCCATACAACAAACATGATTTTTTTGCTGTTTTTTTTCCGTAATGGTGGCCGGTTTTTTTGTTCTTATTTACCTACTCTGCGTAACAGTGGATTGATATTTACACGTTTTTAAGGCGCAACACGGCATTATCACGTTTTGTTGACACACAGGCGAATGCTAAGAGCGTCGGTGAGTGACAGAAATCTGTCAAAACGAGTTGCTGCCGCCCAGCATCAACGCATGGAGCAAAATACATGTTGTCTGTGACGATTCTGTACGAAGTTAGTTAGTTAAATGGCGACACTGGTTAGTATTTTGTTACGTCCATCGATGAGCTATTTGGCGAGCCGTGGGCACATAGTCAACGGGTCACGCTCTTTGTCTCGGGGATTTCACCCCTTGTCAATATGTACAAAGAAACTCCGCATGCTAGCAGTAAATATAAAATATACGTCAAGCTTTGTGTAAACATGTTTTATCGTAGCAACAGCTATAGTTTGATTTTTACGCCAAAGACCCTAATCTGTTAAACAATAGTTATTTGTTTTACAAGAGGACAATGTTGTTGTTTAACCGCTCGTGCTAATATTGATACCCGAGTAAGCGAAACATTCCAAAATTGAACCACGAGCGTAGCGAGTGGTTCGAAAAGTGGAATCTTGAGTGTTGTGAGGGTTTCAAGGCACGATTAAACAAAATTTGCCACCGAGTGAAACACAAATTTTTTAACCACATCAACGCAAGGAAAATACTAACTGTAAAATTTCTAACAAACTCAAAGCAAATCGATTCAAAATGAATGTTATTAAATATGTATCATTCAAAATCATCATTTAAAAGTCAATTCTATCAGCAAACATAAGAAAACAGCTCAAAATTTGCATTTGCCTCGCATGTGAATAAAATGCAACTTTCTTATCGGTGTTTGAAAAATCAAGACCTTTACCAGCTGGTGTGGTTAAAAGCCATTGTTTCTTTTTAGTTTTTAGTTTTATTTTAAGTTAAATCTTAAACTACGTGAAAAGGTCTGTCATTTTCATATAGTAGGTATTTATATTATTATTTGATTGAGTCAACAGAACTCGTTTATCTGAGGTACGTGTAAAAATATTTATGGAACTAATGGATTTTAAATATTTATTTTAATATTTAATTCAGGCAACAAGGTCCAATATACTTGCTTGCTTGCTTACTGCTTACTGCTAGCCTTTCTCCGCAGACGTCTTGTCTGGTTGCCCTTGGCATAGGCCTCTCCCATATTCCTCCACGAGTCCCTGTCCAGAGCCTGTCTTCTCCAGAAGGCTCCAGCCACCTGCCTGAACTCGTCTTCCCATCTCATTTTTTGTCTTCCATCATCCCTTTTTCCGTCTCTTGGGTACCATGTTGTGATGTCTTTTGACCATTTTTCTCTTTTGTCTCGGAGCATGTGGCCAGTCCACTTCCATTTTAGTTTTTTCATAGTGTGGTTTACGTCGATTATTTTTGTTCTCTTTCTAATGTCCTCCAGTTTGATTCTATCTCTAAGTTTTATATTCAACATGCTTCTTTCCATACTATTTTGGCAGACTTGGAGAGCTTTCCTCTCCTTGACAGTTAGGGCCCAAGTTTGACATCCATATGTAAGGCAGGGAAGGATACAAGTGTTAAATACTTTGGACTTAATGTTTGTTGGTATTTGGTTGTTCTTCACTATTTCCTTTAGAGACCAATATCTTTTCCATGAGTTCCCGATTCTAGTGTCTACTTCTTGTTGTGTCAAGTTTTGAGGTGATATCACTTGTCCAAGATATGTGTATACATAGGCAATGAGGTTGTGGTCTATGTATATGTCTTCCTTTACACTGTTGGTCATTATCTTGGTCTTTTCAGTGTTCATAGATAGCCCCACTTCTTTGCTGCGGTCTGCAAGCTGTTGTAGCATTAGGTTTAGGTCCTTCGGGTTGTCACTCAGTAGAATAATGTCGTCAGCAAACCTTAGATTTGTTAGTTTTGCTCCATTTATGTTAAGACCAAAAGATTCCCAGTTAAGTTTTCTAAATACATATTCTAGAACTGCAGAAAACAGCTTTGGTGATAAGGGGTCTCCCTGCTTAACTCCTTTCTGCATGTTAAATAATTGACCGTCTCTTTCTGTTCGTATTTTAGCTGTTGAATTTTTATATAGTTCTTGGATTATCCTTATGTATTTTGTTGGTATGTTTTGTGTCCTCAACGCTTCCCATATGTACTTATGTTTCAGTGAGTCGAACGCTTTATTGTAATCTATGAAAGCAAAGTAGTAGATTTTGTTGTATTCTTCATGTTTTTCTATCTACATATAAACACCCAACACAACAACACACAACAACAACAACAAACAAGCGAGATCCTTTTGACTGATAACACACCAAAAAATTTGAAGGACTAAACTAAAATTGTTCAGAGAGCCTACCACAAAAACCGAAATTCGGAAAATTGCGGGGATCTTTCTCTTTTACTCCAACGAAGGCACAATTAGAGTGACATACAAAGATGCCCGCAATTTGCGAACTTCGATTTTCTCGGTTATAGCCCAGTACCGCGGTAGTTTTTTGTGCAAATGTCGTCGGCGTTCACGTTAAGTCAGTGCGTAACGTTCCGTTATACCTAGTAAATAATAATGCTGCTTACTTTCAACGTTGATGTAGGGTGGCATCAGCACCGCGCTGTAGCTCGCGTTGACGGCGATATGGTCGAAGTGTCGGCTGGGCGCGAGCACGAGGCGGCGTGCTCGCGCGGCCAGCGTACCGTCGTCGGCGTGCACGTTGAGCCAGCGCGCGTCGTAGTACGCGCCCGGGCCGTCCGCGCCGCCCGACGATAGCGCTGCCGCCTCTGCCGAGTCCATAATACGCTGTGGGCAAAAATAATAATAAATGACTGCTAAATTACATAATTAAGCATTAATCGGAGTCTTAAAATGGTCCTAACCAAATTTATATAGGACTGCCTTTATTAAGGTACTTACGCAACTAACAATACAACGTATATACACAAAAAGAGTGCAAGGCATGGGAGTTTTAAGGACACGGACACTAAAAAAGCCTACACAAACCCTTTTCCCTTTGACTTTTTAACTTTTAAACTTTTATTAGGTAGGTATGTACTTCAAGGCATAATGAACACCGAAAAATTACAAGGTGAGCGCACCAATTTAAGACTAGAATAAAAACGACGGCGGTTCATTTATGAAAAATGTATATGGCTCTAGAGAATTGAAACTTTTTTATGTGGGTATGAATTAGAAAAAGTACAAAACTCAAAATTAAAACTTCTAAATGATAGATGAAAATTAAATCCATGACTGTTTTTCATTAGGCACCTTGTTGTTTAGGGTTCCTTACCCAAAGGGTAAAAACGGGACCCTATTACTAAGACTCCGCTGTTCGTCTGTCTGTCAGGCTGTATCTCATGAACTGCGATAGCTAGACAGTTTCAATTTTTACAGATGATGTATTCCTGTTGCCTTTATAACAACAAATACTAAAAAGTACGAACCCTCGGTGGGCGAGTCCGACTTGCAATTGGCCGGTTTTTTATAATTATTTTTATTTATATTAGCCTAGCTAGTGTCCCTCTGCTGGGCAAAGGCCTCCCTCCCCCCTTTCCACGTATCTCGGTCTTGACCCGTCTCCCACCAGTTTTTTATAATATATTTTATAAATATTTAGGAGGGTATTATAAATATTGTATTGTACGTAATCTCTACAATGGTTCAAGATAGGACAACAATTCTCGAGAAAATTACAACAGTTTTAATTACTCATAGTAAGGCATTCTTAACCGTAATCCGTAATAAACTATACAGTGTTGTAGTGGGGTTGAATCGACAAAGAATCGATGGGTTGACTAAACGAGAGGGTGGAAGCACAAAGAGTGGACAGATAAAGGTGCAGACAATTGTCGGCAATTAGTCGACTCCATATCGATCGTGCGCGATTCAGCGCATTAGTGACCGATAGCGATGAAAAATGACAAATCGCGACCCGGAACCCGCTTCTTAATGGTCGCCCTTTGAACATTTAATCGCAACTCATGCTTCAGCTACCTTTCTGTTTTCATGTTTGTGTCAGAAATGACTCACGATTACAGAGCAATATCAGTATCACTCAGCGAGGGATTCGATGTTAGGCGCTCAAATAAGGAGGGTACGATAATACATACAAATTAGAATAGGCAGGCATATCAGTAAGCGGGGTTTAGTTACCCCTGAGCGATTTATTCGAGGCGACCTGAATCAGACAAATTAATTGTTTGGTTCGACCTTGAAAGAAGCTCGCGAATAGATAAGCGAAGGTTGGCTAGGTCACGTAGCACCGACATTTGGCAACCCTTAGACCCGAGGCTGCTCGATAACGGACTCAGTAGGCCTAACTACAGCAGGTAAGCTTAAACAACACCTTTAACTTATGAAAAATATAGTTGAGTGACTTACATTATAATTCCTTGTGAAAATATACTCATACTAGCTTCTGCCCACGACGTCGTTTCGGGATGATAATGATGACGATTGATAAAAACTAGCCTAGAGTCAGACCAAGATATTAGATAACTCTGCAGCGATTTTTATAGCAAAGACGTTTAAAAATGAAATTATGACGTTTAAATAACACGCACGCCTGTGCTATAAAAATCGCTGCAGAGTTATCTTGGTCTGACTCTATGTTCTTCCTCTCAGTCGGTTCTCAAGCTATCTCCATACCAAATTTCATCTAAAACGGTTCAGCGGTTGAAGTGTGAAGAGGTAACAGACAGATAGACAGAGTTACTTCGTCATTTATAAATATTGTTAAGAGGTAGTAGGAATTTGCAAGGGTTTTATTTGCATCCTTGAATGTCTGCATTATTTAATCTCTTTGCATATACTTTTAAATGTGTAGTTTACTGTTAGACAGACTTTATTTACAAATCACGATGACCTGATTTGCTAGTAAATGCAATTTAGTTCCGAAGCTACGATTTGCTGGCATCGCCGTGAGGAGTGTTTGGCAAGTGAAGTGTTGTCTTGAGTGAAGTGCAGAGTGTCTGCGGCAGGGTGACTTTACGCTATAGGTATTGTACCTACCTATCGCACAGCATAATATCTCAAAAGCCTTAGCCTAGGAACTTTCTCCTCTGCAGCTCTGTCGTTTTGAAATATGCCTAAGTTACTACTTAATTATTGAAAGTGAGAGATTGTTTTGTAGTTGATTTGTTGAGAACTGTAATTTACGAGTAATATTTTTTTTAACTTGTTCAATACAAAGCCATGGATAAACCAAGCGTTCGGAATATCCCTATGATATGATCGTAATAGCTATTTGTTTTACAAGGAGGCAAGCGAAAGATAGTAAACAACCTTGCTACAGAGTGAAGCACAAAAATGGTTACCACCCTAACTCGAGGAAAGTACTCATTGTAACGTTACAAATCAAATCCAAATGAACGCTATTAAATATTTATCATTCCAAATCATAACTTCAAATTTAACTAGCTAACATGAGGAAACAACTCAAAATTTGCCTCAAACTATTACTTATTCTGTGCTACTGTCGTGGATAAGATACCTATATGTAGAGATAGATTTGAAGAATAAAGAGAACCTTTACGAGCTGGTGTGGTGAAAAATAAGTTATTTTTTAACAGTATATTTTATTGTCTAGGCAGCATGTTGGTTGAATATTCCTCTCTGTGGGCTGAGTGTTTCTTAAAACGCGTGAATCCATATTTCCGAGACGTGTGGCTGTGGGGGAAGCTAACAATAGTCTGTCTGGCTTCTGGGGCGAGATGTAAGTGTTTTGTTCGGAAATTTCCCAGCGCTTGCAATTTTTTATTCCCCTTTCTCTTTAGCCGACTTGCGCGGACATAAATGCAGGTAGTAATATTACAATTTACAAAGTGATTGTCAGTCTCTGCTATTGTTTGCAGCAATGTTTTATAAGGTATCAGGTTGTTCGCCTATACATATACCTGCATTTTGCGTCAACTCGTCAGAACGAACAACTTTGTTTAATTTTAATTTTATAACATTGATTTATTGATACTTCTTAGCTACTATAAACGAAATAATCTTAATAATCTTAGCTACTTACAATTAGCTAAGAAGCGCCCTATTTAGTTGATTTTTATACAGGGAATCTTTTCAACCCCAGAGTAAAATTTGTTTATTAAGACCAATATATTCAATTCACCTTGTAAAACTTGGCAGGGTTGAAAAAAAAAACCGTATAGAAACGACAATTTGAAACGTATGCGGAATAGGTGATTTTTTAATTTGCACACTTAGCTCATTACGTATATTCAAAGTACATTTAAATCTGCTACTTTTAGTAAAATATTGCAGTAATAATTTAAGTTTAAATTAAGTTGTAAGTCCTTTCAATCCATAAAATCAGCGGACCTGCTGGTGGCATCACAATGAAATCGCAGAGTCGCTCGCGTGAGCCTAACGATCTCTAGGTGATTGCCTGAAGTAGGTAGGCTCCCTGCCCCGCAACCCATGATGCGGCACAGCCCTGCTAGCACGAGGCATAGAACACCTTGTCCACTTGCCAAAACGTTATTCACGTGTCTTCCGCTTACATTTTATAATTACATGGAAGATTGCCAGAGTAGGTTTTTTTTTGCACTTTAGTTTAATATATAATAATTCCACGTTGCCCGAGTTTTATTTAGTCTCGTGAGAAGGTATTAAATTACTGGGCAGTTAATGGTCTAGTCGCTTTGCCAGTCATTGTGAGATCAGCAATAGGTATAGGGATCGGGATATCCTAAAACCGTGTCGCTAATGAATACGTACAGATGTAGTGCATAATTATTTTCCATCGTATTTTCACGGACACGTACGAACGTGTCTTATGCTATTTCAGTCAGTCTCGGTAAAAAGTACTAAGGTTGACTGAAGTAACACGACAAATACGAACGTTTACGGTGGAAAACAATTATGCACTACATCTGGTACTGTGTGCTATTTTTATACATTTCTAAACGAAATTCTGTGTGAGTGAATTTCGAGGATACCTGGTCCATGAGAGATCTTTTGCCTATGTCTGATATGAAAAAATCAAATACCAAGTAGGGTAGGACGGGGACGTTTGAAACACTTTGTGTTTAACCGCCTGTAACTATTTTATTTTTACAGTTAGAAGGGTATGTGCCTGTGTTATTAAGGTTATTTATTTAATTTTTAAATAAAATGTGTTTCAAAATCCTATCGCCAATGGTTACGTAATGATAGGGAATTAAAGAGAATGTGGAAGAGTGGTTCAATTAACCCCATAGGTGTGTTAATTGAAACACTATGTGGGGATGTTATAAACACTTTAATTTATTTGACAAAATGAAAGATAATTTGAATAGAATAGAATAGAATAGAATAGAAATAATTTATTCGTTAGCACACACAAATAGAAAATACCTAAATTTGTTATTTCTAATCTTTTTAAATAACTATTACAGTATTCAATGAGATCAACTAAAGTTTGCAAAAAAATTACATACATTTCACAATTTATCTGCGTCTGAAGATCTTGATCAAAGAAAGGGATGAAAAAAATAATTGTAAGACATCTAGTCTTCTTTGTTTTTACAATACCTTGTTACCTTATACATATAGCTTAATCAAACGTGATATGACGATAAGGATTTTTTGTAGAAATACATAATTGTGTTTCATACAAAAGTCAAAAGTTTCAATTATAACAATGTTTTAATCATGACCATGATAAAATCACTGTCACTCCCTTTTTCTCAAAACATGTATTATAAAAAAAGAAGTTTAAATATCAATAATGAACTATTTGTAAGACTTGTGGAAAACGCGGAGACGTTTTAAAACGTTTCAATCGTCCCCAAGTACCTTGTTTCAACCATCCCTACGTCACATGTTTTACTTCAAGGACCAGTATTCCTTACAAACAACACTCCATCGCTGTTTAATGGCAGTTA
Source organism: Cydia strobilella (assembly GCF_947568885.1). NCBI lineage: Eukaryota > Metazoa > Arthropoda > Insecta > Lepidoptera > Tortricidae > Cydia > Cydia strobilella. The sequence continues at coordinate 7,011,627 of NC_086043.1, read as the reverse complement.
AAATATTCCATAATTCCCATTCAAAACACAAAAAGAATTCAAGTAGTCAAAATACATAAGTAAAAAAAAAAATACGAAAAAGTATGCAGCACAGGTCCTTTACTTTATACCGCGACATTTTTGAACGGCTCCTCAAGACTACTGCGTTGCTCGCACGCTAGAGCGCTATTGGTCCAAGATTTAAGAATTAAGAATGACTGACCGCATAGCCTGAGTATTGCGTATTGTAATTTTCAAAAAAGTTTGTTTGTGTTTCAATCATAACGTGTTTCAATTGTCCCCGTGCTACCCTAGGTAGGTACTACTTTGTAATACGAACAACAATTATTATGCTTGAAGTCCATCCATGTAGGAAATATTTAGCTCATTACAAACTGGGATGAGTAATACGTGGTAATACCATGGAATACGAGAAGTGTCAGTATCCTAATAGAAAAGATATTTAAGCATAACACCAATGTGTAAAAAAATTACACTTGACAAATTGTTTGGGTACTTAAAAACAGTATTACAATATAACAAATTATAAAGTTGTTATTTTACTTTAAAAGCACTTCAACAAGACGTAAGCACTTCGTAGCTACCTTATGTTTGAAAAGCAATATTACTTTGGAAGCACTTTAGTCATGCTCGCGCCACCTTATCTGTGCGACTGTCCTCGCGACGTTAATTTCAAACTTTCTGAGTAATTAGCAACACATTTTGCAGGCTCTCAGAACACACCAGTTATATTTAAAACTGACAAGAATTTTTAAAACGCTAATATTTATAGTTATGAAAGTAAAAAAAAATACATTACAAAGAATCATAAAAATAGAAACAAACCAAACTGACAGACTGATTCAACAATCCCCTTCTTACAGCCATAGGTATATTTATTCTATCCAGTTTCGTCTTAACTAAAAAGCTCCCACCAGGACACGTTTATAAATGAGGTGTTTTTAGTTGTGAGACGAAATAGCCATAATTGGAAGAGCGGCCGGGCTTTACGCGCAAAGTAGAGGCGAAGTAATTAAAACTTGCACTCCGCGGCGGGCGGGGCGCCGCGCCGCCGGCGACGCCCGACCTGCCTAATAAAGGGATTTCTTCTATAACATTGCAGATATCTGGCACGTGTATCATACTCAAAAATGTTTAAAACAGTTAAAATATATTTCTCGTATAAATATAATGAAATAAGCCTCAAGTTTAATTAGGTATGTCATCGTCCGTCTGTTAAACACTTAACGGTTACCTAGCTACCTCGTTCTTGGACAAGTTGTTATCTACTTGTGTCACAATATGCATCCGGTTGTGATGCCGCTTACCGCCCAGGGTGATGATGATTACATAAAATTATAACTTCAAGATCAGCGTATTTAAAATATTTGTTCTATTCTATTACGACCCAATCTCTCGACACCATTCGATCTCCTCCATAAAGACGCTCTGAAAGGACGTTCTTGAACAATACCGTGTTTCGTAAATGCGGAGCTGCTTTATTATGTTTCTGCTACAGTTTCATTAAGTGCGAAATGTTAGCGTCGTTTTTTCTCAGGGACTCGCCCGCAGCGAGCAATCCCCGCGATTTTTCAACTTTATTGTCGAGCTAAATTCTGTACGCTTTTAGGGCTACCAGCTACCATTACCAATCTACTGATTGTGATACCGCAAATTTTACAAGTTGTGAATCCAGAGCAAGTCAAATTAAAGATCCTACAACAAAAGAAATGAAAAACGTTCGTAAAAAAATGAACCATTGATCTGCTACTTTGTCGTGTAGGTTCTTAAACAATTATATTGACATTATTACAAGGCGCGGATAGCCCGCCCCAATAAGCACGCAAGCACGGGAAAAATATAGGGTATAATACAAGGTGCGCGAAAATAAAATTTCGTCTTTATCACGAATAGAGGGAGTACGTGAGCAATGGAGCCCCGCATTTGACGCTGCCGGAGGAGGAATGCGGCAAAAAACGAGATAAACTGCTCAAATAAACGTGGCGGCTGTCGGTGAATATGATTTCGACTCACTGCCGCTCAATGTGTCCTGCATTATAAGATAATGTGGCGTCTGTCCATTAGCTTTAGATATTAGAGATAGGTAATTGTGTTACATAAGTAGACAGATCTATGATCCTATTTGAGTAATTTCACCAATTGAGCATTTTTGGCTAATTTCCATGGAATTTTGGAATAGCTACTGATTTTATACAAGAAAATATTCTTGTCACGGTGCCTACACATGCATTTTTATTAAATATTTTAAAGATATTAATATGAAAATTTAGTCCGGGCACGGAAATTTTTCTACCCATGGAAGTTGGATTTTGCTGGCACAGAAATTAGTCTTCTTAGAATAATTTATATGTAAACTATGTTTTATTACTATCCAAATAAAAAACAAACATAATGTATTTAGAAATAATCTCGTGCATATTTGAAATTAATGTCATGTTTTTAAAGCATATTAACTAAAGTATATAATATGTGGGCCAGTTGTAATTGATTCAAAGTATATGACCTACATAACCTACTAATATATCCCTAGTAATAATTTAGAAAATTAAATTTATAGTTTATGTAACAAAGTAAATTCTAACAATGAATTTCCGTGCCCTAAAAACGACACACAGAGAGAATAGGCCAAAGGTTGTAGCGCCATCTATCCGAGAATACCAATTTCTTGATTTCCGAGGCACGTTTTTTCCTTACACGTCTTTGCTATAAGTAACGCACACAGGAGACGTTCAGACCGCGGCGGTCAGACAGAACAGCGGCGGTCAAGAGTTCTATTCCCGCCGAGACAGAGAACGCCAGACTGCCGCAATGTCGACCGCCATTGATATAGAAAAAAATATTGCGCTGGTGAGATAAGTCGTATTTTATATGATTTAAGTCTTAGGCTTAGCTGGATATTGTGAAAATAATGGAAAGTGAGGACAGTAACTACAAAAAGAACATTTTTTAATGCCTATAATATATGTTCTTTCTTTTTTTAGATGCCTCTAGGTTCCACAAAAGCAACGCTTCATCTCCAGAAGATGAACTATTAAGCGACATGTTGCACGTACAATAGCATTAACAAAAATGGAACGCAAGATTTTGGACTCCACTCTATGTATGTTAGAACGCTTTCCTAAATTAAGCGGTTAGCAGAACGCGGAACTCCAGAGCGCTTTCTGTGTGCGCGAACTCAAAGGCTTCACGGGTGATGTTGATCGGCTTTTAAATTACTTAAGCGATCAGCGGTCAGCGGTCAGCAGAACGCGGAACTCCAGAGCGCTTTCTGTGTGCGCGGGCTCAAATGCTTCACGGGTGATGTTGATCGGCTTTGAAATTACTTAAGCGGTCAGCGGTCAGCAGAACACGGAACTACAGAGCGCTTTCTGTGTACTCGGGCTCAAAGGCTTCACCGGTGATGTTGATCGGCTTTGAAATTACTTAAGCGGTCAGCGGTCAGCAGAACGTGGAACTCAAAAAAATACTTCAACAAAATTTAAACATCGATCACGAGTAGGTATATATTCTTAAGTGCATTCTGGATTCAAAAGTGAATTGCGGATAGGGTGCGAATTATGAACTTGCTCTGGGTCTCGACCGAGAAATATAAATACTTTAAGAAAAATGAATATTGTAGGTATGTACTTTCTTATGCTACCCCAAGATTTTCAGTTCGGACACAAAAATAATCGAGTTCATAAACTGAAGCATTTATTATTGACATTCAAACAAAAGTTTACTAAAGTATAAGGCAAAAGCATAAAACTTGTCATAAATTCTTTCAATGGGAATAAACAGCATGAAGTTATGTTTGGCAATGGTTACTATTATATCAAATTATAATCCTTATATATACTTAAATCCTTAAATAGAATTTCAGTTTCAATAGGTTCCTACGTAGACTGTGTACATGAAACATTCCCCATATTCAATTTCCAGCATCCTAAAAATAACGCCTTGCACTACGCTCAGCACTTACGTCAAAAGTTAATAGGCGTTGTATTTATTTTTAACTTATTTTAACAAAAATAATATGGTTTTGCTAAACTGCTTGACAGTTTGTTGGCGAAACTCAGCACTCTTTACTTAAAAAAACAATATCTTATATCTATTAAGTACATTAAAATCTAATTTGGGTAGATTATTTATATTGGCAATGTTTAATTTTTACACTTTGTAATTTTACGAGTAACCTAACCTATTTTCATCGAAAAAGGAATAACTAAATACTAAATAGGAGGAGGAAGGAATTTTAACTTTATTTTTAAACGTATTTATACTTTTACACTCGTCTTCAGATGTTAACTTATTGAAAATGCAAGGTAGGTATTAAGGTACTTTCTCGTCCTTTGCCCGTAGTAATTACTCGACCTCGGTTCTAAGTACTTTTTACGAGATTTTAATCTAAAATTGCGAAAGTAAGTTAAAGGCATGTATTTAACAGATCACCAGATTTAGTAAAATTTAACATCAAAAAATTCGTTTTTACCACCAAAAGTAATGAATGATCACCAAAATAAGAACTCCTATTTAATGAGAAATGATTCCCAAATTTGTACCATATTTTTATCCTTTTAAAACAAATAACACCAAAATAATCATTTTTAACCCAAAAATTGTAATCGATCACCAAACTTAGAACTCCATTTTAATGTGAAATTATAACCAAACTTTTTAATCTTGTTATCTTATTAAAGCAAATGACTCCAAATTAATCATTGTAAACCCAAAAATAGTAAATGATTACCAAAATTAAACCTCAATTTTAATGTGAAATTATAACCAATTTTTTTAATTTTGCTAAATTAAAAAAATCCTATTAAAGCAAATTACTTGAACTCGGTTAAAAATGTGCAAATATTTATCATCTTGTTATTCCATTAAATTAATTAATCCGCTTTCTATGCGCTTTCTTACCTGAGCAATAGTGCATTGAGCCTTAACTGCATATAAATACGGACTAAAATACAAACTCAGTGCAATTATGAGTGTTTTACTTCGTTCGCCCAAAACTTCCATCAGTGGATCCCAGCCCGACCTATCAAATCTAGAAGATGAAGAACCTTCAGGTAAACCTCGAAAAACGTTTAGAAAGCGTAAACAACCCGACCCGGACTCGTCCTTACGGGAAGACATTCAATGTCTCAGAACTGATATGAAATCGTTCCTAAATGGTTTCTCCGCCACCCAAAACGAGTTGATGAGTAGAATGCAGCAAGATATCGCGGAAATAAAGGACCAAATAAGTGAGATAAGGGTGTCCACAAACAAGGTGATTGAAGAGCAAAATAACCTAAAAACTGAACTGAACCAGGTAAAAATCCAATGTGCTCAAAACGAAACCAGTATTAACTGTCTCCGAAGTGATATGGATATTGTAAAATCTCACAGCCATCCTCATCGCAGTCATGTAAATTGGTAGACTATGAACAAGTTTTTACAGAGCTCCAGGATCGAACGCAAAGGCAGAAAAATATTATTATTATCGGTATTCCGGAGCTGAATGCAGAAAACAAATCTGATAAAATAAACTATGACATAAACGAAGTACAGAAAATTATTCACGCCGTAGACACAAACTGCCCCGAGCCGCTGAAAATTTATAGAATTGGCAAACAAACCGGTGACAAGACACACCGCCCAATCAAAGCGTGTTTTGAAACCGAGAAAATTGCCCTAAACATCCTACGTAAAAGGAGTAACATAAAAACTGGAATAAAAATTTACGCAGATCAGACCTATAAACAACAACAATATTTAAAGTGCCTTCGGGACGAACTATCACAGCGTCAGAAAAACGGTGAACAAAATCTAGTCATAAAGTACATAAAAGGTAACCCGACGATTATAGAACAACCGTCAAAAAACTAACGGCCCCTCAAACTTCATCACCGACTAATACCTGCGGCGACACACCAATCGAAACCGACAAAGTTAATTACTATATACTCGACAAATACCAACAAATATCCTGTAACCCGCTTTCCCTCAACTTCCTTTATGCTAATGTGCGAAGCATAGTTACACAAGGGAAGTTCGACGAGCTCCAGTGTATCCTAAAAAGTATTCCGAAAACGACACACCTAGTTTTGCTCACTGAAACCTGGATCAAAACAGAAGATCAAGCCAAACTACTACAACTACCAGGTTATTCCCATTACTCTAATACAAGGACTGACACAATAGGCGGTGGTGTATCAATATTCATCCACAACAGCATTGATCACATCTCGACTTTTGAACAATACAAAGGAGGAAACAATTATCTATGGGTATCACTAACTAAACTTAACCTCAATATTGGAGTGGTATATAGGCCCGGTAGAACAAATCTTACCGAATTTTTAACAACGTTTGAACAGCAACTTGAACTACACAAAAGATCGATCGTATTTGGCGACTTTAATATCAACCTCCTGTCACGTGACCAAACAACAACACAATACATTTCTACAGTCGAAGAATCCGGTTATTCCATCCTGAATAATACCGAAGAACAATACTGTACCCGTGAGACGACAACATGCAAGACGATCCTGGACCACGTTTATACCAATCTATTAGAAGATAATTTTAATTTTCACGTCATAGACTCAGCAATGTCCGATCACAAACACATATACTTAGAACTTTTAAAAAGATATCCAAAACGAAAAAACAAAATAAAATATGAGGCAGTGGACTATGATAAACTCAACAAGATAATGTTGGATCAAAACCTCACGAACAAAGACCATGCTTACTCCGGACTAGAAGAGTACATCAAGACAGCTATAGAACGGTCGAAGACTGTAAAAACCAAGATATTGAACCTCCCCAAAGATGATTGGATTAACCAAACTATTATCTCGGCGATTACTACAAGAGACGAATTATGGCGCGTTGTCTCCACTGAACGCCATTATTATCCTCGAGTTGTGCGAGAAGCGATTGAAATCAAGAAGCACCCCAGAAATTTTAATAGGGAAGATGGTTTTAACTTATCGGCAACTTGGGGACCAGTGATCCAGAAGTTAAAGCCAAGGGATCTATCTTCGGATGTGTGCGCGGATGTTGTGAGTGTTGTGTGTCGGACTATTGACAATAATTAACTTTTATGTGTAGTGGGTGGTTTGAAAATGTTATGTCTACCTCGAACTTTAAATGCACTTTTCGTCGGGTAGTCACACAAATCTCTGTTTTGACATGTTGCTGGGACGTCAGTTAGCCGCGACCACGACCAGTGAAACCTGTGTCGAAACGTCGGTAAATAAAGGTAACAAAATAAATTCGCGATAGACCCGTTTCTAAATGTGATTTAATATGTGTTTAAACCGCGAAAGTTTTAAATCTTACCCACTTCTCTAGTAGCATTTCTTTTCTGTAAGAGTGGCGCGTGACTGAATTGAGGATTGGGTCAGGCGAGCACAGCGCGTGCGGTGCGGTGTACGTGTATACATTTTTTGGTAATCATAGTAGTTTATTTAAGTAAAAATATCGCATTAATTTGCTCTTCAAGATTTGGTGATCATTAATTATATTTGGTGATCATTCATGATTTTTGGTGTTTGAATACAATTTGAAGTGCAGTCGTGATTTAATCAGGTGGTAGTTTTGTAATTTTAGACCTTATTTTTTTGGTGTTTAGTTGTTTTTTTTTGGTGAAAGTGATTTCTTTATTTAGGGTACCAGAGTATTTTTTGGTGGTCATTATATTTGGTGCCTAAGTTAAATACAGGACATCTGTACTGATCTACAGCTAGTAAGTACTTAAACTTGGCATGCACAATGCACGTTTTTGCATTGTTTTATAAGGATTATCATAGTTTCCGTTTTCTTATTCACAATCGTTTTAATTAGTCTCATTTGTAAATTGTAAATCGTGTTTAGGTATGTTTGGAAAGTGCGGCCGTATGCAATAAGATCGTAGCTGAGTATTGAGTATAATATCCTTACTAAGTCCCCGGTCGCGAAGTCCTCTATTACTTTGCTAGGCTGTCGTGTGCAAGTTCGCACTTCAAAGAGTTATTCCGGGAGTTTGCGTAAGTAATACAGTCAGACCCATTTCGTGATTATTTGACCACTTTCTTGGTTGTACATTGCAATCAGTTTGATGTTTTTGTTAATGTCAACAACAAAAATAAAGGGTATAGACTATGATGTCTATGATATTTGTCGGTCAATGTGAAAACAAATGAATGTGTTTTTTAGATTGTATGAGACGCTATTGTGATGTAGTCTTACTTGAGATTAATATATATTTTAGTGTTAAAACCTAGCTTTTCTTTCCTACTTGGAGCCCTAATCCTAACAGTTTTTATGATCTCAAAGGTTCTTGAGCGCTCTTGAACAGGAAAATACACACAATTTACAATATTTGTTTTTACAGATTCTGTAATAATTATTCTTCGGGATAGCTTTAACTTTAATACCACTTTTCTTTAAAAAAAAGAAAAAAAAATGTGTTGCTGATATTACAAATTTCTTTCCAAGAGTAGTACTCGTATTGAACGAAATCCAATGACTACTCAAATTGGAATGGAGGATAAAATGTGAACGTGTTGCTGCAAAAATTGATTAAGTGAAATTAGTGTAACAGTATGAGCGTCGCGTCAGTACCGGCGCTACGGGCTGCGGTCACAGGACATGATGCAATGTGGCTCAGCCAACCGACTAATGCGATTATAGTCGTTCGATTTGTAACTGACCCCGAACGGCTAATCCTTTGTCTATTGTTAAGTAAAACCGCACGTGCTACTACCTCCATTAAAATGGTTCGGTCCCTTTAACCGGTTATTGTTTTAACTCCTATGGAAATTGCAGTAAGATTCAAAAGTATGATTTGCGCTTTCTTGTGTGGTCCCTCTACGGTTACTTAGTGCCGGCGAGTCAAACGCTACAGTACCAGTCTAAAATGTGTCATCGAGATGCGTAACAAAGGCGCGTTATCGGAGAGCACTGTACACCTACACTGGTTTTTTGAGCGTTGGACTAGCCCGCGCTCAGGTGCCAATTAGAATTTATTATACGACTCCTTTTTTTGCAGGCAGTGGCACGTGCGGTTTTACTTAACAAAAGACAAAGGATTAGCCGTTCAGGGCCAGCTACAAATCGAACGACTATACAATACTTGCCGTACTCGTACTGTCGTTGGTCCGAGGCTTTGCCTGACTAAATGTTTTGATATATAAATTTGTGCAGATCAGTCGACGACTTAATTTGAGACTATGTATGTTAAAATGAAACAGTTATTTAGTATTGTTAAGCTATTGTGAGTCATACTATGTATCAACTTAACCTGTAACGGTTATAAAGTCAAACCTGAAATGCAAGTGTTTAGCAATAAGTAGCACAAGCGCGACATTGCTTATAAATATATCATTTTTTAAACAACAGCCATCCATTAGAAGAAATTCAGCAAATTCATGCTTTGAAACAAACGTCAATCAATAAAATCAAGCGTATTTCATCATTTTATGTAATTTGTCGATTAAACCTCTGTTTAGATGTTATTTAAAAACCGTCTGATATTTATAAGTGTTGTTTATACGAAAGTCATTTACGTTCTAAAAGAATCTAGGTCTCGAGCCATTTGAAGACATTAAACGTTCCACAAATTCCCTATGTCTTATCTGACCACATTCTTTAGTCCGCCCTTTTTCTGTACCGTGTATTGGAATATCAATGTATTGTAATTCCAGTAAGATACATAAGGGATGATAGTACCTATATGCCAGTGGATATTCTTTTATTCAGGGGTACAACCCAAGCGCGCGAATATTTGCATATTTTCTCAGTTTACACGACGCGCGTAATTTTATTTTAATACTTTTGTTAAACGGCGTAAAAATAAATATCACCATTTCAGTTCCTTGATTTTTTTACTTGATATGCCAAAAACCCCAAAGTTAATACTCAAAGTACTATAATGAACTGTTTTAGATAAACTCAAACGTTGCGAAAACTTTCAAAGACAAATTATGTTACAACACAAAATTTACTACTGAACAGAGTACGGAAGGCCTGCTTAAATGCCAATTTTTCATGTTTCCACAGAGATAAAAACGATAACTTACTTTGCAAGTAGGTAACTTTTGCTCGACATTACTGTCGAGAATTTATCAAAGTACAAAGTAAATATCTCATAACGTGCGATATCGGTACACATGGCATTCGCAGAGTGGTTGCGGGGCGCTGCGGTGTGCATTTTGCACTCCCGTCAGTAAGCCTCTGCGTGACATTGTAATTGTTCGCCGAGCATAGGCGAGTCGAACAGTTCGAACACTCAGGCGAACCAGGATTCGCGTGATATCTATTACGTTTAGTTGTTACTGATCTGGCTGTCAAGTTACATTGGATAGCTTTGGAACCCGAATCGCCAACGCTCTCGAATGGACAGGAATAGTAGGCTCTGTATTGACAACGATGAGCTTCACCAATGTGGCTGCGACAGTGTCCCCGCGCGAACGATTTAGAGTCTGTCTCTGTAAAACGCAAGGGTTAACTTGTGAAAAATGCCATGATAGAACTACTTGAAAGTGTTTTTTTGGAACAATAATGAGGCTCGAACTCATACAAAAATAATCATTTTACATCACTTGTCTCGTCATAGAATGTTTGTTATGCAAACTAGGATATAATGGATAAACGAGCTGACGAGAACATTTTACTAAATTAATTTACTAATTAATCTAGTTACTACATAATTCTCTAGATTCGTCCCAACAATGAATTCAGATTATCGAGCAAGATTTAAACTTGCTCAGGACAAATAGGTTGTCATTTAATATTGTCTTCGGTTACCGCGATAGTTACTCATGAAATAAAACTATGAAAACGGATTATATCGCGTATATTGAATTTATAATACATCCCGACGTTTCGAACTCTTTACAGCGTTCGTGGTCAACGGGTGACTGAGGAAAAATTACAAAGTGCAAAAATACCCACATACTAAAATAATGAACAATCATAGACTACAAACTTTAAGGCTGGTTGTACATGCAAAATCGGTTCATAGGGCTAGTTATACACTATAATTATTTTTCAAGTAAAGATATATATATATACGCGATTAAAACTATGCCGGCTCCAACCCTACACCACGGACCCGAGAAGATTTAATTCCCTCCTAAATTGTAGGAGGGTATCCCAATATGGCAACAAACTCGGCGGGACACATCTTTTCAAAACATCAGAATGTCCAGCATCATCCAACACTAAGGTCTCACAGTCTATGTCTCGCTTGCTCCTTTATCAGATGGACTACAGGATCCCAAGCTGGTGGTAGAGAAAAGCCATCTTCCCTATTAAAGTTTGGATATTTCTTAATCTCAATGGCCTCGCGCAGCATTCTGGGTATGTAACGCTTCTCCTTGGCAAGAACCAGAGGCTTATCAAACTTGATTGAGTGATTGGCTTTATCCATGACATGCTCACAGACAGCAGACCTAGGTCGACGGTGCCTGACATCAGCTATGTGTTCCTTCACCCGAGTGGAAATGCTCCGTTTCGTCTGCCCGACATACAATCCCTCCTACAATTTAGGAGGGAATTAAATCTTCTCGGGTCCGTGGTGTAGGGTTGGAGCCGGCATAGTTTTTATCGCGTATATATATATATCTTTACTTGAAAAATAATTATAGTGTATAACTAGCCTTATGAACCGATTTTGCATGTACAACCAGCCTTAAAGTTTGTAGTCTATGATTGTTCATTATTTTAGTATGTGGGTATTTTTGCACTTTGTAATTTTTCCTCAGTCACCCGTTGACCACGAACGTTGTAAAGAGTTCGAAACGTCGGGATGTATTATAAATTCAATATACGCGATATAATCCGTTTTCATAGTTTTATTTCAGGTTGTCATTTTTTAAAAATGCAACTTGGGAAACTATTTTGACAAACCTCATGAAAGTCCTTCTATCTAACATAGATTTTTAACTGGATTATGTCGCCAAAACGCGAACCACTGACTCTAATAGAGTTAAATTACAAAGTTAGGTAACACTTAGGCGATATTTTATCGCAAGAGCTAATTCAATCGACAGCGCCGTCTTCCCCGGAGTCCTCCAGAATCTGAGTGTCGTCCCTCCATGTCTATTTTCACAGCGTAACTTTTACAATCTTAAGTAATTCTTCCTAAATTTTGTTGTTGAGAACTGTAATTTACGAGTAATTGAAATTTTAAACTTGTTCAGTACAAAGCCAATAAAGCCATGGATAAACCAAGCGTTCGGAATGAATGAAGTGATCCTAATAGTTATTTGTTTTACAAGGAGGTAGTGGGCTTTGGTTTTTGTGTACAAGCATTGTACCTAACTTCCTCGAAAAATAGAGTCATAACTTAACTTTCTAGGGTTTTTTTTTGTTTATTTTAGCCTGCCGGTTTTGTCCGTTTGGTTCTCAGAAGACGTTCGTTAAATTTATTACGTTTCCATGGCAAAATAATAATTATTTATTAACACCCTACGTATGTGAACCTATATTGACATCTCACCCCTATTCGTTTTGAAAGACCCATCCAACGATACCCCACACTGTAGGGTTAACGTATAAAAATACCCCACTTAATTAAAAAAATAAATAAATAAATATTGTGGGTGTATTTTCAAAGTGCGATTTTTAGGTGTCACACGTGTGTTATTACTAAACCGGTTACATAAATACTTCACACAATTTTTCTATTCATGTAACACATATAAATACTAATAGGCATAGTAAATTTAGCTCTGTGATAATTACCATATGCTAGATTTTTTTTTATCCAAAGTTACTGTTACTGCGTGCAGTCAGTCTGTGAGACGTCACACTTGCGGTTCTCTTCAAAACAAGTAGAATAACTTCCTATCTCTATGACTTACATTAAATTTCCGTACATCATTGGAAATTGATTAAATTTCACATAAGATTATGTATTACTTAGTAGTTCCAGTTAACGCTGGTCGGCCATTATGTCTTTGTTACACGTATAGTCTGAATACGACTTCTCTCAAATAACCTATATGAATATTTAAGTAGCCAAAGATACTAACGCCACTTTTTTAGACATTATTAATAAGTGCATTAGTTGTGTTTAGTCATAAAAATAAGTGGAAGTTTTAAACTGCTTATGAAGTGTGCCACTCATGAGATAATTTTTTGTCCGAGTTTATTTCAGATTACTTTATACCAGCTAATAATTTTTCGTGTATAGATATCACGTATTATATGTATATAATTTAACCGTAGTCGTAAAAAACATTAATTGTCGTCACCTTCCTGGTGTCATTTTCCTGGTTTTATTATCCAGGAAATTGACGAATATATAAATATTTTTATGGTTCAAAGAAGTATAATATAAACTGGGGAATTAAGTGCATCCTTAAGGCATTTATTTACAAATATTACATTGGATTAAAATTTTAGCCTATTTTATAACGGCGTTATTTTCCTGGCCCAAATTATTTCACACTCATTGATAATAAGTTATTAACTTTTATAATAAATTATTAACGTTGATGCCTTTTATACTCATCAACGTCTATCTCAAATTTCTTTTATAACTGGTGGTTATTTTCTCCAAACAACCAAAAAATAGCAATGCTGGCAATGGCATCATATTCCTGGTACAATGTATTTAAAGTAATTATTGCTTCTAAACTTTTCACCTATAAAATAAGTGCCTTATGTATCATTCAAATTTTATTTCGAAGGTGTTTCTTATGTCGAAGTTATTTTTGTCAAAATCGAAAAAAAAAATTACAAGGAAAATGATGCAAAAAAAATATTTTAAAAATACACAATCTATGCCGAATTGCAGCTTTCTAGGACTAACGATCACGGAGCCAAGACTCGGGCAGACAAGACTAGTTGACTACGGAACCCTAAAAATGGTTTAGATATTTTTTCAATAAACAGAAAAAGTGAACATGCTATGATGGTACACATTTCTTTTTACGGCAAAAGTTCTAAGGGTACCAATATTGGATATGGTTGCCTAATAATGCAGCCACGTCCAAATTTCTAGCATAAAATCCGTGTTCCATTTATCCTACAAGTGATTCCTCCCACATTAATAAACGTTAGTAGCGGCGGTCACTAATATACGAGAGCAAAGGTTGTCGACCTCTGTTTCCGGCCCTCGCCGGCAGGGCTTCCCTCCTGCTGATATAAGTGTAGTGTATAAAACTAGTCTAATATGAACAAAGTGTATGCCTGCATGGTTTGCGAACTGTTGCTTTAGATCTTGTAGGTAATTAATTAAGTTATATCGACCCATGCAACTTATCTTATTTTATAATGCAATGAAATAACGTTCTCAAATTATTAATATTAGGAGTCCTACGTTATTCCGTACCGAATAGTGCAAAAAGCCCCTTTCAACAGCTGACACTTACCGTAGTGTCGCTACGTCTTTCAGCTTAGCTCATTCTCACGTCCAGCATTTATACTTAGTAAACTTCAAAAATGTAAGTGACAGTGGTGGTGAGGTCGGATGGGTAAGATGCACTCGAGGGCGTCTAAGCAGTTTACAGACTTCGATTCGATAGCTTGTTTATCAGGCCAATTCTAGTTTTAGTTATTAAATCTGTTATCTGTTTCCAATATGGTACTGATCTGTCGGTGTCAAAAGTGACGTTTTTAGTAGATACTATGTCACTTTTGACACTGACAGATCAGTATCATATCAGTATCATATTGGAAACAGATCTAATTGCTAAAACTAGAATCGGCCTGTATACTTATTGTTCCATCCATTAGATACCAAGCGCGTCGCCATGTGCTACGCCGTAGACCGTAGCAGTATGTTTCGCCAATGTGACATTGAAAAATAATACTATAAGTCACTAGGTATTCTAGAGGAGTAGGTACTTACGAATATACCTCGATTGGTTTTATTAACCACCGAACTGCATCGCAAGCATCGCAGACATAATTATGTGTTTTTAGTATTAAGATATATTTTATACTAATAAAAATATAATAATATTTTATATATTAATATTTTATGCTAGTTTTAAGGTGTTTATCTATGGGCCAATAGTTGCCTGAAAATAAAGATTTTCATTTCATTTCATTAAGGCAACTTAAGAATATTCAATAAGACTTCGGGTTTAATAGTAATTAAGTTTAACTTGCTAATCGCCTATATTCGAGAGAAACGGAGTAATGTTGGACCGATCGTTTTGCAGTTAGTATGCGGCTTAAATTACAAACTGTCGAATTAGGTATCCACATAAACTTTGATCTAAGTGAGTAGTGGGTAAAATATCGAATGAATCCTTTGGACGAGAGGGCCGCGGTGGCTCGGAAGAGCTCCCGCAGCGCTAAAACTATTTCAACTCACTGAATCGGCACTTTACTTAATGTAGTATGAATGTGTGAAGTAATACTATTTCTATCGGTTTTATTATATATACGTATAAATAATGTAGTTCAACTAGAACTTTGTTTTATTGAACAGCTGGTCCGAAAATAATCAAATAGATATATTTCAAGGTTAGATCATATACCTAGTTTTGATAATCTATAATTATTAATTACTGTTTACTCTTCCATTACTTAATGCTAATTTTAAGTAAACTTAGTAGCCTAACTATCTAGCTTTCAAAATTAAAAGTGTTTTTCAAAATTCAGTAAACGAAGTTGCAAAACGATTACAATATCGATAACATAAAAAGTAATTTCATGTTTTATTTTTATTTTATAGCTAAGTTAGTTGTTTTGATTTTTTTGATGTATGTAGGTATATTGTAAATTATGTTTATTACAATAAATTCTTCGCTTACATAGATGTCATTTAATGTACAGTTATGAAAGTATCACAGGTTACAGTAGGTTAAGTAAATACTATATAATCAAAAACCAATAGGTATCTATATCTTATAAGATATAAACAATATCATAAGACTTGCAAAAAAGGATACAAGGCTTGGATCCACTAACGGAACTCTTCAATTCAATACTTAAGACATTTTTATTTTATTTTATGCGCTCGCAATAAGATACGGCGTCCGGATTATCTGCATTGTAAAAATCAGAGAGGCCGGCGGAAGTTCGGAGCACTTGGATCGTAGACAATTGCATTTAACTTACAAATCTTTGATTGCATATTGCATGGAACTGAGCGCGAACCGGCTAAGATTACATTCACGAGGTGCCCGCAGTGAGGCGTTGCTATTAAACTTTACACGAAGCCTCCATACCCCTACTCTCCCCCCACCGAGCCCGCTGCACTTTATCATGACACTAACAAACTAGTTTTGCGATTTGTTGTTGCACTTTGTACATATTTTGTATAGTCGTTCGATTTGTAGCTGACCCCGAATGACTTATCCTTTGTTTATTGTTAAGTAAAACCGCACGTGCCATTACCTGCTTAAAAATGGTTCGGTTACTTTAACCGGTTATAGAATTACATTACAACTCCTATGGATATTGCAATGAGATTCAAAATTAAATGAATGAATTCAAAATGAATATGAAAAACTAATTTACGGATTCTTGTGTGCTCCCTCTACGGTTACTGAGTGCCGGCGAGTCGAACGCTACAGAACCTGTCTAAAATGTGTCATCGAGATGAGTAACAAAGGCGCGTTATCGGAGAGCGCACCTACGCTGGTTTTTTGAGCGTTAGACTAGCCCGCGCTCAGGTGCCAATTAGAATTACACGACCCTTTTTTTGGTGCAGTGGCACGTGCGGTTTCACTTAACAGTAGACAAAGGATTAGCCGTTCGGGGCCAGTTACAAATACAACGACTATAACCGTGCTATTTCCCTTTGTCTGTTTGAGCAGTTTTAGTTAATGTTGAGGATTCATCCTCATTTCATGACAGTAATTAATGTGATTATGTGGTAAGTAGTAAATATACGACTGCGGCTTATGTACTTATTTCCTTACTGTTAAATATTTGAATTTCCCACTTGAAGCATAAACACAAACAGTAACAAAATGAATTTTTTTAAATATCTCCAATAAGCCGTTAAATAAATGAGGCATGTTTTAAAAATAAATAAATCACCCTAACTTCAAAAGTAAAACCCCTTTCCGGTTAATACCAAAACTCGAAAAGTTTATCTGAAGGACGAAATTCTTCTCCATAATGGGGGTTATTGATAAACCGCTCCGAAGGGTTTCGGGAGTGACATGCAATTTCTAAAATGGACGCGTATAAAACTCTCATTGAGTACAGTGCGTGTTACCTAAGCGTCCTATTACTGCAGGCGGTCCGGCGCGCCGCTGGAATATTGAGTAAGTAGCCTGCGGGAGTCGCCGAGAGCCCGCGCGGGCGGCTAGCGGAGCGACGAGCGGAGCGGGCGCGGCGGGCGGCGGGAGGGAGCCGGAGAGTACCACCGTCTCAAGACTACGAATCAATAAAGTCCACTCGTATAAGTCCGGGCGGTGCAGCGCTGGATATGGGTCACGGTGCACTCAGCTCGTAGATGGTATTTAATAACCCCGCGCCCCGACTACTCGTCCGACAGATATTACTCGATCCTTTGGAAATGTTCGATATTACTTCCGCCGTGTCAGAGATCTTTAATCTGTTGAAGGTGTTGACAGCGGACCGAGAAAGAATTTTAAATGCTCTTTGGAATCGTTACGTCGTCATAAAAACTGAGTGCACCCTCGTTCAAGTTAGACTGCAATATTTGGTTGGTAGTAAGGAAGCGCCGGTTAAGTTTACAGACGCGTCGTAAATGGCGTCGGATATGATTGTCATAGCAATTACCGGCACCGATTGCGGTCCAATGGCGTGAATCATGTCGGGATTTCTTGTCACAAACAGCTGCTGTTTCGCAATTTGCTGATGGCGGTATTAAGGTCGGCAAGTGCAGTGGTCTAGTTGCACCGCCCCCGCGCCGCGGCATGCCTCCGGAATTTGGCGGTGCGCCTTGCATTTAGCTTGCGACGGAATTTAAGCGCACATGTACTTACCTATACCGTCTATAGCGCCGTAACATATTACAAGCGACGCAGATTGTTCTTGCGGTGGAGTGGCACCAAAGGTTGCACGTACAGGTGTTTCTACATTAAACCTAAATAAGTAGTTTAGTCGATTAAGCAATTTTGTTGGGACAGGAACGTGAAGATGTCGATGTTTTTTATGGGACACAATTTGTTTGTAATTTGGGGTTGGTCACATAGAAAATGTTGTTTAATATGACGTACATATACCTCACTAAATATAATTAAAGTATCGAAAACCCCTGTATTTCTTAAATTCTGAAAATCATGAATTCATGATCGTTCCATTTATTTTTATTAAATATATTAATTGTATATACAGATGTCAATCACAATGAAAAAAACAACGATGATCAACTCTGGTCAACGTGGGACGAGAACCCACATCTTTGGATTGCTTGTCCAACGCGTTACCAATTCTGCTAGCTGACCATCCGTCATTCAACGACACGTCATCACTTGACGTCATTCGTCGTCAAGATGTAGGTTCGAGTCCCACGTTGACCAGAGTTGATCATCTTTTTTTTATTGTGATTGACACCTGTAATATACAATTTATAGATTGTAATGTGGTAGACGTCCCACAATAAAAAACCGGTCAAGTGCGAGTTCGTTTAACTCGCCCACCGAGAGTTCCTTACAAACTTTCAATTTTCTCAAGTAAATAGAATTACGAAAGACTTGACCAGAAGTATACTAAGCGTAATTGTATACAGTGCCATCTATCAGCAAATTGGCTAACAAATTCGCGCGATCTTGTTGTATGTTGGTTTTTCAGGGATAATTCCTTATCATGTAAACCGATTTCAACAATTTTTGTTTTATTTGAAAGAAATAAAGCCGGAAACCCCGGAAAGCCGGCCGCCGGAAGTGTAACTTTTTACATTTTTTCCTTTAATATAAAATCTGGAGTATCGCTCGCAGACGTATCTGCATGTTAAAAAAAATGATTTATTTGATTTGAAATTTTGCCCCCTCTTTATATTGGGCATTTTTCATAATTAATAAAAATAAAATAAAATAAATTAAACTTCCAATGTGTTTAGGTTAGCGTTGTTCATAACTATTTCAAATCGATAGCTTCAGCAGTTCTCGAGATATTTAGCAATGTGACAGACAGACAGACGGACAGAGTCGCACCATAAGGGTTCCTTATTGTACCTTTTTGTTACTGAACCCTAAAAAGGAAGAATATTAACATTCAAATTAAATACATTTAATATAATTTATTTTGAATCCGTTTGAGTCCGTCTCTATGCAGTAAAGCAGTGACTTGAGGGAAGAGCTGTTCTAAGTCTACCTCACTCGGTGAAGCAGTACGACTGACTCGCAGCGACGTCAACTACTGGGAGTGGAACACATACGGGCTGAAACAATGCCACTAACGAAGCGCGCGCGGACACCGCTTAACAGTACTCGCGATATACCTACATACCAATTTTTCTGTAATTTAATCGCTCAGACCAATATATTTATTGCTCAACTGTAATTGGTGTCGTCTTCGTTATTTACGAACCTTCGTCAACAAGTCCTCCTTAACCCTTAATCCTAAGGTATAATCCTTAGGTATAAGAATAAAAACTTAGAGAATAGGATAATGTATTATATTAGTTATTTGAAATAAATGATGATTGAATTAAACTGAATAAGACGTAGGTGGGTATGGATAATAAAGAAAACATTAAGAAATTAGAAGATATTTCAGACTTTGAAGCCCTATTGCCTACATTGATAGACATCGTGTATTAAAAAGACTTTACAGACTTAAGTTACGACCTTATATAAAGGTATGAGAAGGTATCGAGAAAACTGAAATCCCACCAAAAAAATTTTCATGTAAAATGTTGCCGAGACGAAACCATAAGGCTCGCACTGTCAAAAAGTTATCAGCTATCTCTCTTGTAGTGCCAAGCTTCTAACTCTACAAGCCCTAACTTCACAAATTCTACACCTAAGTCAAAATATGTGGCTTGGCCGTTTCGCTACCGTCACATGGGCGTAAGGTGAAAAATTATCAAAAGTTTCATTATTTTTTATTATAAGAGTTCTTGTAGTAACGTAACGGCCAAGCCACACATTTCGACTAAGGTGTAGAGTTTATGAAGTTAGGGCTTGTAGAGCCTTGCTCTACAGCTTGCTCTAGAAGCTTGGCTCTACAAGAGATCTGATAACGGGGTGATTTTGGAGTTAAAGACTATTATATATCCTTCCCTATAACAAAAACTATCTACATACCAAATTTGAACCAAATCGGTTCAGCGGTTATTGATTCCCCATACAATATTCAACCCCGCTTTTGACCCCCTTAAGGGCTAAAAATTTAAAGTTTTTGATTTTTTTTGTTGTTTGTGTACTCAGACTATCTTACATACCAAATTTCAGCTTCCTAGAACTTCAGGAAGTACCCTAAGGGTTTTGATGATCATCAGTGAGTAAGTGAGTCAGTGACGAAATCGTTTTTTTTTAGATATAAATAAAATCTAAAGTCTAAGGGCTATGCAATTGAAACTTTTTAGGCTTAATAAGTCTACTATTGACATCATATCCCGAGAATTTTGTTTATCTGGTAAAGAAGCGCTTCGAGAAAAGGTAGGTTCTTAGCGGGGGCACTACCGTGCCCCCAGATCTCTACAAATTATACAACTTTCATATATGATTTTTAACTCGACAGTCTGCTAAAGCGTCAAGTTCCCGCGCTTACATTTGTATAACATGAAGATTATGGTTGTTTGTTGTTTAAAAGTAAACCAAACTGCGCCCCGGAGCGCCCGCCACTCAGGCCACACATACAACAAGAAATTGTGGATATATGCCACGTTCTTTTACTACCATCACCACCTAGTGAACTTGAACTAGTGATGTGCTTTTACCAATATTTTCAAGCCGACGCAAAATGCCATCAATACATTGACATGTTAACAGCAATGTTGATTAAAGAAAAAAGGAACATATATTTGGTTTGGTAAATCAAACTAGTTTATGGTTATACTTTATGCAAATTATTTAAAATCGGTGACTCAACTGCAGTGCTTCAGTTAAAGCTTTGGAAGATGGGTGGCGATAACTCTCTTTCGGCGGTCGGGTAAAAAAGATGAGTGGTATTCCTGCTCCGCAATATTCAGTGGTTCACTCCCCTTTGTAAGAGCACATCACTATGTACTAACATATACCTGCGCCCAGTATTGGTACTTACTGTGCAGTATAAAACTTTATATCAAATTGAATAACGCCACTAAGTACGTATTTATTTAAACATTGCAAATGGATAGATATATAAACGAGGTCGGTGGCACGTACACAGTTTTAAATGGAACAACGTTCATAAGAGTAATTTAAATAAGAACACCATTAATGTTCGTTTTATTACCACAAATTCATGCGAAATTTAGTCCGCGCGTAAAACAGCAAATTGTTGACGAAATTTCCGTTGCATTAAATTTCTGCAGGTTACTAAATGTGCCTAAAATTTCCTAGGAAACGAACGACCCGATATATGTAGATTCATGTTTGCGTTAATTAACTGTGTTGAAATTACTTCAAGCCTAGATACCCATCGAGGTCCTCGCGTTATTAATTACCCGAGCGTAATGTGTGCCGTGCTGCTAAAGTATAACATTGTCACCATTGAAAATGATTTAATCACCTATTTATAAACAAATATAATACCTTTTTGACCAAAGAGCTGGCGGCTTCCTCGCACAACGTATCAGCATTGCGATACAGCGAGGAAATGCCGCCAGCATCCTTGGTACAATGCCTCAAGGGCCTATTTTAGATTTAAGCTAGTTATTAATTTAGTTTACGTAGTTTAGTACTACGTTTACTGTATATATCTTGTATGTAAATAAAGAGTATTAATAAAGAATAATAGTAATAATACCTTTTTGTTTCTAACTTATGCTCACCAAAAAAAAAATGCCCTTACCGATAATCACGAATAAAGCTAGCTACTCAGGCAAACTCACTATCGACCAGGTTAAAGACCATATGTATCGTAATTTTAAACAAGGGAATTTATAAAAGCGATTATTAAGTCAGAATGTAATATGAAGTTTCAACATTTTTTTGTTTGGTTGAATATAGCATAAGCAGTGTAAGGTAGGGAGAGAGGTCAGTGGGTAGCCGTCGTCCCATGGGCACTGTTTACATTATGCCTATTAAATTATTATGATTTATCGCTCAATCGATGCCTCCACCGCGCAGCGAAGCCTCCGTAATTTCGGCTTCATTTTGCTAACGTTTTTGTACTATCGGGGACATTTGCGGTGAACCAGTTCAGTAAAATTTTGCCTCGATCCTTACGAGCGAGCTAAACTCCGCCTCCCATAGAGATAACCAATTACGATGCATTTAGAATTCTTCATTTTAATAACGAAAAGGGTAAAAGGATGTAATGAAACAATACCTAGGTAGTAAGGACAGTTTATTAGTTGTTGTTGTTTAGGCTAAACTTCGCCTCCCCAGAAAGATAATCAATTACGATGCATTTATGATTCCTTATCTTAGCTTGCAAATGCCGGCCGTCACAAAGCCAATGGACGGCAATACTTTACCTGAGCTAACTTTTTTCTTCGACACCTACATTTTTAGTGTCATACTATTGGTCATCACTTTTGTATTACCGCCTGACCGCCTGCAAGACGTTTAAAGATTTTCGCTCTTAAGGTGGCTCACCGCGAATGTCCCCGATTGTACGTAAAGGAATTTGAACTACGCTTCAACACGTTAAGGCCTTTGATGTGAAAGACGTGCAACAGAAATAGCGAGATAAAATCGGTTTATTTTCGATGGCGGTTGTATTTTCGACTGTGTCGATACGCACGTAAAATACGTATTATTGTCAACCACAGGTAGTGGATAAAGTTTTAGTTGGTTTGGAGATAAGATTTCCGATATGGATATACTCGCTCCAATACAAGTATGTAAGTGGGAATGAGATGCATTTAAATTAATACAAATCTATATCCTATTTTTTTATCTGAATCTGCATCATGAAAACGGTTATCGGTTAGAAAGCTCGTAAAATGTAGTTTTGGTGTTGCTGTAGAATTAAGTAACACCTAACTATCACAATAAAGGCAAAATTTACACTGCACTTGCAGTACAGGTATGCCCTTTATAAATAGTTGATCGTGAGGTATATGATAGTGGTTTGCAGCATAATGTCGAGCTGCATTCTTCTCAGGGAAACTATGCGCATAGTAAGCGAAACGAAAATAATTCGCCATGAGAAAATATGCAATTATGAATATCTGGTATTATCGTGATCACTTAATTAATGAATGACTTAATGAATGTTACCACACTTAATGCAAATAAATATATATATATATATATATATTTTTTAATGAAAATTAAAATAAATGGAACGCGATGAATAATGTTGTGTACAAAATATTATGATTACAGCTAGGTCTACAGGTGTAATTATAAAATTATTATATATTAACGTAGATGAAATATATTAAGGGCGCACTCAGGGAGACGGCAGATTGTAAATTGTAAATTATAAATTATAATTTACAAATTACAAATTATATATATATTGTTATCAATTTAATATATCTCTATTTATATAAGAATGTACTAAGTATTTATTGGTTAAATACGTATATACATATATATTATAAAGTATAAATTGTAAATTATAAATTATAATTTTTGAATTTAGTCTACTTTAAAAACGTCTTGAGAAGGTACTATCAAAAACTAGTCATTTAGGGTTATAATCGCATAATTAAAAAAAAACCGTAACGTTCGCGGTTTTTTCGATTTTTGACAGTTGCGTTCGACGCTCGAGGTCTCAAACTTGGATTATTCATTGAGCCAACATCATAAACAAGTCTGCAAAAAATCATAACTACCGGATTTGACGCAAACGAACCCCATTACAAAAGGCGACAAAGTTACTGGATTATGTCTACATTTCGGCTTTACAAGCCGTAATTGGGGTAGGTAATAGGTACTCAAAATTTTATTTACTTATTACAAATTTGTACCATGTTTCTTAAACGTGGTACACATTCCATGTACCTTTGGTGGTTATATATTTACGTTTATATTATATAGGCGTACACAACCAACGAGATGCTGCTAATTTTTAAAGGAAAAATAAAATCATGTTTTCTCAATATGACAGTATTATTTAGTTCTTCTGTGCCATTAAGAAGTGTGTCTCGAGATTTGTTGCTGGTGATTGATTGGTGGGTGATGATTTTTTATCCTTTATTTCCAAATTGTAATTGCAATTCATTTGATTTAAATTGATAAAACGAACCATACTAAACTATATAAACTTTAAGCTTGTTATACATGCAAACTCGGTTCATAAGGCTGGTAATTCAATATACGCGATATACCTAATCCGGTTTCATAGTTTTATTTCATGGACTAAGTAAATTAAATTAAAATTATCTTAACAAAAAACCAACATTTCATTATGCGTTAATTATTACGTGCTTTAAGTGAATAAAATCGTTTTATATATTTCTACTACCTAGTATTTTTATTGGCCGGTGCTACTTTTACCAGAACCTAAAAGTAGGTGCTCACCCAACAATGCGTTAAATTGGGACTGTAGAGTCAGAATGCAAATATGGACATAGAGGAGCGAGTGCATTCAGCAAGATTCCCGGGCCGCGACGCTCAGAATATCCCTCTTTGAGTCGGTAAAGCGCTATGTCGACGGGAAAGCTTAAAATTTACATTATATACTGCTTCCTAAGTCTTCATGGTTTAAATGATCCCAGTAGGTAGAGCTTATTTAACTTTGTCTGTACTAAGATGATCCATAGGTAATGTAACTATAACACAGAACTCGTAACATATGTGACACTGAATTCAATAGAGATACCAATTCCAAAAACGTACTGGGTAAATTTGCGTTTATACTAGGAATAGCAGTTTTTAACTAAGCGAGACGATTTTACGAGACCTTTAAACGAGAAATTCCTGTATATATATTTCTGGGATCTCGGAAACGGCTCCAACGATTTCGATGAAATTTTCTATATGGGGGTTTTCGGGGGCAAAGAATCGATCTAGCTAGGTCTTATCTCAGGAAAAACGCGCATTTTTTAATTTTTTTATATGTTTGAGATCAAAGCTCGGTCTCCCAGATATTAAGTACTTTAAGTAAAGCATATAACAAAACTATAAAAAACAGAAAAGGATGAAGAGAACATAGAAAGGCAAGAAGCATCTGAATTAAAAAAATGGGTAGTTCCAATCCAAGGTAGCCTTGCTAGGCTTTAAAAAAATGTATAGTATATCAATGAAATTTCATGTAGGTATTTATTAATACAATATATTGCTACAGTGAAAGATAAAAGCTTAAACATTAATCTTCCCGTGGCCGAACAGACGTCGCGTTCGCGGCTACGGAGTGCCGTAATGAACAGCCGATGAAAGATTTTGATCACCGATCGAATTTACTCGAATCGAGGAAATGGTTGCAAGCTATTGAATTGAGGTACTTTGATGGAATTGCGTGCCGGGTACAAATCACAAAACATTCCTGTCCCTTGGTTAATTGATTCCTGTAGGCCTTCATTAGAGAGGCCGGCATGCGAATCGACAAAAACGGACGGTAAGGCGAACGCCGGAGTTCGGACAAAAACCGCAAATGATATTCGGGAGGTGGCGTGGATCGAATAATTACATTGCGTCCCCATGGCTTATGCGCCAACTTGGCTTTCACACTCCAAACACCACTCCACCGTGAAACTTCGCGCCGACTTTGCCGAATTACTACATGTTTTACCAAAAAGTAAGTATATATTATACAAGCTTAACAAACTTTGCTGAAAGTAAAGCATGTTTGGAAGTAAGATCACGACGAAATCGAGCTTTATTGCTTATAATCGGATATTTGTTCCATTGCATTATTGTTTTTGAGACTCTCAGTGCAGATCATTGAAGTGTTGCCATATTTTGTTAAATAAGTTACGAGTAGGTACTTAAAGAAACTTAGAAATTTACATTTACCCTTCCTTTTTGTCTTTAACCAACATCTGAAGACGCCTGAGAAGATTCGAAAGCGACGGGTGGTTGGAACAGCGTTGTTCCCACGAAATTGTCAGCGCTGCGTCGGTTGGAAAGTTGAACTAGATACAGACGCATCGGCAGCGGTACGTTGTTGGAAATTTAAAAGAATTCCAATATCAGCGGGTGTGTCGAAGAGCGTTGCTAGATAACGGCAAGTTAGGCGCGCACACGCTCTCACAGCGAGTACAGTGAGATTACCGAGATTACTATCAGGAGGGTTAATACTAAGCTTGTTACTGAACACGCAACTTTAATCTGGGCTCTAGGCTGGCCATTTTGGCAACATGATATCCGGGTAATCAATGTTGGTGATTGCGTGAGATCTTAATCTAAACTTTTGAATCTGTATGCCGTTACAAACACATAATGGTAATGAATGTAATGTAGAACTTTTGGTTTGTTGGAACCGAGAGATCAAATCGTAGCCCTGAAGGGTTACTGAGTAACTGAATTTTAATTATTATAGAAATAGGATTTAAACGGTTTTTTGACGGTTTTTTCTGCTTTAAATCAGATCAGATGATTATTTTGATTGTTCGATTATCTCACGATTTTCTATAATAACGTATTTACGGTATATTAGGACTTAACTTTTGAATTGGTTAAAAGCAATCGTCAAGTCCTTCAACCTTAACAGTTAGTTTAATTTAAAGTTTCGACAGCAGTTACAAACCAACTGCTGCGATATGTTAATGTAGCGCTGCCCGATGTCGCCGCAATATCTTAGTATTTCGTACTTCGCAACTGGGTCGTCAGCTCGTCACTCCTATTGAGCCTTTTTTGTAGTTTTACACCGTGTCCAATAAGTCCGAATACAGTACAAATATTGAATAAAATAAATGTACGAATAGATACTACAATTAAAATTATATTAAATATATTAATAACGGGACGGGAACGTGGGTGACCCGTTATTAATATATGTAATATGTCTGTGTCTCACGGAAGTTCTGTTATTAAAATTAAAATTATATTTTATTAACGGCACACTCATATAATATATTTACAACAAATGTTTCGGAATAACTTTTTTAACTTTTTTTGCCAGCCCCAAACGCTTCTCGAATTAATCACACGCAGCACGCACCATTTCCATTGACATTTCGTCCCAAATACGCTCGATAACCTTTTTGAAAAGATCAAGGTTTATGATTTTATAATCATGTAGTTTCGAGAGCATGTACGACCATACAAAATAATCTAATACGTTCAAATTTTATATTAAAGGAAAAAATGGAAAAAGTTACACTTCCGGCAGGATTTGAACCCGCAACCTTCGCAATCCGTGCGTTGCTCTTAACCAACCGAAAAGTGAACCTGAAGAACTGGGTGACCATTAATGTATCGGCAAAAAATCTGTCAAATTAGTCTGACACCAAGCTTGAACAGCATTTGCCGTGTGTGATGGAGCTCCGTCTTGATGAAACAATAGTTATTTACGATACAAGTGCGGAAAAGAGGAAATTCGAAACGAGTGGCGATAAATTAAAACACGACCGCAGGGAGTGTTTTAAATCGACACGAGTTGCGAATTACCCATTCGCACGTGTATCGTACAAAGTTTTACAGTACATATGGCCCTTTAAACTTTTGACATATGCAAGAAAAGTGCTCTTTTACGCACTAGTGCAAGAAAGTAGCACCATATGTACTGTAAATAATATTAATTCCCAAACATACCTACATTTTAAATTTGGGGCAACAATATTCTCCAAAACCTCGGTTTTATAGTAAAGTGCGTTAATTTTAACGCCTTTATCTATAAATACTAAAGGTATTTATTTATCGAAGGAATTATCTTTTTTTTATTAAGTAGAGATTTTAGTACTAAGTAGGTAGTATTTGTATAAAGTTAGAAAAACAAAATTTCCTTCGGCAGTGGGGTAAGAACTTGAAGGAATAAGAAGTTACTTGAATAATAGTTTTTGAACACAAGCCAAATGTATGAGCTGCTTGTATATCTATCAAAAGTTCCCCCGCCCCTAGATTCTTATACTTTTATATTAGAAAGAGACACACGTACAGGAGAGCCTGGAAAAATAGTAGGTACTCCGTTAATATATTAAAATGTTTATATAAAATCCCAGAAAATATTCACATATTCATTACTACATTCTGGGCAACGAGCGGCAATTCCAATTATACCTACGTTTCAAAAATAAACTATCTATTATTTATGGATTGGCGAATGTATTTTACCAGCGTCTATTTAAGCTGCGCAAATTAATTCGAGGCGGCGAGTAATTCCGGAATGCATATCCCAAAGGGCGGGATCCACACGGGATTAGCAACGTTGGTCAATTCTAAATGAACCGGCGGCGGCGCTGCGCTTTCCGCACTAATTCAATTTGGTAACGCGGGACTTGATAAAATATGCTCCAGCGTTAAATGAGAACCATGAAAACGTAGGTCTGATCTGAATATTGTAAAGGGAATATTATTTAAGCGTAATGGCGCGCACATGCTCGAAGACTGCTGACGAATGCTGTTTGCATCGTTCTTGCTTCAGATACAAAATATACTTAATTCAAAATTTAAGCGCCATTCTCAAAAATACGTCTACGGTTTAATTCCCGCGACCCATACAAAGTGTATTAAAAGAGTCGCGGCAATTAGAAGCAACCGCAGACATATTCTCAGAGAATAATCAAATGTATTTTGATGCACTATATTTGAATGAAAAATGTTTTGTGAATTACACTTAATTAGAGTTAAACCAAGAAAAGTCTGCAACGATTTTGATAGAATACACATGTAAAAGTTATTTATACGTCATAGTTTTATAGAAGTTTGACGTTTAAAATAACACTTGCACTGCGTGAGCTATCAAAATCGGCGCAGAATTATCTTGGTCTAACTCTAGCTTATTGGTTGAATGATTTAAAAAAACCTGCATAAATATTATATAGTCGCATTATTTTGTAGTGTAGTAGTTCGATTCTTCGCCATCCGAACATGACGTATGGAAAATGATTTCATATCAATCTTGTAAAAAAGGTGTAAAGAACTAAAAGTATGACACTGACTGCGTTTGTTGGTAATCACGCTAAAATGTAGGCCGGTAAATTATGTAGCTGTAATGAATGTGTTACATAATGTGTAAATACTTGTACGAGGCGAGGCGACTTACCATGACGGCGTTAATTTTGAAGTCCATGTGGTTCTTGACCTCGGCGGCCAGCTCCCGCACCAGCAGCAGCCCGTCCTTGCGCGCCACCTCCACGTTGTACTCGTGGTATTTCTGCACAGACGAGCATACATTTAGTATTAAAATACAGTACTACTGTCCGCGCGCCAATGAGGGCTATCGTTTTTTTGCTCACCAGTTGGCGCCTCTGTTGATGGTGGTCCAAAAGACTAAAGAACAGCTGTCAGTCATTGAAGTGACATTTGACATCGAACTTTGCGAAGACCACCATCCACACTAGCGCCCCTAGCGGCGAATTCATACGCGTTAACCCGCATTCCGTGCATTCGGAGGTCAAGGAAGTGGGGGGTCGGGGGGGGGGGGGGGGGGTGCGCCGCGCCCGTAAGTACAAAATGACACCAGTCACCATCACTGTCATGACGCCCAACATTCCTAACATTCCTCAGCCGTGCACGGAATTCGCGCGCGGACAGTAGTTAGTACGCCGGGCAACGATAACCCTGTCTTTAACGAAGTTACCTATCTACATACTTATAGTGTTTTTCTTAAGAAACGAGAACGCTTTGGAGCTGAAACGTCCATCTGACACGGAGGGCGATTCAAACTTTATAACATATTTTTAATATGAAACGGTTATAGCAATAGATAAAATATCGGAATAGGCCTTAGGAGGTGTATACGGATTGTAATGTAATAACAGGTTATTAATTTGATGTGGATTTATTTATTTATTTAAACTATATTTCACAATATAAAATTGTACCAATGGCGGTCTTAATAATAACGGCAGACATGTTATGGATATGATCTGTCAATGTCAACAGTGACGTTTTTGAATGAAGAAATGCCACTGTTAATTCAGACAGATCCATGATGAAATTTATAACGTTATTATAATCAGAATACGCCTCACGGTATCCTAACATATATTATCGGGCGCTTTAGTTACGAGTACAAAACGCCACATTCCCGCTACGGCGTAGGCCGTAGCACTACGAGATTACATTATGAGTGGAATTAAAAAGTTGTGTGTGTAGTGTAGGCTTATATTGTATACGGATTTTTGTAAACACAAGGCCTACAAGGCCTATTACCCATGATTAATAAATGCGTATTTGTGAACGCGGCCTGCAAAACGTCCCACTTTGTCGCTTCCTATAAGGACGAGATTTGCTTGTATATTCATACGAATAATCTGACGAGGCGTCCTTATGGTAAGCGACAAAGTGGGTCGTTTTGCAGGTCGCGGTCACATTTGAGGACAATTTTATACAACGGCGAACGACTTAGCCCTAAACGAAGTAGGTAGGTATTATAAGAAGACGTTATACATTGGTACCTAACTAAGTATACTACATATATACGGTGACTTCACAAAAAACAACTGGTGACAATCTTGTTTCGAATGATTACATGAAACCGGAGTCTACTCGTAGTTGGAAATTATATCTGGTGACATTTATTCAGTCCAATAATAAGCAAGATTCGCGGAAATGCGCTACAAATGTAGTATACTTACATCACACAAAGTAGCATGGCGATAATATTGCACGTTCATTATCGCAACGAGCATCACAATAATATTTCAGAGCAAATAGACTAGGCCCTGTAATATCTGCGTAGAGCAGGCACGCGTTATTTATCGCTTTCACGAGCACAGATAAACATTGGCAGGCATGTAGCGTTCGCATAATTTGCGAAAATGACAACAATCGTGTCGCATCGCGCTACATTACGCGCTGAGTTATGGGGCCCGGTTTCGAAGATTAAATAATAGTGCAGAGTTACGACACTAATCGAAAATCAATCTTATTCTACCGAATGAACCCTACGGAAGACGAGCGCCGACTTTTATGCGGGCATTATGCTAATCGGGTTAATTTCGCGATGAACTCTTAATTATTATATTTTTCTGCCTGTAAGTGAATATCACGAATACCGGCGCCTACATATTTTTATTCTTATTGTATTCTCCACATATTGTTACGACGCAGTCGCTTTTAAAAGTTTGGTCCCATTTTACTCACGGTCATTGTAGGTACATAATATAATGCTTGCTATCAATAGTTTTAAATATTGTTATAGTGAAAATGTATCTAATAGAACTTACGAATAGAATAGAATAGTTTATTTGTGCAAAAAAGGGTATAAATTGTTGTTACATAATATTGTTTCCAGTCCTTGATTTACCATAATACTTGGCGTACAAATATTTTTAAATTACTAACTAATATTAAACCTCCATTAAAATAAAATGTCACATTGAAAAATAATAAAAGTACAATTAATAATTAATAATTAATAATAAAATGATAAATTGTAAATATAATTTAAGATTACAATTTGTCTAATGTGAAAATATTCAATAATTATAGAGCATTATAAATGTATCAATAGTCAAACAATGTAAAATCTATAGCCTATGAACTTACGAAGACCAGTAACTGAACTAGAAGACGGAAAGAAAATAGTTTATTGTAGTAATTTTTTCCGGTTTTAGCACACAAAGTTGTTGTTGTTATTATAGCGATATCAATGATAATTTCTGTTTTGATTTAAGAGCATGGTGTATCTATATCATCATTTAAGTAATCTGCGCGAACATAGCACCGCGATGCGGCCGAGACCTGTCAAATTTAAAAATGGAACGAACACGTCCAGAATTTGGCGGATGCTGCCTGCCAAATTATTGTTATTCGCCAGAGGCGCCCGCTCCGTGCTTCGTTGTTATTGAATTCTGGATTGTGCCCGCGCTGCTTTTGTTGTGATATCAAATCTAACGAGGTATACTTAGCAACGATAATAAAATATTTCATCATTTTTTGGGGATTGTGCGTGTACCTACTTCAACTTAACTGTCCAGTAATCATTTAAATGCGTCTAACCGTAACGTTTTGTTCAGCCAAAGTCGAACTAGAGACGTGTTCAGAAATCTGAAATAACACTAATTTCATTTTAATTATAGTGCGTTGCGCTTGTGCATATGTACCGTAATATGATAGGATACGTAAGTATAAATAGGTAATAACTAGGTAAGACTACGCCTTCCTTTCTTTCAAAATATATTGTAAGGTAAGAGTCGTTCAAGACCAATTCGCAATAATCAGTAAACTTCGGGCCGAAAGAAATTACCGGAGAATATAAAAATAAAATTATAGTAGGGCCCGGAAACATTTCACGGCAAAAGAGCTGCCGTTCACTCAATAAAGTTCGCTTTAAGGGCACCTTCGACCGCGGGTGAAAAATAGCGACGCCAAGGCAAAGAGACGCCGGCGCCGGGCCCTGACCTGAGCCCACTCGCCGCATATTAGGTACATTGTTCTGAACGACACTTCAGACCCGCCAGGTTAATCGATAGGCCACCCTATACTGGCTTGACCCTTATTGATAAAGCTGTGATGTAAGTTAAACTCTGTAGTCTTGTTTTTTTACATGACTGTCGTGTATCTTTTGCTTGTAACTGGATGCTAGATAGCAATTATATTATTGAAGAAACTAGCGTCCGGATTTTTTCACTTGTTGTACGAATAACTATGTTGATAGATAAACGGTTGAGGGATTGGTCATGCTACCCCTCAGTTTTTTGGTTTCATAGCCAAAACGGCATAATGGACAAATGTGATTTGTAATTACGTCATGTCTGTGTGTCCGAATATCCGAATTTTACTGAAATTACAGTCGAAGTGTATGTTATTGAAAGGAATATATGCGTGTTTTCTGAGCCGCTCAGTTTAATAGACCCTTTTTTTTTATTATAAGATTTTCCCAAAGCAAACTTTGATTAATTAATCTCAGAAAGCGACGATTCTTTATATTAAACGTATAAGACAACCTTTATGTGGGAGGTTTAGAAAATATATTTGGATTATACATTAGTTTCGGTGTGGAGTAATCGTAGTGAAGCGAGGCGGGGGCGCCAGCGGCTGATCGATGCATAACACGCGCCCCGGGCGCCGGCCGCGGCCGCGGGGACACATCGGCTAACAACGAACCTAAATTCAATTAAGGCAGTTAATTTAATCCGCTTTATACGTCAACACCGCCCCTCACGAGATTAAACCTGTTCACAAATATGGCCTTATTTAATTACTTTTCCGGTATGTAAGAAAGCACGAAAAATTGTCAAAACATTACGGAATAAAGTAACTAGCTACAGTTGGGTAGGTAGTTAAAATAGGAGTTTGAATAAACAAGGCCTGCGTTTGCGTATACGCGCTGTTTCTTGTCGGCGCCGGACAGGATTTGCCACTCGTGCCGCATTTGTGCCCGCTCTCCGCACAAGAGAACTCCATTTACTCGCAAAAAATATGCACGGAAAAGGGTAGCTCGGACACCCGCCCGGACCGCCTCGGAAATGCGATGTCAAAGGATATTTGTACAAAACTTCCGGTTGAATACTGCTTGTATTATGACCGCGCATATATATATATATACCAGTGTTTTGCACTTGCATAAAAAGATTCATTTATAAACAATTCCGTGGCGATTTTCGGTAGGTATAAGGGGGAAAGGATGACGAGAGAAATAGATATTCGTTAAACAAGGGGCAAAGCTGTTGTTTATCCTCCAGCTGGTGTGGTGAAAAATAAATAACAGGGTTCTAATTCAATCTATATTATGCTTAATAGAAATTACCAACTAATGGTAATTAGGTAGGTACTCGTACTATTCTACTTCACAGTCTTCTGATATAGACTGCTGAGCCTGAGTGCTGTTTAAAATTATTATTTTTATTAATTACTTATCTAATTTTGAGGAATGTACTTGCTTGACAATGAAAGCGTACGGTATGACACCTCATAATTTAAATTAATCTAAAAACACAATGTATTCAACGCCAATTCTAAACATGAATGCATGCTATAATAATTTATACCTAGGTACAACAGGAAATACAAATCCCTACCTATAGATCGATTTGCTCAAGCTTTTAGCGTCATTTGAAAGTCCATTCGCCGGTAACAGCCAAGTCGGCGGCAACAGTTTGCATTTGCACCTGCCGCGACGCGACGCATTACGGATGACTCGCTTTGATTCCTCGATCGATAAACCATAGTTGCGGGCTGTTTGAAGTGGGGCTCGGAGGGATAGGACCGCGCGACCTTTGATCCCGCCAGGTTGCGGTGAGTTCATCGAAACTTTCCCTTTGCACTATATTTATAATTATAACTACCTGTACCAGCTATTATTGTTAGATATTTTCTATTATTATTTTGGTCGTTATACATTTGAACTTATGGGATACCCCACTGACCTAAATAAACATGTACCTAATATTTTTATCGTTAATTATTTGTGATTGCTTTTTGATTGATGGTTTGTTAATGTTGTGGCTTATGAAGGAAAAAATCGATGTAGCTGCGTTATTTTTTGACAAATTTCTAAATTAACAAGACCAAACCACTTAATCTACTGTGTGACTAATGAAATTAAGTATCCGTAGGCGGTCGGTCGCGGGCGGCTCCTTGGAATTTCGTATTGTTGGATTCTGCACAGAGATTGAAGGCGCTCTGGACCTTTTTACTATCTCTAATCTTATTGCGTTTCATCTTTTTAACCTATACCAAAATTATTCTGTATTACCTATTTATTTTATTTTTTATTTTTTTATTAGCCTTCTTTGGTGTCCCACTGCCTGCAAAGGCCTCTCCTCGTTTTTTCCACTCGACCCTGTCATCGACATTTTCCCACCATTTGGGGTTCGTCCCGCCATCTCCTTTTCGGTCTGCCTGAACCCCGGCCTACACCGTCTATGGTGTTCCGTGGGTCCCACTCAGTAACCATTTTGGCCCACTTTTTGGGTGCAAACGTACTCGTCGACATATTGTATATCCTGCCCATCTACTACTATGGTCTATTTA
Source organism: Cydia strobilella (assembly GCF_947568885.1). Lineage (NCBI taxonomy): Eukaryota > Metazoa > Arthropoda > Insecta > Lepidoptera > Tortricidae > Cydia > Cydia strobilella. The sequence goes on along the minus strand of NC_086043.1, from coordinate 6,976,660 downwards.
GCTTGATTGGTCATCAACTGAGTTTTCGCTCTATTACATTTGTAAGTCCAACCTCAAGGCGCCGTGCTGAGGTCTTGCACCATTTGTTGCAGATGTGATGACGTGTGGGAGAAGAGGATTATGTCTTCAGCAAAGCGCATGTTTGTAAACCTCTTGCTGCCGTGCGATAATTAGCACATTACGTAACTATGACGAAAATTTAAAGGGCCATATGTACTGTAAAACGTTGTACGATACCTGTGCGAATAGGTAATTTTTATCGCCACTCCTTTCGAATTTCCTATTTTTCGCACTTGAATCGTGGTGTACTATTACGTTACATCCAAATAACTTCTTACAAACTTTATTATTGCAAATTACCAAATTCTAAAGGGTCGCTGAATGAATAATATCCTAATACGTATATGCGCACACTCAAATACTTTTCAATGGAAATACATTAACAAAGGTGGGTCAAAATTATTTTCGTTGTCTTATTTTAATGCAATATTGCACTATTTTTTCAAAATTAAAAGTTGTTGTAAATAAATATATATTAATACGGAATACTTAAGGGGCCCACTGACTATCAGTCCGCCGGACAATATCGGCCTGTCAGTTGTTCGGAACTGTCAAATTTTTGTTCTAACTGACAGGCCGATATCGTCCGGCGGACTGATAGTCAATGGGCCCCCTTAATCCACAATTATTACAATAACATAACTAACAATGGGGTTTATTGATGCACTATTTTGTAATTTTAAATTTTCTAGTCAAAGGTGGAAAAATTAAACAACTCTGTCACAATTGAAATGTATTTTTAGTAATTCTTATCAGAAAAAAAAAAATTATACTAGGACTTATCTATTTAAAAAAAACCGGTAGTCTCCCCACTCCCACCTCTTCCTCGTGCTCACCCATCAGGACTTTTGTAATAATAAAAAAAAAACTAAATGTAAAATTGCTTTTTTGGGGTTACATATAAGTTATAATTTTACAGTTACGGTTACGGTTTCGCGGAAATGTAATGATGTGATATATTTTTAGAATCGGCTTAAAAAGCCCTTTCATTTAATACCACATACACAAACGATATGCTTTTTTTCCCATACAAAGAAAATATAACGTCATAACTCCTCTCCATTTTTTTTTGGTTCTACGGGTCAAATTGTTTCAAACGGCCTAAAAATCAATCGTACCGATTTTCATGCTTTTAACACATTGAGAAGATAGACGGAAGGAGGCTGCGGTGTTTTGTGCGGCCGGATGCGCTGCCAGTGCTGGACGCGCCGAGTTTAACCTAATTCTGTTCTCTTCTATGCTAGCATGAAGGCCGGAGTGCCTAGGACGCGTCTTTGTGCGCAACTAGGCCAAGGCAACGAGAGTAAGCTAGTACTCGTAAATTATGTTCGCAACTAGCTACGACAAACACATACATACTATTAAAGAGTTAAAACACAGTTGCGTAAAAGTTAGAGTCAAACCAAGAAAAGTCTGCAGACATTTTGACAGCACACGCAGTGCAGGTGTTATTTTAAACGTCAAACTGAAATTATGACGTACAAAAAACACTGGCACTGCGTGTGCTGTCAAAATCTCTGCAGAATTTTCTTGGTCTAACTCTAACAATCTTCCGATGGCATCTTTAAAGGGCAGTTGTGCTTACCATTTATTAGTAATTGACCGAGCGTTAGCGAAGGTTTCGTTTTCAGCTTGGGCGATTCCGTAATATTATAGTTTTTTTAGCATTAGAAAAAAGGTAAACAATCTTGACGTCTTTTTATTGAAAAACGCTTTTAGAAAATTAGTTTATATTCCTTATGAAAGCAAAATAATGTAAAAGATCGTATATGATTTACAATTGTAACATATTTGCTGTGACTTACTTTTCAAAAGTGATTTTTAATAAAAAGGCACGTCAAGAAAAACGAAATATACAAGTGTTCGTGACAATAGAGATGATGACACATGTTGAATTTTATAACAAAATCTGGTAACATAGATAGCAAATGAGTAATTTATCACAATAATCTTCTTCTTCTTCTTTCCCCTAGACCGGTATCGGTAGTCCCATTTACTTACTTGGGGTCGGCCCTCCTCGTCCGCATCCTCCACTGAGCACGATTGCGTGCGGCGTTTGTATCAATTTGAGCTTCTTTAAGGTCTCTTTCCACCGTCGTCAGCCAAGTGGCGGGTGGTCTTCCATGGCCGCGTGGCTGGGTTATAGGCAGGTTCAAGGCCAGTTTTACCGGATGGTCTTCTTCGCGTCTTTGGACGTGGCCGTACCATCTAAGGCGTTTTTCTTTGGCTTTGTCGATTATTGGTGTGACTCTAAAACTTCCCCTAATGTACTCATTCCGGATCTTGTCCAAGAGTGTGACGCCAGCTGACCATCGTAGCATACGCATTTTATCACAATAATGTAGATATTAAAATAATATATGGAAATAAGACAAAAATACAGGAAAATTTAAGTAATTTTTCAACTTCCAAAAAGGAAAAAAGTAAGGGTACCATTCGATTCCTTACAATTTATCCAAAAAAATGTTGTACAGCAACTAAACACATAAACGCAATATTTCACCCACAAAAATGCAATTTTCTTATTTTGCCCATACATTCAAAATGGGCTCTCAGTGAACTTGACGTCACGTTCACTTATCGTTTTGTTAGAAGCGTTTCGCGAGTGAAGTACAACTGTCGGATTTTGATTATCATTTCTGACTTTTGTATTGCTTTAATGCAATGGGTCCTATATAGACATTTGATCCTAAAAATAAATCTGATCGATTGATTCCATTAATGAAAATTTGTCATCTAGCTTATTAGCGCCGCTTATCCCTCCACCGACTTCGCACCTTGCCAATATCAGATGGCGACTACAGTACACTGTAACATAATAAAACCGGTGATGCACGCTCGTGCTACACAGCGAGCTGGAACCGTGTTACCTGTATGTCACCGTATCAGGCGTGATTCAGCCATAATATTGAGATACAATTTCAGGTTCTTGAATGCGCCCCGCGGTATCGATAGTGGGTAGTGAGCCGAGCGGCGCGCTAATATTGAATAAGTTCCGATGAGAAAGTTTCTCCGCGAAACATTATATTACTTTAGGACTCACGATCTCCCGCAGAATTTTGATTGTTTTATAACTAATATAGGTAAATAAGGGAATATATCAACAATGTTTCTAAAATAATAATAAAATCATTTATTCCAGAACACATCGATCCATAGGTATACATTTACACTTTGCAATAAAAATTAAAAAGTTTATAAAATTAGTAATATAACATAAAAATTCATGACTGGACATTAAAATTAAATTAACTGAGCATTTGATAATTGATAAAATGTAAAATTGGTAATCATAGAATTCATTGATTATTAAAATATAAAACTTAAAAACTATAAAATTGAAATTAAAATTAAAGTTAAACGCTGTTAATGTATGCGCAGTCAAATTTAGCTAAAATGTCAAACTAAAAGCTAAACAAAAATTGGTATATAATATAAAGATCCATGACTAAAGATTAAAATTAAATTAACTGAGCATTTGATAATTGATTAATAAAAAATCCTTGACAATTAATTGATAGTTAAAAAACGTCTTGTCAATATTCACACCATTACCAAAAAAGGCCATTGCCAAAAGCTGCAGTGATCATCGGATGATCAGCGTAATGAGCCACTTCCTGAAGGTATTTCTAAAAATCATACAAAGAAGAATCTACAAGAAAATAGAAGAAAACATAAGTGACACACAATTTGGGTTTAGAGCCGGACTAGGTACTAGAGATGCCTTAGTAGCAGTCCAAGTTTTGGTACAAAGATGTCTAGACGTCAATGTATAGGTAGATGTTCACATGTGCTTTATCGACTTCGAAAAAGCATTTGACAACGTTAATCATGCTAAATTAATCAATATATTAAAATCAATTGGAATAGATGGCGACGACATCAAATTTATAGAGAACTTATACTGGAAACAAAAAGCTAAAATCAAAATTAATAACACTTTGACTGAAGAAGTCCAAATAGAGAAAGGCGTAAGGCAGGGCTGTATCCTGTCACCCTGCTTATTCAATTTGTACTCGGAGGTGATTTTTAGAAATGCTTTTGACGAACTAGATCTTGGGATCCGTGTCAATGGCAAACTGATACAGAACATTCGCTACGCTGATGACACCGTCTTATTAGCTACTAACCCTGAAGACCTTCAAATAATGCTGCAAAGTCTGAATAACACACTTTTGGAATATGGACTTAAGATAAACACAAATAAAACAAAACACATGATTGTTACTAAAAAGCCAATTTCAGAAACACTAGGGCCACTATCCTTAAATAACAAAATAATAGACAGAGTAAAAAGTTATAAGTATCTGGGTTGTTGGTTAAATGAAGACTGGGGATCAGAGAAGGAAATACGGACGAGAATTGAAATAGCCAGAAACACCTTTCAGAAAATGAGGAAACTTTTAACTAACAGAAAAATAAACTTAAAACTGAGGTGGCGAATGGTTAAATGTTACATCATCCCAATTCTTATGTATGGTTCCGAAAGCTGGACCCTGAAAAAGAAGTTGGTCAACAAACTAAGGGCTTTTGAAATGTAGATTTATCGAAGGATGCTCAAAATTAAATGGACAGATAGAATAACAAATGTTAGAGTTTTGGAAATCATGAAAAAAGGTTTAGAAGTAGTATCAACAATTAAGAAAAGGAAAACAGCATATTTTGGACATATATATAGAAACAATAAATACAATTTACTGAAATTAATAATTGAAGGAAAAATTGAAGGGAAGCGTGGTAGCGGTAAAAGGCGCACATCATGGACTGGAAATATAAGAGACTGGTTAAAAGTGAAGAGCATAGATAGACTAATTCGCATGACTGAACATAGAGAGACATATAGACATATGGTCGCCGACCTCCTGGACGGAGATGGCACGTAAAGAAGAAGAAGAAGAAAAAACGTCAACTGTCACGGTAATTTATACTTTTCAAAAATAAGTCAGTTTTATTTCTCTTGATATAAACCATATGGTTGGAGAGCCGGCATTAAAATTTCGTACCAACTTGATACCGCGATGAGATGCACAATGATTTCCCATAAAAGTGATACCAAGTTCGAATTTGATAGTCTGCCACGGCGGAACTTGCCGAAAGTACAAAGAAGAAAAGGGGGGGGGGGGGTCATTTAACCCATCTCATACTGAAATAATAGTTATGGCATCAGTTAGAAATTTACTGGTAGATACAGAAAAGCGAAATCTGTTAGTATTTTTCTTGCCGGAAGTGCTTGGCAGACGCTCTCAAAGGTGACCGTTGGGACCCCTAAATTAACCCATCTGATACCAGCATGAAACCAATTCCAGTCAGTAGGTATGAACCTTCACTTCAGGAATACATAAGTCTGCCGAGGCTTTTTCTGCCGAAACACCTTGACATACGAGATTATGTAAGCAACATCCGTGGTACCCGTACTTTGGAATTGTACATATTACGGACATTTCAAATACTGCAGGCTAATTAATTTATTACCCTATGCTTATATTTGTATATTATTATGTTATTAATAACATAGGTATATTTATAATAAATTATGTTAAAATAAATTAAATATTTCATACTGAATTAGATATACGAATCGTTTGTCTTTGTCTGTCATTTTCACCATTCTTCAAAAACGGATGGTCAAAATTTCTCCACAAGCGTAGCATAGTAATTTTAATTTTATTCTAATTTTTAGTTGGTGTTTCCTCATATTGGCTCGTAAAATTGAAGTACGTAAGTATTTTCAATTTTAAGTGAGTATTTTCCTCTCGTTGGTGTGGTGAAAAATGTTGTGTTTCACTAGGTATCAAAGTTTTTTCAACCCTCGTGACTTTAAACCGTCGCAATGCTTAAGATTCCACTTTCCAAACCACTCGCTATGCTCGTGGTTCAATTTTAAGGTAAGTTTAAGGCCCCCCCGTCCACATTGACTGGCTGCAGCACTATGCCCATGCCCATACAAAGCTTATTATCACTATTAACTTTTTTTTTGATGTAGAAATAAAATAAGTCTTCATGTAAGGTACTAAATCTTTGCCAAAAGAGGGATTCTATATAACGTCTACAACTAGGAGAACTGGACTTGGTCCTGTCAACAGTGTCAACCTGACGTCAGAATGGCTGACCACTTTATTTTCAACATTTTTCGAGTTTTAGCGAGGTACCAAGTATTTGATGTTAGGTACCAAATAGGACTAAAAAGGTACTAAAAGGAATTGGAGTAACACTCGTTATAAATAGCTATCATGGTCCTGTCACCCTGACGCTCACAAATATTCCATCGCGGCGTATCGTAATTGACAGTTGCTCGTAAACATTTATTTTAGCCAATCAAAACTTTAATTGAATAACCAAAACTACTTTTGAATAGCGAGAATCTACATATTAAATGCTGCGGACATATTATAATTATGAAAAGAGTCTTTTGTCCAGGTATGGTTTCTATATTCGCGCTGTATTATTGCTATTTTAAAACTTAGTTTTGTATGGCGCGGTTTGCTAACCGCATATTAAAAGCCATTCGTGTCGAGCTACAAAAAATAAACTGTGACTCGCACTTTTTGGCATTGGCCGCAAGGCACGCATATTCCATTTTAAACTCCCTTGTCAAACTGACAAGCTGTCACTGTTAGGTTATCCACGCTATATTCTAAAACGCGTTTTTGTATTACAATACATCAACTTGAATCTATTGTGGATAGGCATTTGATTAACTGTTCAGTTTATACGTAGTGTAATTACTTTAAAAATCTGGACATGACAATAAGTATCAGTGCATTTCACTCGCATCAACACATAAGTGCATTCGAGATGCATTCAGATTTAATATAATCAATTTAATTTATGTATGTATATATATAAATGCACTGATTGACTGACAGACTGACTCATCAATGCAACGCAGAGACGAAACTACAAAAGATAGAAAGTTGAAATTAGCACACTAGGTTTCATTTATTATGTGTACAAGTGTAAAGAAGCGATTTTGAAAAAATCAATCCCTAAGGGGGTTAAAAAGGGGATGAAAGTTTGTATGAGGTTCAATTTTTTTTTAAGCTAGGAATTTGAAACTTCGTAAAAAGATATGTTTTTAAAATACAAGAAAACTAGTTCCAGCGTTTTCGAAAATTCATCCCCAAAGGTGGTGAAAAAAGGGTTAAAAGTTTGTATGGAGATCAAAAATTTTTTTGAGCGCGGGACTTGAACCGTTGTACATGGGCATATTATTAGAATACAAGAAAAATAATTTCAGCGGTTTAAAAAATTCATTCCTTAAAAGGGTTAAAAAGGAGTTGAAAGTTTGTATAGGGTTCAAATTTTATTTTGAGCTAGTAATTTGAAACTTGTAAAAAGGTATTTCATTAAAAGAGAAGAAAACTAATTTCAGCGTTTTTGATTATTCATCCCTTAAGGTGGTAAAAAGGGGTTGAAAGTTTGTATGGAGGTCAAACATTTTTTTAAGTGCGGGACTTGAATCTTTGTATACGATACTATACGATCATTTATTGATAAAAAAGGCATATTATTAGAATGCAAAAAAAAATTAGCGTTTTTAAACATGTATTTCTTAAAAGGGTTAAAAAGGGGTTAAAAGTTTGTATAGGGTTCAAATTTTATTTATAGGCTCAAATTTTATTTTAAGCTAGGAATTTGAAACTTCGTAAATAAGGTATTTTATTAAAAGAGAAGAATAGCAATTTCAGCGTTCTTATAAATTAGTCCCCTAAAGTGGTTAAAAAGGGGTTGAAAGTTGGTTGGATTCCTAATTTTTATTTTAAGCTAGGTACTTGAAACTTCCTAGAAATAATATATTAAATTAAAAGTGAAGTAAACTTATTTCAGCAGTTTTTAGAATTCATCCCCCAAGGTGGTAAAAAAGGGGTTTCAGCAGTTTTTAAAAATTCACCTATAAGGTGATAAAAAAGGGGTTGAAAGTTTGTACGGAGATTGCACATTTTTTTAGTGCGTGACTTGAATCTTTGCATAAAGGCATAATATTAGAATACAAAGAAAAGTAATTTATGCGTTTTTAAATATTCATACCCTAAAAGGGTTAAAAGGGGTTGAAATATGGATTCCATTACAAATGCTTTGAAACTTCTTAGAAAGGCATTGTGTTGTTTAAGATTACAAAAAAAAGTTATTTCAACGTTCTTAAAAATTCAACCCCTAAGGGGGTTCAAAAGGGGATGTAAGTTTATGTCGTCCAAATTTTCTTTTACGCTAGGAACTTTAAACTTGGTAAAAGGGCATTATATTAAAATAGACGAAAACTAAATTCTCCGTTTGTATTAATAAAGTTTGCATCGGGAGCGAACTTTGTTTTTTAAATAGTGGACTTGAAAATCTTCTATTTAAGATGGTAGAGAGGGATTATATCGAGAACAACTTTTTTCAGTTAGGGACTTGAAACTTCGTAGTTTGTAAAAGACAAATTTCATGCGTTGTATAATTACTTATTAACAAATGTATAACCGCAAAAGTATACTGCTATCTTTTGCTGCATAATGTTCTACGGGCAACAGCTAGTATAATATAAATGTACGGAATCAAGAGTATCAAGACTATTATTTCTAAAATTGAAATGCGCTTAACTCAGTAGCAGCATTCGTACTTTTAAAATCTATCATTGGCTTTCACCAATATATAAGTATACAAGTATGTCTCGAAGAAAGGTGAGGAGGTGCGTGAAATAAGAAAAGAAATGCGCAGGTAAATATAGTCTGTAGGTACTTAAGTAGATAAGGAATCCAAAAATGTTGTTGTTTGTGATAACGGACTCTGCATATGGAAATATGTCACATCTCTCACGACACGTTCTTACTTTGCCTCTACGAAGCCTTTTCGCTGCATAATACCGGGAAATCCATGTTACCGGCTACGTCGTAGCGTTACGACCGTAGCACAGCGGTGATGTGTTAACACACCTAAGCAATTAACATTGCATTTTTTAAATTTTACAAATGATTTTACACCAATATTAAAATCACATTGACATTAAAGTTTGTTTCTGAATTGGTCTCCGGCAGCACCTGAACGTAACCTACTTATTGAACTAACGGCTCTGAGTGTTCTCATAAGATGCAGGTAACGCAAGGCGATAAATCATAGAATAAATTACAGACATTAAAGAGATTGCAAGAGCAATCGAATTAGGATAATAACTCCAAATCCCCCCATGGGTTTACACAGCATCAACCCCTATTATTGTTTACGCGACGGGAGTTAAGTTAATAAAAGAGAATGACGGGAGGTTTGACGTGCCCAACTTTGTCACTACTAGTGATGAGCAACTTGTAGGTTTCTAAAGAGAAATTTATACTTAAGTACATAAATTTCATCTAGTAAGCGATTAAGATACTTTAGGTTAGACATATTGAGGAAAGAGATACAACTAGTTGCAACTCGATAACAAACTAGAAGTGAATTGGCGCATAACAAGATGTCGTCTAAAAGTTCTTATGTTATTTGGATCGCATATTAAGCTCTCAATGAAACATTAATTAAATGTAACGAGAGATTTTTTTTCGCTTAATTTCATATGATATTTCCGCTACTGATTGTAGCCGAAAAATTAGTCAACATTCAGTAATACATTGACGAGTTTTCCAATCTAACTCAGCCCTCGCGAGCCCATGTCTTTTTGTAATAAATGTAAATAATTGTTAAAAATATCACGAATGGGAAATTTATTTTATAACGTTTCTTTTAACTTTACCACAACTTTCATTTTAAATATTTCACAGGTAAGGAATATATGAAACGTTTTACAAATTGCCCATCACTAGTCACAACGTAGCTACTTTGTGGGCTCACATTAGTTGCGGCGCAAGACGGAACTCGCGCCTTTATTGCCCCCTTTATGTGTTACTGAACTTTTACGTCTTGAAAATTTACGTTATAAATTTTATGTGACATTGATGATGATTTGATTTGGGGTGCGATTAATCGCCGACTTTCGGTGTTCAATTAATTATTGTAATCGTGTTCTGAAGGTGGCGAGCGGCTGCGACGATTCGAACACGCAATGTTACATTCAAATGTAAAACCGAAAACGACTGAAGGAATAAGGCTGCATTATATTGTTGCTGGTAGCTAATAAAATAACACGTCACATTACGTGTACAATATACGAGTATTAAAAAAGTAAAAGTAGTATGGAAAAGCTGGTAACGTTACTTACCCGTATTTATTCTGTTTCTATCAGAAATATCTATCAGAAACCAAAAGTTTCTTTTAATTGTGTCTCTTCCATAACAAGCAGCATTCCGCAATTCACACTGTGAAAAACCTTGCTCGGGCATTTCCTAACACTTCACGGGTAGTATTTCCCAACTGGCCCCGCGTTTGTGCGGTCCGGTCGGACGCGCCGGCACAACGGGCCGACCTACTTGCGCCGGGCCGTGCTGTTGCTGTTGGCGCATTCCAATTTTGAACGTACGATCGTGTCTGTTTATTTCGAGTTGCCTCAAAACGCTTGCATGAATATATGTACATACAAGGCCTGCTAGATGCACTGAGATAAGTGTCAAATCGTAATTATGTTTTGTAAAATTAGAATCTTCTTACTGTCATTAGCGCACAAATTGTATCTACCAAAAATAAACCGGCCAAGTGCGAGTCGGACTCGCGTTCCAAGGGTTCCGTACATTACACAATTTAAACAATGTATTTTTTATGTGGAAATGTCTTTAAAAAACCTGTAGGGGTCGGATCAAAAACTAAGTAATTAAGTCCGACTCACGCTTGACTGCACATTTCTAATAGGTTTTCCGGTGATCTATAGGTAAAGATCTATTTTGTGTATTTTTTTCAAAATTTTTGACACAGTAGTTTCGGAGATAAAGTGGGGTATGGTCATTTTTTTGCCTATTTTCTTGAATAACTCCTAAACGGTTCATCTTAAAATTATAAAAAATATATATTTAAGATTCCCACAATGAGCTGTTTCATTTGATATGTAACACGATATAGTTTGATAAAATTTATTTTTAAATTTTATAAGTGGCCCCCGTGTTTAAAATTAATTTGTTTACGTTACATGTCCATCTTTGGGTCACAAACTTACATATGTGTACCAAATTTCAACTTAATTGGTCCGGTAGTTTTGGAGAAAATAGGCTGTGACAGACGGACAGACAGACAGGCAGACGCACGAGTGATCCTATAAGGGTTCCGTTTTTTCCTTTTGAGGTACGGAACCCTAAAAATATTTAGTACTTCCTTATTTACTTAGTCTCGACAGCCCTTTGTCAGCAGAGGTATGTTAATTTGAACTGCTGCTTCAAGCGTGCTTCCCTGGCACGAGGGATAGGAAGGCCCGGTGAAACGGTCCGCTGGCCACCCACCGGCTAGTTGGTAGAGGAGCCGAACCCCCGTCGTCCCTACCGGGAAGGCTGTCCTGCCGCCAGTGAAAAAAGCCTGTGTGTTTGTCGCTGCGCCATACTGGGAAAATGGAGTGGAACGTAGCACTTGACTACGGGCCCTTCCGTCCCCCGGGGGCCCTCAGAGAATCACTCTAGGCTGCTGCCAGGAGCGCTGCGTGTATTTAAGAAGAGTATTACACTAGAGCACTGGGGCATGTGCATCGAATGCAACCTTCTCGTCTGCCGCGGCGTGTTTTGCTTGGCGCCATAGCTGATGCCAGGAGAAGCGTCGGTCGGCCGATGCTACGGCATAAGGACTGCGCCAAGCGGGACATGCACGCCTTTAACATACCAGTTCATAATTGGGAGGAGCTTGCCGAGAACAGAGACAAGTGGCGCAAACTGGTGTTCGACGGGCGTAAAATCCACGATGGCGCTTGGTTTAAGACACTCGCTAGTAAGCGAGCCAAGCGTCATCAGAGCGACGTCTGTTCGCCACGGGCACAGTACACCTGCCAGGCTTGTGGGCGTGTTTGCCGCTCCCGTATTGGCCTGCACAGCCACGGAAAATGTTGTCGCCCTACCTGACACTGTTTCTATAGTCTGCAATAGACTTTGATGAAGAAGAATATAGCGGCTGGTATAAATACTTACGTTTTGTATTTGATTCATTTTGGTGAAGTGCCTTCCAAATTCCCATAAATCTACGCCGAATTTCAACGCCCAGTTTTTGACTCTGAAACAAGAAATAAACGCCATTATAAAATGGGAAACATGATACAATTCTCACATTCAGCTTCACCGATAAAGGTGTTTTATTGCAAAGAGCCAACCCTCCTGAAGCTTTGAAATGCGATATCAATTATCCATATAACGGGCAAAAGGATGTGAGGAAGCGATACGAAGGCCCTAAAGGAATCTTTTTAAACATTTCTCATAATTCTGTCATGGGGAAGTAAATGTGATTGGGGGAAGCAGGTTAAGCATTTTTTCCGGTTCGGTGGGCACCCCGTTTCATCTAAACGTTCTGAAGCACGCCTGACAAATATAAATGTATAGCCATCATTGTGATAGGATGAGTCCATATTTAATTAACGTTTCAAATAATAGGTTGGGATCGAGCCATTCAAAATGTTTTTATTAAGTTTCAGTGTCTTGTTCGACCCTTAATGAATTTTATTCAATTATTAGCAACATGTGTTAAATATTCCTATAGGTCTTTAGCTTATACATAATTATTTTTGCCGCCATTTATGTCACAGAAGTGACCCTCTCAACTGGGAGATGGCCAAGATTGGTAAAGTTAAGGAAATTTTAATGAAAATGAAGTCAATAAAAAAATTCCAAAAAGTAGCCATTATAAATATGATACAATTGTGAATGAGAAACCTAATAGGTATGCGCTCGCACAGATTAAGTTAAGTACTTGTTACTAGAAGCGCCCTTCCGTGAACTATAATTCCAATTATATTTGTACGTAAATTTATCTAAGTTGAATTTTCAACAGAATACTGTATTTTTGTGGTTTCTTGACTTGTATATTCAGTCTTATTCTAGTTTTATTCCGGGGTTGTCAATAGTCTCGAAATGGTGAATGTTTCACCTTGAGAGGTAGGTGAAGAACTTGAGAATGTGAATAAGCGCCGCTTGATGTTTGCGTTCAGTGGCGTAACTAGGCATGGGCGAAGTGGGCCGTTGCCCAAAAAAGGGCCTCGCAGATGCGATTTCGCCCACGGCTAGATTAGTTCACGCTACGCCACTGTTTGCGTTCTTCAAAAGATGGAGATCATCCTCGGCATTTTCCCCTAGGGCCACATCCTTTATGTCTAACTTTTTCTCCTCAATTTATGACCATGCCTTAAATTGATTTTAAACTTTTGACATTATTCTTATTTTTTTAAATATAAATTAGTTAAAACAAAATCATGTGTTGACCGAAAAATCGTTTTATAGTTTGAGTGCATTTGTGTTTTTTATCAATATCTAGGTTGATAGAACTACTTAGGCAATAATATTGGTTGATACACTGGGTACCAACGTAGACTAAACCTAGAATATATGAAATCTTAGCATGCAATATTAACATCTAGCAAAGCGCCACTTTTTGTTTTAGTATAAGCGGAGGCACAAATATAATTTATTTCTTTAAATTCAATGAAGGTTTTGTAGAAAAAGTTGTAGGTACATAAGATGTTGTTGTTAATAAGGACATGTATTTCAGTAATACTGTGATATTAAAACTGCTAAACCTGGTTAGACAATCAAGACATGTTAGTAGTAGCTATCTGTGTTTAATTAACATGCTTTGTTTCCTTTTAAATTCTGAACAAGGGACAACACAATAAAAATCCTATAACTATACAGAAGCTCTTCCTTTAAGATTTCCTTATTTGAAATTTCAAGTGGTTCCACAATGTCCTCATTAGCAATCACGGAATGTTTCGCGGGCATTGTTCGTGAGAGTTCGGCCGTCACCGCCAGGAGTTCGAAATTTAAAATGATTTAAAATGTTTCTCTTGGACGGCAGGTGCGCGCAAGCGGCTGTCGCTGAGCTGCGCCCAAATGGATATACTTTAGGAGAACGGCTTCTAAGACTGTTATGGCTGGATCGAGGCGAGTCGAATTTGTTCAGCTACCTGAAGATTCTTACCCCCTTATTCATAAAACTTAGCAATAGCAACCTCTTAAAAACCTCTGTTAATTTTTACCTCTTTCTAACAAACAGTAATCTCAAAATGACGGATAGGGATACGAGTAAACTATTATCAAAGGTTTGTTCGATTTGACAGATGTTTATGAATAACGACATTTAACTGAATGCTGACATTGTGGTGGAAAAGGTAACCAGGCACGATGGACCACCTAAACTTAGGGTCAGTTGCACCAACCACCATTTTAGCGTATTCAACGTTACTCAACAACAACATCAAACTATAAAAATTCCCATATCTACAATAAAATTTAGCGAAGGTTTTGACGGTCTCTTAGACTAGTTTTTATTTGTTTTTGATTTGCCAATACAAACAAGATACAGGAGGCAGTTCGAACTTATACTCCGGTTTCTAAGCTCAAAGTACAGAGGGCCTACGCGAAAGAGCGCGCTCTTGCATTATTCGAGCGATACAGGCAGATAACGAAATTTCGTTTTTCGCGGTAGAGCCTCAGTCCTAACCGGGTGAAAGTATGAAACTTCGGTAAAATAGAAGTGAAAACAACTTGTCAAGTAGGTGTTCATTCCTCCCATTTTTTTAATTACATTTCACAATTCTTTATAATATTCGGCAACCTAATCCCAAAACATTGCAATAAGGACTAGTTTTTACGTAAATGACTGCTATCTGACCTTCCAACCCAGAGGGAAACTAGCGGCCCGATTCGAACTTTAAGATACGTCAAATATTACGTCTAGATACGATATGGATTAGATATGTCAGTATCAAAAGTGACGTTTTTGTAGAAAGTAATATTTGACGTATCTTAAAGTTCGAATTGGGTCTGCTTGAATTGGGAATGCTTTCCTTCATCGAAAAGCGATTGGTCATCAAATGATATTTTATACATAAGTCCCAAGAACCTCATTGGTACGAACCTGGGTTCCAACCCGCGACCTTCGGTTTGAAAATCGCATGTCTTACCATTAATAGGCCACCATTGTGTGTTAGTATTCATACTGTAAGGCCAGGATTACACTTGTAAGTTTTACTTACGTAAGTAGGGACACAGCTATACTACAGAATGAGATATGAATATCGTTATCTCATTCTAGCAAATAGCTTTGTCCCTACTTATGTAAGTAAAACTTACAAGTGTAATCCTGGCCTAAGTATTAGGTACTCACATAATTATCCTTACAGACATTTGAAACTATCTTTAAAGCAGTTAATTATTGTATATGGATAGTAGATTATATGTTGCCCATAGAAAACATAACTGTTAATTAACATTACTATGAGGGCGTACAAAGAGTTTATAGCAATCATGTTGGCATATCATATCACCGACGTCCATGTGATTACCAAGTATTTGAGGTAGTAGTCGTAATGTAATATCAAATACCCACCCTATCATTATCTAACAGTCAACCAACAATTTGTATACAGTATCTACATAATTATAAGGTAAAGGGAAGCGTCAAACATTCCTGAATATTATGATATCTGTAAACAAATGTAGATATAAATATATTACGAGTATAAATATAATTGAGTCGCTTAACTTCAAACTCGGGTAAATCCATTTGTCAGATTATGCGATTTTGGTATTAAGAAAAGGTAATATTAGGGTAGATATTTGCTGAGAGGGTCGAATGGATTTACCCGAGTTTGAAGATAAGCGACACAATTGTTATTCCTGTGTGTTTGTGTAAACTCGCCTGACCGTTGAGAAGTCTTGAAATAAGGAGCGGCTTTCGGCTTTAAAAAATCTGTTATATACATAGAAATATGAATGTTATATACTTGATATGTTATTACTCTCAGTGCATTTCGGTCACACTTATTCATTGGTACGAGTGCGATGTATAGAGAAATTTCAGATTATTGAACGAGCGAGCGAAGCGAAGTGAAGTTCTTACATTCAACTTGGAATACACGGCTGGCTAGGGGCACGTTCCGGCATTTTAATGTTTTAGCTGATCTGTCAGAGGATAGTTTGATGGACAATAACTTAAGTAAATTCTAATTTAAATGGAATTGGGTAAACGTGTAGATAAAGGCATTATATTTTAGTCATTAAATTATGAGCAGGCTCCATCAAGAAGTTATGGAGCTAGAAGAGCCCAGAAGGCCAAAAAGCTATTTGTGAGGGGTCTTGCTATTCTGGTCATCTTATTTGCAAGAAAGTATGGTCGAGTTTGGTATCAAATTAAAGTAAATTAAAATATAATGTTTTTTAATTTACGATATTAAAACAATTGCCAAGATTTATTATAACAACAAATACTAAAAAGTACGGAACCCTCGGTGCGCGAGTCCGACTCGCACTTGGCCGGTTTCTTATAATAATTACCATTTTCTTTTTTATTATAATAAATATCAAATTAAAAATATAGACGTAAAGCTATACTTATTAGGTTATTAAATATATATAAATGATTATATAAATAATTATGTTGATACATGGGAGATAAAAACAATATTAAGCGTGGGTCAGAGTGATCTCAATGCATGATCATATTGATCATCCGTGAAGTAGGATTCAGGTACTGTTTTAAACAAACGAAAGGTGAATATATTTTATTGTTGTAGGTCTCTTAGCGCCACTTGCACCATTCCACTAACCCAGGGTTAACCGGTTAAACCGTTAACCCAGTGTCAAATGGTACTCGTAACCATGGTTACTCCACGTTTAACCGGTTAACCCCGGGTTAGTGGGATGGTGCAAGTGGGCCTTAGCGTTTTAAATGAAACAACGCAATGTACATTAATTTTATATATTACAAGATCCACTGTACAGACAGAATTCTAAACATTTAAGCTGCCTGTTTTTGCAATTGCAACAGCCGCGGCACTGTTTTTTGCATTTGCACCTGACAATTTCTAGACATGCTTCTGTAGCAACAGGTAAGTCCGTCTATGTAGGCTCCCAGTTGTTGCTGACCTTCGTGCAACCCCAAGTAGACGGACAGGGTAGATTTTGAGCTTGTACCTACTAACTGACCGAAAGTGTTTTGTTCCTCAGTCTTAGTTTATCCGAAAATGATATATCACATGCCCTAATATGTATAGTTTTAGAGAAATGTTGCTTCAATTGAAGCGCGGCAGCGTCGAACTTATCCCCTTCCCCCCACTAAATGTGCAGTGACTCTCGATGGCTCCCGGTCTGAATCTACTCAAAACCAGCTAAGAATCAACTGTGCCAAGTTTCAGCGCATAGTCACAAAATGCAAGGTGTCGTGCACTATCAAACCAGCAGCTACATAGTTATCACGACGTTATACTAACGTCAGCTGACTTCAACTATAGAGAGGCCTGCTAAAGTTAGTTCATTAAAGACAGCGGGGAACGATGATATGTCGGTTGCAGCGAGTCGATAACGGTTGTTTTATTAATCAGTGTTGGCGAGCTAGCAGACGGGGCTTCAGACGCGCTGCGCCCTTACGTAAGCCAGCCTCCGTAGTACGCGGACCACCCGCGCCCCCGGCGACCCCTTAAAACCCGTCCCCCTCCCTGCGCCCTGCCCTCTCCAGCTAGATCAATACCGAAGCCGGCGCCTTTGACATGTGACCCGCGTGCCGCTCAGCAAATATTTACATTGTGGAAACAGATCATAACTTCTACAGTTCGACTCGACTGTTTGTGCGGCCCGCGTTCGCAAACGTGCGATAAAAACGAATATAATTGACAATCATCTGTTTTATGACTCAATTAATTTTGCTTTTGGTTTTTAGGAGCGTAGACTGGGACGACTCACGTTAGACCGGGCCGTGTCCGTGCCGGAGCTTCCGGCGCTTACTTCACTATGACATGACAGGTGATCACGTGATGTTTTCCATAGAAAACGAAGCGCCGGAATCTCCGGCCCGGACACGGCCCGGTCTAACGTGAGTCATCCTTTAAGGTGGTCTCAAGTATGTAGACATCTTAAATAATTAAAAAATATCAAAAATCTTAATAAGACAGAGGGGTGTAGGAGTATATTATGAATACTAGGCGCACATACCCTGTCAGAGGTAGTGTTATTTACCTAATAGGCAAGCAACGCCTACGTATCGTCTACGTCTCAGTCCGGGAGTCATTTAAAGCGCTCAAGTCTCATAAACATGTCGCATACTGATTGGCTGGTCTTAAATTCAACGCTACACCCTTACCGTTTATTCCTCAGTATCTTGGCTGAAAATCGGCAAATCTAAAGATACCTATTAGGTTGCAATTGAAAGCTTTGAATTAAAGTTGTTTAGATTTGTTTTAGGTATTAGTCTTGTAAATAAGTCGTTTACAAATTATGTTATTGTCAAACCAATAAAATTTTGACCACGTTGTAACGGTTTAACATCCCTAATGTTTCCTGTACTAAAACATCCCTAATGTTTTCTGTACTTAAAATAAATTATTTCACACCATGCACGAAACAAAGCACCAGATTAATAACTTTTACGATTTTTACTCATTATTATTCTCAACGACGGGACTTAATCGCGTAAAATAAGTTTTAAATTTACCTCCGACGTTTCGAGGACGGCGTTGTCCCCGTTTTCTCGGAGACTTCTCCAACCAGATTAATTATTAGAAAAACATAGCTAGCATGTATATTTTGACACAATCTCAATTTAATAACTCTGATAGAACTAAAGAAAGTAGGGGATTTGACCGTCACGTTACTATAGCAGTTTTCATATAAATTTCATATTGGCAAATCGTTTTGACGGTTGTAAAAAAGAAACTGATTTAATAGAGTGACAAAGAGTAAATAAAACGGCCTCTTTAAGCAAGAGTGAAAAGGCAGTTTTTTGCTGAACCGGTGAGCTCCATATAAGGCTCTGTCCTCACTTTCCATCAGGTGTATAACTAGGGTCAATCGCCGGTCAGTTTATAATAGTAAAAAAAAAATAAGCATAACTTGATTGCAGGGCTCTCTTTATATTTATACAAATTAAAATTAGGAGTTCGAAAAAGAAAAAAATAAGCGTTCGCTTAGTGAAATGTACTCCAATATGTCCACCATATTAAATGAATGGATCGCCTAAAAGTTCTACTTTTTGGTATAGCGATAGTTGGGAGTAAAATCAAGTTAACGTTTCATCTATCTACAAACTACATGGATGATATATAAAAGGACTGTAGACATTTGTACAGATTTTGGAGGAGTATGCAACAAGTAAGAAATCATCAAAGAATATACCCAAACCTCCAAACCTACATATCTGCACGTATAATGTAAGAACACTCTCTTCAGAGGAAAGGATGGTCGAGTTGAGGCATGCACTGCAAAATGTGAAATATGATATTATAGGCCTAGCAGAAGTAAGAAGAGAGGGATACCAGATTGAAGAAGATAACGACAACATATTTTGTTATTTTGGGGAAAAGAAAGGCCACTTAGGAGTTGGCTTCCTAATAAAAAAGATATGGAAACAAAATATTCATAGTTTCATAGGTATCTCCGAGAGAGTCGCCATATTAAACTTAAAATTCGAAAATTCAGACCTGTCTCTTATACAAGTGCATGCGCCTACTAGTGATGCTAGCGACGAAGAGATAGAGAGTTTTTACCACACGCTCAACCACGCCCAGGAATTAGCAAGCAAAAGAAAAATATTCATAGGAGACTTTAACGCAAAAATAGGTATACCAAAGCCAGAAGAGTCCTTAATAGCAGGCAAATTCGGGATGGGCACCAGAAATGCCAGAGGCCAACGACTGATACAATTTGCGCTAGAAAACAAATTATACATAATAAATTCATTTTTCAAAAAGAAAACTAAACGTCGATGGACTTGGATGTCCCCAAACAAGAAATCTGTAAATGAAATAGACTTTATACTTTCGGACGAAATTTGGCGCTTCAAGAACATTGCAATGTTGAATTTAGAATATCCGTCGGACCATCGTATTGTCAGAGGAACTTGGGAAATGAAGGAACCAAAGAAAAAAAGAGCAACTTTCAAAAAATACATGCCCAGAACACTGGAAACAAAGGAAGAACAAATAACATATCTTAACAAACTGTCTGAGCTACAAGAACAAATATCGTGTACAAATGAATTTGAACCAGTCCAAGCTTATTATAATAGAATAGAGGCGGTTATTACAAAAAGCATTCACGCTACAACACACAAAA
This sequence comes from Cydia strobilella, assembly GCF_947568885.1. Classification (NCBI taxonomy): domain Eukaryota; kingdom Metazoa; phylum Arthropoda; class Insecta; order Lepidoptera; family Tortricidae; genus Cydia; species Cydia strobilella. The sequence goes on along the minus strand of NC_086043.1, from coordinate 6,956,471 downwards.
ACCAGAATCAAGACAAAACAAAAACAAACACAAAAATATCAGAAGAAACTAAGAAACTCATCAAACGTAGATCTGAATTGCAGAAAAAGAGACCACTCACGAAAGAAGATAAGACAGAGTTAAGTACGCTCTATAAACAAATTAACAAGAGAATTAAAAGGGAATATGAGCAGTATAGATCTCGCATAGTAGAGAAACACCTAAAAAGTTCAGGCAGTATTAAAAGAGCAAAAGCAGAACTAAACTGTAGCAAGAAATGGATTGCACAACTTAACAATGATGTACAGAGACCAAATATTTTAGATATAGCTACCTCTTTCTATGAAAATCTTTACAAAAGCCACAATAACACACCATTATATGAAACGGACGTAGCATTGCAAAGAGAAGGATATCCAGAACCTTTTGACGGAAACGAGGTGCTCAAACTATTAAAGAAAATGAAAATCCGAAAAAGCCCAGGATGCGACGGCATAACTAATGATATGCTGATTGAGTCCAAAGATATACTACTGACGCCCATTGTCCAACTCTTTAATAAAGTTCTGCAACAGGAAAAAGTACCTATACAATGGGTAGAGTCGGACATCGTGATCCTGTATAAAAAAGGCGATCCAAGAGACATCGCAAACTACCGTCCAATTAGCCTTATGTCCAGCTTATATAAGTTGTTTGCAATAGGACTTCAGAACCGAGTGGCCCCAAAAATAGAAAGTTTTCTGGCTGTAGAACAAGCGGGCTTTCGAAAGGGGTTTAGTACTATCGACCATTTACAAACGGTAGAGCAGCTCATAGAGAAACATAGAGAATTCAGGAAACCATTATACATAGCTTTCATAGACTACCAGAAGGCGTTTGACTCTGTAGAACACGAATTTATATGGAAAGCGTTGAGTGAAGCAACGATAAACGAAACTTACATAAACATACTAAAACACATATACACAAATTGCAGAAGTAGAATCAAGCTAGAAAACACCGGCAGATATATAAGCATCGAAAGAGGAGTCAGACAAGGAGACCCGCTTTCTCCAACTCTTTTCATAATCGTCCTGCATTATGTAATGAAGAACTTAGAATGGGAACATAGAGGAATATATATCCAAGGAAAATATCTTACATATCTTGCTTTTGCAGATGATATAGTACTGCTATCTAAAAATTGGAAGGAGATGCAATTTTTAATTAGCACTCTAAACACAGCTAGTAAAAAAGTTGGTCTAGAAATGAATTTACAAAAAACCAAAATAATTTCTAACAATATAGAAAGAGACGTATTTATAGATGACATCAAATTAGATTATGTACAAGAATATATCTACCTAGGGAAACAAATATCCTTCAGGCCAGAAAACAACGAAGAAGAGGTAGAGAGACGTATAAACAAGACATGGAAGAAGTTTTGGAGTATGGCAGATGTCCTTTTGAGCACTCTTCCACTATATCTGAAACGAAAAGTGCTCGATTCTTGTCTTCTCCCCACATTGAATTACGGATGTCAGACATGGAAATACACAAGCAACATAAAACAGAAAATTTAAGTTTGTCAAAGGGCAATAGAGAAAAATATTAAAAATCAAACTGATGGATAAAATACGCCACACAACCATAAGAGCAAAAACTAAAGTGATAGACGCTCTCGAGCACTCACTCAAACAAAAATGGCAGTGGGCCGGACACGTCGCAAGGATGACCGATATAAAATGGACAAAGCGAACCACTACTTGGCTCGGCCCAGGAGGCAAGCGCGGAGCAGGGCGCCCGCGCGCGCGCTGGGCAGACGATATTGAAAAGATATCCCACAACTGGCTTTCGGAGGCACAAGACCGAGAACGGTGGAAGAGGTTGGAGGAGGCCTATACCCGACAGGGGTCCTAACACTATAGTATGTAAGGTTAAATATATTTTTTTAAGATTGTAAATGTTTTATTAGTAGTTATGGAATAAAAAGGCTTTTTATTTTATTTTATTTTATTTATTATATGCACTAAAAATGTAAGGGCAACCTGCGGTAAAAAAATATAGTTTCGTGAAAAATCGAATAGTTAGTCCCCATCCCCAACGCGGCTAGGATACATTTCACAGTATATTAGTCCGTAGTATGTTGACCGTCAGGAAAAGGGTCATAACTAGATTTAGGTCAGGGTAAACTTTTTCCACCACACCAGCTGGTAAAGGCTCTCTTGATTTTTCAAAAACTTATGAGAAAGTTGCATTTTATCCACATGTGGGGCAAAGTAACCGAATGCAAATTTTGAATTGATTCCTTATGTTGGCTGGTAGAATTGACTTTTTAATGATGATTTTAAATGATAAATATTTAATAGCATCCATTTTGAATCGATTTGCTTTGATTCAGTTTGATATTTTACAGTGTGCATTTTTCCTGTGTTACACCAACAAATTGGTGAAAAATTTAGTGTTTCAGTCAGTGGCAAAATTTGTTCATCCCTCGTGCCTTGAAACTATCAATAAAATTCTAATATTAGCACGAGAGGTTTATAACAAAAACTTTGCCCCCTTGTAAAACAAATAAAATAACTGATTGCATTGAAAATGGCGGAATTACGAGGTTTTAAACATATAAAAGTAAACAGAATTAAGAACCGAAATGATGTTTTTTTAAGTCCGTTGATGTGTCTGTTTTTATTATAGTCCTTATTATTATTTTTATTATTTTCTGATCAATAAAAAGCGCCAGTTTTAAAATACTCCGTTCGCAAACTTTGTCCAGCCCCCCTCATGTTTAATATTAGATAGTTGAATTTGGAATAGGTACTAAATGAAATTTAATATCAGGTTTACTAAATGAAATTTAATATAAGGTGAGTAAATTAAAGTAGCCTTTTTATATTTCTTGGTTGGTTTAAAATTTAAATGTCTATGAGAGATGTTCGATATACCAAGTGAAGAAGAAGGTGTCAGCTCGCCAGCTCGCGACCTTTTTGTGGAAATTAGCCTGAATCCTCTATATAATCCGTCGAGCGTCCCTTGTTTACAGTTGTAACACTGAGGCATGAACTGTCATTATAGTGAGCATAAGCCCTTCGCATAAAACAACCGCAAATCGATGTACAGGTTAGCCGTTTGGCACACGCATACTAGAGGTCAAAACAAAATTTTTGACCCGCAGTTCCTAAAAAAATTTCCCTTAGGAGGGGAGTGCTGAAACATTAATTTTTTTGTATGGAATTTTTTTTTCCAAAAACATCGTGTGTGGCATACGAAAGGGCTTTTTGAGGCGATTCTAAAAATATACCACATCATTACATTTCAGCCATTTTTTTTAATTAAAACAAAAAGAAAACATACCAAGTTTGGGCTCCTCCACATACGATATGGCTGTTTTTTTTTTACAATATACCACAAATGATACGTGATATCCTCATATCCAACCCCAAGAAAGCAATTTTAAAAATAATATCATTAACAATTTTTTATTTTATTTTACATTTGACACAGTTCTACTTTAATACCTATTTTACGAGACTTGTGGAACTGTACTGTAGATACGGTACATATTAATCGTAAAATGATACGTAATAGCAGCCGTGGCATTAGGCTGCGGCTAGCCGTGGCATTAAGCTGAGATCCTTTTTTCGTCCGCTCCTTTTTTTACACTCTCTTATGTAACCTACCATGTGACGTCAATAAATGTATTCTATTCTATTCTAATATCCATATATCCAACGGGATCTACCTCTTTAACCCTTTAACTGCGCCTTTTCATCAGTTGGTATAGACACAATATCCTTCAGATAAGATATACCTTACTGATTTTTTTTTGTACAATATACCACAATATCTAACCCCAAGAAAGCAATTTTGAAAATAATTTTATTTAGATTTATTTTTATTTTTGACGGGAACGGTTGACGAAAAGGTGGCTGTAATTAACAATTTTATCCTGTTTCTATTTGATACTTTTGCACCTTTGCATAAAACTACAATTAAGTCCAAATCCAAGCCATGGCTTACATCTAATCTAAGATATATGATGAATCTTCGCAATATTGCGCATTCATAATATCGTAGTACTAAACTAGAGAGTGATAAAAATGAGTACAAACCTCTAAAGCAAATAGTAAACACCTGTATGTTTCAAGAACAAAAAGCATACTTTAACAAAAATATTAATATGAATATCGAAAATCCTAAAAAACTGGAAACATTTAAAGCAAAATGTTATTAATACATATTAATAACCCTAATGAAATTAATACTCACTTTTTAAATATTCCTGGTTCTGACTATGCTGATAGCACTCTTCTAAGCTACTATGAATCTAACTATTTTGGCTTTAATAGTTTTGAACTGTTTCCCGTCGATGAACAAACTATCTCTAAAATAATTACGGGTCGTCGAATCAAGTCGAATGCGCTTGGCTGTGATGGAATTTCTGCGGACATGTGACATTTATTCTGTTTTTATTATTTGTTGTTATAGCGGCAACAGAAATACATAATCTGTGAAAATTTCAACCGTCTAGCTATAACGGTTCATGAGATACAGCCTGGTGACAGACAGGCGGACAGACGGACAGTGGAGTCTTAGTAATAGGGTCCCGTTTTTACCCTTTGGGTACGGAACCTTAAAAACTACAATTTTGCGTTAGCCCCCTCTTAATTCTTATTGCAAAATGTAGGTACAGTTTACAAAAACGCTTTAATCAACTAATTCAGCTAAACCTTCATGAGCTCATGACAATTAAACTACAAGTGGACAGGATTAATCAAAGTTCTAAGCTAAGGAAATATCGTAGCCAGCGTTTTGGGGTCAATGCAGGCGGAGGTTTTGGACGGGGTGTTCTTTTTTATAACTTCGGTATAAATTTTTCTATATCTATAGTTTTTCTTTTTATATATATATATATGTATTTTTTTTGGTAGCTTTAATGTAGTTTTAATCAATATTAATTTAAATTTTAAGTACATATTAGCTAGCTATATTTATTGTTATTTTTATTTAATTTATAACTAATTTTAATTTAATTTTTATTGTAGATAATGTCTATTTTAATCCTAATTAATTAAATGTGAAAAATAAAATAAAGTTAACTAAATAGAAGTAAAAAAAAGTAAGTTAAATAAAGTTACGCAGGAAATATTGGATTTTTAATTTGAAAAGTTTTTTTTTATCCTGACTTGGACTCTAATAAACTAGGGTTATTTATTAGAGCAGTAGGACTGTGTGGGGGGATGGTAGCCAGGACCCTTCCGCATCACACAAGACGGTTTTGCTACGCTGGAATACTCCTAAAGAGTTTTCGCTCCAGCGCAGATCAGTTGAGCGGTCTCAATCTGATCTGGGGGTGTACAGGGAATCGAGCTAATGGGAGTTTTGTCGCTGGTTCGCTACAACTTAGTCTAGCCGAGAAGACTTCAGCAAGAAACAGTTAGGCCCGATGACTGTCGGAGTGATGCTATCCGATACGCGGCGGTACCGGGTTGATAAAGGACTGAATGTGTCATGCGTGGTGGACGTCCCGTCGGCGGGAAAGCCTATGTGTACGCGTTGTGTCCGCGATGGACGCCGCACGCTCTGTCTCTGATAGTTGCGAAATTGGAGTTTCGTAAAACAACCCAAATCATATAATATTGTATACCTAGTTCTAAGTGTTTTTTGAAATAAATAAATAAATAAAATAAATAAATAAATTGATTTCCATTAACATTTACAACCAACGTCAGTCTTATAATTTATGATGTCGTTCAGGAAAATGGAATGGGCACAACTTGGCTGGTTTTAAGCCCACTAGTGTCATAGAGGGTATATTACAATTTGGGTGTGATTAGCTACAACTTATTAGGTAATACATACTATGAACGTGGCATATTAACAATAGAACTTATTTATAATTTTACCAGCACTAGGTACCATCGCCCGCACTGTTAACGCTGCGTCTTACGTAGGCGAACACTCGCGAACGCGAACGCGAAGCGAAGCGGCGCGGCGCGGTGGGGCCAACGCGTTCGCGTTCGCAACGAGATCGCCCACATAGGACACTTCTATAGGTATCAAAGGACTGATTTACCCCGCTCCGCGCCGGCGCCGCGCCGCTTAGCCGTCGCGTGTTGTTCGCTACGTAGTACGCTGCGTAACTGTCCATCGGTGGACCTTATGATTTTTGTAATAAGGTCCAGTGTTGCTGTTGTACATAATTAATGAGCGCAGCACTAATTAAATTAAATATTCGTTTATTTCAGGCCTGTTAATAAATAAGTTGTTAGTAACAATGCCTTAGTCTATATTAGTATATACAACAAATAATGACACTGATAGCAGACATCTTCTAAAGACTGCAAACATCTGACTGTTACTGCAGTTTATTGGGGTATTGTAGGTAATTATGTGGCTCAAGAAATGCAAAAGCAACGATGTAAAAAATAGTTCTATCGTTTTTTACGTTCTCCTAGACCATTATTAAAAAAACTATGCATTACAATTTCACTTTGCAATGAAGTTCTCGTTTGAGGAATCCTTTTCTTGTTCATTTGCGCTCGTTCGTTTGGTATCAGATCTCGCAACCTCTTTCGCGAATTATTGTAGTGCAATTCTCTTTTATCCGCCGCCTTTTATTTTGCGTTTCCCGGCAAGTGTTTTTCGCGTGGCTCTCAGCAATAGGGCTAATAAGGAACTTTTTCTCTCATCGTCGGTTAGCCGAACAGAACAGTCATTTATCACGAATTGATCCATCCACGGAACCCTCAACTGTCACTTGTGAACTTTTTCGTTTAGCAAATCGCGGCGTTCAGACGCCGTCGCGTCATTACCGAAATTCATCTTCTTAGAGATAGGGGGGTGAGGGGACCTGTAATTGGCTGTCAGTGAGCTGCTTAGCGGCGCGGACGGAGCCTGACCTCGCCATGGGGGCAAGTCGATTGTTCGACGGCATCATAAAGGCGACAGTTAATCGTGTCGGCACAACACGCCGCTAGTCACGGCATTGTTTCAATACTACTGACAACGTAAACACATGTACATACATTCCAAACATAAATAAACACGCTGTTTAATAACTTGTCGTTCACAGCTGTGATAAAATTCACGTCACACGCGTCAATTTTTACGTAAATAATTAACTTTACGAGATGAATAAGTAATACTGCCACTATTCTATTGAAATTTATAATCATAGCATAATCACCTCAATGACTATTATGGAGCATATGACACGACCTCCTTACCTAAGTGGGTAGTGACCCTGCTCACGAAGCTGGAGGTCCCGGGTTCGAATCCCGGTAAGGGCATTGTTGTGTTTATCACAAATATTTGTTTCTGAGTTATGGATGTTTTCTATGTATATAATTTTTATTTAAATTATATATTATATACACGGTGTTACTTGAGCCACTGAAAATCTGAGACACCCCAACAATTTTTATTTATTTTGAACTCATCTTTAATCCGATAAATATTTAAAAAATATTAGTTGTTTAGATTTCTTAACAATTCTATTCGACTGGTAATTCTACACAATATGATTCGTCGTTTTAGTGACATCAAACAATTGCTAGTTACCATCATAAACACTGTTAACAGACCATTTGCATACCTTACTCCAACGAGATAAGGTTTACCAATGGCCAGTTCAGGCTTCTTTGTCAATGAGCAACAGCTCATTGACAAAGAACGTGTCAAATGCTAGTTATTGATATTGTTGCATTACAAACCTGTAGCATGGGCATGTAAAAATAATAAAAATTATAATAGTTACTTGTTATACAAGGGTGCAAAGTTGTATTTTACCCACGAGTGTGGAATTCAACACACGAGAAGTAAAATACATTTGCACCCGTGTGTAACACAAAACTTTTCACCTCACTATAGCGAGGAAAGTGCAACATCCACAGGCGTTAGATCATCTTTATCACTGGAATCACTCATTTTTTACAATATTATAACAAAAACTTTGGAAATTCTGTATTTTTACGTGAGAAGTTATTAAGTAAAAATTTTGTTGACAATGTTGACATTTCTGACGTATGAAATGTCAATGATGCGTTTTGAAATTGCATCGACTCAACTTGTGCGTTCAGAATTATATTTAACATCATTATTAAAAAACAAACAACAAATCATTAAATAAAGCTAAATTTGGTATTTTTTATTAGATTCTCAAACCATTTGTTTAATGATAATTAATATCGAACGAACCATTATTATGAGCGTTTTACGTTTTGTTATCTGTCAAGCTACTTAAAAACACGCTCCATCCAAGGTCAAATTACTTTCCCCACTTGTGGATAAAATGCGTTTTCCCCGCTTGTTTTAAAGGATAAAAGACAACTTTCCGAGCTAGTGAGGGGAAAACAAATTACCCCCATTAAAACATAGCGCGATCGATTCTGAACAAACTGTTTTTAGGTTTTCAGTGGGTCATGAACATGAAACACCGTGTATATCGTCGTCTAGTTCCCACAACACAAGTATTATTGTGGTTGCTTACTGTGGAACTAGATTAGCATTGTGCCAAATAAAATTGCAAGTTCTTATGAACGGTTCTCGTTTTTTTTTCTGCATGTTTATTGCCAAACCTTACAGTTCGTGTCGATTTCTATGACATATAAAATAGACGCCTATGAGTTACGTAGATAAATGTTAAATGAATCAGTCGTCAACAGTTAAGAACATTGAGTAATAATCCCTAATCTGAACGGGAACTTTCTAAGTGGAAACTTGCACTTTTTCTTAATATAAATATGACATTTGTTTCAGTTTATAATTTATATAGTACTGTTTCTACTTGAAATAAAAACAAATTTAAATATTTTCTGAAAATAATTTAATTTTTTCTAATACTTCTAATAGTGTTGATTGGCAGCGCCCTCTCTCTCGCTAGCTCGGAATCACATGGATGATTCAGTTAGAAGGTCGAACCATACTGTTCTACCTTAGGGATGGCCAGGGGGCGCCATAAGCCTTCAGTAAGAAGTGCATATACTTGGAAAAATTCGATCTATGCCGCCGTGGCCCGGTGGCCGAATGGCACAGGCACCTGCCGCGATAGCAGAGGACGCTGGTTCGATTCGAGCCTGGTACACGGGAGGCCTTGGTCACTTTTTCATAGTATATGACATTCATTTCAGTTTATAAATCAACTTTATCTTGTCCTTTGTTGCCATAGTTACGGTCGCCGGGGTCACTATTGAAACCCTGGTTTTATGGTACTTAAAATAATCAAACATACATTTTTATAACAATTGTAAGGCCTTTCCACAATGGGTCATCCATTTAACTTATTAGTACCTAGAACGTGTAGTACCTAACATTTCTTCTAACAAACTGTGCCACTATTGCCCCGTGGACAACGAGACAGAAAAACAATACCAAAAAAAGTTAATCTACCCAATATTTTCTTTCCTTTCTGAATCCAGCCCCAGATTAAAAATCTATAGGTAGTTGACATACATATTTAAACAGTCGTAATTAATAACGTTAAAGTAACTTTTGTCCCAAATCGATGATTAACGAAAATTGGAGGTTACGTAGGTGTAGGGGGCACTGCATGAACTTTCCGTGTATATAATTGCGTCCCATTTTTATCGCGTGTCACTATTGAGGTTGCAGTCGGGCCTTCTAGTAGATTTGAAAGCCATTAAAAGTGATTTCCATGGATTTAAACAGACGACACTACGATCTATTTGTTTAATTTTTCACTTTTAATTTTAGGTCCTCCTATGAACGAGACTACAAAATAATAAATAAAATTACAAATGGTTTCAAGGTTAAAAGGAGAAGTAAAATTAAATTGGCGAGGGAAAATATGAAAGTATATTAATTTTTTTTATGAGTCAAGGGGCCGATTTAAGGATAATGAAAAACTTTATTCAAAGATTTTAATAACCGACTAGACGTCGATTCTGATTAACTAATTTGTAAAAGTTTTGATCCTGTTATGATACGACCTTGATATTACGCGCACCAATAAGGGCGAGCGGGGTGCCTAATGACACGACTCAGCGGTGAACTTCGCGCGCACTAATCAGCTTATGCGATCGTATTTTATTTCTATCATATTTCTGAAATCTGAATATGCCTGTACTACCTATAATGTTTATGTCACGGGGTTGGTATTAGGTTACGCCGATTAATGGGGGATGGTGGCGTGACTTACGTAGCCTGAGGTTAATAAGCTGTCATTAGCCTCGTAAACCAACAGTATAGGTACCGGTCGTAATCGGCATATATCCGACATATACGCCAAAGTAATCCAACAGTGTTATTTCCACAAAATAATGCCGTTTTTGATACACGTTTGTTTAAATACATAATTTGAAGTTTACACCAAAGCACGATTTAGTCTACACTAGAGGCGGATTCTTATGTAATAATTTGTTATGGTTTTGATACAATTAGGAGTGCATATCAAGCGCACCTAGTAAGTGCTAGCGATATGCCTAATAACACGACTTGATGACGTGCTATATGCGAAAACAAACCAGCGTGAGCGCTTGTCAAGGTCGTATCAAAACAAAACCAAATCCTAAATTTTTTAGCACAAGTAAAATAATTAGTTTAAAACGAATTTAATCAAGAAATAAAAGTATGAAACTGAATATACGCGATATAATCCGATTTCATACTTTTATTTCATGAGTAACTATCGCGGAAACCGAAGACTAATATTATGAATTTGATCAATACGAGACGTCATTATTAGGGTAAGTAAAGAGAAAAGTACGAGTTAAGTATGTTTTATTTGGTTTTCGTGAATTCAGTACCCTAAAGAACCGCGTACCTAAGCTCACTGCATTGCAGTGCATTTCGCTTTTGTGCTTACGATATTGGTGTTAAATAAATGTAAAAGTTCGCCCATTAATGTCCATTTTGATAAAATTTGGCTCCTTAGTTTGTCAACCCACAATATATGTCTGGCCGCCCCCTACCGGTTGCTTCACTTTAGGCACTAAATGATTCATCATGGTAACCCTACGTTAATCATCAGTAGCTTAATGGCGTGTTTATATTTATAATATTTGGGCGATCAAGCACGCTCGGGACAGGACCGAGGAATAATCGATTTCAGCTTTGTTCGGCACCAAACTAAGTACATATGTCCAAACATTACTGGTACCTACTTATTGACCGAAGCGTAGCGAAGGTCTACGTTTTGACTCGGGCATTTTGCTTTCGTATGTCCGGATGTTCTCATCTACAGGTCACAATTCTCAACCGATTCTCGTGAAATTTTGTGATCAAATTCTATGATTAAATGGATTTTTTTGTCAATCCAGTTTTTGGAAATTTTTCAAAATGGCGGAGTCGTGATAGCTCGCGCCTAAACAAATAGTCGTATCGATATCATAAGAGTTTTTTCTTTTTGAGACATGTTTACAGAGTAAATGGTAAAAAATGCAGAAAATTTGTATTGCTGGTTTAGGCGGTATTTAAATATTTAGTTTTAACTCAAGAATAAGTAGCCAAATTTCGTTACCTTAGCTAAGAGTGGCGCAATTTGCAGATTAATTCGCTTTGAAGTAGGAGGTTCCTGGTTCGGTCCCCAGTAATTGTATGCTGGGACATAGGTAATTAGGGTTCCGTAGCCAAATGGCAAAAAAACGGAACCCTTATGGATTCATCATATCTGTCTGTCTGTCTGTCTGTCTGTCCATCCGTAAGGCACAGCCACTTTATTCTGAAACTATAAGAACTATACTGTTGAAACTTGGTAAGTAGATGTATTCTGTGAAGCGCATTAAGATTTTCACACAAAAATAGAAAAAAAACAATAAATTTCGGGAGTTCCCCATACTTAGAACTGAAACTCAAAAACTTTTTTTCATCAAACCCATACGTGTGGGGTATCTATGGATAGGTCTCGAAAAGTGATATTGAGATTTCTAATATCATTTTTTTCTAAACTGTATAGTTTGCGCGAGAGACACTTCTAAAGTGGTAAAATGTGTGTCCACCTGTAACTTTTAAAATAAGAGAATGATAAAACTAAAAAAAATATATGATGTAAAATTGGTTTGAACGAGATCTAGTAAGTAGTTATTTTTTTAATACGTCATAAATCGTAAACCGCAATTTACCTTTCACTCACATTTCACATAAAAAATACATTGTTTAAATTGCGTAATGTACGGAACCCTCGGTGCGCGAGTCCGACTCGCACTTGGCCGGTTTTTGTTTTATTAGGGCTCCTTACCTCAAAAGGAAAAAACGGAGCATCACTCATGCGTCCGTCTGACTGTCACAGCCTATTTTCTTCGAAACTACTGGACCAATTACGAAACCGAAGTTACGGGGCCACTTGGGGGGTAAATGAGAAAATTAAAAAATAAAGTTTTTAAAACTATATCGTGTTACATATCAAATGAAAGAATCAGGCCAATCAGTGGTGTCGTTAGAGATATTATTAGCTCCAGGGGTGGAAGTGAAGGGTCTCTATTGTTTGACATAATTATTGAAAGTCGTAATGTAATGATTGTCATATTATCATTAGTCATAATTTGGTTTTTCTCAGAAACGCGTAACCTTTCAGGATTGCCATAAAACAAATCTAACCTAACCTATCTGTAGGATGACCCGAGGAAAATCCTGAAAAGTTAACGGTTTCAGAATTATGACTAATGATAATATGACAAACATTACATTACGACTTTCAGTAATTATGTCAAACAAAGGGACCCCGGAATTGAAATATGCATAAGACGCGAGTTGGCACAGTGGCTGTCAACAGCCACTGGGTTGAAAGCGGCGCACACCACTCGACACCCCTGATCCGCTCACACCGGTGTTGCCCTTGGGCCTTGAGCCATCCTAGATGTCGCTTTTTGTGGGGGCCCATATTGTGAGGGCGAGTCACCGTCTGCGGGAAATAAAATTGCATACCTTTTTATTAGGCAGGCGTCCGGTTTCTTATCCTATAGCTCAGTACTTAGTCCATCGCTTTCACCCTATAACCTAGTTCATTTTAGACCCCATCATCTCTCAATAGTCCTTACAGCCTGGCGGGTGCTGCCTCTGCGTGTGTCCCATGACACGGGCAAGGGCAGCATCCGCTTGGTGTACCCCTAACATTTCATTAAAGTGTCAAAAGGGCCTCTACGTGTTGGCTTCAGCTCCGCGCACGCCTCCCATAGGTCTGGAACACCTAATTTATGTGGCCGTTAATGTCAGCTTCAAGATGGCTTGAGCCTTTTCCTAGTGCTTGTATCTCCTGTCCGTTGGCTGTCATTACTCTAGTAGAGGACTCATCAAACTTTTCAAAATTTTGATATATATCCCTTCTGTTAGAGACGTTGAGTTGTCGAGCCATTATCTACACACCACGAGTATGGACCCATATTCTTTGTTTCGCAGGTAAGAGCAAGGTCAGTCAGTGTCTACCATCCGCAATCCACTTCTTGCAGGCTGTGACTTTGTGAAAACCTTCTCCACAGTAATTGCATTTCTTGAACTTCTTATTTCTTTGCCTTTCGTTCTGTTTGTTCCCTCGTAACATAAGTAGTTCGTTACTTCCTCCGGCTTCTTCATTACTTTTCTGATTCAGAGACCTCTCGTGTGCGCATACTTGCGTAGTCAAGTTCTCTATGTTCCTGTAATTTTTATTCATTAAAAGCCAACTTGATTTGAAGCTAAAGTATTGTTCAGGAAGTGTGTCCAAAATTTTGCATATTAAAAGCATTTCCGGCAGATTATCTCCCTCAATTTCTTTGTTCAGATCATACCATAGAGTTTTAAGATTAGAAATATGCGTAGCCATGTCGTGCTCTTCACTCTTCTGGTAGCGGAAGAACCTCATGCACAGGTCGTGGCTTCGGTCTTCTTTTGCCCCGTCATAGAGTTTATGGAGCTCTTTCCACATTTCGCTCGTTGTTTCGCAACGCATCACGTTTTGTAGTGTCTTTTCTGTCATGTTAGTCGTGAGGATTAGTAGCGCCTGACTATCTGATTTCTGATACGCTTCCATTTCCGTCCTATACTTTGTTTTCTCCTCAGATGTTGCTCCTTCATCTGGGGTTTTAGGTTTCGTTAACGTACCTTGTATTGCTTCCAACGTACCTGGGGTACTTTTTAGCAGCAGTTCTTAGTATCTTATACCGCCAGGTTTGCCAGTTTGTGTCAAGACGACCAATCTCAATTTTCATACCCGACGAAAAAGTCGAATGCATTTTTGGGAATTTCGCTTTCTTCACCACAATTGCAAATAGTGTAACATTAATTTGAACCACGATCCGCTACCATTTTAAAGTAGAACGAGAAATCAAATCACCACCCTGAATGAGGCCAAAGATGTCTGGTTGCAGTCTTGCCCAGGCAGCCCGCTTCCGGTTTCCCTTAAATCGCAAAAACAGTGGGACGAGCCGCTCTGCAGATCAACTTTCAAAGAACTCACTGACTCTGCTCATAGTTCAGCAGAGCGCGCTCGTCTGCTGGCAGTGGCTGAACCGGAAGCGGGCTATTGGCTTCACGCATTACCTTCAACCAATATTGGCACCCTCCTAGATAAAACGACCCTCACTCTTGCCACCTGTTTACAACTGGGCACCAAAACTAATGAGCCCTACCGCTGTCGCTGTGGCACCATGGTGCCATGCTACCATGGTAGACGAGCTGGGTCACCACGGCTTGTCCTGCCAGAGGAGCGCGGGCCGTATCTCCCGCCACGCATCCTTGAATGATGTCATCCGTAGGGCGCTTGCTTCCGTCAGCGTGCCGGCCATATTTGAGCCGAACGGTATCGCACGCGACGACGGCAAGCGGCCCAACGAGATGACACTCATTCCATGGAGGCTGGGGAGGACGCTTGTGTGGGACGCCACCTGCGTTGACACGCTCGCGCCGTCCTACCTACAGGCGACCTCCGTCAAGGCGGGTGCTGCGGCCACAACGGCAAGACTAAACAAGCAGCGCAAATATGCTGTCCTCAGCGAGGGCTACATATTTGCGCCGTTCGGAGTCGAAACTCTGGGACCATGGGGGCCCAGTGCGAAATCATTATTTAAGGATATTTCCGAGCGCCTCGTAGACGCCTCTGGTGACCAGAGGGCTGGCAGCTACTTCGGCCAGAGACTAAGTCTGGCCATCCAAAGAGGTAACGCTTCTGGGCACGATAACACATGATAGCGACCTGGGGAGCATTTTTTAATCTATATTAAGTTTTATAAGTTTAGTTTAGTTTATTTAATATTAAATTTTTCCTAAATAATTACAAATTACCAAAGGGTACTTATTGTCGCTTTTCAGTAAGACGCTATTTCCATATAGCTTCAATTAGAAATCAACCTTATCGACAAGCGACAATGTGGTACCTTTTGGTTGAAAACGTCACATTTACAATACTTACTAGGAGATTCCAAGCATAACTAATTGTGAATTGTGAAATGTTGTAGCCTAATAAACAATTTTCATTTTCATCACACAATACCTTCAAATAAATAAGTAATAATTAATATGAAAACACACTTTTGACTTTTCATTACAAGAAATTATTTAAACCGTGGCCTGAGATTTAAAAAACCGGCCAAGTGCGAGTCGGACTCGCGCATGAAGGGTTCCGTACCATTATTTATTGTGATTGTGAAGCGCTGCCTGGTGGCCTAGCGGTAAGAGCGTTCGACTTGCAAATCGGAGGTCGCGAGTTCAAACCCCGGCTCGTACCAATGAGTTTTTCGAAACTTATGTACAAAATATCATTTGTTATTTACCAGTCGCTTTTCGGTGAAGGAAAACATCGTGAGGAAACTGGACTAATCCCAATAAGGCCCAGTTTACCCTCTGGGTTGGAAGTTCAGATGGCAGTCGCTTTCGTAAAAACTAGTGCCCACGCCGATTTCTGAGATTATTTGCCAAGAGGACCCCAGGCTCCCATGAACCGTAGCAAAAATGCCGGGAAAACGCAAGGAAGATGATGATGACCATTACCTACTGTTATAGCGGCAACAGAAATACATCATCTGTGAAAATGTCAATTGTCTAGCTATCACAGTTCATGAGATAGGCTGTGTATGGTGATAGACTGACGGACAGTGGAGTCTTAGTAAGTAATATGGTCCCGTTTTTACCCTTTGGGTACGGAACCCGAAAAACCACAATTACATTAAGTCGTACTTGTTTGATTCTTCTTCTTTAGGCGAATTTGAGAATATGTCGTGAATGAGTATAATTAAATAGTGAATCTAGTATCTTACTCATTGTGGGGTATGTCCTCTAACTGGTTTGCAAGCGCGGCGACCGCTAGCAGAGGCATGAACAGCGCCAGAGGCGACATGCTGCCTCTCAGCGCCATCGCACTCCCCACATCACAGGCACCAGAACCACACAGCACTACCGCTCACATCTAACACGATCGCACTACACTACCCTGGTGTCAGAGCCGGTATGTTTGTGAGTCATCGAGTGTGTAAAATATCAGGTTAGGTCGGACCGAGACGGTGGTGCGGGCGAGCCGCGGGCGAGGACAAACGTGCCGCGCGGGAAGCTTGCCGGCAGCGCGCCGCCGCGCCGGCCGCCACCCCCGCCGCCGTCCGCGCCCCGCAGCCGCAGTGGCGTTGCGCACCGATCATACGCCCAATAACACAGCCTACTACTTATTACTGAGATTTATTCGTTCAGAGGGTTGATGGTCAGCGACCGGTGCGGTCCTCGGTGATGGTAAACTGCTTAATTGATCCTGAAACACCTGTAAGTAGGAAGTAAAATTTGAGCGGGGCATAAAGTGTCGTGGCCGCGGCATGGTCGGGACCAGTGTGGTCGCCGCAGCAGCAGCGCTCGTGCTCGTCGGAACGCACATGCGTGGGCACGCCGCCAGGAAATCCTTTATTGATTCCCGCGCTCCCGTTTTCTAAGGAATGTCGCAGGCGGTGTTGCCGTTGCCGTCAAAACCCGCCCGTCATTATATTCCACACTAAGCTGATCTCGCGCTGTCATTTGTTTTTCCTTCATTTGAATAGTATTTAACAAAGTCAATCATGTATAAGAAAGGTAGGTAAGAAGAGTAGGTCACTTACTATTAAATGAGAAAGTAATTACTAAAAAGACACCAATTATGACAAAATAGATGGAATTTAACTTAAACGGATCACGGCTCACAAGTAAAATCAACACGGTAGTTAATCCATGGTGTTTAGATATTTTTTCAGGCTAGCTGAAGTGTACTACCTCATCTTAGATAGTTGAGTTGGTGTGTAGGTACCTTTATCCATCTAAACCATACGAACTTTATAAAAACTAAATGCTTTATGTTAAATAATACAGTAACTTTATATACATTTAGCGTTTGCGTCAAATCCGGTAGTTCTGATTTTTAGCATTTATTTATGAAGTTGGTCCAATGAATAATCCAAGTTTGTGACCTCAAGCGCCGACTGAACCGCGAAAATTTCGGATTTTAGTTAGATTTGGGCGATTAAGGTCTGAATCGTAACGAATTTGCTAAATTCAAAACCCTTTTAACGGTACTGAAGCAGACTGAATCAAGATTAGTTTTTCTATAAATTAGCGAGTTTGTTCAAAAATTATTATTTATTTAGACCAGGAAATGGATGCCCAAAAAGTATTTATAGAGGGAAATGCTTGAAATACAATTTCTGACTTCGTAGCTTTGTTTGGACTAGTTAGGAGGTGAACATATCAAAAGTCCCCGGCCGTAACCCTGGTACTGGGGGGAGGGGGGTTTGAAGGTTGCATTTTCGGTTTTTCGATTATATCTCGCAAACTATGCGTCTGAGCGACTTGGCCACTTATCCAAAATGAAAAGAGATTTAATTTGTTGTTAAGTTTTATTAAGTCAAGGTTTTCGATATCTTGTATAGTTTTTGAGATATATCCGCTCTTGAAGGTTTATTTAGGGCTCTCATTTTTATCTTGATTATCTACATCAGTGAAGCTGCTAGGCCGGGTTTAGCCTAGGGCCTAGACCCGTCTACATTCTCATTGTTCCGTTAAAAATCGCAAAGAAATTGCCTTTCAGTAATGGTATAATGATTTAACAGGTTGTGTTGGAAATTAGTTACGTGCAATTTTTACGTTATGTCAACTTTTACCTTTCTGGATGTTGACATTATGGAAAATATTTATGCCTAATTTGATGTATAATTAATACTTAGCTATTAGTAAAAGCTAGGAGCAAAAAAAGATTTCCTACAAATTTTTAAATGCTCCTAACTCTTATAATAATTAAAAATTCGAAAAATCATACGTAGGGATAGATGTAGTTGAATACAACAAACTGTGTCAAAATATTTTCAAATATCCAAAGAGGAAAATGAAGACTACGTTTGTATGAAAAGGCAATTTCGCGCGGGTACGTCCTCAACTTTCGTTTTAATAAGGCTGGTTTTAGTGTACCGACCGTACCGACACCGACGGCCAGCGCAACACTAAAACCAGCCTAATAGCCTAGACAAAAAAAAACAAAATCGCTCTCCTTCTTGATGCTACTGGCAAATCATATTACTTTTTGGCAACCGTGTTTTTTAACCTAATTTGACCCTGCTGAATCAGAATTTGCCGGTTGCCCGATCAAAATCTTGACCGGAAGTGAGATATTCAAGATGGCCGCCATTATTACCCTACATAATTACCCCAATGAGTTCCTTATATGGAGACCCATATTTTTTAAATACATTTTTTTGTAATAATTGCTGCAAGAAATAACAGTAATAATACCACGCATTTTAAAGATGAGTACAGAAAAAAAACTGTTGGGGTGTCTCAGGTTTTCAGTGGCTCAAGTAACACCGTGTATATACTTGTTTAATTATTTATTCAATATTTTAATCATTAAATACCTTTTTACCTTAAATCTTGGTGTGGAGAGCTATTGCGAAGACCGAGTTCCGCGTAGGGCCGAAGACCCGAAGAGACTGGGAGAGGCTCGTTTACACTTGCGACCGAAGGTCGAGCTTCGAGAGATTAGTACTCAAACACAGAAATAGTACAAGTGTGTTAATGCGAAGGTCTAAGTCCAAGCTCCGCGTAGGGCCGAAGGAGTGGAGCCTCCGACAGGTACGTGCTTCCCATAATTTCCACAAATATCTTAATTGCGAAGGCCCATGACCGAGTTCTGTATAGGGCAGAAGGCTCGTAGCGTTCGGGAGAGAAGCGCCCATACGCGCGGAGGCCTAGCTGCTACAGGTTAGTGCTTAAACACATTAAAGCAGCAAGCGAGACCAAAGGCTTCCAACCAAGGAGGTAAGTGCTGTAACACAGAACAATGTGGGTACACTGAAGGCATGCTTCCTGCAACTTCCACAAGTAGATTGTGAAAGCTGAAGGCCAAATTCCGCATAGGGCCCAACTCTGAAGGCCTAATGCGTCCAAGAGGTGTGCCTTTTGTGGATAAACACAGAACCACTAGTGCAAAGTGTCAAAATGCGAAAACTGATGGACTAACTTCCCGCAGCTCGGCCTTCGGCCTCGCTTAGTTTCAGTTTTAAGTATTTGTTTTTTCAATATCAGGTTTCTAAAGCTAGAGTGCCGCTCTAAACAGCACAAACAGCAGTCGACTATATTGTCGTATTCGCGGAGCCCTATTCAGATTTAACAATTTGCTATGGTTTTTGAACTGGTTTTGATACGACCTTGAACATCGTCGTGGTGACTGGCGCACATCTCACGCAAGACTCACTTCATTTCGCATGCACCTACCATCATAAGGCACACAGTAAAAAAAATTACTGAGAAATGAAATGAAATGAAAAGAATGAGGGCAAAAGTTTAAATTATTTTATTTTCTCAATACAGTGACAGTTTAACTTTCTTTTAAAATTATTGTCACGAGTGTTTCGTTCAAGTAAAAATATTTTTATTAAAATCTCATATCAATTACAGTAATATACGTTGTCGTAAAAAAACACTGGGGCAGTAGCTGCTGGCACATTAATGCTCAATAGGAATTAATTTGGAAATTAAGATTAGGCTAATCACTCGCCACTGAAGTGTTCTACTGTTTGAATAAGTTACCTTTATTATCAAAGATTTAAAGTCCCAGAAGCAAGACTTCCTTGGCGACTAATTGCTAAATATAAGCTGTTCGTTGGGTCAAATACCTATAAGAGCAAACACAACTCATTTACATTACAACCTATAGTTTTTCGACAATATGTCAGTTAAAATTGTATAAAAATAAACTATACAATGGTGCACCTCGTAGGCACCTCGCTTACCTAGGTGTAAACGTTCCACCTTGCAGACGACTCGTCCGGCCGCGAATAACCAGTTATTACAAAACTAAACAGATTTATTCAAAGTAGCGAGGAGCATAGCTGCCTAATATACAAATACGTGTGTGCGTATTTCAACAGTTACCAATAACTTTTTATTCGCAGCCAAACAACGTCTACCTATGCTAAAACTATATTTACAGAATATCATTATGTTATATGCGTATAAATTAATATAATCTAATAAGTACTTTGCACAAAATGTCACAACGTTATTAGTTAGTTCCCTTATGAGGTCGGCGCCGCGCCGGCCGCGCGTTTATACTTACCTTGTACTCTGAATACTGTGTTTTGATCGTTAAATGCAGTCTTCACAATTTTATATGAACGTTTACCTAAAGATCACAAATTACAGTTAGATATCTAGGTAATCTCATAAATAGCTTCTTAACCTAACACTACGAGTAACTAAATAATTTGTACAATAAATCTGAGATTTCTAACAGACTTCACTGGTGAAAGAATAATCATAAACGTAAAATAAATAATATCATAAATTACATAATAATAGTATTTGACCACAGTCTTTAGAGAAGGTATAAAATATAACACGAAGTATTATGGAGACAAATGGAAATACATGTCTTTAAAATAGGAACACACAGAAATAAAATGATATTTGGTCTTTAAAGATTCAACTCAAGTTCACACTGAATCACGCGTCACCGCTACAAACACTAGTGCCTTCGTGGAATGCCTTCATCCAACAATATCACTAGAGCCACGGGGGGTTTAATTAGCAAATTCCTAACCATGTGGCTGAATTATAAGATTGTAAAGTACCCTTCAAAGAACACAAAAACATAAGTACGACAATATTATTAAGCCAACTGTTAAATTTGTAAATTTTAACTCCCCTTGGTCCCAGTATTAAAACGGCTGCTTAAATACAAACCAGCACTTTTTAAAACAAATTATTGTAGCCTCCACTGTATCTAATTGTTATTTTCATGAAATGTTAACTTAAAATTACAATCTTCGTAATACTGCCTCAAAGCTTTGAATACAAACATCCCTATACACCTCAAGACGTCTTACGATCCACAGACACGATTGTGTAACTTTAGACAGAGATATCGTTTCCTACTTATAACGATCAGATCCAAAGAAAACAAATAACGCGATATAGTCTTACTTCACAATTATGAAACTACACA
Source organism: Cydia strobilella (assembly GCF_947568885.1). Taxonomy (NCBI): domain Eukaryota; kingdom Metazoa; phylum Arthropoda; class Insecta; order Lepidoptera; family Tortricidae; genus Cydia; species Cydia strobilella. Next base: position 6,935,137 of record NC_086043.1, on the reverse strand, counting down.
CTTGAGGGTATCAAGTTGCTTAGTTCGAATGTTCAATGCCTTGACGAGTCACTCTCGTGGCCCGAGTCTCGTCCATTCTCGCGCGGCGAGGCGCGGTGTTCCCTTTCATCTCTATACCTGTCCCGCCTGTCCCTGGACCGATCCCGGTCTCTTTCGCGTTCTCTGTCGCGATCTCGGTCCCGATCTCTGTCTCTGTCGCGGTCTCTGTCTCTGTCTCGGTCGCGGTCACGTTCGTCGTCGCGGTCCCGGCGGCGGTCGCGGTCGTAGTAGTGGTACGAGCGTCGAGATTTTCGGTCACTAGGTGTCACCACTTCCACCTTTATGTTCGCTGTGGCCGTCACCTGCAAAGAAATATTTATCGTTCATAAACTGTTTTCCATAACTTGGCAGTGTTCATATTATAAAACTAAATTAAAATTAGTTTAATTTTTTATTTTTGAAATATTCTTACCTAAATAGGTAATATTCTTACGGGAATGGCACGTCAGTTTAAGAATGAACGACAAAACCGCTTTCCTTACCGATATTAATTTGTTCATCCTTAAATGTTTCACTAATTCCTAACATCCATTTACGTTTCCTACCTTAGTCGTAATAGATCCTGAGTGCGAAGTCTTGGTCGGCGTAGAGCGGCCGCTGTTCGAGTCACTCCCGTTGTACGTAGTTGTCTCCACAACCACCTCTGGTTGCACCACGATGGACTGCATGGAGGACTGCGCGGACTGCCCGGAGCTGTGCCAGCTCGGCTCCTCGGTGATGGTGGTGAGCGAAGGAGCGCATGAGCGAGGCGACGGCTTGTTGCGACATTTGTCAGAGTTCGATTTTCGACTCGCTATGGGCGAGCATTTCGGGGACGGAGTTGATAGTCGCTCAGGGTGCTCTAGAGGGCGAACCTGATAAAAAATAAATATATCTTATAAGCTATGCTAGACAATAATTTAAAAGATTTGTTATTTTTAACTAATTTATAAACTGAAATATGTCATATATTAAAGAAAAAGTGACGAAGCCCTCCAGTGGTAAAGGCCGGATTCGAACCAGCGTCTTTAGCAACGCCTTGACCCCTAGGCCACCCTGCCACGGTGGAACCGGTCCCAATTTCTCGACTATATGCCATCTTACTAAGACTAGGCACTCTACACAAATCAAAATATTTAATAAAAATAATTTGATTTGTTCCCAAAGTTGTATTTAATTAATTTACTTATTTATTTTAAATCAGCTAAATAAAAGGATCAACCTACGTCGGCCAGGTACGATTAAATTGAGGAGGCCACACATCTCCCGATATTGTTTTAAACATTATGGGATACGTAGCATAATTAAAGATATAGAAAAAGATCTGAGAGGGCTTTAAATAATTTTGCTCGAATTATACATAAGAGTGATAGATTTATTAACATTCACCTCAGCAGCGGGTCCCAACAGCGCCAGCACGATAGGGAAGAACAGGAGTCCGTTGATCAGGCCGAGGATGACAAGCGCCAGCAGCAGCCTCAGGAACAGCCGCGCGACGAAGCCGAACTCGCTGGTGGCGAGCATGGAGGCCGCCAGCGCGGCCGCCAGCGCGCCGTGCAGCACGGGCGCCAGCACCGCCTCCACGGCCAGCATCGCGCGACGGCGACGGCAGCCGATGGATGTTACGAAGGCCTAGAGGAAAAATATAAGGTATAAGAAACGACACCAGGATCGAAAGCTTCTGCGCTCGACTAATGATATTGCCATTTTGTGGAAGCTTGTTAGGCATGTGTGAGGTTTTGAGTTTATCCGATTTCTAAGCTGGTTGGCTGATTAATGTTTAGTTTCAAATACTGATTAAATGCTTCTGAAGATTTAGCTCATTTTGATGATGCAAAATTCAGGATACTAGTTTGATAGACAGCAGTTTATCAAATTAATAAACATTACGGGACAATCTTACACAAATTGCCTTGTCCCATAGTAAGCGCAAAAGGCTTATGTTGTAATAGTTACGTTAGTGTTGTAATACTTGTGTATAATGCGAAAATTATGAAATTTCAATTTTTGCAAAATATGTTAAGGTTTCCAAGTGTATACGTACCAGGCAAAGATGAACGGTGAAGTGCACGCCCCTGCCGATGGCGAGCACGAGCAGCACGGCGGGCACGGCGGACAGCTTGACGCCGAGCGCCGCCATGGTGCCCACCAGCTGCAGCACCAGCAGCGCCAGCGACAGCGTCACCAGCAGCGCCGCCCACGCGTTCAACAGGAGCACCATTACCGCCTGAGACATAAACAAACTTTTGTTAATAATGACATTATAAAGTCCACGCATTAAATTGGTTTCAGTGGGTAGAGTATCCAGTATCTAATTAATCCCATAAGTATTTTTCAAACTGGAAGGGTACGCTGATAGGTGTCATCTCTATACAATTTATAACCTAAAAATGCCAAATGTCGCAAAATTTTATTGAATTGACATCTATCAGGGTACCCTTCCAGTTTGAATTAATACTATAAGCTACTCTCAAGCTCTACTTTAAAATTACTACAATGTGATTAGAGTTAGTCCAAGATAAGTCTGCAACGATTGATAGCACACGGCGTGCCGTGCAAGTTATTTTAAACGTCAAACTTCTATGAAATTATGACGTATAAGTAAATAACACTTGCACTGCGTGTGCTATCAATATCGTTGCAGACTTATCTTGGTCTAACTCTATATACTACTATATAGTATTAGGTTGGTCCATCCGCGGCAGTACTAAATATTTAAAATAAGGCGGTACATCCTTACCACACTAGAATGTTCTTATTTGTTTAGTAATAGAAAAAGTCAATAAATTACATATATATGAGGTCATCAAATGTAATAAAAAAATAACAATTTAAATGGGTACGTACAATAAAAACTGCAGCTAAAGCGCACCCCAATGCGTACATCAAAGACGTCCGTAGATATAAGTATTGCTCCCAAAACAGGAACGGGATCCCAGATGGAAAGTTGGCCAGCCCCTTTGCCTCAAACTTCAAGCAGAGCTCGCGCACCGACATTATCAAGTTCTTTATGTTTTCCGTGTCCGTAAGGCCGGACAGGTAGAATGGGAGCTGGGTGTAAATAAGCGGCGATGATTTTGGAATATTCAAATTTTCGTCTTTAGGAAGGTGTGTCCATCTCTTTGGTTGAGGTTTCAGGTTTCCTTGGGATGCGCCATAAGCCAGAGCATCGTTAGTGGCCCACGCAGACAGGTAGTTGTAGAAAGCCTTCGGATTAATTATGCCCTCCTTATCGACTAGTCGGTGGCCGTTCTTCACATCCTTGATGAGGGCCTTTTCGATGGGATTGTCCACGTGTCCGGTTTGTACTAGAAGTTTGTATGCCAATATGCCCTCGTCACTTGCATTACTGTGGAAAAATTCGGATGTTATACATCCGTTGGCGAAGTCTCTGTCGAATGCATCTTGAAGATCTAACAGCCAGTCGCGGAACAAACTCAGCCAGAACTTTGTAAGTCCTCCATTGTCGTTCTTTATGATGTTCGGAATCCGTACAAACTGATCGTGGTACTCGTAAAGCAGCTTCTGGTTGGTGGGATATTCGAAATCGCCTTGCGTGACTGCGTACATATTATAGAAGCCGAAGTACTTCTCTTGCCGTGACAGGAACTCGTGTTCATCGGTGTTTTCAGGTACAATGTCAGTTAGATCAAGTCCATCCTTAACCTTCGTCGCTCCCCAGACACTTGCTAAGATGACCGCAATCAACGCTAGCATTGACGTCACCTAAAAATGGAAACAAAATTAGATCAATAAAGAAAATAAGAATAGGTAGTCTATTTTAACTGGGACTAGATAATAAATACAAACCTTAACATCAGGCCGCATGATAAATGGCGTGTAATGAGTCTTCGCCCACTTGGTGAGAGACAGGCTTAAACAACACGATTTCTTTGCTTCAGCGCCTCCATTGTCTGGGTCTAAAGGCTGTCTACTTGTATCTTTCACAGCGTTCTGAAACAAAAATAAAGGTGAATGGGTTGACATTTTGGCAAAACTTGCGATCATAAGAGTTTAAGACTTGCCATCAGAATTCAAAGAAGACTGCCTCAATATTCTTAAGAAAAAAGTGACAAATATTGATTCTAAATATTGTAATTAAATTGATTGTAATGAATTGTACATTTTATCTTTCTTGACATTTTACTCGTATAAACTTAACATTGTAATTATTTGACTGAATTTGTAAATATCTTTCTTAACATTTTATCTGTTTGCATGGTTTTTTTTTTTGTAATTTTCCTGACATTTATATATCTATTGTTCTAGGGTGTAACAGCTTGCACTGTATTAAATAAACAATAATAAAATGGCTTCAACAAAATTGTTTCTACAGCCTTAATGAATATTTTGATTTTGATTATAATGTAAATTAATTATTGAATGAATATTTCTATTATTATATGTGATTCAAAATTTTACATTCTACTAATTGAATTATATAATGTTACTGTATTTTACAATACTAGTCTTTCTGGAATTCTTATAATTGACATGTGTGTAATAATATCATCTCCTTAGGTACTTAAAAATATTTGTGATTTAGTTAAGTTTAGTCTAAGCCTTCTTTGCATGCTGCAGAATGTATTGGACATCATTATATTGTAAGAACTTGTTTTGTGTACTACATTCTTGAAAATGAATAAATGATTTAATGATTTTTAAGGTTAAATTCAATTCAAGGCATGATATGTGATTGTGTGATTTACTAACCTTGTCAGTCTTTCCACTACGTGTAGTGCATCTTCCACTCGTCCGTTTGACTCGAGTGGGGAGCGGGCTTTCTGGCATTATGCAGCACAACAAGTCGGAACGGGCAGCCGATCGCCGTCGCAGATCCAAAGAGATCATCGCCGGAAATACCAGCAACATCGATCCTAGGTTGAATAGTAAGAGGATAGCAGCCTGTAATAAAAGACAAAAATCTTTGAGAATAATTAATAAGTTGTACGTACACCAATTATTATGGAAGGCTAACAGCGCAATGCATCTAGGGGTATTTTACGAAATGGCCAAGAGTTGAGGATGACTATCACCGTAGTTTATATTATGGGCCATTTACGAAGACGCGCCCCACTCTTGGCACAAACTATACCAGATCGTTTTGTCTTCTATGAACGAAAACATCATGAGGAAACATTGGCGCTGAAATTGCTGGTGATGATAAATTCTTCGTATTCCATATCCTAAAATTCACAATTATGCTCCAAGGAGCAAGCTGTGTTTGTGTCTTTAATTGCGCTTTTAAGAGAGCCAGTATGTGAGCTTGATTATGTACCTGAAGACAGAAGGCACGCAGGGCTGGTATTGGTAGGAGTGCCGCGGCCAAGAACGCCATGGCATTGCAAAGCGACGCCAGTAAAACGCTCAGGCCACTTTTCTTAAGTACCAGGCCGGTTCTCTCTTCCCTTGGCACGTCTCCCGACTGTTCGACGTACGTATGCGTGAGAAGGAACATATCCTGCACGCCTAGACCCAACGCTAGGAAGGGCACGATCTGTGTACTCGTTGCATTGAATGGAATACCTGAAAATGATAAACCACCAGTTATATACCGCCATAATTCCATATTATGTCTGAGATTAAATTGTAATTTTAAATTTTCTAAAATTTGATTTGCTATGCTATATATGCTATGCTAGGGAAGTAATTGTGACAAAAAAACTCAAAATAAATAAAATGATCACCTAATAGGGCACAAAAGCCTAATCCAGCGGCAACTGACATGGAAAGCAGTAGCACTCCGGCAATGCCTACTCCTGCTTGAGAACGGACGGGATCCTGCCACTGCATCAACGTAACGGCAACATAAATTAACTGAAAATAATTGAAATCGAAATAAAACAAATGATTTTAAAGGAAACAAAATAAGGTAATGTTGTACATGCACGGTAATTTTGTTGTATGTATATGCAAAAGCTTACCATGATCATGTATCCTACAACAATGTTCTTAAGGGATAGTTCGGAGAATTTTCCTAGGATGTCGTTTAAAGTTGACGTGGAGAACGGATGAAAGGTGTACATAGGTGATACTGATGCTGCAGTTTTTCTCACTTCCTGTAATGTACAAAACGAAACATATTATTTATTTGTTGTTACATTGTGAAGTAAAAGTTTACGAGCTTGGTTTTGCGACAACACTTACAGTTGCAAACTTTCGTTGCCAGGCGTCGAGTATACTAGCGGCCTTCTCCTGGTTCCAGCCGACATGGTGCACCTTGTGGCTCTCGGACCAGTACTCAAACATCTCTCGCTCGCCCATCAGCTGCACGACGGACTGCAGCGCGCGCGCGCTGCGCAGCGCCGACGTGTTGTTGCGTGTCACCCCGCCCACTATCAGCTGCTCCGGCCAGTGCATGTACGCCGCTGCGAACCCGTAGCACCCGTTCGACAGCACAGCCGCCACGTCTGGAATCTAAACAACCAAAAACTTAAAATTCCCGACACATTGAAACGTATTCATTACCGGGCACAAGTGTCACCTGCTCCGGACGACATAGTTACGAACAAAGGGTGTCGCAAGATTTACGAGGTTTCCTTGGAACTGTACGTTTGTGTGTATCGGGTGGCGAGCATTATTGATAGTGTCATTGTGACGGCGATAGCGGCGGCAAACGAGGCCCATTGAAGCGTGTACAATGCGCCCGTATAATGCGGGGTCCGGCTGCGCGGGCGCAGGGAACAATGCGCGCCCGATCTGCGCCGCGGCCCTTCGCCGAACGTGGGTGGCGGCAACCTGCGCCGAGCCGACCTCACAAAAACGGGCCCTACCTACTCGACACATTCGACTGCGTTTCCAATGCACGAGCACTTCGATCGTCCATTTATAAAATATTGCACAACCGAATAAATGCCTCAATAAGTTAAAATTTTGCTTTAAGACATAATTCAGCGTTTCCACTTTCCGGACGATAATGTCATTATGCAGCGTTCAGTGTGTAATTAGCATCGGAACATAACTTTCTCGAATCGCGACTGCAGCGAGCGACGGCGACGCGCCGGCAGGTAGCCGCCATCTGCCGTCGGCGACCGCTTTCATCCCGTCTTATTACCGTTTCCAAAAATACTTTATTATATGTATTATGAAAAGTATTTAAGGTTTATGCGTTTGACTCGATAAAGTTATTTTATTTGTCGTGATTCTACGTGTTTTATTTATGCGCCAGTAAAACCGTCGTAAATTGAAGTCTTCATAAAAGGACCGGGAGTTGTCGTAATAGGCCCTAATGTGGGTCTCATGGTCTCACGGTGGCGTAACAAATCACTCCGTACGGAGTTTGATCTCATTCATATTTAAGGTTTACAAAAAAGGAGATTTTAGAGTAACGAAAATGTCACATTCTTGTTGAATAAACAGGTTGCTGGAAAACCTTGACGGAACTACATATATAAAATACCATTTATACATTGTTGTATATATTTTGTGCAATAAAGCTTAAATAAGAAAATAAAATACCTATGAGAAATTTTAGATACTTTTTTTTTCAAATAGCCTTAGTCTTAAGCTAGCACAAAATACATTATATGGATACTATTTGTCATTATTTGATGTATTACCACATATATACAAAGTGAAAGTACAGATAAGTACCTGGCCGTTTTTGTTGGGTGCAGTGTGTGGACAGTGCGTGTCGGTGGGGTCCAGGCACGGCTTCTTCATGTAGGCGGACGTGATACCAGCTCTCTTCATGTACGCCTCCATCGTGCTCAGCGGGAACTGGATCTTCAGTCCTTTTACTTCTTCTAACACCTCTTGTGGGTTTAGCTGCGTCCATTTTAGTTTGTGTTGAAGAAAACTGGAAATACAATGTTGATTGTAAGTCAACGTAGTTGAAAAAGATATGATTCGTACTATAACTCATTAAATACGGTTTCTATAAATGTTTTGCTGCTTGTAGCTAAACAGTATGTGGGTCACCTTAGATCAGACGTACTTACTACATCATAACAATACTATTAAGATTATTAAAAAAATTACTTACGGTACAGATATCGGATAATCCGGGCCTAGCAATTGGGAACCTTCCCAAAAACAATCAAGTGGCGTGATAATGGCGCACGGGATGATGTTTTCGAAGATCTTTTCTATGTGATACTCCTCGAAATCAGGTATACTCGGACTGTAGCACAGGTCTTTGAGCCTCCACTCAGTGTCATACATATGAACCGTTACCCTAGTTGCTGCCTTAACCACCTGTAAACATAAATATTAAAACTTAAGTAACTGAACAGTTAAAAGACCTAACATTGAATGATATGAATTAAACTTACAATTCTTAATTAAAAATAGGTATTTAAGAAAGCTTAATTACCTCTAGATGATCAAGGAGTGCTTTCGCGTGAAGTAGTGACGCATCCGGGTCTTTAGCAGTCTGGATGATTAGCTGATGCGTTGAAGAATCTGTTTCGCCCAAGGCCTTAGCGATATACTTCAGTTCCGCTTCTAATCTGCCACCCTCTGAAGCAAAACAATAAAATTGTAAGAACAATGTGCAAATTAGTTTAAATCATTATATTATACACGCCGGTGAGCTTATCTACACCTCGGCAAAGCATTATGCCGACAAGTTAACATATAGAATGCACTACCACAAAAAAAATAAGAACTTAATTAAAATGCAATCTAGTTTACATTGAAGCATTTTTTCTTTATCGTAAAACGACACAAGTGTCGAATGCCGTGAGCCGTAGCCCATTAATATAAATCGTCTTTTTTAATGCGATAGTCGTTACAGGCACAGACAACTTAATTTGGTTGTTCGTGAGTTGTCACAACTTAATGTTGGTAAAGTAAGAAATAATGCGCAGCGGATACCTATCTCTATCTTTTTATTTGCATACGGGTTAAATGAAACATCTACACGACAATAAATAGGTTTTTTACTTAGTCATTATATGTGCACGATGTTGCCATTTCTCATTGGATATCTGTGGGATCGACAAAAAATGTTTCTAATTTTAGGTATCCCATCAGCACCCACGGCTTATTGGTGAGTGTCGACTGTCGACACATTTGTCAGGGAAGGCAGCCGCGATAGTTAGCGCTCCGCTCGTGATTTATCTACACGTGGGGACTGCTATCGGGTCCACGCCTTCGCACCACTTACATGGCATCCTCGGCGTTAATTAAACTGAGTGAAATTCAACCCAACTAGTGAAACCGTCACTGGTTTAAAGAAGTTATAGATTATCTAAAATTAGAAACTTCACTCCTTGTTCCCACTTTATTCCTCCCTGTACAGTATGGAGGGCCTACCGCCATCCACAATCATCGAAAAATCGAAAACCTCCCTCCGGTGTAGGATGACCTACAAAACAATGCACATGTGATATTATTTCAGCTTTGTCTCTCAGTCACCCATATAATATACACCTATCAAATATGGGCTAATATTACAATATTTTTTTTTAACTTCAAAGTAAGAAATTACAAATTTAACTACTTACAGACAGCCTACAGACAGTCTTAACTCTGATAGATTGTACGCTAAGTATGGTCTTATTTCTATTACATTTATATTATTACTATTTATTTAACACGTATAATATGTTATATATAATATGATGTTTAACTTAAATATTAAGGCAGTGCTGTTTTAGCATTATTTTAATTTTATGGGGCTTAACCTCTCTCTCTTATATGTATAACGCCGTCTTCGCTTACTATTAAAGTTGCATAATTTATGTTACACCATTATAGAGAAACGTTGTACTAAACACAAAACAAAAAATCCTTAACAAATATAGGTAACAAGGATATTAGGGTTAAAGAATACCTATTTTATGGTCAGTTTTTTTCTTGTGCAAAATAAGCGATCATAAATAATTCAAGCAAAGGCGTCAGGCACATACTAGTACCAAAGATAGATATAACTCCGTAATAGATGGATACAGTCTAAGGAAAAAACGTGCCTCGAAAATCAAGAAAATTTGATTCTCGTTCAGAGGGCGCCACTAGCTTTGGCCTACTGTCGTATAGATGGCGTTGCCGGTTTCGGTTGTTATTTAACAATTTTAACGCATATCAGTGAAAGAACATGGGTCAAAATCATAAAAATAATTTTATTAATGCAAATAAAAAAAAAAATATCCATATTTAAATACATTTTATCGTATTTTTATAAATCTTCATTTTTAGTTTTAAAGTGTGTCGACAGATGGCAGTGAATTTACTGGGGTTACAAAATTTACTATGACAGTACCGCTCTAGTATAAGTTACTCTATGCTAGTACAACCCAATATTTAGGCTGGTAAAAGTACAGACGTCTTCATAACAAGTCAATTAATTATCTTTAATTGAAGGCAGGTGCTTTTAAAATACGCACAGCAGGTAAGCTAAAATTGGGCATCAAAAAAATTGTAGGTGGTTTGGTAACGTCCATATAGAGGACCATGCAAAAAAGGAGTAAAAGTCAGACAAATATAGAGCGTATTTTAAGCCTATAAGAATTTAGAGAATTTGTATATAGGTGGTTTGCATTATTGGGACGAGAATTCGTTCCCAATTAACACCCAGCCATTGATTTATAGGTCGTTTTGTCACATTTTGGCCTGAACTAAATTAGGTGTGAGAAACGTAAAAATAAAATCTGACTTGCGATTCTGTACAAACTTGTTTTCAAAGTGTGGGTTGTTTACGTTACACTAGGTATACAGCGTAACTATTTTCACGACGCGCGTATCTTGTTTGGGGAAGAGTTACAAAGAATAGCAGTTGGCGCGTGTAACTGTCTCATGCATACATTCTCGTCGGATCTGCAAGCGCAGGCAAAGAAGTTCTTGAAAAAAACAGCGTAACATGGCACCGAAATCCTAAAGAACTAATTTGTAGATTCCCCTGAGTGGCCTGAGTCTTAGACTCGCCTCGACGGTAAGCGACCGGAATGATACCCCTGTGTAACGCCCTCGCTTCACACGGCGAACGCTTTTTATTTTGGTCGCTAATTTATAGGATGATGCCACGAGCGTTCAACCGATCGCAGCAGTCGACGGCTTAACGAGAACTTGTGATAACCATTTTTAGACTTCCTTCTTTATTTTGTGTCAACTTAAGTATGATATTTTTAACGACGCGCCGGGTGTACCTAATTTACAAATTGACGACAGGTGACAATGACACTTTATTTACCTATAACCAATATCAAGCAAGACTTCATGAAACTTTTCGTATTCAATGTATTAACATTAGTAAAGTTGTACGTATGTACTCGTTTTTATAACGTCACCAGTTACGTCAAAAAGTTAATTATATTGATCATAATTGTTGGGGTAGTGAAAACCAACTTGAGAGAATAGTTCAAGTTATTATTTTATAACTGAATGAAACATATAATTACCTAAGTCCTCACTCAAATAAATCAGGCCCCAATTGATCATCTGTCATATATATATATGTCATGACAAATTCGGTCGCGGTCGTTTGCAAAACACTTTGTATGGAAATTAGCTTTACATTTTACAAAAAGTTGATGAAGACAGCCTGGTGTGCCGGAGTTTTTTTGCTTATCTGTGATTAAAACATTAGTGAGGACCGCACTATGTCCTACTGCCTTTTTTTGTTATAAGGTCCATTCCATGATAGGTACGTAAACTAGGGAACTTAAGAATTATATTGATTTAATCTTTAATGATTTTCGCACACTGTTTAATCAAAATAACAAAACGGGGATTAAATCACGTACCTACGTTTCAAATAATAATATATCATTTATGAGTCTTCTTGCTCCTGCTTCTGCTGCTAGGCTTCTTGTACCATTTTGATACTCGTAATCACAAATAGTATAAGCCTGGTTTAAACATAAGACCTTAGGTACTTCACTTTAGACTGCAGTTACGAGTATAAGTTATGTATATAACGAATTGTTATCAATCTCTGTTATCCTTGACCCTGCCACGCAAAACCGTTGACACAGGCCAACGTAACGTAATGGCTGTTTAAGTGTAAGGCAGGGGCGCTCAACCTGCGGCGTGCTTCGTGCCTAAACATAGCTCACTCGCCGGATATTGAGGATTATCATAAAGCAAGTGGAATGGGATCGGCGCCCGCACAGGGCGCCTCTATTTTAACACCTACCGGAGTCGTGGGCGCAAATTACGACGCCAACGTAACTCTAGCTCGTTGGAAAGCGTGGAGATTGATTTAAGTATCGGATTGGTGACACTATTAATATCGATCACGTTTCAAATTAAACTAAATGGTTTGTGGGGTGCAGGAAGTGGTAGAACATGTTGCGAAAACTTTTTATTAAAGCGGATAAAGCCTTTTATAAGTTAAATACTTCAATTTACCAACTCATGCCGCAATAAATTGAGATGTCAACCGTTGTATGATTACGGGGTATAGTGTAGTGAGAGGCAGACGATTTAAGATCACGCGAGGCTATGGCAACACACAACCTTATTTTACTGCGACACGACTTTTCTGATTCTTTAACTGCCATGGCACAATTTATGCAGTACATATTCATACTCAGTATCATTTCCTTCATCACGCAATACAGGAAACAGTGCATAAAGCGACAGTTAATGACCGGGTTGCAGATCAGCACAATGTGTTATTCGCCGGATGATAAAACTGTTTGGATTGGCTTTGCAGGCTACGTGCCCGACCGGCGATAATGACGTTTTGTAGTGTGATCGATCACAGACGATACGATCGCAATGAATGACGTCCGTCACAAAGAATAGCACGGTGCGGGGAGCGGGGGGCGCTACGTACGCTCGCGCATGTTGTGTTGCGCGTGCGCGCCTGCGCGGCCACCCGCGCGCCTGTGCCCGGCCGCGGCCGGCCCGTGTGGTCCGGCCTTCCGCCCGCGCGCCCGGCCAGGCCCTCTATGCAAATTAGCCAGCGTAGACAACAGATGGATGGCGGAATAAACAAATCGCGTCCTTTGCGAGAGCGACGCCGGACCTGCGCCTATCCATAAAGGTACAGACGCTGGAGCACTCCATCCATGCTCCCTGATTGCAATTTAGAATCTGTTGCTTCCGTAATTAATACGTTCGTACAATTGTTATTATACGGGGAGTTTAATAGTCATTTGCAAGTTATCATCATTCCGTAGACTGTGGTTGATGCAAGTCATGCAACTGACCCTTAGAATTTTCTCAAACTGCAGAACGAAAGATAAGAATGTCTCAAGTGAAAGCTAAGGAATGTGTCTCTCGAAAGTGTTCGTCAATTAATGGTGTAGAACGAAATAAGATCAGGGTCGCCAAATAGGTAAAACAGACTGGACAAGACAGTTATTTCTCTAAGTCTTATTATTTTGTAAATATGCTACAGCAGTTTCATAAGAAACCGACAATAAATTACCTATATAGGAAGGGGTGAAGCTGATGATGTCAGAAAAACTAACATCATTAATGCCTTAATCTTATTCAATTATGAGTTGTGCAAATGGTGTTGGACCGCGTCCTTAATTATCTACCTGCTATAGAATACCGTAAGTCCCGTCACGTTCCGCACATAATACTCACTCTCCACGGTGGGTATGCCATCTCGAGCTTGACGCGCCCGCTGCGTCCTCGATTGAGCCATCACGCTCGGCCCGAGCTCGCAAAAGAACGAATTCCGATTAGGACAGGAGCGAAGCGTAAAGGCGAGTGTGGAACAGACCGCGTCACAGCACGACGTCTTCACACAAAAGCGGCCGGACAATCGGATACCTCGTTTTTTGTGAGTCAATAGAAATGTTATACATTTTTTTAGTTTTATCATTGGTCGTAATTTCACGTGGGTATATTTACGGGCGGCCGCGGGCCACCTAATTAAGTTGTTAAGCGACTCCGAACTCCGAGGCCTTCGGCATTGTTTAACGGAGGCTTTGTTCCGCGATAAGGCCCTCAATATGTGTTGTTTGAACGGTAGCAAAGACTTAATATAAATGATGTCTAAGATATTATTTAGGCGAACGGTATGAATGGGCTATATTTTCTACTGCATCGCTTGTGAATTAATTACTAGCCAGAGGCTATAAAATATCCGATGGTCACATTTTATACAGTCATTGTAAACCAATATGTAATATAACTAATATGAAATGAAATAGGTCATCGACTCTAGCTAGTATACCTTGATGTTACTTTGCATTTCATTTAACGTTTGCCTAATTATAGGGTATGAATTTCAACTTTGTTAATGTATGTTATGTATCATAAAACACTGTTAGACCACCCAGATACAAAGTATTTGGGCAATAAATATACCGGTTGTTAACTATCAGTCGTGTTCAAGGACAGTCTCCGAGTCAGATCTATTGAGACTTGTAAGCGATTGTAAATAATACTATAGAAACAAAGCTTTTGTTTGTTGCTTATGTTTATGACAATGAAGAGTTGTTTTCCTAATTATGTTTTTACTACAAAAGCCCCTTATCGTCTGCTGTACACTTTAAAAGCTTATATTGAGAGAAGGCCTTTGCCTTTGCAAGTCAATATCGATTCTGTTACAGCTGCCCAACAGTTTAGTATTCAACTGTAGACACCGCTACAGATGCTACATGTGCTACGACGTAGCACATGTAGCATCTGTTGTGTAGGCAGTGGCACAGAAAACATAACAATAAAAATCAAAGTGCGAGTTAAAAATATAATTATTAATTATATATTATCATGAGTGTGAATGACCTACATTATATGAATATCAGAGGAATAGATGTTAGTACATTTTGTAGCCACAGTAAATCACTGCCATCTATCGACACACGATTTAAACTAAAAATAAAATTATCAAAAATTTTATTTACCTATATATATGGATAAATTATTTTTTTACTGCATTAATTATTTTTATATGATTTTGAGTTTTGACTTCAATGCCATCTATACGAGAGTAGGCCAAAAGTAGTGGCGCCATCTGATCGCGACATCAAATTTTCTTGATTTTCGAGGCACGTTTTTCCCTTAATTTTCCTTAATTTCCTTAATTTAATTATGTATTTATTTATTTTTAATAACAGTAAAAACATTCACAGCCCTAATTTTGTACAAAAGTGATCAATTCAATATACCTATACCTACTTAAATTACCAATCAATGCTGATTTGCATGCTCGTGACATTCGTGACCCCTCTTGGTGGAAATGCCTTGTGCACTTGGTATTCGAAAAGTATACCAATAGGTAATAAGTAATTAGACATGTGCGCCGCGCCGGCGCGCCGCCGCCGCCGCCGATAAATGATCGGCGTGAAATCAGCGTGACCTTGAGTGTTGTTAAATAGCTATTCCTAGTTGGTATTTGGATTACAATATGGATTTTTTTGTATTACAGTTGTCAACTATACATCAATTACTAATTAAATGAAACAGAATAGCCAGTTGAACAAACTATTGGACACACCAATTAAAGTAAGTGAGTAATTCTAAGTATTCACCGTCAAGAAAGATGAGGGAGCGATAATATGAAGTAGGATTTTTTCCTGTTAATTGTGAATTCAAATACGAAGGCAGAATGCTCCGTCATGAAAATACTTAAAACAATTAGTTAGGCAACGAAAACACATGGCTCTCGAGACCCTGAGATTCATTAAAAAAGTCGTGTGCCAAAAATTTCGAGAAACAGAAAGAAAATATATTCCTGTCACTCGTTGCTATGGTTACAGTCACCAATTAACCTAACATTTTTCTATTATTTATAAGCCCTTTCCATTATTTCTAACAAGAATGATAATATGACTTGGTACAAAAGGTCTTGTAACAAACTGTGCTATTGTCGCCTGTCTGACGGGAATAACAACAAGAAATCAAGTTATTATACCTATCCTATATTATTCATTTACAAAAAAAAATACTCACAGCCTATTGAAAACTACGAGTATACTTAGTTCACTGGAATCACTAACCAGCAACCTGGATTGATCAAATTTTCAAGAAAAACAACAAATTAATAATTTGTCTTAAGAAACCTGAAAGTCAAGGTCACGCCGATTTCACGCCGAAAATACGCCGCCGCCGCCAATTTTTTGGCAAACGCCGCCACCGATCATTTTTTAATCGGCGCACACGTCTATAAGTAATTAATAGTTGTGTCTACTTCAGCCCAGACTAAATGACAATAAAATTCAAACTGAGCTGATAAAAATAATGTTCATAACATAATAATCATAATATTCCAAGAACAAGTTAAATTATTTTCTATGAAAATATTATAATTTGTGTTTATTTCGGTTTATAATCATAATATTGGTACTATTTTGCATACCTACCTACCAAGAAAATCGTGAAACAACAAAGTAGTACAATGAACTGAATTAATGGCTAAATAACAATGAATCAGTTATATGGCAGATAAAACTTAAAATATTCATTTATGCAAACCCAGAATGCCACTATCTACCAATAGCTCGCCAAACGAAAACAAAAAACCGGACTTCTGCGAGTCGGACTCGCCCACCGAGGGTTCCGTACTTTTTAGTATTTGTTGTTGTAGCGGCAACAGAAATACATCATCTGTGAAAATTTTAACTGTCTAGCTATCACGTTTCATGAGATACAGCCTGGTGACAGACAGACGGACAGAGTCCCGTTGGGTACGGAACCCTAAAAACTGCCAAATATTTAAAGGAGATATTCTATACACTTTTTCGCTAAGATCATAACCTTTTTCAGGCTTCCGTAATCCGTACCCAAAGAGTAAAAACGGGACCCTATTACTAAGACACATAATAAGTAATAGTATTTTCAAACTAAGACTCCACTGTCCGTCTGTCTGTATGTCTGTCACCAGGCTGTATCTCAAGCACCGTTATAGCTAGACAGTTGAAATTTTCACAGATAATGTATTTCTGTTGCCGCTATATATAGGTATTTGTAATATGGGCCTTGTTGCCTGATTTAAATTTTAGATAAATAAAATAACAATAAATACTTAAAACCCTCGGTGGACGACCGACTCGCACTCATCCGGTTTTTTAACTCAGAAGGATCAGTGACAGGTAGGTACTTAAAATAATTAAAGTTACAAACAACTCGGTCAGTTCGTACCTAATTGAAGACACAATGTTGCTAAGTATCGTGTCATCAAATCTGCACGCACCGGCTCATTTGAATATAATGGATCCGCCGATAATTTAATTCATTCAATAATCGCCGCCAAAAGAATAATGAATGACAAGTTCTTATAGACACGACAAAAACGTGACGCGCTGGCTTCCGCAGCGACTTAATACATTTTTCTGTGAAACATGTCATGAAAGAAAAAAACTATACTTATTTATTTTTATTTGTAGCTTAAACCTCAAAAAAATGCAAATCTAAATGTTCGCGTTAACTAGCAAATGTATTGGAATTAGGAATGTCATCGACAGTGTGCCTATTGGTTAGCACGCACTTCTGATAATGTGAGCAGAATTTCACACATGTCACGGGTCTTTCAGTTTCAATCTAAATTAAACCCAGGTACCGATACCGTACCAGGCACTATTCTCGCAATGGTGACATTAAATTGTCATTTTTAGGGTTCCATACCCAAAGGGTAAAACGGGACCCTATTATTAAGACTTCGCTCTGTATGTCTGTCTGTCTGTCCGTCTGTCTGTCTGTCTGTCTGTCTGTCTGTCTGTCTGTCCGTCTGTCCGTCTGTCACCAGCCTGTATCTCATAAATCGTGATAGCTAGACGGTTGAAATTTTCACAGATGAAGATGATGTATTTTTTGTTTTTGACGACCGGTCTGGCCTAGTGGGTAGTGACCCTGCCTGTGAAGCCGATGGTCCTGGGTTCGAATCCCGGTAAGGGCATTTATTTGTGTGATGAGCACAGATATTTGTTCCTGAGTCATGGGTGTTTTCTATGTATTTAAGTATTTATATATTATATATATCGTTGTCTGAGTACCCATAACACAAGCCTCCTTGGGCTTACCGTGGGACTTAAGCGGCGGGCTTCTATGTTTTTGCCGTTGCAGCGGACGTTTAAAATGTAATTTGGATGTTGATGGATGCATTAATTAATATTGGATGTTAATTGATGCATTTATATTCGAGGGGCAGCAGTATGCGACGCACGTCGACGGAAGCGGGCAGGCCGCCGCTGTTGGTATTCCTCCGATGCACATTGCGCCACTGCGCTTATCTTGATGTCTATGGTTTTTTGATCGTTCGTACTTTTGGAGAATAAAGTTATCGTGCCGGCAGGTGCGTTGGCGTTTTATTGGCAAGTGCGTATCACACAATGCGTTTTGTAGGTAAGTAGAATGTAATCCTTGGTATTTTCAACTACGGCGAATGCAAAACAATTTTTGTTCGTTAGATGCTAATAAATAATAGGTAATATCACAACGGACGTTATCAGATAAAAAAGTCGATATTAAAAATCGTTTCCAAAATCCAAAATAATTACTAAGAAGTCAACTGGTCTTATTGTATTTAACTTTGATACCTCAAAATGTTAGGTAGGTAAATTCTGGAAACTAAGTTATTTCCTAAAAATAATGAAACGTGAAACATTACTCATACAATGTATGCAGGTCAAATGAAATGAACAGTTGAACACTAAGCAAATAAAAAATACATGAGTAATGTGTGAAATATTTGTTCGTTAGCCTTCCGAGTACTGGTTGTATAATTAATAGTTAAAATACCTTGAACCCAGAGCTGATCGACGCGCGAGTGTATCTGAGCAGACTTGAGGCCGACGCAGAAGGTGGAGAGCACTAGGATGGCCACGAAGAGCACCTTCCCCGCGTCGCCCTGCAGGAAGCACCCGAGCACGAACAGCTGCTCCTGCAGCCACGCGCGGATCCACAGCGACGTGCGACCGCCTTCGATGTTGCCCTGGAAATTAAACTACGTTCAATATTTGTTTTACATCGGCCAAATTCTAGTACATTACTACAGAGGCCGTAACTTATATTAATAAGGGGTTGCCAGCCGAATAGACTAGACGGCCGAACGTAGTGAGGCCGGATAGTTATGAGGCCGGCAACGCCTTTTCACGCCGAGGTATATACTGCTTTTCTCAAACATGCAATTAAATAATAATACAATGATGATGATGATGATTGTTTCATGTCGTAATGTAATAGGTTGTTCAGTGCGTGGAGTATCGAGGAGGAACAAAAATTTGATTATTTTTGCTCTACGACGCACGGTTTAGGAGATACAGCCTTATAAAGATAAAAAAACCGGCCAAGTGCGAGTCGGACTCGCGCACCGAGGGTTCCGTACTTTTTAGTATTTGTTGTTATAGCGGCAACAGAAATACATCATCTGTAAAAATTTCAACTGTCTAGCTATCACGGTTCATGAGATACAGCCTGGTGACAGACATACAGACGGACAGACGGAAGCGAAGTCTTAGTAATAGGGTCCCGTTTTTACCCTTTGGGTACGGAACCCTAAAACAGCTGTTTAGCCTGTTCGCATGTTTACATTAAAATTTTAAAAAAATTACTTCCCGGCCTAGGCCTTCAATTTCGTATGAAATTCCTTTACAGTTCTCTCGAGTTGCTCCGCCTGAAACGTGATACTTTGAAGCCTGTTATGACGCACGTAAGGACGACATTTCATTGCATGTTTGAGAAAAATACTTTCGCTGCTTTGAAAAGGCAAAGAGAGTATAAAGCCGCATACTAGACGCAAGCGGCGCGCGGCGCGGTGACCGGCAAATCAAGGCAAATTGCGCTTTTGCGCTCGACCAAAATTAAATGTATGAACGGCCTTGATTTGCCGCTCACCGCGTTCCTTGAGTCCAGTCCGACTCCGCGGCCTAACAAACGATCGAAGCGAGTTTGAAGCGTCCATACTACTTATTGTTCATGCAAATATGTACCTAATAGGCGACACATAACGTAGTGACAGACATTGTACTGCACTCCTATCTTATGAGATACATACTCGTACGTATATTATGTGGTGTTAAAATCAAGGTGAGTTGAATTAATGACCTAACCTAACCTAACGATCAATTTGCATTTCCTTTAGGGGTCATCCATTAATTACATCACACGTTTAGGGGGAGGGGGTCAAGAAAATGTGACATGTTGTGACGTCACATTAACTTAGTCCAATTATTTTATTCGCTGTGAAGTATTTTGCTGTATTTTGTTTGCTGTTTTGGGTTATAAAATTAATAATATTTCTTTCTCAAAAATATTTTGTTAAAATATTAATAATACTTCATTCGATTTGCCGATTCCATTGAAAAAATGTGACGTCACACCAGAGGGGAGGAGTTTGCCAAATGTGACCAAGTGTGACAAGGAGGGGGGGAGGGGTCAAAAAACCTCGAAATTCGTGTGACGTAATTAATGGATGAACCCTTATCAGCGTTACTGTGTTTGCACACATTCGTTATTTAGGCTGAAAGGTAACTTAAGAGTCAAGTTAACCCATTATAGACTGAGTTTTTTTGAGGTGTCCAATTTTTGTAATTTTTTAATATGTTCTTTATTAGAGCTTATGTTACGAAGTTTTAGTAATAAAAATTTTGTGAGACCTTTGGTTTTGAAAAAAAACGCTGGTACCATATGGGACCGCTAGGCACGTACTGAGGTATATATT
The DNA here is from genome assembly GCF_947568885.1 of Cydia strobilella. Taxonomy (NCBI): domain Eukaryota; kingdom Metazoa; phylum Arthropoda; class Insecta; order Lepidoptera; family Tortricidae; genus Cydia; species Cydia strobilella. The sequence goes on along the minus strand of NC_086043.1, from coordinate 6,914,616 downwards.
TGGAAATACTATGAAATTAATAAGAGTACAAATATGTTTATATTATTTATTTAATAAATCAGCCTCTTCGGTTGCAACTTAATAACATACAGTACGTATGTTTTACTATATTTATTTAATAAATGAGCTTCCGAGACGTTACAAAAAAATAATTCAGGTACTTTACATGAAATTCGTAGTTGCATGCAGCACATAATCCTACATAACATTTCGAACATTTCAATCTCGACCGAGCCTGACAGTTCTCGTACGCAGACCTTCGTCGCTTCTGAGAAGGAATGAGAAGGTGGTTTCGACCATCGTGCCTTATGGCGTCACTGAACGGCTGTCAGTTCGGGAATATTTAGAAGTTGGTTGGTAAGAGGTAGGTTTTGATATCTGGTTAGATACGTTTGTGTTATTTGCCGACAAAAATCCAATTGACCAGCTGCACTTGCAGCTTGCTGCGGCCTCTTAGTCCCTTATCTTCTCCATCTTCTTGAACGGTACGGTTGAACGCGGTCGTGAGGACTGACGGAATACAACTTCGCATGCGGCGTTGAGTTGTCTGCCGTTCAAATTATTTATTAAAGCACCAGCATCTTCTTCGCCTGAATCTTCATCGGAAGCGATGGCGGGATCTGGAGGTTCAATTTTTTTTTCCTCAGCCTCAATGTCCTCATTATCCTCTAAAATTGCCAATGCCTCGTGTACGCAGTGTACAAAACATGACAAAACTTTATAAAAAACGATAAAATATGATTACTAAATAATACTGCATTTTGATCTTTCGATAAAATGTAAAATCACTATTGTTTATTACTAAAAACAATAAAACTACTTAACAGATAAAAAACGAAAGGTTGTTGAAAAAATCGCACGGGAATCGCCTAGCGATCCCGTACGGTACCAGTAACTTTAACACGCTGTAGTTATAATATTTATACCTACCGGCACTAGTTAAATAAATTAAACTAAAGCAATGTTACTAAATTAAACAATTTTGCAATAACATTCGTTATTTATCTGTTAGTAAACCAAATATTGTAACTTACTTGAACGGCGTAAACATTTTTCCGCGAAATTTGCGATGCACCTTCTTTGACATTCAATCACACGCGACTGATGTAAATAAGTACTGTTTTAGGTTAATAGTCGGCAGCGTTATGTCTCCTAGATCAACTTTCGCCAATAAAAGCCCGTCTTACGCGTCGCAATTTGGCCAATCACGCGAAAATAAAAGTCGTAAATTAATGGTACCATATGGGACCGCTAGTCTATAATGGGTTAAGACTAACCATACAAGTCACTAAGTTTCTAGTTAACCCTTAAATGCATGCTTTTTTCTTTTTGCCCGAAATGTATATATGTCACATAATTGTTTCCTGATTCTGGGAAATTGTTATTTGTGCAACAAGAGAGAAAAGTAGGTTTTTCTTGCGAGTGTTGATTTTGAGTCCCGAGTAAGCGAAAGATTATATAATTGAATCACGAGCGAAGCGAGTGATTTTAAGTTAGAATCTTGAGCGTAGCGAGGGACTCCAAAACACGAGATGTAAAATAATTTTACTCTCGTGTGACACATATAATTTTTCACCTCAGTAGTGAGAACATATTAAAGGTTAAAATGTATTTCGAATTTGTAATAGACCCTGAAGTATGAAGTGGCAGTTCATGTCCTTCACTAAATTAAAATTAAAAAAAGCTGCTTTGTTCACTCCCTGGAGTGACGAGGAGGCTTGTTCGAGCTGCTGAGGTGAAAAAAAATTAAAACATCGATTTTCACTGCTAAATGAGTGTTATAATTGACATAGGATAAATCATAATTTATGTAAATATACAATTATTGGTAAAACATATATCAAAAATCTTACTACTATTAGAAATTTACACTATTTGTAATATGGGTAGGTTTTTAATTAACTTAATTCTTTATTATAGAATATAGAATTTAAATATAAAATAATTGCTAACCCCGAAAAAAACCGCCAAAATTTTTAGTATGTAAAAATCATTTTCATTTATCATGCTCTGAAAGAGGGTCATTGTTGTTCTAAGATACGTTTCTGCACTAGAGCATTTTACGTTCCATGTACGATTTTTTTAATTTTTTTACTATAAGCAATTGAAATTTGGGTCTAATGGATTTGTTATACAATTTCAATTCTAATATTTAACTCCCCATTCCATAAATTGTTAATTCAAAGTACCCTCAAGAATTATTATAAAAACTTATACTTAGTCACGTTTTTAGAAAAAACACATGCTTTTTACTTTCCTCGTATTTGAAATAAAAGTAGTGTTTTACTAGGGTGAAAGGTATCATTTCATCCCTTGGTTAACAACCTACATACTATCTTTTCCAAACTTTCCGCCATTTCGTCTTGAAAACAGTTATTTCTTTTTAACTAAAATACTGCGCAAATTTGAATAAAACATCGGAAAGTGTATAAATTTACGATCAAAATAATTGTACATGACCAAATCGATTTTACTAGACTTATATTGACCGGGATATAGACCGTGATTACCTTTTGTATTGTTTTTGTAGTGAATATCGGGAGCTCAAAAACAATACAAAAGGTAATCACGGTCTATATCCCGGTCAATATAAGTCTAGTGAAACTAACCGTGAATCATTCAAAACTCAAACCGATTTTATTTAATTAATTTATGCACAAAATTATATGTTTTTGTTTGAATTTAAACTGTTGTGAGACGCACTAACATTAAATAATTTTACGGTTTAGACTTACTTGTTTTTAGTCAAATGCGTTTTGTTGTGTAGGCTGCATCCATCACTATGCATTTAAGGGTTAAGTACCTACCTATACTGATATTTTAGCCGAACGATCTTATGCGTCACGGAACCAAGATGCAAGTTTTTTATTCTGGTGATTAAATTTAAATGTTTCCTCAATATAGGTATCATTGGCGGTAGACGTAATAATACGTAAACATAAAATTTCCCGATGATTGTGATTAATGAGGCGATCCTGTGGCGCCTTGCAGGACTCCAGCCGAATACAGACCGCATATTCCTATTGCTAACCGGTGCCAGGCGTATTGAACGCTCAGACAGACAAGTATTTCCTTGATTTCGATGCTCTCGACCTATGTAACAGGTGTAACAACAGAACTATGCGTTACAAAAGGGTGCACTTATATTGGTTCGTCCGCGCGTTCGGTTCGCCTGAACGCAGTTAGCGATCGGAACAGCCCTGACCGCTTACTAATTACATAATAATAACTCAATCGGCGACGCCGGTGTTGAGCGGCCATTACGCCATCCGGCCTAATGGCCAGCTCGGTATCATCAACGTTTACGAAGAAAATTTTAAAATAAAAAAAACTGTACTGCGTTTTGTACAACAGATCAAACTGACAAGGATTCTAATATTGTTGTAAGTTTATTTTAATTCTTGGTAATAACAACTTTCTTTCTTCAGTATTCAATTGATTTTGAAGTCCTAAAGATTGATAAAAAGTTGTCACAATTATGTGGACAATTTTCAATATTATACCTACTTACCTACAGGTTTTTGGTCCTACAACGAACCTTTTGAATTGTTCTAAAAGACTGATATTAAAAAAAAACTACTGTTTCGTTATACAATTTCAGAAATTAGGAGCACCAATTTAAAACCATTATGTGTTTTAAATACGCTACAAAATTAGACTCAATTATCATGAATGAAGTGTCACGTCATAATGGCGGCGTTGTCATAACATGGGCGACCGCAAAGGCCAAGGCGAGGAGCAGAGGGCAATGCACACTCGCGTGACTCGAACAGCCCTCAAGCTCTTCTTGTATTCCTTCTGTACCAGTTCCGCAAACCCTAACATTATGTGTAGGCAAGTCTTATAAATACCTCTTGTTAAAGAGAGGTGCGCCCGAAGGCCACTCGGGTAACGGATTACTATTGAATCATACCTTATTAAATTACCCACATATAAACCGCGGGAACAGCGCCGCACCTCTCGCGAGAACGAAACGCGAACCTGACAGCACCAATTACACCATCGTTAGCGACTTGAGCGAATTCCGAGGCGTTTATTTTCAATCGGCGCTATGCGAGAAATGGGGAACGAGTTCGCTGAACTGTAGTACGCACAGTTAATGAAGTCAACATCAACAAATACGGCAATAATATTTTAATAGAAGATAGGTACATCGAGAGTCAGGACAGAACGGTCGATAGTGTGCGGGCGCAGTGAATGTCGAGCGCGCTGGGTGGGCGTGACGTCACGGCCGGAATGCGCCTGGGCCGGTGCCCCGCGCCCCGCGCCGCGCGGCCCACGTGGAACGTACGGAACTGCACCGACACTGCGCAGACCCTCCCTTCATTCAGGTACCAAATACGGCAACCCTAATGTACGACGCGAAACGCTCGTGGGATAGTAGCGTACTACTTACATTCTCCTGCCGAAAGCTAGTTGGCGTTGGCGCCAAATTAATGTATTCTGGAGAGTTAATCTTTGGGATATACATAGTTCCAATGCTTACGTAAGTGCTACTGAGTGGACAAGTTACTATAATCCATAAAACACAGGCGACATTGCGGTGCGCGGTACTTCCTGCAGATAAGGATTAAATTCCAGGAGCAAATATGTAACTAGAACTACTGATGACTTTGTATCTTAAAGATGTTCTAATATTAAAAGGATGAATATTACAAAAGCATCGTGCCATGAAGTTGAACTAAAAATATTTTTGTTACACTATAATTATACACTATTGAGTAAACAGAGCACTTTATCATCTCACAGGAAACCATTAAAAGATAATTTAAGAAGCGGTTGCCCAGTGACACGCTAGCCGCTTTTAAGTCTAGCCTTTCTTATCAAAGGTCAGCACTATTGTAATACCTAATTAAGCATCTACTTCAATAAACGTAATAACTTAAAAATGTATAATTTAAATTTCTAGTAGATATAGCCTTAATGAGCAAACATTCTGTAGCTAGTCAAATTTTAATGACAAACGACAATTACAAAACCTAGGACAACATAATATTCATTAGTCACAACTATTTTACATTTGTGACGATGTTTATGTATTATAATTTGTTGTTTGTTTACAACTACATCTCTGAAAGTAGCAATTATAATATTCTTTACAATATTCGCGTGTACTTTACGAACTGATATGTCCTTTTGCAATCACAACATGGCCTTCCCCAAAATTAATATTTGCGGCAGGTGCTTGGAGTCTCGTTTTTCTCGTTATCTTATATTTATTTATGTTTTGTTTAAATACAAAGTTCCCCAACATAGGATGATTTATCAATCATTCACGTCATGTGGCATGTTCGTGTATTAGTTTAGCAAGTGGCTTGGAGCGGAGGTTGATTGGCGCGATCTTTGACATCCGCTGGCATCAATCGAGTTGGCCGACACGGCGGGCTACGGCAGTGTTCCGGATCTGCATATAATGGGTCGTGAGTGTGGGCTCTATTATCCCATCAGAATGCACGAGGCATCGTGCGCTTAGTTGCTTCATAGTACTTACCATACCCTAAAAGGGCGTCGAGAATACAAGTGAGTTCCAGTTTTCCAAGGTTCTGGCTATATACAACCATTTCAAGAAACAAAGCGGTGCAGTAAATTACCTAAACATTTAACTCGGGGCCATACGACTACTCATTAGGAGCCATCAACGAACTTGCCAATAGGCGATAATGTGAATCTCACCCCACCCAACACACACGAGCATTGGTAATTTTTTCCTTTGTATATATTTATTTCGTTTGTAGTTGAAATCAGGGATGTTGCGGATGCCGATTTTTTGACATCCGCAGATGCGGATGCGGATTTTTAAAGATTCACATCCGCGGATGCGGATGTCGAGATTAGGAACATAAAAAACGTCAAATATTACTCTTTAGTAATTTTTATTTAAAAAAAAAAGGAAACTTTTAGTACAAGAAAGTTTAAACAAGAATACAGGTGCCCCACTATCGCATTACTATACTAAAGTCCAAATAAAACAAACTTTTTAACATCAGAAAAAAGGTAAACAATCTTGACGTCTGTTCATTAAAAGATATTGAAAAAAGCTTTTAAAAAATTAGTTAAGATTACTTATGAAAGCAAATGTAAAAGATCGTATATGATATGATTTATAATGGTAACATATTTGCTGTGACTTATTTTTCAAGTGATTTTTAATAAAAAGACTTCAAAATCGGTTACCTTCTTTCTAATGCTAAAAAAAAAGAACATAAAAACTTGGTTGCAATATTATGATTGGAAAAATCATCTCTTAAAATACATGGTACCATAATAACTATTCTGTTTATTATAAAGAAAATAACTAGGTACTATTAGCTTACTCCATTGGTGTAAGACACTTAAACAAGCGGAAGCTTTACGTGTCTGTCGTACAGTCGACTACAAAGAGATGTATCCACTTTTTCACTTTATTACAATGCAGTAAGGTGAAAAAGTGGATACATCTCTTTGTAGTCGACTGTACCTAGATAATTATGCGTATCAAGTTATAAATTACCTACAGCCGGAATAAAAAAAACTTAAATTTGTTAAATTAACATGTCGAACGCGGAAAACAAGTCAATATTCTTGAGAAAGTTGCCTAGTGGTGGGCAGCGTAACCGGTTTGAGCAGCATATGATAGTGACCTTATCAGTAACGCACTAGGTTACTAGTGAACCTGGCTGTAAAATTACGGAAATAAAAGACCACCAGTGGAAGTAATTTGGCCAGCTGGTGTGAAGCTACTGGCCCGGAAGCTGAGATATGAGGGTAACAGTCGACGATGTGCAATGAAGTGTGTACGCAGTCCCATGTCGCATGGAGCCGGTGGCCTAAACGGCTCACGTGGCGTCATCTGATACCTGAATTGCTTGTGGTTGTGGCAAACCCACATGCCGCAAACCTACTGTTTTTTATTGGACTCCATTACCTTATTAGTCGGATTATAAACGATACCAATTATCAACTGGCCTCTGCTAATTTCGACCGTGTAAATGTACATTTTAATAATCTTTATGATCTCCAAAACATTTTCACAGTGATTGGCTTCCTAAGGCCCAAAAACTAAATATCTGTTTTTAATATTTTTTGCAATACAACTTCTAAAACATGTAGGTATTACTTACCTAAATTACGAATTCATTCATGTGTAAAGTAAAGGATAATGGAATAACAACATGTTGGAGATAATTTTGTGTATATAAATTATACCGTACAAGACATTCATACAGCTAACGGTATATTTTTAACATTTTCCAGAACCCTTTAGTACAATCGGAATGGCCTGTTTCTCTGAATCTTGTACAATCTCAAAAAGTCTCCGGCGCAGCTGCTGACCGTCGCCGTGAATCGCTCAATGTTTGGACAAAGACAAAAGATCTGTGGGAAAACCGAGTGGGAAAGAGATAGAGTATAAATCGTAAGGAAAGAAAAGAAACTACTCCTTCCCCAAGCAAGAAAGGGATACACGATCGGAAACCACAAGATGTCTCAATTCCACGACGTAAGCTCTGTGCGGTCCGATCAGACAAGACTTTAAAACTGTAGAATCTTGCACAGCATTCTTTTTGTTTATGTTCGGTGAAGTTATAAAGAAGATATGATTCGGGTGGTATCGTTTTGTCAATAAAAAATTACTTTCGGATTTTTTTTTTAAACTGAGGTTACTCTACCATAAAAAAACAACACTGTATATTTATTTTAAGCGCACTTATATTTTAATCACGTTTCCACTATTACTTCGGCAAGAATTATATTTTTTGTCAAAATTGCCCACTGATAATAAGTTCCTTCTGGCTGCAACGATCATTAGCTCGGAGCTAAATAAAAATTTCTCTTCTAGTAGAGTAAGTATGGCATGGCATGCGCCGCGTTGATGTCTCTATCGTCGGCGCCCGCGCCGCGCCGGTGCGCGTGCGGCCCCCCTCCCGCGCCGCCCCTTCGCTGCGCCTTAATTGCTTCATCTTGCATACGATCGACCAACTTCCACGTACACTACATTATAGTTATAGCTCACCACGAATTACAGCTGTTTTTGTTTTGTTTCCCTATTACAAAAGTGGGCTTTAGTTTAAAGTTTATTCGTGCTGGTTTTTTTTGGGGTATTGAATTGATTCTGTTAAAGAGTACTGCCGCTATAGGTTTTAGTGTTATAGGAAAAAATTATATATTACGTCGTAATCGTATGTATCTTGATAAGTTTTATGATATGAAGTGATCGATCATGTAAGGGAAAATTATTTTTAAATTGAGAAAGATTTTGCACAGTCGCTACAGGGGTGTGGACCACCGCGGGGCGGCGTTTACTGCCTTCTAGGAAGGCGCTACCTTCCCCGAATCGTCCCGTAAGCAACGGCGGGACAATTTGTGTGCATAGTGCATACAAATAATTTCCTGGTTATTACGGAATGGGTATGTATCCATTTTTGGAGTTTTATTATACTGATTTAACCGTGGAGTACATAGAAGTACCTATGTACTTTAATTAAACATGTATCTTTTACTACCACGTCAGTGGCAAACAAGCATACGGCCCGCCCGATTGTAAGCAGTCACCGTTGCCTATGGACGCCTGCCACTATAAGGGTGTTACATGCGCGTTGCCGACCCTTTAAAATCCTGTACACTCCTTTTTTGAAGAACCGCATACTGAAACCCCTTTATATTATTGCAACATTTTAGTGGTATAAGTTAGCCATTTAATTTAGGTTGAAAAGGTATCGTCTAAGATTTTTTATTAATTTTACATTTTTGCTACCTACCTATACACTTTTTAGATCCCATTAAAAATAAATAGTATTATTTGATATTGACGTGATTAATGATTATTAATATTATTAAGGGATGTTATTTTAAAAACTGCGGTTTAAATGGTAAATCGACTAACCACTAGACGGCGCTACGCTAGCGCTGCCGCGTTCCTTGACCATTGACATTCACAGAAAAACAATCACACGTGGTACAATATGACGGTAAGTTGTCTGCACGGTAATGCTCATGTTGTTGACGGTGTACCTTTTCAAGTTCTGAGAGAGCTAGTGCTGCATCAACCCAGCTAGTGCGGATATACAGATCGGCGCTGTGGCGCGCCTCGGCCGCGGAGGGGCTCTCACGCGTAGCAGGCACTATCCGAGGATTCGAAGGAGCCTCGGAATCGGGAGCCACCATGATCTCGGGGCCAGGCTTGTCACCAGTATCCTCATGAAGACGGCCGGAGTCCGTCTGGCGGCACACGCTGTCATATCACTCGCCGCCACATAACCATACACTTGTACACCGTAATTCGTCACTTTTATCTAGCACTGTACGGTTCGAAACATGGAACGGCACCGAGTTTCGTTACAATAGTAACGCACGCAACACACACGTGTAGACACTAGCGCGAGTCGAGCAACACTGACTATTTGTTGAGCCGCCATCATGATTCTGTAGGTTATGTTGCCGTTCTGGAGAACGAAAGCGAACGAGCGGAGGCGGAAACGCCCGAACCACTCGCTTGGGGACCACACACGTAATAGAGCTATCTCGCTCGCGCACTGAAGGGGTGGGAGGCTGGGAGAGAGGAGCAGAGGGTGGATGAAAAATAAACAGCTCTGACTGTCGACGGATCATTAACTGAAAATGCGGCAATCAACAACAGGCCCCGGTTAGAGAAAGTAATTAAACATTTTAATTTGATGACTAAATTTGTAGTTGTCAAATACTTTGTTTTAATTTCTTGGTGCAGACAGAAAGGCCTTTTTGAACGAGACAAGTGCTGCATGCACAGTTGACTGTCTAAAGTAATGTTTACGTGTACACAAAAGGTATTGCAAGTCCACAGTTATCACAAAGAGAGGGCGTATGCTAGCCACACATGCCTTCTGTATACAGATAATAAAGGCGGATCAAACATTCGGACGCACCATATCATTTTGTTTACAGAGTTTTCTCAGTAAAAAGTCGGGCGAGCGCCCCCGGCGGGGCGCGGCGGCCTGGCCCTTTGAAGTAACCGACATAAAACGCCGCCGGCAGTGATTTAACTAATGAATTTATATAGCGGGCGTGCCGAGTGCGTGTCGTCCATCGACTATCGTTCACCCCGGCCTCGAACACTTCTAGGCCCCAGAAACATCAAATGCCTCGCAGAAAACATCTTAAGTTCGCAAGAAACAGCATTGTAATTAAATGGTCCTTTGAGCCGGATACTTTTGTCTGCATTGGATTGCGCCTGTTGGGTAGGTACAATCATAAAGGTAGAAAACCAGTGTTGGTCAAGACTCAAGTCCTTTGAGTCCCCTGCTAGGACTCGACTCAGTTTTTCAGACTACTCATTAAGTCGAAACTTGAGTTTTTATCGAGACATGAGTGTTCTTTAAAGAGTACTCTAGAAAATTATCTTCAAAAGTTTTGTAAAACGCATTACATGAAATTCATGGGTTAGGCGCACATCATTCAATAACGCCTATATTTCTTAATGTATATTCAGATAAAACCTACCATAGTTTGGATGGACTCTTTATTAGTCTTTATCCGAAGGCTCGAGTCCTTTTAAATAGTTCTTTAAGCGCAGAGTCGCGTAAAAATGACTCGTTTTATCAAATTTAGACTCAACTTTCTACCAACTCTAACGAATACTAGCTAAAAGGTTGCTCGACAAAGAATTCATACCTATCTTGATCATTACATTCAAAACACGAATAAATAATAAATAAATAAATATTATAGGACATTCTTACACAGATTGACGAAGTCCCACGGTAAGCCCAAGGAGGCTTGTGTTATGGGTACTCAGACAACGATATAGGTATATAATATATAGTCATAGTCATAGTCATAGTTTTTTATTTGCTAGAATTATGGTACATTGTAGATTGTGGATATAAATTGGTAGTTCAACACAATTCACCACTTTAAAAAAAAACTTGCATGCAAAACTTTACACTATACATAGGTACATCTAGAACATTTTAGTACACATAGCACATAGAAGTGTCATCTTAAGACCTATTTAAATAAGTTAAAATACGTATTTACATTTTTTAAATGATCATATTGACATAAAACTGTAAATGAAATAAAACATGTCAAGCTTAAAGCGATTAAAATTAAAACAATTAAAATTTAAATTGTAGAAAATAGTAACATACAATTATAAATAAAACCAGTAGGTAAAATACCAGAATAAAAAAAAAACAATTAACATTTTTTGTCCATTTAATTCATTATTTAGGAGCATATGTCAAAATATTCTTTTATATTGTAAAAACATTTTTCCTTTAGCCAACACCGAAGCTTCACTAAAAACAACTTGTAAGGCATAGCTCTGATTTCTTGAGGTATATGATTATAAATTTTAATGGACATTATGTAGCAATTTTTACTATTTAAGGCTGTTTTTGACATAGGTTTCTTCACACGAAGTAAATCACGTGCACGCAAGTTTGGATTTTGAACCGGTTTGGAATATAAAAAAAAATAAAAAAATAAAAATAAAAAAAAGGTTAGAACTGCTTCCCTTACAGAAACGAAATGCTACAAAAAAAGTGGGTTAGGTTAGAACTGCGACCCTTACAGAAACTAAGTGCTACAAAAAAAGTGGGTTAGGTTAGGTTAGAACTGCGACCCTTACAGAAACGAAATGCTACTAGAAAAAAGTGTCGAAGTGGATTAATTAATTTAATGGAATAACAAGATGATAAATATTTGCACATTTTTAACCGACTAAGTAATTTGCTTTAATAGGATAGCAAAAATAAAAAATTTGGTTATAATTTCATATTAAAATGGAGGTCTAATTTTGGTAATCATTTACTATTTTTGGGTTTACAATGATTAGTTGGGAGTCATTTGCTTTAATAGGATAACAAGATTAAAAAAATTGGTTATAATTTCACATTAAAATGGAGTTCTAAGTTTGGTGATCGTTTAAAATTTTTGGGTTAAAAATGATTATTTTGGTGTTATTTGTTTTAAAAGGATAAAATATGGTACAAATTTGGAAATCATTTCTCATTAAATAGGAGTTCTTATTTTGGTGATCTTTCATTATTTTTGGTGGTAAAAACGAATTTTTTGGTGTTAAATTTTACTAAATCTGGTTGTTAAATACATGCCGATTTTATTCATATCTAAAAAACTGCGATTTCGTCACTCAATCACTCACTCATCAAAACCTTTAGGGTACTTCCTGAAGTCCTAGGAAGCTGAAATTTGGTATGTAAGATAGTCTTAGTACACAAACAACCAAAAAATCAAAAAATTGAAATTTTTAGCCCCTAAGAGGGTGAAAAGGGGGGTGGAATTTTGTATGGAAAATCAATAACCGCTCTACCGATTTAGTTAAAATTTGGTATGTAGATAGTTTTTGTTATTGGGAATGATATAGAATAGTTTTTAACCCCAAAATCACCCTGTAAGGGTGAAAAGGGGGTGGAAAAGGGCGTAATCAGTAAAAAGCATATTGTATAAAAGATGCCCCCAGATACGAAATTTCAGGATTTTTAATAGTAAATTACCCCTTTAAATTGGGGGATAGAAGATTGTCATAAGCAACTTACAAAAAGAAGTGAAATCCCACCAAAAACATTACATGTAAAATGTTGCCAAGACGAAACCATAAGGCTCGCACTGTCAAAAAGTTATCAGATTTTTTGTAGAGCTAAGCTTTTAACTCTACAGGCCCTAACTTCACAAACTCTACACCTTAGTTAACATATGTGGCTTGGCCGTTTTGTTACATACAAAATAATTTATAGTGAATACATTTTTCACCTTGCGCCTATGTGACAGTAGCGAAACGGCCAAGACACATATTTCGACTAAGGTGTAGAGTTTGTGATGTTAGGGCCTGTAGAGTTAGAAGCTTGGCTCTACAAAAGATCTGATAACTTTTTGACAGCGCGAGCCTTATGGTTTCGTCTTGGCAACATTTTACATGAAATGTTTTGGTGGGATTACACTTACTATACTTCTATCATAAACCAAATGGTTCCCTTGGAAACACGATCAATTGAAATCAATTGAACTTTTTCCACAACGCTACGCGCCTTGCGTGCCGTATGAGCCCACGTCAGTTTGACGAATGTGTCGACGATGAGGCAAAGTACCGCGGTACACCTCCTGAATCCACAACCGTTTTGGCAACACGCGTGCTGAATAAATTCTCCGAAACAATTAAAACGCATGCCAGATAGAGGTTGATTTTATCGTACACACATTTAAATATCGGCACCAGACACGGCTCGAAAATGAATCTTTATTTTTCTTTGTTTTCATTTAATGCGTATCCTACAATTCAATAAAAAAATATTTGCAGGAAAGTCGGAGCTAATTTGGCATTCCTTTTCTTCATGAGCCTCAGTAAAAGTACTCAGTTGACTGAAACAATTTTCCTACAACTAAATAACTATTCCTTGCGGTCCTTGCCACTATAGACACCAGCTGCGCCAGCCGAAGGAATATTGCTGTCAATCGATTTAAAATAGGAGACAGAATGCCCCGGAGATGCCACAGCCACAGAGGCCGTCAATAAAGTCCGCTAAGGGTGCACTAAATTCGGTTTGAACAATCGGATTAAGATCTCGAGCCACACCTGACGACATCTCGATTTCACGCGCTCCTTCTAAGAATTTTACTGATGGAGGTGTAAATGTCGCTATTGAAACTATTTCGCTTAAAGAAATGAATGCAGCGGCAGATAGATCGATCTATACCAACAAATATACGAAAGAAAATCTTTAAAAAAAACCAAACAATCATTTCATTTCGTAAGAATCGTAAGTCAGGTATAGAAATAGAAACTTTGGTCTCAATGGGTTCGTTTTAGTCGAACATTTTGACACTTCGGCCAAAACGCAGCAGGGTGCCACAGCCATATTCTAAGAAGCTTGCATGAGGTAAGCTCGGGCGCGGATGATTTGTTTGTAAACGTTAACATTTCAATTAAAAGGGGTATTCAAAAATAATGGTTCCTTATTAATCTTATTAAACATTTTGACGAAGAGATTGGAATTATTAAATTAAATAAAATAATTATTTATTTCAGAAGAATCCGCCATAGGATTGAAAACGATTGATCTGATTGCTTGTTTGAAACAGATGTTGAAAATTGCACGACTTGCAAGTACAAATTTGAAAATCTCCTGTATTACCATCATCGCAGCACCTTCTTGGTTCAGCGACGTTCACAGAAAATTTCAGGTTACATTCGGGTGATATGGCGACTGCAGCAGTGTTACTGTTGCAACACAAAACACAACGTTATCATTGCAGCGTTAAAGATATAGTTTATTATTCAAGTATGCATATTACAATGCGCTTATGAAAGTCAAATAAAGCTACGCCGGCTCTAGCCCTACACCTCTGCCTCGAGAAGATTCAAATTTGCCGCGTTGATGCGGTTGCGGACAATGTTACTGAAAATTTCCCTAATAAATGGAGTGATAGATTGAACATGATTATCATGATAGCAATACGGCAACGACTGTAATACAATTTATGAAGGAAATTGATCTCCCACCATTCCCCGCTGCCGCAATGCTGTACCATGCACTGACGATGCATCAGTAATGCTACGTACTGCAGTCGCAATCAGAATGTCACCTATATCGTTACCTATATAAAAGTCACCAAGTTTACACACTAGACCCTACTCATAGTGTTGTGTTCCTGCCAGTGAGTAAGGTTGCCAGTGCTCAACGAGCTCGGCAACGCGCATGCGCACGCACACATCTGGAGTTGCAGGCGTCCATAGGCTACGGAGACTGCTTACCATCGGGCGGGCTGAATGCTTGTTTGCCATCGACGAAGTATAAAAAAAAGTCCCGGGATTCGAAGATTATGATCATAGTACCTAATTTGGGAGCCCAATATTCGTTTAGAATAATTAGAGTTTACCATCGAGTGATCTATCAGCTTAATTATGCATAAAACCACACGCAACACCATAATGACTCGTATAATGTATTCGTTGTGAAGATGTAAATGTTTAGTTTTAACGCAAATTATGTTCGTAGCAAACATTATTATACAAGCGGCGTATAGACGTACAAACACTGATCACCTCGAAAAGTCGAACGTGAAGACGTTGATGAATTTATAGTGACAACTTTAGTGTGCCCGCTAGAATTTTAACCAATGATAAGTAACGAAGAATTTGCATTTTACTAGAATAACCAAATTAATTAAGAGGATAGTGGAGGACCGCTGACACAAATACACATACAAACGTAGTCCCCAATTTTCTCTCTTGATGGGAAGAAATTTGTAACTCCTATAATCCCTACTATCCTTATATCCTATATATTTAGGATATATATTTTTATTTCTTATTTATTTCCTGTCCTAGTATCTTCTATATAGTATCCTAGTATCTGTCAGTGACACTTTCCCACCACGAATAACAACCGTAATTGCAATTGTAGGGGCATTAGGGGCAAGTGTTGTGTACACTGACCGGTTTACCTGTGGGGTGTCCATTAATATCTTGTAAAATAAAATCCTGAACACAACGAATTACATGCATCCGTTTAATCTAGCTTTTATTTTAAAATATATTAATGGTGTCCTCAGGTACAACACTTGCCCCTACTCAATTGCTTCAACTTTTGATGCGACACTATCGATTTTTATTTATTTTTTAGAGTTCCGTACTCGATGGGTGACAAACTAAGCCTGCTTGTCTGTCCGTGGGTTGTATCTCGTTCATTTCATGATGCGGTCCATATTCCACCCTAACAAAGTCACTTCTAGGATTCTAAGTTCAGAGAGCCAAAGTTAACTCATTGATATGAGATACTCGCGTCAGCGCTGTCACCGCGCGGTTTTATTGGCTCCGTAAAGTATGCGCAAGAGAGGAATACAGAGAGCCTGGACTTTATCTAAAAAGGTGTACGATGTCGAGACCCTCAGGCCCCACAGCGAGTTCAAGGGGAAAACACAGTCGTTGTACTTTAAATATGATAATATACTCAATAGATATCATACATTAAATGGAAAGATTCACCGCTTCGGGCAAGGGCGGGCGGCGGGTAGAATATTCTTATGGGAGGTTTACAAAGTATGGTTTGCAAAGTCGGGATTGCCCAAAAGTAAGCCATCATCATCAATACATACACATCCATTATTATTCAAACAGGTCAGCAAATACGTCAGATCATAAAAATGTGTTTACAAGGTGTATGAATGGTAAAAACAATAAAATATACGCTTTGCAGGCGAAGCGGCGACCGGCGCGGGCGCCGCGGCGTCAGTGCGTAAATCAATTCGCTCAAGCATTTTAATTGCTTCTTCGGTTTCAGCGTGGTTCGCACCTACACGACATCTTGATAACAAGGCTATGTTATCACACACCCTTAAGTGCAGTATTAATTATCGCTGTAAACATCGCTGCTGGAGTGATTCTGTCTACGATAGGTACATATTTCTTTTTTTAATTAATTTTTTGTTAGGAAAACTTACAGCTAGAGTAATAAGTTAAGTAATGACATAGACACAGTGAGCCAATTACAAGTTTCCACAGATAGAAACTGCAAATGCGTGCGAAATTACAAATCTAATAATACTTACTTACTTTACTTATAACTAGCTGTTGCCCGCGACTTCGTACGCGTGGATTTGTATGTTGGTGGTTATAAATTTTACATGACTATGAGCATAGAACATTATGCAGCAAAAGATATCAGTAGGGACGGTTAATCATTTGTTAATAATTATACAACGTATGAAATTTGTCTTTCACAAACTACGAAGTTTCAAGCCCCTTACTGAAAAAAATTGTTCTCGATATAATCCCTCTCAACACTTAGATTTTCAAGTCCATTATTTTTAAAAAAAATTCGCTCCCAATGCAAACTTTATTAATACAAACTTTTCAAACACGGTGCAATTAGTTTTCGTCTATTTTAACATAATGCCATTTTACCAAGTTTCATGTTCCTAGCTTAAACGAAAACTTGTACCACATATAAACTTACATCCCCTTTTTAACCCCCTTAGGGATTGAATTATTAAGAACGTTGTAATAACTTTTATTGTAATATTATACAATGTCTTTCTAAGAAGTTTCAAAGCAATTGTAATGGATTCAAACTTTCAACTCCTTATTAACCCTGTTAGGGGATGAATTTTTAAAAACGCTGAAATTACTTTTCTTGTATTCTAATAATATGCCTTTATACAAAGATTCGAGTCCCGCACTCAAAAAAATGTTTGATCTCCATACATACTTTCAATCCCCTTTTCACCACCTTAGGGGATGAATTTTTAAAAACGCTGAAAGCAGTTTTCTTGTTTTTTAATATAATACTTTTTTGCAAAGTTTCAAGTTCCTAGCTTATAATAAAATTTGAACCACATGACAAACTTTCATCCCCTTTTTAACCCTCTTTAGGGGTTGAATTTCCAAAAACGCCGAAATATTTTTTTTTTGTAAGCGGCTATTATGCTTTTCTAAGAAGTTTCAAAGCATTTGTAATGGTTTCAAACTTTCAACCCCTTTAGGGGATGAATTTTTATAAACGCTGAAATTACTTTTCCTGTATTCTAATAGTATTATTTCTAATAGTTGTATTTTTCAAAATCGCTTCTTATCTCTTGTACACTTTATAAATGCAACCTGGTGTGCAAATTTCAACTTTCTAGCTTTTGTGGTTTCGCCTCTGCGATGATGAGTCAGTCAGGACACATGCATTTATATATATAGATTATATTTTGCTTATCTTGCTAGGCAGGGAGAATTGGTTTAAACAGTGAACGAGAAGAACAAAAGAGAGAAAAAAAACCGGCCAAGTGCGAGTCGGACTCGCGTTCCAAGGGTTCAGTACATTATAACGGAACGTTAGTGAACGAAACATGAAACGTTAGTGAAATGTCTTTAAAAAACCCGTAGGGGTCGAATCAAAAACTAAGTAATTAAGTCCGACTCACGCTTGACTGCACATTTCTAATAGGTTTTCCTGTGATCTATAGGTAAAGATCTATTTTTACACGACTGCCCAAAAACAGGAGTGTATTGTGTTTTTTTTTTTTAATTTTTGACATGATCATTTTTTGCCTATTTTCTTGAATAACTTCTAAACTGTTTATCCTAAAATTATAAAAAAAATATATTTGAGATTCTAATAATAATTCTCTTTTATTTGACACGCGATACAGTTTGAAAAACTTTATTTTTTAATTTTCTCTTTTACCGCCCAAAAATGGCCCCCGTGTTTAAAATTCATTTGTTTACGTTACATATCCGTCTTTGGGTCACAAACTTACATATGTATACCATCCTTTTGAGGTATGGAACCCTAAAAACAAGATTGAAATACATAAGTATTAACAGTTGGAGAAGTCTTTGGCTCATTAGTTTACGTATTGAACTAAAGCTATCACAGAACAGATCGATGAGATTATGATGTTTGCAAAGCTGATTGAAAGACCTAGCAGCTCTTAGAAGACAGGAGTTTTTCCTGTAATTAGTATGAACGAAGGGAATATGGAACGTTTTTTTGGTGCGAGAGGATATGCGATATAAAAAAACCGGGCAAGTGCGAGTCGGACAAGCACACGAAGGGTTCCGTACCATTACGCAAAAAACGGCAAAAAAAATCACGTTTGTCGTATGGGAGCCCCACTTAAATATTTATTTAATTCTGTTTTTAGTATTTGTTGTTATAGCGGCAACAGAAATACATCATCTGTGAAAACTTCAATTTCAACTGTCCTACCATCACGGTTCATGAGATACAGCCTGGTGAAAGACGGACAGACGGACAGACAGACGGACAGACAGAGAGCGGAGTCTTAGTAATAGGGTCCCGTTTTTGGTGCGTCGGGAGAACGCTGTAATTATCAATAGTTTTTTTTATAACATTATCATAATTTAATCTGTAACCAATATAACAAATTAATAAAAAATTAAAACTACCTATAAACTAAACAAAATAAAACTAAACTAACATTAAAATAAAACTATTTAAAATTAAACTAATATAGAAAAAAATACCCACCTATGAAAGGTCCCCCAAATCTGTCCCCTGCGGAAGGGTGCCCATGAGGCTGGCTACATTACCCAATAGGTTAGTGTTCTTATAGATAAATTAGTCTTACTATTTCAAATGTTCATTATTTATAATGAACATAATATAAGGTACAATTTATTTATCATATTATGTCCATTTACAAACTAAAAGAGAATAAACATAAGGTAAGTTGGGGTAAGACTAACATAGTTTATTTTGCTCGGGGCAAGACAAACAGTATGAGGATTCCATACAAGTGATAGTCTTACCCCATATTATCTTACATGTCTAGCCAATGCATACGTGTGAGCTGCAATCAGTTCGGGCAGCGGCCAAAATAAACGTTACCAAATTATTTACAATTTATCTCTAATAGCCGGCATCGTGGGTGGCCCGCCGCGAGCGCCTGCCTAATTGGATAAATTGCTGACTTAGACTTACGATAAACAGAATTAAACAAATTGTCGATCTTGCAACGTAATACTGTAAGTGTAACAGCAACTAGTCTGCTGCCAATCGGCTCGTCACTTCGTGCGGCTCCAGCTGAAATTAGTGCTTAGAGGGAGAAAATGCGAGCTCTCGTGATTGATGTGATTGCTGTTGTTACGAATAGGCTCACGCAATGCCTTCTTTTTGCATTGTTTTGAAACGATTGGAGACGTTAGGTACGCCAAATTGCTGTCACTCTTATCGTTTTTTTTAGCATTAGAGAAAAGGTAATTAAAAGACACGTCAAGATAGTTTACCTTTTTTTCTAATGCTAAAAAAACGAGGTATAGCAAGTCCATCATTTCATTAAGTAACTTGTATTGCACAAAACCTGTCACAAAATGCAAAATTCCATAAGATTTTCTATCGCCAGGCGAAATAGTGGTAAATCTTCGTCGTTCTGAGGGTTTTACCTATATAGGAGCAATCATCGCTTTATACAACGCGCTGGTTCGTAGTAGCCTCGAATGTAACGCACTCATCTTCTGGGCTCCGCACGAAACTAAATATCAGCTAATGGCGGAGCGTATTCAGAATGTTTATTCGATTTTTGTATTTAAGAAAGTATGGAGTAAGTATATCACGTTTATCCCCCTCATGTATCCAACGTTATTCGTCTTGGGCATGGTGGGTTACAATGAATTGCGGGCGCGCAGAGATTTATGTCTGGCAGCATACATATTCAAAATACTCAGAGGCAAAACTTGTAACAGCTAAGTTCTGAGTAGGTTGACTCTGTGTGTCCCGGATAGGTACGTCTGGCGTCGCCGCCGACCACGGCTGCTGGTGGAGCCGCGCGGACGCACGGACCTGCTCGGTAAGGCTCCGCTGACTCGAGCATTGCGCACCCTCAACTTAATAGCCGAAAATATTGTTCTATGAATGAGTTCACAAAGTCGGCATTATATGTTATATTAGGCATTATATATAACGATATATATATATTTAAGTAATAAACAAGATTGTTAGAATAGTAAAACATAGTTGTGAGGTAAATAAAATAAAAAAATTATATATATATACCACCATTATTATATATATATATATATATAATAATGGTGCGGGAAAACGTGCACAACATTATGGCTCGATTAGAACAATACTTATAAGAAGTCACAGCGGTTCGATACCGATCTGTCAGTGTCAAAAGTGTAATTTTTTTCAATTCTTTAACTGCGAGGAGGTAGCAACATAACGAAATAAAAACATAATCAGCTTGTTTTGACGATCAGAGCATTGTTATACGGACATTGTCCAAAACAATAAGCCTTCTGCGAAAGCTTTGTCACAAATAACATCATGTAACTTAAATACTCAGTAAGTAATCGATACATGTTTAATCTACGGCCCAATTCCATAGATATATAATAAAAAGAATTCCAATACACAATCATCCGAAAAAAATTACCCCACAAAAGGACCGCGGACACAAATCACGCGGTACTTTTTAGGGTTCCGTACCCAACCCAAAGGGTAAAAACGGCACCCTTCTTCTCTGTCCGTCTGTCCGTCTCTCCGTCTGCCTATCCGTCTGTC
The DNA here is from genome assembly GCF_947568885.1 of Cydia strobilella. Classification (NCBI taxonomy): domain Eukaryota; kingdom Metazoa; phylum Arthropoda; class Insecta; order Lepidoptera; family Tortricidae; genus Cydia; species Cydia strobilella. The sequence continues at coordinate 6,893,629 of NC_086043.1, read as the reverse complement.
TGTCAACAGGCTGTATCTCATATGAACCGTGATAGCTAGAGAGTTGAAATTTTCAGATGATGCCGCTATAACAACAAATCCAATTGGAAAAAAATTATGAATTGCATGAAATTATAAATTAGAATCGTAGTCTGTTATTAGTTTAGGTTTATAGTATCTTGTCTTGTACATAGTCAATTTAGTTAGTATAAAAACAATAATGAATTGAATGAATTGAGAATATTGCATGGGAATGAATTTAAGAAAGAATTGACTAGGTGGCTACAAGAACATTGCTTTTATACTATTAAGGACTATTTAAATTACAAATTGTACTATTAAAGTTTTACTTGACATAACGCTGACATATCAATCCATTTTATTTTATCTTAATTTTTTAATGTGCAATTTATAAGTATTTCTATTTTTAATTTTATTTGTAATGAATTGACGTTGTTGTATTAGGATTATTTAAATTATATGCATGTACCTGATGTACCCTACTTGTAAATGTAATTTACAAACGTTTTGCATGTTGGCTTTATGTCGACTGAATACTGACTCTAAAACTGTATTAAGACCTAATTGTAACGTATTCTGGCAAATAAACATTTCTATTCTATTCTATTCTAATATTTGTACGCCAATCATGGAAAAACAAGGAACGTCCAAATACAAAAATGCAACACCTGTAGGTATATACAGGGCGTCCCAAGACTATGAGACTTGAAGTAAAAAGTACCTTAAATATCCTATCTACGATATTTAAGGTACTTTCCCTTCGTGTCCCATAGTTTTAGGACGCCCTGTATACGCTTGTTTGATACAAATAAATATTCATTCATTCATACATACTAAAAAGTACGGATCCCTCGGTGGATAAATCCAACTCGCACTTTTAGGGTTCCGTAGCCAAATGGCAAAAAACGGAACCCTTATGGATCATGTCTGTCTATCTGTCCGTCCGTATGTCACAGCCACTTTTTCCGAAACTATAAGAACCATACTGTTGAAACTTGGTAAGTAGATGTATTCTGTGAACCGCATTAAGATTTTCACACAAAAATAGAAAAAAAAAACAATAAAATTTGGGGGTTCCCCATACTTAGAACTGAAACTCATTTTTTTTTTATCAAACCCATACGTGTGGGGTGTACCTATCAACGGATAGGTCTTCAAAAATGATATTGAGGTTTCTAATAAATATTTTTTCTAAACTGAATAGTTTGCGCGAGAGACGTCACTTCCAAAGTGGTAAAATGTGTGTCCCCCCCCCTGTAACTTCTAAAATAAGAGAATGATAAAACGAAAAGAAACGGCACGGTATGGCACGGCACGGTACGGTACGGTATGTGTGCAACACGAGAGCAAAGTTATTTTACATCTCGTGTTTTTGAGTCCCTCGCTACGCTCAAGATTCTATCTTAGAATCTTTCGCTTTCTCGGGACTCAAAATAAACACTCGCAAGAAAAACCAACTTTCCTCTCTTGTTGCACAAATAACTATACCATGAAAAATACAAACTTCCACCGACAATTGGTTTGAACGAGATCTAGTAAGTAGTTTTTTTTAATATGTCACAAATCGTAAACCGCAATTTACCTTTCATTCAATCAACTCAAATATAAAAACAACGAACTACAAAAACTTTTATAATACTTGCTGCTACGGAATCCTTCATGGGCGAGTCCGACTTGCACTTGGCCGCATTTTTTCCATTTCGTTTTGTTTGGAACGCACAAAGGTGAAGTTGTCAACAATGACGAAATTTGCAGTAAAAATATGCTAAAATAACAACGATTAAAAAAGGAAAAGGAAGGGAATATATTCTTTAGGTCAGTTCTTTGGATAGCATTACAGAATTTATGTAATCTGGTCGTATTTTCATGGTTTTGAATGAAATGTTTTGTTAGTACCAAAGAAGGGATGTCAAGGAACAAAAATGTTGGTGTGAGCGAGACGGTCGGGCGAATGAAAACAAAATGATATGTTTTTGAAATGTTAAACAAAGTTTGAATTGGCCTCTGTGAAAGCTTTTTTTTTTTTTTTTTTTTTTTAACGTTGGGGAAATGCGTTTACGCATGCCACCTGGTCCGGGGGAACCAGGAGGGATGACGGACTAACCAGAGGACTACCGTCTAAAACCACTAACGAGTGCCGAATCCGCCTTAGATGAGCCTCTGTGAAAGCCTGGAAATATTGCATACTTTTTTGACTTTATGCTGGAAATTTATTTAACTATCGAGAGAAAAATGCGTATGTTATTCTTCAATAACTTGTGCAGTTACTGGCAAAAAACTAGAAATGTCCAATAAATGTGCAGAACATTATTTGCGGTTTGTTTCCAAAATCTTGCTGCTATTCTGCAAATATAGTTCTTTGGGAGATAAATTAAACATGATCGAAACAACTACTGATAACCACAATTGTACACTTCTCTCGTTGTGGGGTTTTCTAGGTCATGAAAAACTTATAAAATAATAATTTGTTTCATTTTATCTATAATTTAAGTATATTATTGTCGGGAGAAATTCTGACCGTGTAGTCGTATAAGCTTCATAACCCATTCTACAAAGAATCTCTTATGTGAGAATTACTGTTTAAGTACTATAAAAGATTGAAAAAAAAAATGTTATTTCTCAAAAACGGGAACTGATATCAAGTTGTTATTTCGCAGACGGGTATTCAATATGATATAGAATTCACGTTCAATATGATAGACATATAGTGTGCATTTGACTTTATATTGACTCCACTAAAAAGTGGCTATGAATTCTTGAAAGAAAATTTGTAGCTATTTTTTAAAAACATAATTTAAAGATAATTTAATAGATTTTGTTTTCATACTCGTATTCCCACAATTAGAGGTGGAACGCGTTTATATATGTTGTCTTGCAAATAAAATCATATATTTATTAAGACCGCACATTCATAGCCTACATCCTAATGAGACGCCTTTACTTCCATCTAGTATGACGTTTATGCTTCATAAATTACGCAAATTGGTGCCATCAATTTGCTTTGCTGGTACAGAGTGAATAGGATCACAAACGCAGTTGATTCCTTTAACAAGTATCAATGGGAAAGCGTTGTGACCGTATAATGCTTGCTAGTAGCTACAACTCCTCTGTGGGTGGTCTGACGTCTCTATGCGGCTGTTCGGACTATGAGCACGCATCTTAATATCCTTATAATTCACTACATCTGCCACTTTACCCCACGCCGTAGGGTCGCCATCGTGTGGCGTCAAGAGGTCAGCATATTCCTGATAAGCGTAAAAGTGCGAGGGGAATGATATTTTATGTTAGGGTTATTTTAACATTAACATACGCATTGGATTCATCCCAGTTGTAAAGTAGTCGCTAACTGTAGGTACCCTAATACTCCTTACCTCAAGTAGACATTTTTTATCTACAAAATTTAAAATCGTCGCAGATCTATATTGTACAATTATTATTATCTAGTTATTAATTTCGTTTACGTAGTACCACTGTATATATCTTGTATGTAAATAAATGTTTTCAATAAAAAATATTGTACAATCATATGCTAAAAGTCATAAAATAATGTTAATGACTTAAGTTAAAAATATATATGATAAAAATTATAAGGTATGGGGCACTTTATATGAAAAGGGACCTTATTGTCGATGGCGCTTACGCCGCACAGCGTCGCGCGGCATTGTATTTTTATCGGAGCATCGTTTATAATGGCGTAAGCCCCATCGACAATAAGGTCCCTTTTTATAGAAAATACCACATATTATATGTATTCGGGTAATTCCAAAAGGAAAAAAAAAACATTTAAAAAGTGGCGGATAATTCCGAAAAGGGACTTTTGTTGCAACGGAATATGAGTGTTTTTTAAATTATTTTCGGGATTACCCAATTTCCGAAGTTACCCGAATACATCTTACTTTCTGAGTTGAACAATTATAAAAATAATTTAAACCTAAATAAATAACACAGAGAACAGAGAGACCTACCCTAAGATATCTAAAAAACCTCAGAGTCATGGCAACCCTACGATATCCATAATGCAAGCTGATATTAACCTTAATGATGAAGAAACAGTTTTTGTCGTGTACTTAATTAATAGTTAATGCTGGCGATGTCCGTAACGTGGCATAGTGGATTATTTTAATCAGTGCCTGAGACGAGCATGTCACGTTGGGAACCGGACGCGAGCTGGACAGCCGCATATCATTTAGAAAATTCTAGGAACATGCTCTTAAAGTCATAATAGGACCAATTATATACCTATTATTTCAACGTAAATCGCCTTTGGGTAAAAACAATAGGACACCCACACCCACAGTACGCACAGTATGCTGTGGAGTATCCTTGGATAGGCCTTTCAATCAAAACGAATAGGTGTCTTGTAGAACCATTTATTGATAAAATGTAATTTGAACCATGTGTCCAAAAAATGTGGAAAAAAACTCATGGAAAAAAGTTTAGTAAAGATTTTCAATGAAAACTATAGCGATTATAATCGGTTAAGCCGTCAAAGTGAAAAAAACACCACTTTACTTGTAGGGTACCCTAAAATAATTATATATAGAGTTAGACCAAGACGAGTCTGCAACGATTTTGATAGCACCGATTTTTTTACCGAATTAATACTTTAATTTTTCTATATTACTTTAATTTTTTAAGTAGTTTTATTTTAATGTTAGTTTAGTTTTAATTTGTTTAGTTAATATGTAGTTTTAATGTTTTTTTTATGTTTAAAAGTAATGTTAATCCGATGTTTTGAACTTTTATTACACTTTTATAATATACTAGCTTTTGCCCGCGACTTCGTCTGCGTGGAATTAGTAATTTGGATTCTTAAACAAATCTGCTTTTAAATCCATCCTTTTTTCATCCCCAAATTGGTCCACACTATACATTTCCACCCCAATTTTTACACCCTTAAGGGATGATTTCGGGGATAAAAGTTATTTCATATCCTTTCCCACAGCTCAAACTATCCCCATAATAAGTTTTATCTAAATCGGTTCAGCGGTTATTGATTCCCCATACAAATTTCCACCCCCTTTTCATCCCCTTGAGGGGTGACCTCTGGGATAAAAAGTATCCTATGTCCTTCCCCGGGACTCAAACTATCTGTATACCAAATTTCATCTATTTAAATCGGTTCAGCGGTTTAAGCGTGAAGAGGTAACACACAGACAGACAGACAGACAGACTTTCGCATTTATAATTAGTATGGATATAAGTATGGATGTAACATCGAAATAATATCCGCATATTTTAATTATTATTAAACGAAACGAAATAAACATTAATATATAAAAAATACAGTTTGAGTCTCACAGGGTTTTCTGGCTAAATTAAAATTAGTTGAAAAGTTAATTAAATTATAAATGTCGTTCTGTCAGTTGCAGTTTTGGCAGCATATAACCCTTGCACAATCTCTATTCAACTACGAACTATTTGAAATTATTAAAGATAGAGAAAACCCTTTACAACACAATAAGACCTTTACAGTACATATGGTGCTACTTTACCGCACTAGTGCTTTAATAGTTACGTTATGTTGGCAAATTACGTAACTATGCCAAAAATTTAAACTGCCATATTTACTGTAAAACGTTTTACGATATATGTGCGAATAGGTATAAGTATCGGCGCTGATCTTCCGGCGAGTCCATTTGTGGGCCACGATCGCAGCTGTACGGCACAGCCTCGTAAAATTGAACGCATCCAGTTGCGGCGACTGACAGCGCCGTTGGAGCTACGGGTATGATAGATAACCTAAAAAGACCTTGCCGTACAGGGTGCTGAATATAACAATTAAGAATATTGGAATTTTAAGCATGAAACACATTAATTAGCCGTGAAAACATTACAGATATTCGGATACAAACATACAACATATATAAATAAGCGATTAACATGTACAAAAGTTACCAAAATTTTCATATTTTATGAAATAAAACTATGAAAACGGATTATATCGCGTATATTGAATTTATAATACATCCCGACGTTTCGAACTCTTTACAGCGTCCGTGGTCAACTGACTGGTGGTGGGTGACTCGGGTGTCACCCGTTGACCACGGACGCTGTAAAGAGTTCGAAACGTCGGGATGTATTATAAATTCAATATACGCGATATAATCCGTTTTCATAGTTTTATTTCATGAGTAACTATCGCGGTAACCGAAGACAATATTATTTTCATATTTTAATTAATAAATAATTTTAAAATTACTATGCAGTTTCCTAAAATATGTGTTTTTTCATAAATATTGCAATTAAATGTTTTTCGCTAAGTATAGATTATTATGACCAGACATGCAGTCTCCGATTGAAAGTAAGTTCTAAGGAAAAAATCTTGGCCATACGTACTGAATATGCAAATATGCGTCTTTTTGGTTTCCTCGTATTCGATATAAAAAGTAGATTGTTTAACTCGGGTGAAAGGCACCAAGCATCATTTCATCCCATTGTTAATAACGGAAGGGTAACTACGGAACCCTACACTGATCATGGCCTGACATGCTCTTGGCCGGTTTTATTTTGTTATAGTATAGTATAGTCAATATTTTCTGAAATGATCGCTCGGTAAGAAAAAAAAATGTCCACCAACAACAACCAACTTTAGAACCATGGATTCTCGTTTTAATTGATCCATGTCATCGTGTACGTCACGCTAACCAATGAGATAAAATCATCGCCACCGGCTTCCAAGCTGCCGGGTGAGCTACCCGGCCATTACCTAAAACCCGTGCTCCGTAACAAAAGCTCTTATAAATAAAAACATAAACAACCATATGGAGCAATAAATTTGTTTATTGTACAATAAAAATAATGCAGCAAGCGTGTTGGGTGGTCCACAGCACAAAAAGCAGGCAAGGCCCGTCGGTATTCGCCATCTACCAAAGAAAAGTAACAACAACATTTCGAGTCCATACAGCGATAAGTCATTTTACTTTCGAGTGTAGCATAGACGTGTCCTCGCCCGTGGGGCGCTCTGTCCGCGCCGCGATCAAAATCATCACAAAATATTTTTTTAATTAAACTGTCGCGAGAATGGGTAATTTGTCTGTAGGAAAATAATTTCCGCTGCTCAGTGCGGCAAGGGGCAAGGGCTTGAATGAGCGTCGCATATCCATCATCTGTGCGAGCCATTATAGACAGATTAATTTTGAGTTGATACGATAATAATACGGTACCTACACTACACATTAAAATTATCTGTAAACACTGAAATCGGGATACTGGGTAACTACGTAATTGATACTGTTGCAATAAGAAATCGGAGATCCAGATGTAATGACTTACCAACTAACTTTTTAGCAGTTTATCGTATCGCAGACAACGATTCGGAGTATTTCGGAGACTTATCATTTGATAGACTAACTTTCGGTGGACACATTTTTTCCATCCGTTGGTCTTATGGCATCACTAGGTATTTATACATAGTAGTGTCATGATTTATTTATGTTAACATTTAAGATAGCAGTTAAATAATAATTCTACTGTGGCAACATTAGTACGTTACCCCGATTAATACAGGGGTAGCTGGGAAAGTAACATTATACTGTTGGCAACACGGTAGTTTTAGCAAATGGTGGGGCACGGAGTAACGGGGACAGACTCGTTCACTTGGGTTGAGGCGGTCAAAGAGGACGCACCGCAAAGGACTGGTTAAGTCACAGTACCTGTAAGTACCTCCATTGTTGTGTCGGTAATAATTTAGAGTAACCATGCAAGAAGCTTCACAGTAGTAAGGTAGCCTAATAATCAGTACCGAGCGATTTTGGCAATTCAATGGGGTTTTAACTACTGACAGTCTGACATGGCAAACTATACCTATATGTATAATATTCATTTGTTTCTGCTTTGACAATAGGTGTGTCTAACCGACCTTAATGAGAACTACACGACGCGGGAGTAGAAAGATTTTTGTATAAATACGTCAGAACTCTTTCTTGTTAGTTTTGCATGGCTTGGCTTGTCGTTTCTGGCACGTCACTGGCCTCTAACAAGGCTTACTTCTTATAATAAATCCAAATAGGTAAGGTATTTATTCTACGAGATACATATCTAGTATGTTTTTTAGCCAAAACTTGTCCAGTTAATCATGAATACCGACCGACGAAAGACCGGCCTGGCCTAGTGGGTAGTGACCCTGCCTATGAAGCCGATGGTCCTGGGTTCGAATCCCGGTAAGGGCATTTAAAGGTATAAGATAGGTACCTAATAAACTGATGAAAAACTCAGCTAAAGGTTGATTTACGTGTTCGCCTACTCACTCACTCTTCCACGACGACTTCCCATCCCAGCACATGAAATTCTACCAAACGTTACTCCTCTAAAATGGCACAAAATGGAGTGTACTTGTAAGTGTAATAGTGTAATGATATATGTAAGTACTTATCAATTGAAGCGTAGTAAAATGTATTGCTAATAGTATATATAATAAATCATTATATTGGCAATTAAATTTGTCTTTTATGTCTGTCTTTTGAAACATGAAAATATTGTATAAATTTAGTTTTTTACTAGGTACTTTTATTTTGCCCTCGGAGTAATGCGGCCGGCCCAGCGGGCGCGGCGTCAAGTGCGGCTGACAGAACTCGTCGGAACAATCGAGGCATTGTTTTGTTCCGACCACGCATTAATTAAATAATAGTTGTCGTTCCACTTAATGGCTTAATTTCAAGCTCGCTGCGCCACATGCGGCACTGCGCGGGCGAGGTTTCAGCCCGTTGAACTCTAATGTATGTATAAGTACTTCTACAAAAAAAGGTATTTAAAACAAGTAAATTGACACAAAATATGGGGCAGCTACAGTTCAAAAATACGGCTAATGATATCCTTCGGATAAAGAACGGTTTTGTTTCTTCTCTCTGCTGATATACATAATATACATATTTGTAAATTGAATGAATAGCTTGTATTTTTATGGGGAACCTCAACTCCTTATTTGACTGACGCTGAAGAAAAAGTTTGGCCGTAAGCCGTAAGTGGAAGTAAGTGAGTTGGTTCAGTATTTTAATTTGTTATTAAATATACTAATATATTATTCTGTAGGTATTTAACTGTATGTAGAAAGAAAAGAAGCAAAGAGAAACAAATTGCAAAGATAATACCTATTTCACCCGTCACCCGTTGACCACGAACGCTGTAAAGGGTTCGAAACGTCGGGATGTATTATAAATTCAATATACGCGATATAATCCATTTTCATAGTTTTATTTCATGAGTAACTATCGCGGTAACCGAAGACAATATTAAATACCTATTTTATTTTTGTTATGTTATAATTGTTAATACTTTTTTAAATAAATTATTTGTATTTGTTATATAAAGGTACTTTTAGTTGTAAAATAATAGTTGGATGACCAAACACTACTCAGGACTTTTTTCTTAATTAAAACATACGTTTCCCCTTGTAACTATTGATTTACTGTATAGGAAACTGAAATTATCAAAAATCTCCAGCTACTCTCGAGGCCGATCGTACTTCAAAATGTCTATAATGGTCGTCGAAGCATGTTCGACAGGCCCATTATCCTTCTCCACTCCTCCTTCCGGAGTCTCGTTTCCTTCCCGAACAAATAAACCAGTCTGTAAATCAAACAGAACTCAACCTCAATTGGTCGAAAACGCAACCGCAAAGGAAATATAATAGAACGAAATTGCACATTTCGAAACAGGACTTCCGAGAAGGGCGCAAAAAGTTAAAAATCGGACAAGTGCGAGTCGGACTCGCCCACCGAGGGCTCCGTACAAATTAAACTTTTTTTTGTTTTACAAACTAATAGTTTTCAGATTTTTCCCTTTGTAGTGTAAGACGATATTACTTGCCAAATTTAGTAGTTCTTCGTCAACGGGAAGTATAATACTTACCCTTTAAATTTTGATTCCCTTGAGTGTCGAAATTTACGTTTTTTACGACATAAACGGTTGTATCTTTTTTTACGTTAAACTAGAAGTGTAATTTTTTTCACAGCTCCAAGGGACTGTAGATTAGAGTTATATGGTTTTAATTTCAACTCTATATACTCCATGCGTTCCCGAGATAAAGGGTCTTGACAGATAGACGGACGGACGGACAACAAAATGATCCTATAAGGGTTCCGTTTTTCCTTTTGAGGTACGGAACCCTAAAAATCGCCGGAAACGCGTTCCTTCGTAATCGCACGTCTAAATTGTGTGCTAATGTCTCAATAGACGGCATATTGATGGTGCGATTCGGCACGGCGTTCCGCTTCTCGGTAGCCGCGGTGAGATGAAAGCGCTGAGACAGCGCCTGGCTGCCACGCCTGGCGCCCGGCCCTCGAGCTCTGGATCCTGTCTTCATTTAATCCAAAACGAATGCTCCAATTATACACTGGGCTGCACTGATCACTTGATCAGGCAGTAAAAGGAATTTGTTTCAGCCTGATCTTAGGTATATTATATAGTATTCAAACATTTCAAACCACACTGCCGATTCAAAACATAATGCTTAGATTACATAGATACTTAAACGAACTTCTTAGTTATTCTAAAAAAAATAAGTATAGGAGGAAAATACGTTGCACGAGGACGGAAGTAAGGAAAATTTTCAAGCTTATCAAACAACCGTCTACGGAGCATTTTCTGTGGTTACTCTATATCATAGAGTAACTTATAATAGAGCGGTACTGTCATAGTAAATTTTGTAACCCCAGTAAATTCACTGCCATCTGTCGACACACTTTAAAACTAAAAATGAAGATTTATAAAAATACGATAGAATGTATTTAAATGTAGATAAATGATTTTTTTTATTTGCATTAATTATTTTTATGATTTTGATCCATGTTCTTTCACTGATATGCGTTAAAATTGTTAAATAGCAAACGAAACCGTCAACGCCATCTATACGACTGTAGGCCAAAACTAGTAGCGCCCTCTGAACGAGAATCAAATTTTCTTGATTTTCGAGGCACGTTTTTTCCTTAGACTGTATCTATCTATTACGGAGTTATATCTATCTTTGTCTGTATGTACAAAAATAATATTTTGAGTAGATAGAAAAATCAACACTATTTATGATTGCTACTAATTTAGTTTAATTTTGTATGGCAATATTGAACAATCAATTTTTTAAAATATAAAATAAAAAAATATAATAAAATAAAATCCCAATTAATATTATTATTATTATAATATAACAATATATATAAAATTTGGAATATTTAACAATATTAAAATACAAGAAAAATCACTCACAACTCACAACACTCATCACCAGATCACCACTGGAGGGCTTCGTCACTTTTTATTTAATATGCCTATGACATCTATTAGTGACATTATGACAGTTTAGAAAACACAAATCAAAATATTTGATAATAATAATTCAGTAATGTTCCCAAAGTTGAACGTCAATAGTACGATGAGAAAAAAACAATTCTCAAATTATTTCAGGTAGGAATTTAACAGATGTAGAAAGGGCTATTAGATTACTAAGGGAAAGCAACACAGCTCTTCCAAGTTCCAATGTACTGCAGTAGGAGAGGACAACTTTTTTTAAAAGTCCATCAATGCGAATTTGACTGTAAACATAATTATCAAATGTTCCATTACTGAATCGTTCGATCTACATGTGTAAAAATATTAAATTAAATATGATTTTTGTTACTAGATGAACTACACTGCATCGGAGATCGTATCACTCTAAGTAGGTATCAAATCCTCAGAGAATAATAGCAGCTCCTTAGGCGACTAAAACTTATCTCAGAAGTCTAAGAACAGCATGCACAACCAATGAAACACATCTCTCACCATAAACGGTCCCAACACCAGCCTCCATTCTATCGTGGGTAAAATTTTTATTTTATTTTCTGTATCAACTATGCTGAAAGCAGAACACTGGCATATTTAATGCTTTTTTAAACTATTGTTTTGTCATAGTTACTAGTTCTCTACACTAAGAGAAATTAAAATAGGTCACATTGTAAGAGAATAAGTACACACTGAGGAAGTGTTGACGTTGCAATGCAAGGGATGGTAATGATGAGCGCCAATGTACAGTCGCCATCAGATATATCGGAGCAGCCAAGGTGCTCACAAATATCTGAACACGCCTCTATTGTCAAGGCGCTAGGTGCGTGTTCAGATATTTTTGAGCACCTCGGCCGCTCCGATATATCTGATGGCGACTGTACTAGCTGAGGACGCAACCAGGATATTATAAACGCTAAGATGAGACCTCTCTCATACTAGTATTCCCATACTTGTTCATTTAAAACTGTGAATGTGATTATGATCAATTATCATACCGGTTTCATTTAGAATCAATCGCAATAATAATGTCTTCATTTACGACGGCGATTAAACGACATTATTATCGTTCGGTTTGTTTGTCTAATTAATGGAAATAAAATAAGTCATCACGCAAGAGTTATGGTAAGTACATTAGGGTGATTCAGAATTCGTTGGTGGTTTACGACCTCCCGACCGAGTTTCTGTTAATGAGAACACGTTCTCGGAAAGCCTAAAAAGGAATCGGGAATAAAATATATTGGAATAATTAGTCAGGTTTGGTTTGATGCGCCATATTTGTATCTTGACCGCAAGTGATTTGCCTAACTGGTATGATAAATATTTTGACAAGGGAAATATATCTTGCCTTTTGGGTTGGAAATTGTTTAGGCATGCGTATTACGTATTACATAGCTAGTAGGTATAGCTCCATCTCATTTTCTTTCATGAATATTTTCTAATACCTAATTAAAAACTATTCGCGTCTTGTTGTAAGTAATCGTTGTTTTTCTCCGATTTGCTCGGAAAACATTTGCCATGATGTTTTGGGTCGAATTTTCCGATCTAAGTTCTCTTGCGTAGTACAAGTTTTCTTCAGTTTACTGGGACTGTAGGTATATCAACAAATTAATAGTTCAGATAAGTGGGTACCAAGTAACATCTTAAGAACCCTAAACAAAAGTCAACTGTGTCAACAATGACCTATAGAGTTTTCATGATAGTTATTAGCGAGCAACATTGTGCAGCGATCAACGGTGCCATTCATTGCCGATCAAAATGATCGAGCGGCGCGGAGCGCTGCAAAATTCGGCAGCGCTCGCGCACGCGCGCCCACCAGGTGTTCCGCAACTGCGGTTTGCTTTTTAGAATTGTTATATTTGTATTTAATGTATCGTAAATTACGAGTACTTAATAATTATAATTGTAATGCATTGCATATCGACCCGCTAACGAAATCAAACGGCTAAAGAGTGATGATTATAAAATGTTGCCTATATGTATAACATTACATTGACTGTTGTGCTAAGCACATTACGTACAGTACCGGCCAATAATATATCATCTTTGAGTGTTTTTGTATGAGCTTGTATAGAGTAAAAAATATAGGTTAGTTTGTAGATTGCATATTTTACTAGTCATTTTATACAAATATATGATGAATAATGCAATGAAATACTGTAAATTACAATAGGATACTCAGCATATTACTAAAAAACCTCTAGTAAAAAATGAAGTTAACAATACATTTAAAAAAAAACTTTTATGAAAAAACCATTACATTACACGTGCGAATAAAGTATGTACACGATGAAACCCTGCCATGCATGATCTGGTATATATTTTTTCTCAAAAATGGACGGCAAAGTCGACGTTGCCGGTTAAAAAGTAGGTCGCGAAGTGCGTAGTTTATGGTCAGTCAAAACATTAAAAAGTTAAAAACATTGCAGTCTCGATTTCGGGACTGCAATGTTACATACAAATTCCATTATTTGTCGAGTTCCAAACTTTTTAAAAGTTAAAGTGGCAATTATCAAATGAAGGCATAGGTCCATTAAACAGCCAAACAGATGATCAGTACTTATTATTTAGGTGTCTCAAATAGGTTGGCGTATTTTTAGCAGAAAAATACACTTCTATTTTTTATAAAAAAAAAAAAGGCGGCAAAGCAAATCTTTTTACTTTTTTCTGTGAAAATATATACATAATAACGTTGCTTCTGTAAAATATTTCTATTATATTTGTGTTTATTGCGCAATTTTTGAGAAAAGCACTATATGTGACTCGGCTGGAAGGCTACTTGCTGGCTTCGGATTAATTTAAACGGACTCCCAAGGTCGTTCCTCAGCCAGCAAGTAGCTACTTCCGAGCCTCGACAATAATGTACTATTACCGAATGCACATACCTATTCAAGCAGTTCTTTAATTTTAATAATTTGTAATTATTGTAGTTTATAATAAAAATGCAATCATATTACAATGAATGGGTTTTTTGATAATCTTCACTCGCTTCGTACTACAATGCCACAATTGTATGTATATTTTTATAAGCTGTTTTATGTTCATTAGAAATATTAGAATGTCATCTTTAAAAAAACATACTTTTTACGTGATAACGTCTTATAAATCGATTAACACCGGTAGCATGCATGAAAAAGTGTAACGTTGTGGACAGATCTCCATGGTAACGTTACGGCATTTTCATCAATGTTTTCTTATGTCGTTATCACGCAAAATGATCGTCCGTAAACCGAATTTACAGACAACCGTTTTTTGTAACTTTTCTATTTGAGGTAGTAGGTCAGGAAAACTTTCCACTCCAAGCACTGAAATTTGTTTTTATATGGCAGGCATTTTTTGGTCAATAAGTCAAATTCACTTCAGAACTATCTCAATCTGAACACTATCGGAAAAATGTTAAGTATTGCGAAAAAAGTAAATGTAATAAGGTATAACTAATATATAACAGCCAATGTGGGAGCACCATGACTCAACATCATATTATTGTCCGAGCAGGCGCGAGCACTTCGGCTTTGACATTAATATTTTCGAATGTCTGCTTGTCTCGTTAAATTTTGTTAGTATGTTCGATAATTATATGGATGTTTTCGTCTATACCGTTTTTTTTAATACGGAGTTTTTTAATTTGATACGGGTTACGGCAACTTCAAAACTTTATTCCGAACTGCGGGCTATGAAAGGTTGTAAAGTCATCACAGAATAATAAAAGCAAGTAGGTAAGGATATTGTTAATATTATGTCCACCTTTCCCAAACCGATGTAGAGAGCATATTGCTTGAATAAGAAACATCTACTTATAACATTTTGTTACCTATGTTTCAATGCCTATTATCATTGTTAGGGACCATAGAGTAACTTATACTAGAGCGGTACTGTCATAGTAAATTTTGTAACCCCAGTAAATTCACTGCCATCTGTCGACACACTTTAAAACTAAAAATAAATATTTATAAAAATACGATAAAATGTATTTAAATATGGATAAATGATTTTTTTATTTGCATTATTTATTTTTATGATTTTGAATCATGTTCTTTCACTGATATGCGTTAAAATTGTTAAATAACAAACGAAACCGTCAACGCCATCTATACGACAGTAGGCCAAAGCTAGTAGCGCCCTCTGAACGAGAATCAAATTTTCTTGATTTTCGAGGCACGTTTTTTCCTTAGACTGTAAGTATCCATCTATTACGGAGTTATATCTATCTTTGTTAGGGACCTATCCCAGTGGGACTAATCGTAATCATCTGATCGCCCTTTAATCATTTATCATTTGGCACCATGTCTGTCAAAATTGAGTCCTCACATGAATGTAAGTGTAAGACAGGCGATAAAAGCGCCACCAGCCTATGCATAAGGAAAATGAAGCAGATAAGTGTAGTTTAGGGTACCTATCGAGGCAGAAGAATTTTTATACAATTTTAAACAGGTGACAGAAATAATCAAATTCTGGGAGGGCTTATAGCAGATCACATTTTTTTTTCAATTGTGTTCATAAAACAAATCTGTAAATGCTACAAAGCGGTTTTACATGAATTTTACAGCTATACTGGGCTGAATGTGAACAGTGAGTAAGTTTACATGACAAAACCACATATTATTCTAGTTCTAAATTTAAATTAGAACAACCAACACAGTTGGTCCTATTTTTTCCAAGTATAACCTACCTATAAGGAAACTCGACTTTTTAAAGTACGAGTTTGTATGTATGGTTTAAAGTCTTTAAACAGGGCATGTAAATTTGTTGAAAATTTAATTGATTTTGCTCAGAAATACGAGTATAACCTTACCATGCTTATGTAGAACAAGTGATTTATTATATTATGTATATTTTATAGCAATAATATAAAACGCAACGTAATAAATTTAATGCTTTATTCACAATACTCAGTTTTACTGCATTACGTACCTACTTATCAAGGACCATTAACATTTAAACATGAATGATGTGTCTCGGACCCTGGCCTACGACTCAGTTGTCTTCTTGACCTTTTGCCCACACATTAATCCCTTCAAATGCGCGATTATCCAATTTTATCACACTTACCACACACATTGGTGATTACTAAAGTTCCTTCTAACCGAAATGAATCACCTGTCACTCCACGTTGCCGATAGGGCAATGCAGTCAATGTAGGATTGTAGGGGCTTTGAAATATGAACATATGTAGCATAGTGTTATGTTGTGTTGTGTTCAAGCTCAAACTAAACATTGTTCTTGTTGTATATGTAAGGAGGTTTTGCGGCAATAATAGATAGACACACAACATACTTTAATTTCACGTTGAATGCAACCGCATAGGTAAGTTTTAATATGAAGCAGGATGGCTTGAATCGTTTGACTTATCGTATAATCAGATCGTCTGTCGGAGATGTCAATCACAGTGTCATATCGATGAGCAGTCGACAGCGGGCGGCGGCAGGCGGCACGGCATGCCGCGGTAGCTAGTTCGCCACAAGGCCCGATTGCGATAGTGGTGAAGCCGCGGGCCGCGAATGCGGCGCCCCTGCCACGTGGGTGGGCGACGCGTGTGGCCGCGCGCTGGGTGGGCCACTACTGCTCGCACGCACGCACACAGCCACGCGCACAAACACAACCGCGCCACGCGCAAATAAACACAATAATCAACTAACGATACTTTACTCCGTCACCGGATAGAGCAATCGCTCGGGGAGATTATTGCAGGAATCGCGGCAAGTGACACGCGCGAGTCGCTCGCGCAGCGCCGCCCGCGCCTGGTCGAGCATTCCCATCTCTTACCAAGCGTAGACGAGTCCAATGCTCAGACCATCCGACGAAACGAAAGCCTCGAGATCCCTAACAACTACTCGTGAACGGAGATCATACTTATACTGGTTCGCCTTTCGTTTCGCTTGTGGTCTTTAAATAACATCCGCGCGTAGCCCACACTGCCCTCCGCTAGCTCACTGGCTTGCTCAATGACGGTCATTTACTAATCCGATTACATACACTATTTTATGTCCAAGCGACGACCAGTTTTTATAGACCGTTAATCCAAATATGCTTTAATCTCAAGCAAATACAAGCAGTATTTACAGTACAGCCATGCTTATAAATAAAGAGCTTACTTACTTACTTACTTATACTATAAACATAGAGTAACTTATACTAGAGCGGTACTGTCATAGTAAATTTTGTAACCCCAGTAAATTCACTGCCATCTGTCGACACACTTTAAAACTAAAAATGAAGATTTATAAAAGTACGATAAAATGTATTTAAATATGGATATAGTACATTTCGATGCTAGTGCGGAAAGTATGTCATCACTTCACGAGTACCGAGATATCTTGCCACGAGCTATAGGCGAGTGGCAATACTCGGGACGAGTGAAGAATGATATTTCCGCACGTGTATTGAACGACGTTTTTTAATACAGTTGCGAAAAAATAAGAAAAGCAACAAGTAAGGAACAGAATTCGAAACTTTTATATTATTAATTCTGTGACATCATTGACATTGACATTATGAAGAAGTGTTTTTCTAGCTTTTATTCGACTAGAATAGATTTTGTTATTATTATTGAACCCACTTTTTCAAATGCATGTTCTATAAGACAAAAACAATTGTAAATATTAAAACATTGTACTATTATTACCTAAATATCGTTATTTATGATTATTTGTGTATCGTATATTTATAAAAACAATATCGAATGTTGCCTTTGGAAACTTAAAACATTCTTGCAGTAAGAAAATACACCTCTTCTTTGACAAGCGTTCCGTTCCATTCAGACAACTTATTAAGAACGGTTTTTCAACATTAAAAAATAAACGTGTTATAATACTTATAATGATGAAGAGGTAAGTAATAAAATATGAAATATGCATATTTTTCGTATTCTTACATTAACAGTTGGTTTTTATGTTGATTACGACGTTAAAAGGAAACTAATATTAACACTCATCAATAAGTAGTCATGAATTGGAACAAGTAAAAATTTAAAAAAATTGGAAAAGTAATAAGCACTAGTTCGCGAAAACCAACTTTCCGCACGCTAAACAGCCACGAAAAGTAGCACTTTTTGAGCAACTGTATTAAAACATGATTTTTTTTATTTGCATTAATTATTTTTATGATTTTGACCCATGTTCTTTCACTGATATGCGTTAAAATTGTTAAATAACAAACGAAACCGTCAACGCCATCTATACGACAGTAGGCCAAAGCTAGTAGCGCCCTCTGAACGAGAATCAAATTTTCTTGATTTTCGAGGCACGATTTTTCCTTAGACTGTATCCATCTATTACGGAGTTATATCTATCTTTGCTATAAATTATAAACATGGTCACAAATTATATGCATATGTAAGTAAATATTTATTATCTTGAACTATAATTGGCGTCCAGTGCCAGTAGTAAGTACTAGTACTACTTACCTACTACCACTGTGAGTTTTTTTTAATTCATACACCTGTAAAGAAATATCTTGAGATATTGGCGCCGTCTTTACCATTATTCATTATTATTTATGAAATTTAAATATACTTACGTTAGTCTATTCTATACTTAATGTACTATATGTTAAATATATGGGCCTTGTTGCAATATAAAAGAAAAAAAAACTACCCTCGCATTGTACTTATTATCCATTAAACATTAAACACCTGAATTTAAAACAAGTCTGTCTTATATTAATGGTGTTCTAAACGCTATTGAGAGCCATAATGCAATGCATATTAGCAAAGATAATATATAGGATAGAGGGGTACCTGTCATAGTAGATTTTGTAGTCATAGTAAATTTACTGCCATCTATCAACACACGATTAAAACTAAAAATAAAAATATCGAAAAATGTTTATATATATGATTGATTGATTGATTGATTATATATGGATAAATGATTTTTTTATTTGTATTTATTATTCTTGTATAGATTAAGGGGATCCCATGCCCCAATGACCTTCGATTTGAATCCCTTAGTTTTTTAATGTTTTTTGTAGCTTATCATATTAACAGCAACGGATTTTAGCAATATAGTATCCCATATTTACTTCAAAGTACATTGTTTTCGAAATATTTGGCATCAAAGTTGAACAGTTTTATGCCAAAAAACGGGTTTTCTGGCCATAACTTTTGTGTTAATTAGTTTAAAATTAAAACCTTAGACAAATTTTTAGACACGTCTAAGACGAACCCAAATATGTAGATTTCGTATAAGTAAGATCTTTCACAGCAATCGAGATACGAAAAAAGTGTTTTTTAGACAATGTTTAAAACAATCATAAATAAATAAGTATTCATTTTTTTCACAATCCGGTAGACAAAAATGGAGATAAAAGATTGAAGAACCGATAGCCGCTTGTCTTATAATTCTATATGTAGTGCTAAAGTAGGAGATACGATTCAAAACTTGTCAAAATTCGATGAAAACCTCAGGTAGCCCCTTAAGCTTTTATTTTTATATAATACTGTAAGCTATATGTATTACCTAATATTAGTACAATGTCAAAACTTCAGCGTAGGAAGATGTTAATAAAAAATTGGAATTGTCTCAACCGACTCCACAAGACAGGCCTAGCCTAGTGTAGAGATCATAGGTTAATAAAACTATGTATAATTTTTTGATAAATAAACTTTTTTTTTTTTATATGATTTTGACGCATGTTCTTCATCACTACATAGTATAAAACAGTCTAAGGCGCTTTCCGCTGTCTGTCCGTCTGACCCTATAGCTTTAAAACTAGATCTTTAAAGCTACGCAACGGATTTTGATACATACAGGTATACATCTAGGTCTACCCTACACTGGGAGGGTAATGTCAGAAGTGATGATGCCACACCTAACATTACCCAGCCAGTATTGGGTATTGTGGGTACAGTATTGTGGGTGACCTAGATGTGTACGGGTAAACGCCGAATACAGATTAGTGTTGTTTATATTTTCGGACTTAACACAAAAGGCTCGGGTAATACTAGTTATACTTACCAGGATAAACTGGAGTTTGATTAACCTTCTAATATTACCCGTAACATACATATATTAAGACGGACCTTACGGGCACTAAGAATTAAGAATGGCGCTAGTTCAGCGGTGTCACTCACGAATTCGAGCCAATCGTGCAGTCTAACGCAACTAGTTGCGACCAATGGCGCGCGTGATGCAAACTCATCAACCAATCGCGATGTGGTGTGGCACGTCTTTACGAAGTAATATATAAGTCAATGGTTAGAACACATCACTTGTTCCCCACTAATGTTAGAACCCATAGGTATATTCTACGACTCTTCTCTTTTCGCACAGACTATAACTAGCTACCTAAACAATTCATAACATTTGTTTCGGAAAAAGCCGTGATAGAATTCTTTGGACATCGGTCCCGGCATGACCCTGATAACCTTTTATTGCTCGTCGATCCAGCAGTGTCTCAAAGCCAGCAGCGATCCAAAGAAAGGAGGGATACCCATGCGGCAGCTCAACGCAAATAACGCGCTCAACGAGTACAGTCAAGGGCATAAATATATATACATTCCCAGTTTCAAAAATATGTGTACGCTCTTACACATTAGACAATAAAGTCGTGTGCCTAAATTTTTGAGCCATTTGTCTGGATCGATATTTTTGCCTTCGACTGTACCTATTACGAGTAGATAGCATAAGGCTTCAGTTACCTACATTAAATGCACATCCAAATGTCTCTACATCTACATGAGTGAATTATATCATATTATTCATATTGCATACCTGTCTGCGAAGTAACAACTTGATATCAGTTTCCGTTTTATAGGTTACACGCGACTCCAGGGCTCCCTTAGGATCCCCGATTGTCTTTTAATAATATTTAAATTGAAAAGTTGGTTACCTATGCCCCTATACTTTATACTTTAAAAAATATCGAAACTACTAAGACGTTTATTAAGTATATACGCATTTTTAGTTTGTTTTTTGACGCTTCTAATTCTTTCATTAAAAAATCATGCAAAGGCAAATACAAATAAAACTCTGGTCCCTTGCTGTTGACAATTGAAGTAGATGGGGTACGTAATAGGGCCTCTTACATTATGCGCTACATACGGCAAACTGAGGACAGTCTGAGGTACACAAAACGTATGACGTCGTACAGCGCCAGTCAATGGCTTGAATATTTTGTACTTCTTTACGCCATAGTTCATTTGTCCATGCTATTTAAAAGACCTTGCACTTTGGCTTTGACTTAGTTGTACTACCGTCAAACGTGGCAACTTTACCTTTTGTGGTAACTATACCATATGGTATTACTTAATATAGTTAGCTTATATTCAATAATAATACTTATATAAACAGCTCAACGAAACATACATTTATTATAAATATGTATACATTTTTAGGTTTCTATGAGCTATATCTATTAAGTAATACCATGGTAAAGTTGCCAGGTTTGACGGTATTGGCCCTCCAGGCTCGCTCGCCGGATTCTATTAGTCTACGCAATCTGTCGTTTTACGGAACGCAG
This sequence comes from Cydia strobilella, assembly GCF_947568885.1. Classification (NCBI taxonomy): domain Eukaryota; kingdom Metazoa; phylum Arthropoda; class Insecta; order Lepidoptera; family Tortricidae; genus Cydia; species Cydia strobilella. Next base: position 6,871,918 of record NC_086043.1, on the reverse strand, counting down.
ACGTCGCTGACGACGCTGACCCCCGCAATATTACTCTGTGGATGAAATTTTGCTGGGATAAGAAATATAAAGAAAAAATATTGCCAAATAACTGAAGCCCATATTTGTGGGTTTGAAGATAGATAATCATCACTATTATTTACAACGACGGGACTTAATCGCGTAAAATAAGTTTTAAATTTACGTCCGACGTTTCGAGCAAATGCTAATATTATTATTTAGCGCTCATTATTATTTAGCGTTGTAAATAATAATGAGTAAAAATCGTGAAAGTTTAAATCAGATAATCATCACGTTTTGCTGTAGTTGGCTGTAGGAACCTTCAAATCCTAGTGATATTTGTATTGTTCATCATTGCGTGTGCATCTAAATGTCTATGTAAGCAGATTAGATACGTGCAATAGATATGGTAATGCAAAAGAAGGTAATGGAAGTATGCTCATTGCTTTTAAATATCTAAGTGTGACTAACTAAATAAATGTATTTTCACTTTGAACCCTACCTGCAGACTTGCCATGAACGCCTCACGTCTCGAAATATAACTGACTTATAATATTTAAAAAAATACGCAAGAAATGTTAGCTCTTAAAAGTTTAATGTTTCCTTTCAAGGTACGTGATCAAATCACTACATCATCTTTCGGCGCTGTCAAGGGCTGCTGTTTCAATTGTTTATCGAGTACAGTCGAGTCGAACTCTCGGACTACCCGGTATAAAGAGCACTCGCTGATTAAGCTTAGTTGTTATAGATCTCATGGACTTTAGACTAGTTGTTTTGAACGTCTGACTCGACAAGCTAATGGAACACAGAACAAGTTCTGCGGCGGTCATTACTGCGAATTTTGACTTTTTATGACTCCATTGTTTGAAACGGCAAAGTTTTATTATACGGTAGCCTCCCAGGAGTCGCGAAAAACGTAAATACAGGCATTTATACTGGTGTTTGAGTTCGTGCCCGCGCCCATATTAACCCTTTCGTCAAGCTCTTCATACCTGTCATGAAAATTACATTATGTTGACCTCACAGACCTAGAATGTTTATGCTTACGCATAAAGACAGCTGAAGTGTGGGAAAGGGAGCCATCACGTATATGAACATCCCATGAGTGCGAAAGAGTCAGACTACAAATGAGAAAACGTGACCATTTTTGAGTGACAGGGGAGGCTCTCGACGACCCGGAGCGCATTGCCGTATTTTTTAAACTTGAAAATAAAAAGAAATCGGGAAGAAAACGTTCAATAAAGTAATGTAGTGAAGATGGTGTCGTGTAGTGTGCCGGATTGTTGTATCACAGGGCGAAATAACCCAGGCAAACATTCATTTCACAGGTAATTATGAAATTCCGAGCGAAGTTTTCATAACGATATTTTGTCAAATTAACAGCATAAAAAGTGTAAAAAGCCGGTTTATACAATTAATTATAAGTTTTTCTTCAGTTGTGTGCTAATATTTTATCATATTAGTCAACAATTTCGAATATTTTGTGTAAAAACTTAAACTGTTACTATACGCTAGGGCTTGACAAAATGTTCATATGACTGTATCGATAACTTGTCGGTATAATAGGTACAATATATATTTAACTATTTTTTACATCATTAAGATATTAGCCTTTATAACCGAGTTAAAATAATAACGATTGTTATAATACCTTTTTTGAAGGTGCACATGTTTAGCGGTAAATTTAAACTTCACTTTCCAACACAGTAGGTACTTACTTACATTTTAGCCACTTTTCTACGACTTTGCCGCCAACACAAGGAAACACAAGACAGCGTATACTTGCACACAGCGTATACACACCCAATCCAACTTGTCAGTAGAAAAAGGCGCGATCTCAGGGGTGCGAAACTCCTAGCTTCGGGCAAACTCGGCTCTGTTCGGCTCAGCATTGCTCCGAGCACTTATTAGGGTTGGCACAACTTGACGTCCCTTTGCGTGCACGGTCGTGCACACAGTGGTCACAGATAAGATAATGATCTGAATTTTGCCAACCCTAAATAGCCTAAAGGGATAGTGCCATATATTAAAGAGGGACATCATGATTCGACCCTGAACCGCTGTCAAACTTCGGTTTTGTAGGAAGTTTCCTTTCTGTACGGTAGTACTATTATTTATTGTGGCGAAATTAATATTTTCTGTGGTAAGTCAACTATTTGCGCCTACTGTTGGCATGTGTTTGTGTTAACGACGTTGCACCACACACACGCATACGACGAGAAACCTGCTTTAAAGCTGTAACGGTGCGGTGCGGTAGTATGTTATGGCTATTATCAACGCTTGCTTAAGTAGCACCATATGTAGGTACTGTAGAATATACTAAGGATATACATAATTTGACCACTTTGATGCTGACTGTACACTCGGTTATTAGTTTTGTTATTTACTTTGCGTCCGCTATAAAAGAAAATTGAATATAGGCGCTAATAGGATCTAATAATAGTAATAGTTGAGACATTTTATTTTAATAAAAAAGAAACATTGAAAGAGTAGTCGATAAAGCAGTCAAACACCGATAGATTATTAATATGCTGTAACTTGACATCACTGGTTTTGATCTCACATAGACAATTTACGCACACACTTGCATTTCATTTTTGGTCGCACTTTTAAAGCCTGACAGTTGTTCTTTGTCATCCTAGTTCTGTGGTTGACCTCTGTACACGCGAACAGACGAACTTACTATACTTAATATGTAAATTTATAAACAAAGTAAACAAACCGCCGTAATGATATGTGCAATCTTACGCTTCTTTACAATTGTAGACTAAACCGTTAGTTAAAAGTTGTATATAAACATTTACAATACACCTAACTTACACATAAAGTAGGTCCATTAATAATTATAATTGGTCAAGCAAATCTTGTCAGTAAATGAGAACAAAAAAAACTATACTCATCCTTTTCTTTTAGGTGCTAGTGTAAGAAAAAGATAGTATGATTCTCTCTGTCTATATTTGAAATGAGACAGTCCTTTAATAAACTATAGCGATTGCAGTCTATTAGAAGTATTAGAATGCCAAAGACAACCTTAACCTCTCTAATGACAGACCACCTGCGCCTCTATTACAAAACTAATAATTCAGAGCCCAGAAAATGGACGCACATAAAAACAATTAAGTTTGGCCGCATTACCATAAAAGATTCTACATGACCAATCTCAGAGCAATTAAGGAGTCTAATAGCAGGAAAGGATAGTGACGTACGTGCGTTGCAGTGACCATTAATATTGGCCATTTTATAAATGCACTTGGCTTGCATACAAGCTCATGTTAATCAGAGTCACGAGTATGTTGGTCGAAGGAGAGTTCGGTTGTGATCCCAGAAGCCAGTGCGTCCCAATATACACGGTGTTCACGAGAAAAAAAAATCGATAAAACAAAACAATAAAACATTTTTTTTTGGCGAAATTGACCTTATATTAAATTTTTTCCTTCTTTTGGCCTCAGAAATTTATGCGTGGTTAAAATCTTTCGGGACTAAAGTTGACTGTACATTTGAAAGGAGTTTTTTTAAAGGAGTGCTACTTTTATTTGAAAACTTGCACGATCCTAATAATATTTGGAACATTAACTAGTCCATAAGAAATTATATACATGCTGTAAGCAACCTTCCGAAATATAAATTAATAATAAATAATATTTATATTTTTTCATTTAAGCAGCCCTCCGAAATAAACTCTTTATCCATTTTAAATTGAAGGCAGACATTATTGTATGTTTTTTTTTTACTTTAAGTTTAAAATTTGCCAAACAAAAGTAGACGCAAGCAAACTGAAAAAATCCACTGACAAAGTAAGTATCCATATTCGTATGGACATAAATATTCATGCCAAGATGTTCTTGAGTACATTTTTAAAGCAGGCTAAAAAAAATTACGCATGTTTGGCTAGTGATTGGATAAAAGAATTGGCCTATGTACATACGTAGGCTAACTCTTAGTAATAACCATAAGTTAAATTATTTGCTTCTTTACTCCAATTTTCGTTGTATCATTAAATTGTAATTGTACTTTTTTTTCGGAGCAAAGGAATTTTGTATTAACTATAAGTGGAAACTCTTTTGGCCTATGTTCTAACTATATCTTTTACCCTATTGTATTATTATGTGCTGTATGTTTCCCAAATAAATAAATAAATTAAATAAATAAATTGTAAAACGGGGCTTAATCACGTATTTAAGTTTTAAGATTTACCTCCGACGTTTCGAGGACGGCATTGTCCCAGTGGTCTCGGAGAAGACTGGCTAAAGTTGACATCATCATCCACGGGGACAACGCACTGTGGGACGAAATTTTTGTTTTTTTTTTATTGAAATAGGTTTAGCCCAGCATTGTTATGGTAACTTGTGAATTTTCGAGAATTGGGGATGAAAACTATCGAGTTACGATTTAAAAAAAAATGTAAATAGCAGAAACAAGAAATCGTTATTACTCAAGAACCGCAAAACGGACCGTAATATATTATCCTCGCAGATGGTAATATTATGAATTACCGTATAAAAACGCACCCGTCACGGATATATGTAGCATACGTAGTAGACCACGGGGACAACGTCGTCCTAATAATAATGTAATAATTATTAGGGCGGTATGGGAGAGTAAGGTGCTACACGGGCGGTTCTACAAGGCCCTCACGGGACCCGATATAGACCGATTCGGGGACCTCTTCGGAGAAACCGAGGGTTTTGCCTGTGCAATTGCGGACGAAGTTATGATGACGAACAACTATCGGAAATATATCCTGAAGGACGGTACGGTCGACATTTGTCGGGCATGCCGCCGTCCCGGAGGGTCACTCAGGCATATCATTTCCGGTTGTTCTCATCTTGCTAACATAGCCAGGATTATTCACCAGCAACTTGCTCTTCTATACGGCCTTGTGGACCGCGAAGTACCGTACTACAAGTATTTACCTGTGCCAGTTCTCGAAAATGGTCGTGCCACGCTCTATTGGGATCGATCTATCATCACTGACAGGACTATTGTAGCCAATAAGTCTGACATTGTAATAATAGATCGATCGCAACGCCGGGCCGTGCTCGTCGATATCACCATCCCCCATGATGAAAATCTCGTGAAAGCCGAGAAGGACAAGTCCAGTAAGTACCTAGACTTGGCTCACGAGATAACCGCCATGTGGGATGTTGATTCGACGATCATTGTCCCGATAGTCGTTTCAACGAACGGTCTCGTAGCGAAGAGTCTCGACCAACATCTTGAGAGACTCTCGCTAGGTGGTTGGTTCAAGGGTCAGATGCAGAAGGCGGTAATCTTGGACACGGCGCGGATAGTCCGCCGGTTCCTCTCTCTGCGGCCCTGACCACCGGCAGCTTGGACCCTGCCCCGCTGCCGGCGGCACCCTAGGTTAGGTTTTTTATAATGTGTTTTTATATTTTACTTTTATACTCATATTGTAAAAAGCCTAACTTAAGAAGAAAGATAAATAAAGAGATGTAATAATTATTAATAATGATTAGTAATGAGTAATAATGATTTCTTGTTCCTAGTACTTACATTTATAAAAAAATCGTAAATCGATAGTTTTCATTCCCAATCGTCTAAAATATAAGTTAACATAACAATGCTGGCTGGGCTAAACCTATTTCAATCAAAAAACATAAAAATAATGATTTAGTTTTCTATATCAATGAGAGCCGAATTTCGTCCCACAGTGCAACGCCGTCCTCGAAATCGAAACGTCGGAGGTAAATCTTAAAACTTAAATATACGCGGTTTAGTCCCGTTTCACAATTTAATAATGTGTAGAATTAAATCTTCGTTATACTTTGCTAGAATATAAACTGTAATAATAATAAGCAACTTGAAGCGCGGGCGAACAGCACGGCGGCTCCTGTTCCTTGCTCGTTTATGAGCCTTAAATATCAAATTAGCACTTGCACAACGGGGTTGCATAAGCTCGCGTCGTGGGTGGCCCGTCCCCGTACCCGTAATCAATTTGTACGGCCTTCGGGCACCCCGGCTGCGCTGCGATAGACACGCCTTTCGTCATGCATCCTGTCTGCACATATATCTATTAACATTTTTCTAAGATTCGTGTGAACGTTGGCAAAGAATTCTTACCATAGAAGTCAATGTCAGCCAGTGAAAGCGAGAGTTGGAATCGGGCGGCTTCTTTGTAAGCTTTATGTTGATTATCGTGATCAAGTTTCGCAAGGACTTTAATGTTACTGGTTTTTATTCTCAATGTACAACATGACTATTGAAAAACACGCTTCTCTCCTCTGTCATCCTAAGAGAAGTAGGTAGGTACATTAAAATAAAAATATCTAAAAAAAAAGTCTTAAAAATCCGTTTTAAGAGCCTCTTAAAACTTAATAGGTTATATTTATTTGCTTTTTAACTTCCAAGTCAAGGTTTAAGACAGTTGTCCAGATAATGTAACATTGTAGCACATATTAAAACGTAATGAGAATTATGAGAAGCGCAAGACCACCCAAGTGGCCGCAGAGGTTTACTTATGGTTATCGGAGTTTTGCGAAAACAATGCCATTCCCGGTGTAGGATGACTCAATTAGTAGGACAGAAGATAGCGTTCACAATAGGTTGTAAATATCTGTGGGTTCAGCCACTGGTTGTTTTAGCCATTCCATACAAAAGTTTTATGTTTATATTTTAAGTGCCATTTAGCTACCATTATCTTTAACTTTGCAATAATGGAAAGCCCTACTTAGTCTAATGAGTATTCAAACTACTTCATACTTTTTTTTTTATATCACATGTGTAACAATTCTTTCTTAAATTAATATTATGGATTATGAATCACCTATTAAGTAGGCTAAAAGCTTTCCAGATTGTAACAAAATAAGTTTACCTCGATAGCATACAGCAACTTGGCTTACAGGCGTGGCGTGGTCTCACGGAACAACCAAACAGTGACTTTGTAGAAACTGAAAGTAAACACGGAATAATCAATCATTAATGGATAATTGTGACCACACCGCCGCTTACAGAAAAACTGAAAGTTTATTAATGAAAGGGCAGGATGTCGTGCCGTTCCCAGCTACCTTTTTGGATTTTTTCTCGTTTCGTTCAAGAAACGGCGGCTGTACAAACTTTGCCTCGAGCGCGACATTGATAATGCACTCTTCAACCTTCATTTTTATCTGATACACTGTTTCCATTGTCGATTGGATCCGTTTTGAACTTTATGATTTAAGTACACATAATGTGCGTTTCCACGATGTACTCCATACGTCTTGTTGTCGTTGGACATGTTGTACATAGCAATGGACACAGGCCCGATGACCGGTGGTGTTGAGCAATTTGACCATGCTTCCACACACAATATGGCGACAGCTCGCCTGTTACTTCAGTCCAGCTAAAGTCCAGTTACTAAAGGACGTGCATCCATGTTGTCGTATGCCCGTGCGCCGTGTTGCCCGTGGACACGTGTCCGATGGCCGGTGGTGATGGGCGTGCTTCCTGGCGTTATAAAATTTAAAAAAAAACATTTATTTCAAGCTGCAAGGCTAATAATCAGTTTTTACACATTTCATAAAAAATTGTACAACAAATCTCTCTCTCTCTCTCTCTCTCTCTTTAGCCTTTTTCTACCCTTTGGGTGTAGGCCTCCTTCATTTTGCGCCATTCGTCGCGGTTCTGTGCGACTTGGAGCCACTGTTTCCCCACAGTCTTCTTAATGTCGTCGTCCCAACGCATCTGGGGTCTACTTTGAGGACGCTCTTCCCCCCATGGTCGCCACTCGAGTAGTCGTTTGCTCCACGAATCGGTCTTCCGTGCTATATGACCAGCCCATTCCCACTTCAAATTGGCTACGCGTTTTATAACATCATTGACTTTGCTCTGTTGTCTCAGTCATTCATTTGTTTTACGGTCTCTCAATGTGATCCCCACCAATTTTCTCTCTAACGCCCGCTGGGCAACGCTCAATTTACGTAGTATGTCTTTGGTGAAAACCCAGGTTTCAGCTCCATAAGTGAGAACAGGCAGGATACATTGGTCAAATATGCGTGCTTTTTGTTTGGCCTTAAGGTTCATTTTGAAGGCAAACTCGAGATTGGAGTAGGCTGCCCAGGCTAGTCGTACGCGTCTGTTGATCTCATTGGTTTGGTTCTTTTTTCCAGTCACTATCTCTTGTCCCAAATACACGTATTTATCGACAGTTTCGATGGCGGTATGGTTAACTGTGATATTCGCCTTGACATCTGTGTTGGTCATAACTTTTGTCTTGTCTAGATTAATTTCCAGCCCACACCGTATGTAACAAATATGTACAAATAATTATTTAAAATTAATATTAATTAATATTATCATTATTCACAACACAATACCAACAATAAATATAAAAATTCAAATTGAAATTGAAAAAAATTGGTGCCTATGCTATTAATACAACAATAATAAAAACTTTCATAAAAAAAGATAAACCGACTTCAAAAAGGATGAAATAAAATATTATTCTTTTTAGGGTTCCGTGTTTAAATATATGCGTTACCAACTGATATGTTGGAAGTCGGTGCCAAGCCAAATTTTGAACCATATATTCATAGTGATTTTGCTGCAATTCGATAAGGCTGCGGCTGTACGTACTCTTGTTCGCCTATGTAAGACGCAGCGTTACACGACGACAATAAACGAACTTTCTGTAGGTATTTAAGAACACACCTCAGAACAGAACACACGGTTGTACCTTCTTGGCGCAGTTTGTACCATGCTTGTCGGCACATTAGTTTAAACCTAATGCGTTTATTTGTCGTCGTGTTTTTTAAAGAGCATTTGTTACTAATTCTTGAACAGTCCAAAATATCCATCCTTTTTGAAGTCGGTTTATATTTTTTTTATAAAAGTTTTTATTTTTTCATTTTTAGTTTTAAGACATTGTTAAGAGCGTGACGCATGAATGAAAAACATAATCATGTTTAACTCTAAATTCGTAACTTTATTAAATAATCAGAATTTTCCTCGAGTCCGTCTGGGAAAGCATTCCTGTCGCTAAATCCATTCTCCGCTCCGCCACTGACCCAATCCCTCAAACCCCCCGATCACTCAACCTCACAGCACATCAACCCCTGATCACTGAACCCCTCGACCCTAAACCACCAACCCTTCAACCGCCATTCCCCGACCCCTAACCCCAGACCCCTTAACTCCTAACCCTAACCCCCAATCTCTTAACTCCCAACCCCTCAGTCCCCGACCCATCAACTTACCTCCCCTCAACCCCCATCCTCAAACCCCCCAAACACTAATACCCGCTACGTTCACCTCTCACACCTACCCCTCACCTCTCAGTCTCTTTGGTTGTTTCCAACACTACCTACATCAAAAATCATAATACACATACGAGGGAAGTTCCACATTTCGTCCGTGGTCTTCATCATCAGTAGCCTTACCACGAGTTTGACATTTCCAGATTCGCTATCGTGTGCGTAACTTACTGTTTATGCATCTCGCTCGTACTGGCATATTAGTGTACAAAGTTACGAAGACGCTAGCGAATATTTAGTGTCAAACTCGTGGTTAGGCTACAGTTGCACTACATCAAATAGGTGGTTTTTGGGAGGAAATGCTTGAGTTACTGTAGAAAACACCGAAATCACCATACACGTGCCTTTAAAAATTGAGGAATTCCCTCAATTCCTCACGGAGTCCATCATCAGATCAAAACCAAAAATGTTACGAAAACACCTTGGAGGTAACTTCTTTCAAACAGAAAAAGAATTACTCACATCGAATCGTGGGTGCCGGAGTAATCGCTGAAATCATTATCATCAAAACAATCATCATCATCAGCTCCACTGAATCAAATTGGTCGTTTTCGAGAGAAAATGCTCGAGTTGCTTAAGAAAACACCCAAATCACCATACATGTGCCTTTAAAAACTGAGGAGTTCCCTCAATTCCTCAGGGATCCTATCATCAGATCAGAACCAGATTAATACGGGACCAACTTGGAAGTAGCTCCTTTCGAACAAAAAAGAATTACTCAAATCGGACCACGGGTCTCGGAGTAATCGGTGAACATACATAAAAAAAAAATAGCTACAACCGAATACAGACCCTCCTCCTTCTATGAAATTGAAGTCGGTTAAAAATAGCTATATTGCTACAGCTCCATTTTTACTAAAGTCCGCTCAAGATAAGTAATTAAAGGACATCCAAGTTGTCGTATGCCCGTGGACACGGGTCCGATGGCCGGTGGTGATGGGCGTGTTTCCTGATGGTATTACCCGACAGCTCGCCTATTTACATTAATCCGTCCCGGTGCCGTCGTCGTCGCGATACTCCGTGAGAATCAGACTACCCGACACGGTATTGATTGATGTCCAGAAAACTTTTTGTTGCTTAGCTCAGCGTCAGGAAATAGATAAATTTGTATATACCTATAAATAAGTAGTTTAAAAATATTAACTACCCATAACTATGTAAAGTTAAAGTACTTACATACTAACGAAAATAAAATAACTTCATAATTTAAGAGTAGGTATGTAGGTAACTGTAAATAAGTGAGTTTTGTTTCCAGTGCTATTAGCCAAGAATACCACCATATGTGGACTAAATCAATACGGAAGTCCTAAACCGGATCGTGGGAACAGGCATAAAACGCAGACGCTGTTTTTCTTATTCGTTAGTGTCAATATTGCACATTTCACAATACGCCAACATATTGTGTTTATGTTAGGAATATCAAAAAGAAAACAATAATTATATGTACCTAAGTTGGAAGCCGAAGCAACGCACGGCACAGCACACTCCCAGCAGCTGACATTAATCAGTAGGGATAGGTAGGTACTAATACTTACTTTCAAATTTTTATGGTTTACAAAATAGGTGTAGTCATCATTAAAGCCATTCTGCTAAGCAAACTAATGATAGCTAGGTATTTCTAATTAATAGCTATTTCTAAGGTATATTTTTTCTGGCTTCCTAGTCCAATAATTTGTATTTAGATAAGAATTTACATTTTGTCGACAGTAAAAACACAAGCAACAGCTTTCGTAAAAAGCCGGCAACAACTAAGCGCTCGCAAAACAAATTCGCATTTTTTCTCGTTATTTGGCATCGATAGCGAGAAGCAGGCGCTGTGCCAACACGGTCTGAAAAAACTGTTAGCACAGGGAGTGTCGGGCGGGTGTGTGCTCGCGCAGTTAGCGGACTCTCGTTACCCGGCGCAAACAACCGCTGCTCCTGTCGACCGATTTGCATCGCTGCGTGGTGACCATGTCGGAGGCTGCTTTGGACACTGGTTCTTTTTGACGTCACACTCTTTCAGTGATTGTGGCCTTTCACAATGACTATCTTCTCATATTCTTGTGCATTTGTATAGGAGACCATCAGCATCGCCAGCTTTTTGATTTGCCTTACGTATTGGTGATGCGCTGCGTGCTCCTGGTAGTGCCAGTGATCTTTGTTCACAGCCTTGATGATTTTTAATAACAGTTGTGTAGATCAGGATCGGTTGTAACAGAACGAAATGTTGAAGTATTTTTCTATAAAGCCGTGACGTCTTCATCCAGCTAGACGAGTAGTTCCACCTAAGTAGAGACAACGTTTATTATACTCTATATAAACTGCCGTTTAGTATCCTATACCTATTCGATGTGTCTTTTTGCTTTCTGCTCTCTGGTAAAACGACGGATCGGCGAATATTTATCAATTATCAAATTCGAGCCACAGAGTATACCTACGAGCTTTGTCACTTTCTGATAACGCATTCCCAACATTCCAAGTAAGTTTATTGAAAAAACTTAAGCGAGATTGAAAAAACGACGCAAGCCTAAAAAAGTATTTATTTTATTTGAGATCTCAAGTATTATACCTGCAGTGTTTGGGCCCAGTATCGTTGTTCACCTACCGTGGTCGCATTGTTGTATGAGTAAGCTGTGTACTCAGGATCTCGCACAGTAGCTGTTTGCGCTACCTGTGCTACGCCCTACCTGCGCCGCGCCGGCGCACCCGCTCTTATCATTCCATAACATACAAAATCCAAAGGCAAATGCACCAAAAACGGATTACGAAATCAAACAAACCGAGAGCAATAAAAAAAAACAACTCCAAATCCTCTTCAACGAAGGATAATTAGAATATTAACAATCTACCATTTTAATTAATCCCGCGTTTACTTGACCGCAGGTTTATGTCGGAAAGGAAAGAAACAAATCATAAATCTTATTCCTGAGACCAGTTTAAAGCGAAAAAAGTAACACATGTCCGGACCGTGTTTTAGAGAGGACTAATTTCCTTTAGGGATATATTTTTTTCTCTTTGGGAAATAACAAGATCGAGATGCCACCCACGACGATATATGGAAACAACGCGCTAGGCTTAACCCGAACTGATTATTTCTGCTGGGATTAAGGGCAACACACCGCATAGAGCTCAATTGTGTGCAAATCAGAACTAAAATGTGACTACATTTTTTGCCATATAGTTTAGCATGTAATATTATTATTATTTTATTTATTATAATTATTTTCGGTAATAATATATATTTGGCAGTTTAGCATGTTAATATTGGCTAATATTATTTAATGTTAAAAATAGAAAAAGGCCGATTTCTAAAATTAAACTACCTTCTGCATGTTAAGTAGGTACCCAGTCCTTGTAGGCCTCGTCATTGTGACACTTTTCGTTTATGAAATACTAATACCTTTTTAAACAATAAATAATATGTAAGTTGCCAAAGTATTATTTTAGAGGTACGATCTGCGATACAAAATCTAATTTACAATTTAAAAATAATCAAATTTTCCTTTGACTTAGGCAATATGATCGCTTTTAGCGATAAGACCGCCTGTTGTTTAAATCTGCTTGTGTTTCTGTTTTCTTTTGTTGAGGTGTGCAATAATAGCACATTACAATGCAAGTGCGAAAAGTAGGAAATTCGAAACGAGTGGCGATAAATTAAAACACGACCGAAGGGAGTGTTTTAAATCGACACGAGTTAGGAACTAGGTACCTATTCGCACATGTATCGTACAACGTTTAACAGTATAGCCCGTGTTAGCATCGTGTTAGAATAGACTGTCGCGAACAGAAGCTAGTATCTTTTTTGTCTTTGACCATGCACACTTCTGATATATCACTACCTATCTTGGTGTAATGCATCCGCTTGCACATTAATTATTTACTAAGTACTACTCCAGCCCGTAAATGTCCTGTCTCCGCCGTACGGTTTGCCATCGTTAACGCCTTGTCTGGCCCGCATTATTCATCTCCCGGCTTTCATTTAACTGTCACTTAAAAGCAATGTTCAGATAGTGTCCCGCTTGCATTAACCGCCATAGTGGAGGCTTGTTGCTTCTATTGTGAGCTTACATGCAATGTGAAATTGTTATGTGTGCTCCTGACTGACCCTGACTGATATTATTCCGAATTAAATGATAAAAGGAACAATGGCCGTCCCAAATTAAAACCTTACCAAAGTCAAACTTTCAAAGTACCTTACATCCCGCTTATCTTTTGACAAAAATTTAAGTCATGGTGGTCATAGGTAAGTACAGTCGACGTAAAATATATGTTAACATTTTTCGCCTTACTGCAAAGGAGTAAGGTGCAAAAGTGTACAGATATATTTGACGTCCACTGTACATATAGTCATTCAAAAGCTTTCCCGTTATTTACTAGGCCATTATTTACCTAGGCAAACCATGCCGCATTACAGAACGTTGTGCGATCGTATTTATCGAGATATTCTTCGTATTCGGACCTTGCTTGACCAAATCGAATTATTATCAATAAAATATTTAACAAATGTTAAGATATTTACAGCTTGTAATAAATCGTCGAAATATTATTGCCGAATATTGGAATCTTCAAGAGATTCCAGCGGTTCGGCCGCGATGGCGGTCGCCGTACACAGCCAACGAGACAACCATCTATAGCTAAATAGACGTCGCTTGTGCTTACCATAGATTTGTCTAAAGACCACCGGTTTTTTTACACAAATCTGCCATTTGATTAAATTTCTGACAGTTGACGGTTGACGGTATGATAGAGAAAGGCAATTTTTCTCGTGTACCTAAATAATGAAATTTCAACAAATTTCTATACAGGGAGGACAAGTTAAAATAGGACAAGATAAAATGAAAATTCCAATAAGTACATATACACAAAAGTAAAATACCTATTATTTGAGTCTCACGGGACTATATTTTCCCTCACGAATCCGTTGGAAACGTTTTACTAGTTGAGTATAGCTCGACTCGATTCATAACATTCAGAGGTCCTCCGTCATAAACCCTCCTGGCTCAACAACGAAGTACTCGTGCCAGCACAGAACTCTTCTCCTGCTTGGTTAGGCTAGGTACTTACGGCAGCAGTGCCAGTGGCAGAAGAACCGAGAAACTACTCTTGTTTTGGACTGCGTTTTTGTAGTCTACTTAGGATATATGTCTTTGGCCAACCGCGACATGCAATTCTCTTTGACCAGACATCTTGAAATATGAGGGTCGCCCCCAACGCACCGCGAAAAATAAAAATCTGAACACTTTATTATCATCTCCACTTCGTTTACAAACACAAGATTTATAATCAGAACGGATTAACTATAATGACTCTACGTATCTCATTTTAATATAGGTATAAAGTTAAATTAAGTTCTTTAGTGCGTCGCGCCGCATAAAAGAATGAAGTGCCTTCGAATTATAAACGCCTCAAACTAATTTACGATGACACAATTTTTACTGCTCATTGTACTATGAAACCTTAATCAGATTTTACATATCCTATATAAATTTCGGCGTTGATGAAAAATATCCGATTCATTTTCATTATACTCGTAGGGTTTTGTTGAATCGCTCTGTATAACAAATAATAAACAGATAGACAGCCGCTTTATACATATTTAGGAGTGGTGTATATCGTCTTGGGTGGTCTGTCGTGGGTCGCTGGCGTCGGCAGACAGAATAAGGCCGAGATTTGTATGATATCGCGTGCTCCGATGGTATTAAAATAGATAGCGAGTACGGATTTATCTCGCGCGGCTTGTCGCGGGATCTAGTGCAGCGGCGCGCCTAGATACGTCACCTCGGAGCATTATCAACGTCATGACGGGCCTGCCCGGCGTGCCGAGCCGCGCCGCCCGTCGCCGTCGCGCCTAGAGTTGCCAGATGTACAAAAACATCTGTATATCTACAGATTTGGTACCATTTGCCGCGTCCTAACTGGCGAACATATTACGATTACAAAATTACAACGCTCTATGATATTTGGCCCTGTGCACGCGAGATGACAATAAGGAGGCCTGTTCGAATTTTAGTAATTAATCTCAACACCCCTCTCTGCACTTACTCGTATCTAATTTGCACTATATAATTTTTAAGAAAAAAAAACCGACTTCAATGGGGGTTGCCGCTGCAAGTTCACTTATTGTTGATGGTGCACTCTTAGATTCCAGACAATGAAATGAAAAAGACAGCATCTTTTGCCTAATTATGTAGAAAAGGAGGTAAAACCACCCACTTTTCTAGTAGCATTTCGTTTTTGTAAGGGTCCTAGTTCTAACCTAACCTAACCTACTTTTCTGATAGCATTTCGTTTCTGTAAGGGTCACAGCTCTAACCTAACCTACTTTTCTGATAGCAGTTCTGTTCTGTGAGAATCGCAGTTCAAAAGCCACCCACCCACCTAACCCACTTTTCTAGTAGCATTTCCGGGTCCCGGTCTGGGTCCGGATCCGAGTCCGGGTCCGTGTCCGGCTGTCCGGGTCCAAGTTTGGGTCAGAGTTCGGTCCGGGTCCGAGTTGGGGTCCATGTCCAGACCCGGGTCCGGGACCGAGTCCGGGTCCAAGTTTGGATCTGGGTCCATAAGGAAGAGAACAAATCGCCAAACGTAAACTATGTGTCATTGAAGAGTTCCGTTCTGATCATCATCAGCAGTTCCACTTCATCAAATGTCACTTTTTTAAATGTATGTGCTTGATTTGTTGATGAAAATACTAAAATCACTATATGTAAGCCTTTAACATTTGAGGAGTTCCCTGGATTCCTCATGGATCCCATCATCAGAACTGCGTTTTGACAAAAACGGGACCAATCTGTATGTATATACTTACAATCAATAAACGAATTTTTAAAATCGGTCCAGAAATGACGGAGTTATGGAGTACCAAACATTAAAAAAAAAAAAAAAAAAAAAAACAACCGAATTGATAACCTCCTCCTTTTGAAATCTTGAAGTCGGTTATAAATAGACGTATTGTTTTATTACCTCTATATCTCGGATTTATTAGGTAACAAACCTCTATAATTCGAAGAAAACAATAAGAGTGTTTGTGTGATTAGTAATCACTGATTACTAATAACCTCTGTAATACGAATTTGTTCGTTTTTACCTTTATAACTCGAAATTATTTTAAAGGAACCAAAACCTCTTTAAGCCGAACCATAATCCATAGAAACCTCTTTAAGTTGATACCCTCCATAAGACGAAACCTCGTTAACACAAACTATTTTGGCGTTTCCCCTGAGATTCATGCTTTCGAGGTTCCACTGTAGTATCGTTTGCTTAATATTATCGTTAGCTAATTAGAACAATGTCTAAAAATCAGAAATACCATACACACCACCAATGAGCTGGTTACACAATTAACCATTTCCGTTTTATTCTCATTCAAAACCTAATTTTGTTAAAGTAAACGTCTAAATTAACAAGAGTTCAAATCAAAATACATTTATTTCAGATAACCAAGATCCATACAATCAATTAATTAATCAATTGAAGTTTAATTATTATTAATTTAAAAAAAATGTTCTAACTAGAGATCTACAGATTTTGTACTGGCAAGACCACGCCGGTCCGAGCGATCATTGGTCTCGTTTGACAAGCCATACACCGAAGGATGTGACGGAGCAAGGTTGGAGCAAGGCGAAAGTGACATGACTAGAGATTAATCTTTACTCTACCGTGTAATGACTTAGTACATACTTTTGTACACCTTTTAATTGTTTTTGTTAACACAAATATCACGAGGGTCTTATCGTGTTCGACATTATATTATCCCCGCCTACTTTGTCGTCCCACTCAAAATTCTTGGGTAAAATTTGGGTAGGTATAAATAAAACATTAACAAAATGCTAAAACATTTCATTGTAACCGTATACAGAAACAAGTCATTAAAAGCAATCGTTTAAGCAGCAAGTTATTCAACGATAATGTTTGCTTTTACTGCGTTTACAATTTTACGTGCGACATTTAGAGATAAAATATTACAACATAGTCTTCTAATTGGGCTTTTAGAGGAAATTATGAAATAAAAGCTAATTTATTTATTAAACAAGTAGTAAATACACTTATGTGGAAATCGGCTTTTATAAGATTAGAGCTTATTTACTGTGGTACCAATTACCTTCTCTAACTGTTCGTGTGTTCGTGCACCATAATATCGGTTTACGAGCATTGAAATCGTTATAAGCGGCAATATTTCTGCGTAGCGAAACCTAATCATTACAGCTAAGCTTCCTCATGCGTCGTCTGACCTAACAGATTCCTGTAATTACAGGCCGTAGAGGGGTTTACGAGCTCCTAGGTATAGAGGCTTACGGTGGGCCCTGCCGCTCGGTCACCTTCCGAGAACCGGGACTGTCCCAACAATGTTCGCGACCACCGGCGTCGCCGATTGTTATACTGTCAGACAAATTATAGACGGCACTTGACACCTTAATTCAACGCACGTCATCTTCACAATGCGATATTTAAGTCGTTGCATTTAGCATTGTTAATTACTGGTTTTAAAATGATGTAATCTCCTTAAGCTGAAAAAGGACGAGCATTGAGTACCTATTTCACGCATTCTGTGACTGTACCTAGTACCTACTAGTTTTGAGCTTGTTGGTAAAAATTTGAAAAGTACACGGGAGTGTTTCAGCCATGTTCGCCGTCGTGGGTTACAATAATGACGAATCATTTTGGGTCACTTTTATAAGCCATAATACAGACCTATTTTCTTATACATACTTATTGCATACATACCTATAAGATTTTACGATGTGGCATACTTTAAATATTTATGTTTTGAAGTAGTTTGCATAATATTATTAATAATGTTAATATCATCGTGGCCATCGGCTCTATAATTACCTACATAGGACTTTTAATACAATTATTTTCTTAATGTCATGCACTTTTTAATAACGCTATCTGCTATCAAATGGCTTCTTATATTTATCATCTTTACATTCTTCTACTGTAATAAGCAACTACAATATCTTAGAGCACCGGTTTAACAGAGCCAAGGCTTGATTGCAGTTTACTGCAGCGCAGCCGATTCTAATGGCGTGGCGCCGCGCTACTTGCAACAGATTGCGATTTATTTCTTGACAGAAGTCTATTAGGTGCTGAATATTTAGGTTGAATGTAGATAGACTTGATAGTTGAGAAAGTAACCAACTTGCCTTGTAACCTAGGTCGGTACAGAAATGTGGCATGATGCGCGGCGAGTATTTTTTGTCACAATGGCGTATTAAAGAGACGCTACACGTAGCAAGACTACACATGGGGTTAACTAATAACTGTAATAAGATCATTATCTATGCTCACCAATACACAACGAGCCAACGACGTCATATAAGTACTTATTATAATATGATGTAGGTATACTTATTTACCTATTCCAATTTTTTTTATGAAGCAGAAACGTCTGCGTGTACACCTACAGCAGGTTGAGATGTGTCCAAGTCAAGATATCATCATCCTCCTCCTGCAGTTCCTGACATATGAACCAAAAAATCATAATTAGGTATATAGGTGTAAATACCTAACAAACGTCAAACAATTATAATCAGTCTAAAGGTGGATACTGGCGCTACGTAGGCGACGAGTAAGTATGAAAATACTGTCTTCATTTCATTTCATCCGACGAGAAGAAAATCGAAAGAAACACACCTTTAAAGACCCAAACTTTGGTAAATCGTGTGGTCTGTAACAAGTTCAGTGAAACCAGGCATGGCAACACATTCTTATTCAGCCGTCGCCGTCTCACGGCGGTGACTTTCCATGTAACATTGCAGTTGGGGAACAATGTTGCAAATGAATTGAGCATCGAATTGGCAGGACAATCGGCACGGAGCGTGGTCGCGCGTGCCGGCGCGTGAGTGAACTGCTAAGGCGATATTGTCAGACTTGCCAGTAAAAGAAGATGCGAAATGCAAAAAAAAAGTCTAAATGTAAATTGCGCTGTTTTAAAGAACTACTTATTTGCGTTTCATACAAAAAACATCAATTTTAATAATTTCTTCATGCCAAAATCGTATGTGTTATTTCTATAGTTCGTTTTTTAGCATTTAAAAGAAGGTAAGCGATCTTGACGTGTCTTTTTATTAAAAATCACTTTTGAAAAATAAGTCACAGCGAATATGTTACAATTATAAATCATATACGATCTTTTTCTTTTGCTTTCATAAGTAATATAAACTAATTTTTTGAAAACGTTTTTCAATATTTTTCAATAAAAAGACGTCCAGATTGTTTACCTTTTTTCTAATGCCAAAGAGGATATAATAGGATAGAGCGGTACTGTCATAGTAAATTTTGTAACCACAGAAAGTTCACTGCCATCTATCGACACACTTTAAAACTAAAAATGAAGATTTGTAAAAATACGATAAAATGTTAAAAACTGTAATAGATGTCATATATTAAAGAAAAAGTGACGAAGCCCTCCAGTGGTGAAGGCCGGATTCGAACCGGCGTCTTTAGCTATCGCGGCTAACGCCATGAACCCCTAGGCCACCCCGCCACGGCGGTGCCCGTCCGAATTTCTCGACTATATGCCATCTTAGTAAGACTAGGCGTCTTTGACCAGCTCTAAGGGCAAGCAGTGCGCGCTTGCACCTCCTAAACGAACTCCTTACGGATTTACGTTGTAGCGAGAGAGACTGGTGCTGCCATCTATGAACAAGTTTGGGAACAAATCAAATTATTTTATTAAATATTTTGATTTGTGTTTTTTTTTTAAAGTAGTCACACTACTATATATAAATTAAAAACTGTAATAGATGTCATATATTAAAGAAAAAGTGACGAAGCCCTCCAGTGGTGAAGGCCGGATTCGAACCGGCGTCTTTAGCTATCGCGGCTAACGCCATGAACCCCTAGGCCACCCCGCCACGGCGGTGCCCGTCCGAATTTCTCGACTATATGCCATCTTAGTAAGACTAGGCGTCTTTGACCAGCTCTAAGGGCAAGCAGTGCGCGCTTGCACCTCCTAAACGAACTCCTTACGGATTTACGTTGTAGCGAGAGAGACTGGTGCTGCCATCTATGAACAAGTTTGGGAACAAATCAAATTATTTTATTAAATATTTTGATTTGTGTTTTTTTTTTTTTAAAGTAGTCACACTACTATATATAAATTAAAAACTGTAATAGATGTCATATATTAAAGAAAAAGTGACGAAGCCCTCCAGTGGTGAAGGCCGGATTCGAACCGGCGTCTTTAGCTATCGCGGCTAACGCCATGAACCCCTAGGCCACCCCGCCACGGCGGTGCCCGTCCGAATTTCTCGACTATATGCCATCTTAGTAAGACTAGGCGTCTTTGACCAGCTCTAAGGGCAAGCAGTGCGCGCTTGCACCTCCTAAACGAACTCCTTACGGATTTACGTTGTAGCGAGAGAGACTGGTGCTGCCATCTATGAACAAGTTTGGGAACAAATCAAATTATTTTATTAAATATTTTGATTTGTGTTTTTTTTTTTAAAGTAGTCACACTACTATATATAAATTAAAAACTGTAATAGATGTCATATATTAAAGAAAAAGTGACGAAGCCCTCCAGTGGTGAAGGCCGGATTCGAACCGGCGTCTTTAGCTATCGCGGCTAACGCCATGAACCCCTAGGCCACCCCGCCACGGCGGTGCCCGTCCGAATTTCTCGACTATATGCCATCTTAGTAAGACTAGGCGTCTTTGACCAGCTCTAAGGGCAAGCAGTGCGCGCTTGCACCTCCTAAACGAACTCCTTACGGATTTACGTTGTAGCGAGAGAGACTGGTGCTGCCATCTATGAACAAGTTTGGGAACAAATCAAATTATTTTATTAAATATTTTGATTTGTGTTTTTTTTTTTTTAAAGTAGTCACACTACTATATATAAATTAAAAACTGTAATAGATGTCATATATTAAAGAAAAAGTGACGAAGCCCTCCAGTGGTGAAGGCCGGATTCGAACCGGCGTCTTTAGCTATCGCGGCTAACGCCATGAACCCCTAGGCCACCCCGCCACGGCGGTGCCCGTCCGAATTTCTCGACTATATGCCATCTTAGTAAGACTAGGCGTCTTTGACCAGCTCTAAGGGCAAGCAGTGCGCGCTTGCACCTCCTAAACGAACTCCTTACGGATTTACGTTGTAGCGAGAGAGACTGGTGCTGCCATCTATGAACAAGTTTGGGAACAAATCAAATTATTTTATTAAATATTTTGATTTGTGTTTTTTTTTTTTTTTAAAAGTAGTCACACTACTATATATAAATTAAAAACTGTAATAGATGTCATATATTAAAGAAAAAGTGACGAAGCCCTCCAGTGGTGAAGGCCGGATTCGAACCGGCGTCTTTAGCTATCGCGGCTAACGCCATGAAACCCCTAGGCCACCCCGCCACGGCGGTGCCCGTCCGAATTTCTCGACTATATGCCATCTTAGTAAGACTAGGCGTCTTTGACCAGCTCTAAGGGCAAGCAGTGCGCGCTTGCACCTCCTAAACGAACTCCTTACGGATTTACGTTGTAGCGAGAGAGACTGGTGCTGCCATCTATGAACAAGTTTGGGAACAAATCAAATTATTTTATTAAATATTTTGATTTGTGTTTTTTTTTTAAAGTAGTCACACTACTATATATAAATTAAAAACTGTAATAGATGTCATATATTAAAGAAAAAGTGACGAAGCCCTCCAGTGGTGAAGGCCGGATTCGAACCGGCGTCTTTAGCTATCGCGGCTAACGCCATGAACCCCTAGGCCACCCCGCCACGGCGGTGCCCGTCCGAATTTCTCGACTATATGCCATCTTAGTAAGACTAGGCGTCTTTGACCAGCTCTAAGGGCAAGCAGTGCGCGCTTGCACCTCCTAAACGAACTCCTTACGGATTTACGTTGTAGCGAGAGAGACTGGTGCTGCCATCTATGAACAAGTTTGGGAACAAATCAAATTATTTTATTAAATATTTTGATTTGTTTTTTTTTTTTTTAAAGTAGTCACACTACTATATATAAATTAAAAACTGTAATAGATGTCATATATTAAAGAAAAAGTGACGAAGCCCTCCAGTGGTGAAGGCCGGATTCGAACCGGCGTCTTTAGCTATCGCGGCTAACGCCATGAACCCCTAGGCCACCCCGCCACGGCGGTGCCCGTCCGAATTTCTCGACTATATGCCATCTTAGTAAGACTAGGCGTCTTTGACCAGGTCTAAGGGCAAGCAGTGCGCGCTTGCACCTCCTAAACGAACTCCTTACGGATTTACGTTGTAGCGAGAGAGACTGGTGCTGCCATCTATGAACAAGTTTGGGAACAAATCAAATTATTTTATTAAAGATTTTGATTTGTGTGTTTTTTTTTTTTTTTTTTTTTTTTTTTTTTTTTTTTTTTTTTTTTTTTTTTTTTTTTTTTTTTTAAGTAGTCACACTACTATATATAAATTAAAAACTGTAATAGATGTCATATATTAAAGAAAAAGTGACGAAGCCCTCCAGTGGTGAAGGCCGGATTCGAACCGGCGTCTTTAGCTATCGCGGCTAACGCCATGAACCCCTAGGCCACCCCGCCACGGCGGTGCCCGTCCGAATTTCTCGACTATATGCCATCTTAGTAAGACTAGGCGTCTTTGACCAGCTCTAAGGGCAAGCAGTGCGCGCTTGCACCTCCTAAACGAACTCCTTACGGATTTACGTTGTAGCGAGAGAGACTGGTGCTGCCATCTATGAACAAGTTTGGGAACAAATCAAATTATTTTATGAAATATTTTGATGTGTTTTTTTTTTAAAGTAGTCACACTACTATATATAAATTAAAAACTGTAATAGATGTCATATATTAAAGAAAAAGTGACGAAGCCCTCCAGTGGTGAAGGCCGGATTCGAACCGGCGTCTTTAGCTATCGCGGCTAACGCCATGAACCCCTAGGCCACCCCGCCACGGCGGTGCCCGTCCGAATTTCTCGACTATATGCCATCTTAGTAAGACTAGGCGTCTTTGACCAGCTCTAAGGGCAAGCAGTGCGCGCTTGCACCTCCTAAACGAACTCCTTACGGATTTACGTTGTAGCGAGAGAGACTGGTGCTGCCATCTATGAACAAGTTTGGGAACAAATCAAATTATTTTATTAAATATTTTGATTTGTGTTTTTTTTTTAAAAGTAGTCACACTACTATATATAAATTAAAAAACTGTAATAGATGTCATATATTAAAGAAAAAGTGACGAAGCCCTCCAGTGGTGAAGGCCGGATTCGAACCGGCGTCTTTAGCTATCGCGGCTAACGCCATGAACCCCTAGGCCACCCCGCCACGGCGGTGCCCGTCCGAATTTCTCGACTATATGCCATCTTAGTAAGACTAGGCGTCTTTGACCAGCTCTAAGGGCAAGCAGTGCGCGCTTGCACCTCCTAAACGAACTCCTTACGGATTTACGTTGTAGCGAGAGAGACTGGTGCTGCCATCTATGAACAAGTTTGGGAACAAATCAAATTATTTTATTAAATATTTTGATTTGTGTTTTTTTTTTTTTTAAAGTAGTCACACTACTATATATAAATTAAAAACTGTAATAGATGTCATATATTAAAGAAAAAGTGACGAAGCCCTCCAGTGGTGAAGGCCGGATTCGAACCGATTCGAACAAAGACGCCTAGTCTTACTAAGATGGCATATAGTCGAGAAATTCGGACGGGCACCGCCGTGGCGGGGTGGCCTAGGGGTTCATGGCGTTAGCCGCGATAGCTAAAGACGCCGGTTCGAATCCGGCCTTCACCACTGGAGGGCTTCGTCACTTTTCCTTTAATATATGACATCTATTACAGTTTTTAATTTATATATAGTAGTGTGACTACTTTAAAAAAAAAAAAAACAAATCAAAATATTTAATAAAATAATTTGATTTGTTCCCAAACTTGTTCATAGATGGCAGCACCAGTCTCTCTCGCTACAACGTAAATCCGTAAGGAGTTCGTTTAGGAGGTGCAAGCGCGCACTGCTTGCCCTTAGAGCTGGTCAAAGACGCCTAGTCTTACTAAGATGGCATATAGTCGAGAAATTCGGACGGGCACCGCCGTGGCGGGGTGGCCTAGGGGTTCATGGCGTTAGCCGCGATAGCTAAAGACGCCGGTTCGAATCCGGCCTTCACCACTGGAGGGCTTCGTCACTTTTCCTTTAATATATGACATCTATTACAGTTTTTAATTTATATATAGTAGTGTGACTACTTTAAAAAAAAAAACACAAATCAAAATATTTAATAAAATAATTTGATTTGTTCCCAAACTTGTTCATAGATGGCAGCACCAGTCTCTCTCGCTACAACGTAAATCCGTAAGGAGTTCGTTTAGGAGGTGCAAGCGCGCACTGCTTGCCCTTAGAGCTGGTCAAAGACGCCTAGTCTTACTAAGATGGCATATAGTCGAGAAATTCGGACGGGCACCGCCGTGGCGGGGTGGCCTAGGGGTTCATGGCGTTAGCCGCGATAGCTAAAGACGCCGGTTCGAATCCGGCCTTCACCACTGGAGGGCTTCGTCACTTTTTCTTTAATATATGACATCTATTACAGTTTTTAATTTATATATAGTAGTGTGACTACTTTAAAAAAAAAAAAACACAAATCAAAATATTTAATAAAATAATTTGATTTGTTCCCAAACTTGTTCATAGATGGCAGCACCAGTCTCTCTCGCTACAACGTAAATCCGTAAGGAGTTCGTTTAGGAGGTGCAAGCGCGCACTGCTTGCCCTTAGAGCTGGTCAAAGACGCCTAGTCTTACTAAGATGGCATATAGTCGAGAAATTCGGACGGGCACCGCCGTGGCGGGGTGGCCTAGGGGTTCATGGCGTTAGCCGCGATAGCTAAAGACGCCGGTTCGAATCCGGCCTTCACCACTGGAGGGCTTCGTCACTTTTTCTTTAATATATGACATCTATTACAGTTTTTAATTTATATATAGTAGACTACTTTAAAAAAAAAAAACACAAATCAAAATATTTAATAAAATAATTTGATTTGTTCCCAAACTTGTTCATAGATGGCAGCACCAGTCTCTCTCGCTACAACGTAAATCCGTAAGGAGTTCGTTTAGGAGGTGCAAGCGCGCACTGCTTGCCCTTAGAGCTGGTCAAAGACGCCTAGTCTTACTAAGATGGCATATAGTCGAGAAATTCGGACGGGCACCGCCGTGGCGGGGTGGCCTAGGGGTTCATGGCGTTAGCCGCGATAGCTAAAGACGCCGGTTCGAATCCGGCCTTCACCACTGGAGGGCTTCGTCACTTTTTCTTTAATATATGACATCTATTACAGTTTTTAATTTATATATAGTAGTGTGACTACTTTAAAAAAAAAAACACAAATCAAAATATTTAATAAAATAATTTGATTTGTTCCCAAACTTGTTCATAGATGGCAGCACCAGTCTCTCTCGCTACAACGTAAATCCGTAAGGAGTTCGTTTAGGAGGTGCAAGCGCGCACTGCTTGCCCTTAGAGCTGGTCAAAGACGCCTAGTCTTACTAAGATGGCATATAGTCGAGAAATTCGGACGGGCACCGCCGTGGCGGGGTGGCCTAGGGGTTCATGGCGTTAGCCGCGATAGCTAAAGACGCCGGTTCGAATCCGGCCTTCACCACTGGAGGGCTTCGTCACTTTTTCTTTAATATATGACATCTATTACAGTTTTTAATTTATATATAGTAGTGTGACTACTTTAAAAAAAAAACACAAATCAAAATATTTAATAAAATAATTTGATTTGTTCCCAAACTTGTTCATAGATGGCAGCACCAGTCTCTCTCGCTACAACGTAAATCCGTAAGGAGTTCGTTTAGGAGGTGCAAGCGCGCACTGCTTGCCCTTAGAGCTGGTCAAAGACGCCTAGTCTTACTAAGATGGCATATAGTCGAGAAATTCGGACGGGCACCGCCGTGGCGGGGTGGCCTAGGGGTTCATGGCGTTAGCCGCGATAGCTAAAGACGCCGGTTCGAATCCGGCCTTCACCACTGGAGGGCTTCGTCACTTTTTCTTTAATATATGACATCTATTACAGTTTTTAATTTATATATAGTAGACTACTTTAAAAAAAAAAAAACACAAATCAAAATATTTAATAAAATAATTTGATTTGTTCCCAAACTTGTTCATAGATGGCAGCACCAGTCTCTCTCGCTACAACGTAAATCCGTAAGGAGTTCGTTTAGGAGGTGCAAGCGCGCACTGCTTGCCCTTAGAGCTGGTCAAAGACGCCTAGTCTTACTAAGATGGCATATAGTCGAGAAATTCGGACGGGCACCGCCGTGGCGGGGTGGCCTAGGGGTTCATGGCGTTAGCCGCGATAGCTAAAGACGCCGGTTCGAATCCGGCCTTCACCACTGGAGGGCTTCGTCATTTTTTTTTTTTTTTCTTTAATATATGACATCTATTACAGTTTTTAATTTATATATAGTAGTGTGACTACTTTAAAAAAAAAAAAAAAACACAAATCAAAATATTTAATAAAATAATTTGATTTGTTCCCAAACTTGTTCATAGATGGCAGCACCAGTCTCTCTCGCTACAACGTAAATCCGTAAGGAGTTCGTTTAGGAGGTGCAAGCGCGCACTGCTTGCCCTTAGAGCTGGTCAAAGACGCCTAGTCTTACTAAGATGGCATATAGTCGAGAAATTCGGACGGGCACCGCCGTGGCGGGGTGGCCTAGGGGTTCATGGCGTTAGCCGCGATAGCTAAAGAAGCCGGTTCGAATCCGGCCTTCACCACTGGAGGGCTTCGTCACTTTTTCTTTAATATATGACATCTATTACAGTTTTTAATTTATATATAGTAGTGTGACTACTTTAAAAAAAAAAAAAAAAACAAATCAAAATATTTAATAAAATAATTTGATTTGTTCCCAAACTTGTTCATAGATGGCAGCACCAGTCTCTCGCTACAACGTAAATCCGTAAGGAGTTCGTTTAGGAGGTGCAAGCGCGCACTGCTTGCCCTTAGAGCTGGTCAAAGACGCCTAGTCTTACTAAGATGGCATATAGTCGAGAAATTCGGACGGGCACCGCCGTGGCGGGGTGGCCTAGGGGTTCATGGCGTTAGCCGCGATAGCTAAAGACGCCGGTTCGAATCCGGCCTTCACCACTGGAGGGCTTCGTCACTTTTTCTTTAATATATGACATCTATTACAGTTTTTAATTTATATATAGTAGTGTGACTACTTAAAAAAAAAAAAACACAAATCAAAATATTTAATAAAATAATTTGATTTGTTCCCAAACTTGTTCATAGATGGCAGCACCAGTCTCTCTCGCTACAACGTAAATCCGTAAGGAGTTCGTTTAGGAGGTGCAAGCGCGCACTGCTTGCCCTTAGAGCTGGTCAAAGACGCCTAGTCTTACTAAGATGGCATATAGTCGAGAAATTCGGACGGGCACCGCCGTGGCGGGGTGGCCTAGGGGTTCATGGCGTTAGCCGCGATAGCTAAAGACGCCGGTTCGAATCCGGCCTTCACCACTGGAGGGCTTCGTCACTTTTTCTTTAATATATGACATCTATTACAGTTTTTAATTTATATATAGTAGTGTGACTACTTTAAAAAAAAAAAAACACAAATCAAAATATTTAATAAAATAATTTGATTTGTTCCCAAACTTGTTCACGATAAAATGTATTTAAATATGGATTTTTTTTTTATTTGCATAATTTTTTTTAATATGATTTTGACCCATGATCTTTCACTGATATGCGTTAAATTGTTAAATGACAAACAAAACCGTCAACGCCACCTATCCGGGAGTAGGACAAAGGTAGTGGCGCCATCTGATCGAGAATCAAATTTTCTTGATTTTCGAGGCACGTTTTTTTCTTAGACTGTAGCCATCTATTACGGAGTCATATCTATCTTTGCTAATGCTAAAAACAACGAACTATAATGGGATATAGGATATATAGTCATAATAAATTTTGTAGGCTGTAGCCACAGTAAATTCACTCCCATCTATCGACACACGATTAAAACTAAAAATAAAAATATCAAAAAAAATATGTATATAAGGATAAATGATTTTTTTTATTTGCATTAATTATTTTTATATGATTTGGACCCATGTTCTTTCACTCATATGCGTTAAAATGGTTAAATAACAAACGAAACCGTCAACGCCATCTATTCGAGACCAGGCCAAAGGTGGTAAAACGTAGTGGCGCCATCTGTTCGAGAATCAAATTTTCTTGATTTTTCAAGGCACGCTTTTTTCCTTAGACTGTATCCATCTAATACGGAGTTACATAGTCTTTCATATTATTATATGGGTTTTGGCAAGGCAACAGTAGTAGGTGTTGCTGTGCGAAAAGCTTGGAGCCTTGGACTACCAAAAGCTATATGCTCTCAACGCGTTGCGAATGTACAGTCGGCAAAACCGTTAGCTTAGCACCCCTGCATACATATCTGTAAGCTAATAACTTTGCTAACTGTACATGATACAAAGGAACAATTGAGGCAGATTGGAGATGGCTGCGTAAGTAAGTTGTTGTAAAAAGATAATTTTAGTTTGTGGTTCCCTAAAACCAGTGAAATCTCTTTTGATAAATCCAAGCATCTGTGCAACTTTTTAGGGTTGCCTTATGGTGCGACTCTGTTTCGCTATAGCATTGATATGAATGAGCATTACATTTGAATTCACTAATCAATTATTATGCCAAGATCTCGAACGTCAGTATTAACTTAACATTGATTGAACTTAAATCTCTTATGGAGTTATGATGTAGTTGTAGGTAAAATATAATAATCCTGTAATCCTGGCCACAACACTTTCATAGGCCATGTACTGCTTGCTGAATTCTCACTGTGACGTAGCTAACGTTAGCAAGTCAAAACACCAGGTACCTAACCATTAGAAAGAGTCTTTACGACGGCTAGACTTTAGTTGACCGCGCTGTGAATATAAATTTTAACGATTTTCACGAGAGTATTACCTACATCTGACTTCATCGAAATTGTTATTCATGTAACGATTACCTACATTAAGTCCAAAGTGTTGCTGTGGACGGACTACATAATACTGAAATTTTAATCTAGGAACCTTCAGAGATCAATTTGAACCTGTGACCAATCAACTCTCTTGGCTCTGAATATGGTAAAATGTCGGTTTGTGTTACGAAGCAACTATAGTTTGTCAGAAAGACATTTTATAGACCTGTACCGCTGGCTATATTTTGACCCCTAGGTTATAAAAATATTAAAGTCAATTCTGTTTTCGCTTATGAATACTTTGTTAAGATGTAAATCTTACATTTTGTTTTGTGTCATATATATAATTTGCTTTTCTAGTAATTTGTTATTTTGTGGTAATTATTTTTTATTTTGAATTATTTTGGAGAAAAAAATATTCGAGAGAAAACATGTAACTGTGTTGCATTTAGGATAGTGTTTTTAGTGTGAAAACATAGTTTGTGTCAATTACGTCCACTGCAATCTGATACTATGTCATAATATTCTAAATGACACAAAAAAAAATTAGAGTTAAAAAAAATTACTTAGGTCGAATTTAATCGTTTAAATAGGTCCATTAACTGATTTTGTGTCTTATTAAGGCATAGCTTCATAAGATATTTGATGATTTTTATGTAACAGGCTGTCACCGTTACAAAAGAATATTAAAGATATTAGAGTTTACATCTTATTAATTTGAAATGCGGGATAAATAAGATGTATGAATTTGTGTCACTTGCATCCACTGCTTAAACAAATATTACAAAAATATTATTTGCGTTCGAACGAAGCTAGCGGGCGGTCTGAATGGGCAACGGAGGCCGTGCAGGGTGGGGCCGCGGCGTGACCTTGCCGTACGCAACGCATGTTTACTTCGCCTGTGCGCCAAATTAACGCAACTTATTCAAAGAAGTTACGCAAACAACACAACAACAAGCAACAAGCAAGCAAAGAATGCGTCGAATTATCTTTTACCTATTTAAAACTTATAGATATTGTACAATGTCACCATTATGCAAAAGAACTGTAAGTACATGTTTGATTTGCGAGCGAGCTGGCAACATTGCGCAGGGAAATCTTAAAAATATCGCGTTTACGTGAACGCCACATACATTTGTGACAGTGATAGGGAAAAGGTACCACTAAAGTAAAATTTGGTTATTAATACCGTGACTTTCTTTCATTCTTTGATAAAAAAAAAAAGCTATTTATGCAACAAGTGCGGAAATCATCTTTACGCACGTGTATCATACAATGTTTTACTATGCATTGTGCGAGTAAATAAAAAAACATATCATGGCAAATAAGTTTAATTATTATAAGGTGTTTTAAATCGACACGAGTTGCGAATTACCTATTCGCACGTGTATCGTACGTTTTACAGTACATATGGCCCTTTAAACTTTCGACATATGCACGGTAAGTGCTCTTTTCCGCACTAGTGCGAGAAAGTAGCACCATATGTACTGTAAAAAAAAATTGAAAACAAAAAGCACTAGTGCGGAAAAGCAGTACTTTCCGCACGATATGGCTCCGTAGGAAACGCACTTTTCGAGCACATGCATTGTAAAAAAAATATAGGACTGTATCTCCTAAACCGTGCGTCGTAGCGCAAAAATAAACGTTTCGGTCCCGTTTATGTAACCATTAATTTATATTTAAAAACAACGCAACAAAAAAAACAAAAAAAAACTTTATAGGGCTGTATCTCCTAAACCATCGTAGCGCAAAAATAATCAAATTTTCGTTCCCCTTTATGGAACCCCAAACTAATATACAAAAAACACAATGAAAAAAAAAAACAAAAAAAAACTTTATAGGGCTACATCTAAATCGTGCATCGTAGCGCAAAAATAATCAATTTTTCGTTCCCCTTTAAGAAACCCTTAATTAATACTAAAAAAAAAAAAACAGGAAAAAATCTTTATAGAGCTATATCTCCTAAACCGTGCGTGGTAGCGCAAAAATAACAAAACTTTCGTTCCCCTATACGGAACCCCAAAGTAATATATAAAAACACAATGAAAAAAAAAAACAACAAAAAAATCTTTATAGGGCTGCATCTCCTAAACCGTGCATCGTAGCACAAAAATAATCAAATTTTCGTTCCCCTTAAGAAACCCTTAATTGAAACTTAAAAAAAAAACCAGGAAAAAAACTTTATAGAGCTATTATAGCTATATATATAGATATAATATCTCCTAAACCGTGCGTGGTGGCGCAAAAATAATACAAGTTTCGTTCCCCTTTATGCAACCCATAATTTATATTTTAAAAAAAAAAGCAAAAAAAATCATTATAGGGCTGTATCTCTTAAACCATGCGTCGTAGCGCAAAAATAATAAAAATTTCGTTCCCCTTTATGAAGCCCCAAAGTAATATACTAAAAACACAATGAAAAAAAAGAAAAAAAAGAAAAAAACTTTATCGGGCTGTATCTCCTACACCGTGCATCATAGCGCAAAAAAAAAAAAAACCCTTTAAGAAACCCCTAATTAAGATTGAAAAACGCAAAAAAGAAAAAGAGGGAAAAAATCATTTTAGGGCTGTATCTCCTAAACCGTGCGTCGTAGCGCAAAAATAATAAAATTTTTGTTCCCCTTTACGGAACCCCAAAGTAATATACAAAAAACACAATGAAAAAAAAAAAAAAAAAACAAAAAAAACTTTATAGGGCTGTATCTCCTAAAAGTCGTAGCGCAAAAATAATCACATTTTCGTTCCCCTTAGTGGAACCCCAAACTAATATACAAAAAACACAATGAAAAAAAAAAATATTTATAGGGCTGCATCTCCTAAATCGTGCATCGTAGCGCAAAAATAATCAATTTTTCGTTCCCCTTTAAGAAACCCTTAATTAATACTTAAAAAAAAAAACAAAAAAAACAGGAAAAAATCTTTATAGAGCTATATCTCCTAAACCGTGCGTGGTAGCGCAAAAATAACAAAATTTTCGTTCCCCTTTACGGAACCCCTAAATAATATACAAAAAACACAATGAAAAAAAAAAAAACAACAAAAAATATCTTTATAGGGTTGCATCTCCTAAACCGTGCATCGTAGCGCAAAAATAATAAAAAAAAACCCTTTAAGAAACCCGTAATTAATACTTAAAAAAAAAAAAAAAACCAGGAAAAAAAACTTTATAGAGCTGTATCTCCTAAACCGTGCGTGGTACCGCAAAAACAATAAAATTTTCGTTCTCCTTTATGCAACCCATAATTTATATTTAAAAAAAAACGCAAAATTTAAAAACAAAATCTTTATAGGGCTGTATCTCCTAAACCATGCGTCGTAGCGCAAAAATAATAAAATTTTTGTTCCCCTTTATGAAGCCCCAAAGTAATATACTAAAAACACAATGAAAAAAAAGAAAAAAAAGAAAAAAACTTTATCGGGCTGTATCTCCTACACCGTGCATCATAGCGCAAAAAAAAAAAAAAAAAAACCCTTTAAGAAACCCCTAATTAAGATTGAAAAACGCAAAAAAGAAAAAGAGGGAAAAAATCATTTTAGGGCTGTATCTCCTAAACCGTGCGTCGTAGCGCAAAAATAATAAAATTTTCGTTCCCCTTTACGGAACCCCAAAGTAATATACAAAAAACACAATGAAAAAAAAAAAAAAAAAAACAAAAAAAACTTTATAGGGCTGTATCTCCTAAAAGTCGTAGCGCAAAAATAATCACATTTTCGTTCCCCTTAGTGGAACCCCAAACTAATATACAAAAAACACAATGAAAAAAAAAAAAAATATTTATAGGGCTGCATCTCCTAAATCGTGCATCGTAGCGCAAAA
Source organism: Cydia strobilella (assembly GCF_947568885.1). Taxonomy (NCBI): domain Eukaryota; kingdom Metazoa; phylum Arthropoda; class Insecta; order Lepidoptera; family Tortricidae; genus Cydia; species Cydia strobilella. Next base: position 6,838,969 of record NC_086043.1, on the reverse strand, counting down.
ATAATCAATTTTTCGTTCCCCTTTAAGAAACCCTTAATTAATACTTTAAAAAAAAAAACAAAAAAAAACAGGAAAAAATCTTTATAGAGCTATATCTCCTAAACCGTGCGTGGTAGCGCAAAAATAACAAAATTTTCGTTCCCCTTTACGGAACCCCTAAATAATATACAAAAAACACAATGAAAAAAAAAAAACAACAAAAAATATCTTTATAGGGTTGCATCTCCTAAACCGTGCATCGTAGCGCAAAAATAATAAAAAAAACCCTTTAAGAAACCCGTAATTAATACTTAAAAAAAAAAAACAAAAAAAACCAGGAAAAAAAACTTTATAGAGCTGTATCTCCTAAACCGTGCGTGGTACCGCAAAAACAATAAAATTTTCGTTCTCCTTTATGCAACCAGCGGCGGCTGGTGATTCTATATTATGGGTGTTCACTATCACAGTAAAAAACTACACATTGAATTAACCGACACAAAATACGGTCATTGAACTCTCTTATAGAATTTCGCTATTACGAATATCTTGACGACCGATAGACGCTAACTGCAGTTCATTTTACAAATGGATTCTAGGTTGTGAATGTTGTTTTCAAATTTTATGGAAATATGTGCTAAATTGTTAACACATCGGTTTCGGTCCAAGCAAACTCACCGCACAGCCGTCGCCCGGCCCGCCCGCGCCCGCTCCAAACAAGACATATACTTAGGTACATACATGTACTTAGGTAGGTAACACGATAAACTAAAACACCTAGTTACTTTTATCACAGCGACATAACACAACCACGGTGTTTTTTCATATTGATCTTATTTAATGACATATAAGTTTTTGTTTTTGACGAACATTGTTACGAAAGTTCAAGGTTTTCCTTTTATATTGAACTCGAGTCGATTTTGTAAACTTTTTTCACATTCTCCCGTTAAATTCATTCATTTTAAACACCTCACAACAAACAAATTATGTGCACTTACTGCTTAAACTCTTGGTTAATTATTTATAATAAAAAAATGCCAAAATTCCATTCACGCGCGTACTTTAAAATTGACTACTAACTAAGGTCTGTTTACAAACAAGTGACAATATGGCGCACACAATGCGCGCGCATTCGACGAGAGGGCGCAAGGTCAAACGGGCTACGGAGCGCCGCTCCAATTTTACCTCTTTCTTCATAGAAAATCTTCTGTTTCACGTGCGGAACTGTAGCGAAACTTCTCTTTCGCTCTCATTGAATTTCCTATTGATTTTATGTACTAAATCTTTTTCATAGGAGCGCAATCCAAAGCGCTCCGCTTCGCGCGTTACCTATGATTCCTATGAAATTATAGGAGTAGGCCGAGTAGTATAGGCCGTCTATAAACTTATAATGAATAAAGGTAATTATTTAATTGGTATTGACTTTTGTACGATAGATCTTAAAGAGTAATATATTAATTAGGCACTAATTTTATGGGAGTGCACTGCACAAGCGCTCCTTAGAGGAAGCCGCGCCTGTATGCAACCCATAATTTATATTTAAAAAAAACGCAAAATTAAAAAAAAAATCTTTATAGGGCTGTATCTCCTAAACCATGCGTCGTAGCGCAAAAATAATAACATTTTTGTTCCCCTTTATGCAACCCATAATTTATATTTAAAAAAAACGCAAAATTAAAAAAAAAAACATTATAGGGCTGTATCTCTTAAACCATGCGTCGTAGCGCAAAAATAATTAAAAAAACCCCTTTAAGAAACCCCTAATTAAGATTGAAAAACGCAAAAAAGAATAAGAGGGAAAAAATCATTTTAGGGCTGTATCTCCTAAACCGTGCGTCGTAGCGCAAAAATAATAAAATTTTCGTTCCCCTTTACGGAACCCCAAAGTAATATACAAAAAACACAATAAAAAAAAAAAAAACAAAAAAACTTTATAGGGCTGTATCTCCTAAAAGTCGTAGCGCAAAAATAATCACATTTTCGTTCCCCTTTGTGGAACCCCAAACTAATATACAAAAAACACAATGAAAAAAAAAAAACAAAAAAAAATCTTTATAGGGCTGCATCTCCTAAATCGTGCATCGTAGCGCAAAAATAATCAATTTTTCGTTCCCCTTTAAGAAACCCTTAATTAATACTTTAAAAAAAAACAAAAAAAAAACAGGAAAAAATCTTCATAGAGCTATATCTCCTAAACCGTGCGTGGTAGCGCAAAAATAACAAAATTTTCGTTCCCCTTTACGGAACCCCAAAATAATATACAAAAAACACAATGAAAAAAAAAACAACAAAAAAAATCTTTATAGGGTTGCATCTCCTAAACCGTGCATCGTAGCGCAATAATAATAAAAAAAAACCCTTTAAGAAACCCGTAATTAATACTTAAAAAAAAACAAAAAAAACCAGGAAAAAAAACTTTATAGAGCTGTGTCTCCTAAACCGTGCGTGGTACCGCAAAAACAATAAAATTTTCGTTCTCCTTTATGCAACCCATAATTTATATTTAAAAAAAAACGCAAAATTTAAAAAAAAAACCTTTATAGGGCTGTATCTCCTAAACCATGCGTCGTAGCGCAAAAATAATAAAATTTTTGTTCCCCTTTATGCAACCCGTAATTTATATTTAAAAAAAACGCAAAATTAAAAAAAAAAACATTATAGGGCTGTATCTCTTAAACCATGCGTCGTAGCGCAAAAATAATTAAAAAAAACCCTTTAAGAAACCCGTAATTAATACTTAAAAAAAAAACAAAAAAAAAAACAGGAAAAAAACTTTATAGAGCTGTATCTCCTAAACCGTGCGTGCTACCGCAAAAACAATAAAATTTTCGTTCCCCTTTATGCAACCCATAATTTATATTTAAAAAAACGCAAAATTTAAAAAAAAATCTATAGGGCTGTATCTCCTAAACCATGCCTTGTAGCGAAAAAAAATAAAATTTTCGTTCCCCTTTATGCAACCCATAATTTATATTTAAAAAAAACGCAAAATTAAAAAAAAAAACATTATAGGGCTGTATCTCTTAAACCATGCGTCGTAGCGCAAAAATAATTAAAAAAACCCTTTTAAGAAACCCGTAATTAATACTTAAAAAAAACAAAAAAACCCAGGAAAAAAAACTTTATAGAGCTGTATCTCCTAAACCGTGCGTGGTACCGCAAAAACAATAAAATTTTCGTTCCCCTTTATGCAACCCATAATTTATATTTAAAAAAACGCAAAATTTAAAAAAAAAATCTTTATAGGGCTGTATCTCCTAAACCATGCGTCGTAGCGCAAAAATAATAAAATTTTCGTTCCCCTTTATGAAGCCCCAAAATAATATACAAAAACACAAGAAAAAAAAAAAGAAAAAAATAATAACAAAAAAACTTTATAGGGCTGTATCTCCTAAACCGTGCATCGTAGCGCAAAAATAATCAAATTTTCGTTCCCCTTAAGAAGCCCTTAATTAAGATTTAAAAACCTAAAAAAGAAAAAGAAAAAAATCTATATAGGGCTGTATCTCCTAAACCGTGCGTCGTAGCGCAAAAATAATCAACTTTTCGGTCCCCTTTATATAACCCCAAAGTAATATACAAAAAACACAATGTAAAAAAGAAAAAAAGAAAAAAAAACAATAAAAAAAACTTTATAGGGCTGCATCTACTGAACCGTACGTCGTAGGGCAAAAATAATCAAATTTTCTTTCCTCTTTATTCAACCCTTAATTTATATTAAAAAAAAACGCTTTCACTAAACTGCTGTAACTCGGAAACTTAGAATCCACAAAGGGGACTACTAAATTATGACACATATTAAAGCCTGACCAGTAATATATGATCCTTGTCAAGAGGGCGCTGTTCATTCTCATGTATAGGGTGACAGTTCAGTATAGTATGAAAAAATATTGTATTTAATGAACATCATCATCATTGTAATTAATGTTGCTTGCCACGCTTAAACATAACAAAAATCGCAATAAATTGCGTCTTAAAATAAACTTAAAAAGTCTACTAAAAATCGAAACAAAAGTATTTTTTAAGTCGCTGATTTGACATTCTCAATCAAAAGGTAGGTACCACTTTGTCGTTTACCATAAAGACGAAATTTGATTATATCTTTATACAAATAACCTGTCAGAGAAATTGGTACCTTTTGATTAGGAACGTCACAAATGTTGGTCAGTATGAGGAGTGCAGCCTACAGTTTATTTTTAATTATATTTATATACCTACTACGGTAAGATTGATAAGACAATGTAATTATGCCTCCGAATGAAATAAATACACTGTATCGCAAAACTAAGTGGCGAGACAGCTCATAATGCCATCTCTTTCACTCTTGGTTGGTCTTAACAAGGGTAAAGGAGATAGTATTAAGATCTCAGTCGCCAGCTAATATTGCGGCAAGTATAATGAGCACCCCACCCGCGTAGGTACCCTTCCCCGCGCACGCCCTTCTTGCTCAATTGAGTTTTATTTTGCCAGATAGTAAAAAAACCGTGGATCAAAATGACCCAAATTATGAATGATGTCTCAATGTGGTATTATAATATTGTAGACGTAAACTTAATAATATGAATTTTTTTTTGTGGCAGATACAGGGTGTTAATTAGAAAAAAATTTTTTTTAAATAAAAGCGGTGGATGAATTTGACACAGATTTGTTTGAATAACATATAACAATGTTCTGTAAAGTACAACACTTCACTTATCGACTCTAATATTTTTTTAGGCGTTTTAGGATCAATATTAGGTATTTATTAAATGCCATTATAGCCGTGGATGAAAATGACACAAAATGCGTGTGTACGTCGGAAGCCACTTTGCCTTTACAGGGAAACAAAGAATTTCGTCTCGAATATTTTTTTTACAGAATGCTGATTGAAAAAAGAAATACCTAAATTTCTACCTAAGCAAATACCTAGGATGACACAAAATATTATTTTTAGGTTTAGTATATGGTCTGGAAACTATATATAAAAAATAAGCAACATTAATATTCTTATAACCTCAGAAGTTATTGGTACAGGTCTATTATTTATGAATAGCAAGAATCCTGCGCCCGCTGAACTGCGAACTAATGTGTAAGTAATTTTAGGTGCCATAACGTAGTATCCAGGCGTGTTATTCATAAACGTAGTGTGCAATACTATTAATAGTTATATGGGGCGGTCATTTGATTCAAATTACGGTCGGATGGGCCGTCGTTTAATCTTACATTGCTATTGAACGAAGCAGAAGCTATGCCAAAAGATCCTATGAACTTTAGAATTTCATCTGTTTATACGACATTTTTAATAAAGAATTGAGCGCTAGCTCGGTGGCCGGTGACTCACGGCTGTCAGCCCCATACTTCATCTCGACGTCTACAGACAAACTCTTTCAATCGTAGGCCAGCCTAAGCCCATAAAGAAGAGTTATGCGTTTCATCACACGGTTTCACGACTCTCCATCCAGGACCAGAAAATGGTTCTATATCCGGCACTTTGTTAAGGTAACAGTCGATGTGGATTTTTCTATTTTTTAGGGTTCCGTACCCAAAGGGTAAAAACGGGACCCTATTACTAAGAACTTCACTGTTCGTCTGTCTGTCACCAGGCTGTATCTCATGAACCGTGATAGCTAGGCAGTTGTTCACATATGATGTATTTCTGTTGCCGCTATAACAACAAAAACTAAAAACAGAATAAAATGAATATTTAAGTGGGGCTCCCATACAACAAACGCGATTTTTTGCCGTGTTTTGCGTAATGGTACGGAACCCTTCGTGCGCGAGTCCGACTCGCACTTGGCCGGGTTTTTTATACGTACTTTTGAAATTTGATATTTATTGCCGGGTCGGATGTTTGTGGTGCCACAATTGGTCAATCAGTTCTCATTGGTGATTAACTGTAATTTATGAGACGTTGAGTAATTACAAAGAGAATACATAGTACAGAGGATTATTGTCATAGTAAATTTTGTAGTGACAGTAAATTTACTGCCATCTATCGGCACACGATTAAAACTAAAAATGAAATTGTATAATGATATCAAAAAAAAATATATATATATATTGGATAAATGATTTTCATTTTTTTTAACTTACAAACCGCCGCCGCCGCCGCCGCCGTTTGTAAACTTACATGCGACATATATATACTCTCATGATTACTTTTCTGCGCAACAATTTAGGGACTCGCTGGTTCACTAAGATCTGCCTTCCCCTTTATATTGCTAAGACTTAAGGTAGGTACCTCATCTCTTCTTTAACTTGTAATTGTAGTGCCTAATTTCTCCATTAAGTAGGTTGATTATTGTATTATTCTATTCATGCCAGTGTCAGTTCGGTAATGTTATGTACTAAGTAGGTGGGTAAGCCACATTAAAAGCGCATAAACGGCGCGCTACCGCGGGTGGCGGCCGCCGCGGCTGTCCCGCGAACCTCATTCATCAGCGCTGATTGATTGCAACTGTCCAGCCGCTAATGGCGGCGACTGGCCCCATACTCCCTCCCGAAGAATGCACCTAAGCCAATATTAATGCCTGTTATTGATCACCGCAACCTCCAAGTTCACGGTTACGTATTAGACGCACAATTTATTAAACATTGTATGGCCGAGGTAAATGATCCGGGCTAGGGGCTCGTTAACGTGTGTATTGGCAATAAATCATTAATTGAATCCGTATCGGCTCTTCAATCTTCATGAATGATCGCGTCCATTACAAGCTAGCTCCTCTGGCCGTGTTTATAAATAGAAAACTTCCTTACAAAATCCTAACCGAAATAAATGCGTGCCTTTCAGATTATACCTATACTGGTCATTAGGAGTTTGATTGCATAACGATATCTGTTTTATTTATAACTCAGTAGTCTGGGTCATTACAGGCTCATATGTAGCCGGTAGTTTTAGTACCTACTCTATACGAGGTAATTTAATTATATTGCGGCGGTTTTTTTAACGTCTTTATTTACAGCGACAAGGTACCTATATCCTCGTAAGTCCTACCATACAAAATTTCGTATTTTTAATTTAAACCTTGCTGTACATAAAGTAAATCGGGATGAAGCAATGAAACAAAATAAATGCTAGGTACTTTATTTGGTTTATGAAAGGAACTTACTAATTAGATTGAAACGGAGTGTACATTGTAATGCACATTAGGACTTACGAGAAATACAAAATGGCCAGCTACTTTTAACCTAACAAAGGGTAAGCCTAACATACCACGCAAAACACTCGAGATTCAAGCTGTATTAACGACTTCGTACTTAGGTATCTGGCCAAACATTTTTAAGTGGATGTTGTAACGAAACATTGTTTTTTTGCCATAATTAATCTTCTTCAACGATGGATGAAGACTTCATCTTAAAAAAGGTATTTTTCTTGCGTACTCCAGTAATAAATGGTACGTCAAAACATTACGTATGATAAAATACATACATAAACGTGATATTTCTACTTATTTTCTTGTAGCGACCATGAGTATTTTTTTTTAATGAAGAATGACAATAAATTTTATTGATACCTACCTCTACCTACGTACGAGTAAGTTGCTTAAAGTAACTGGATGGAAAGTTAATTAATTAATAGCTGAACCAGGGAGGGGACACTAGAAATATTTCACTTACTTACTTAACATTTACCTTTTTTGTTCTTTTTTATTCTACTTATTCTTCTTTTTTTTTCTTTTCTTTTTAGGTCTACTTGGTAAGCTTACAAGTACATTTTTATTTGTAAACCGAACAAGTAGACCTAATTTTATGTAGGACGAAAGTATATGTAGTTGTGCACGCACACATACTAACTTAATCACACATACAAAAATCAGAGATGGCGCTTTCAAATGAGTTTCCATAAAATGCTTCAAGAGGGCTCTCTTTACCTATATACTTACTCTTTGAGCTGAATCCACACATCCACTTTGTCAGTAGGTAGAAAGAGGAGCCAAATTAAAATTTTCTATGGGAGGTCAACCTCTCGAGCTTGCTAAACGGCGGTTCCCTGAGCCAGAAGGCGAAAAATCTACTTATATGATCATGTTTTTCTAAGAGGCGTTGATATTCGTAGACGTGGAAAAAATATATGTAGTTCTTGACGATATTATCTTTAATATCATAGCTTCCGATACACGAATTATGACACTTCGCTCGATACAATTAATTCCCAAAGTAACCTCTAACTCGGACTTTTAATCCAACTTTACTCGGTTATTTATTATGTGATACTATAAACAAAAAAAAAACAAAAAACATAATATTACCGCGATAGTTACTCATGAAATAAACGCAACGAAAACTGAAACGAGCGCTGTAAAGGGTTCGAAACGTCGGGATGTATTATAAATTCAATATACGCGATATAATCCGTTTTCATAGTTTTATTACAAGAAAAAACATCTTAAGTTGAATAGTAATTTCATAGCTTTCGAATTTCGATATTGTAGGGTAACGTTTTTAAAATAAATAAAAATCGACAAAATTCGATCAAAATGGACACTTGGCGCGCATGCTCTTTCCCGTTATTTCTTGCGAAATGTGACAGAGACCGCGGGAAACCGATGGAACGGCCTTCTGAGACGATAATGTAATTTTTCTCTTGCCAACAGTTACCTATCTGCCGCTATCACCATCTTTACCAACCAAAAATGTGGTCCAAATTTATAAGTTTTTCGGTAATTTTAAAACCAGGCGCGGGAAAAGCAGTTAAACGTTAAACCTGTGTGTACAATCTATTTAGGTAAGACATGGTTCACTTCTTGGTTTTTGAACGCACCAGCACTAGCTTTAGGCGGTTATCACACCGTTGCCGCGGCGGTAACCTCAGCCGTGTTATAATCGTCTTACGTATCTTGTTAGATAACAAAACCTGTGGGCCTCGGTATGATGGACGGGATTATCCACTTGGTAAAGTATTTAAATCTCCCTGTTTAAAACCGCAAAATTTAGAGAGACAACCAGAGACAACAGTGCGGCCATCGTAGTCTTTAAAATTACCACGGGACACGGGATACTCTCAGGGTCATTTATGTCATGACAATATATCACTACATTATGATATCATCATTGGCTTGGTTTGTGCAACTGGACGTAACATGTAGTTACCTATCCAATAATGTCAGTGATCCCAAGACAATTGTTTCGGTCACCTTCGCCCGCAGTCATAACTCACGATATCAAGTATGTACCGCACGTAACCGCCGCCGTCGGTTGACCTACTCCATACTAATCCCATTAGATTGATCCCGTGATAAACTTCCGTAATAAATTCTTCACCGATCTTAAGATAAAATTTACTATTCGACATATGCGACAGGAAAAATTTCGATAGCTTGCAGTACCTATCAATTTCGACGGCTATTTTTGGATTCTATGACACTTAGTGCTTACCCGATGTGATTGCCATTTTTTACGATCTTGATGGAAGTCGATATTTTAATACGAATCTGTGATACATTACCGTGTCAGAAATGTACGTCAGCTTACATATTATACAATTACTTTGTAGCCGGCGCAACGGGGATTCAGTATTCGTTTTGTTTCCGCATTTTCGGTACTTACTAATATAACTATATCCAGTTCACTAGTGTACATGTACAACGATACCCTAAACCTAATACAACTTACATAAATATGTTTGGAGCAACCTACACAGATCGAACTAGTCTTACCTAAGTAAAGCTCGTACTATGCGAAGATATTCATATTTAGGTACTTACTTAAATATGTATACAAACATAGAAAGCATCCATCACTCGGGAAAGTGTTCGTACTCAGAATTCGAACCCAAGACCACTAGCGTACCTATTAGTGTAATTATCTAATGTATACTAAGGTAATATACCGATCTGCAGCTACGGAACCCTTCATTATGCAAGGTCCGACATGCACTTGGCTGATTTACCTCACCGTGCCGACTAATCAGCCAGTTTTACTGACTAGTCGACGACTAATCGCCGACTACAAATGAGGCCGGATAGTCGGCTTTCCCGACTAGTCGGTACATCTCTAATTTTTACATTAAAATGGAGTTTTAATTTTAGTAATCATTTACTATTTTTGGGTTAACAATTATTAGTTTGGTATCATTGGCTTTAATAGGATAGCAAGATGTAAAAACTTGGTCATAATTTCACATTAAAATGGAGTTTTAATTTTGGTGATAATTGACTATTTTTGGCAGTAGATACAAATGGTATTTTTGACGTAACATTTTGCTATACCTGGTGATCAATTAAATACCAGCCACATAAAAATACTGCAGGCTGCAATATTGGAATGTAAATCGTATGCCGTGCAATATTTTGGGAAATGTTAGTTATGCCTATAACATAACGATACATGTTGACTAAATAATACTTGGTAAAATGAAGGCGTGACTCTCCCCAAGTCTCAATTTTAGCATCCTCTTGCCATGAGTTGTCTTTACGGCCCATACCACAAGTACCCAAGTTTCGCCATACCCAATTGGTAATTCACCAACGGAATTCCTTCGCATCTGCGATAAACCTTGCACGTAGGGCAAGGACGTTGCCGCAGGACGAATACGGAGTCTCGACCGGTGGTCCCGATACGATCGTCCATCAAGCGGAGCTATTATCACGATTATCTTTACACTCGCTCACAGCGCGTTACGATGAGCAGATACCTACGTGTTTACGGCGGGGTCTTTATTAAATGACGCTTGGCGATGTTGTAGAGGAGGGCTGCTGTTCACCCTTTGAACGCAAAAGATTTCCTATCACATCGACAGTAGGTAAGCTGTGCCCCTTAACCAAGAAATTAATTTCAATTTGAAAGTTATGGTTTACCTACCTAAAAAAAAACTTTGAACCTAATGATAGAAATAAATAAAATAAAATAATCTTTATTGCAACTTTAAATAAAGTTTAAAAGTAAAAGTAAAGTTAAGGTAAAGTTTTTATTTGAATAAAATTTAAATAAAGGCCATGGCAGGATCAGGGATCATCTTGTGCTGTAATAGCTTTTCGGTCCGATTTTTTTTTCTTCTTAGTAAGTGCTATGCTAAATTTCAGCATTCGCCGCTACTTATTAAAATTAAAAAAATATTGTTCATGAATATTTCCTTTTCAATGGAACGAATTATTTCGTGCTTTACACGTGTGGTACACTTAGTTGAGACCCGCAATATGTCATTAATAATCTTTATATTTTTTAGTTATATATAAATGCACGTGTCCTGACCGATTGACTGCCTGACTGACTCATCAACGCAGAGCCGAAACTACAAAAGAACACCAGGTTACGTTTATAATGTGTACAAGAGATAAGAAGCGACTTTGAGAAATTCAACCCCTAAGGGGGTTAAAAAGGGGATGAAGGTTTGTATGGGGTTCAAGTTTTATTTTAAGCTAGGAATTTGAAACTTCGTAAAAAGATATTTCTTTAAAATACAAGAAAACTTTTTTTTTTATGTAATAGGAAGCAAACGAGCAGACGAGCCGCCTGATGGGAAGCAGTCATCGCCACCCATGGACATAAGCAACACCGGAGGAGCCACTTATGCGTTTATTACAGCGTTTTTGAAAATTTATCCCCAAAGGTGATGAAAAAGGGGTTGAAAGTTTGTATGGAGATCAAAGTTCGTTTTTCGAGTGCGGGACTTGAAAGTTTGTATATGGCCATATTATTAGAATACAGAAAGAGTGATTTCAGCGTTTTTAAAAATGCATCCCTTAAAAGGGTTTAAAGTTTGTATAGGGTTCAAATTCTATTTTAAGCTAGGAATTTGAAACTTTGAAAAGATATTTCAGCGTTTTTGATTATTCATCCCTTAATGTGGTGAAAGAAAGGGGTTGAAAGTTTGTATGGAGGCCAAACTGCGGTGTAGTATGCATACATATATGCTGCAAAAGATGCTGTCTTTATCATTTCATTGTATGGAATCCTGCACCATCAACAATATTTTTTTACCGCCATCCCACATGGAAGTCGGTTTTTTTTCTTAAAAATGATGTACGAAAGGTTTGTGTAAAAAAAGACATGGGTGAAGGGTACGACAACTTTATTAAATAGGTACTAAAATATATATAATCTAAAATAAAAACGCAAATTTGACACAAATTGTCACGGATATAATATACAGGTACCAGACCGACACGGTAAATATAACTATGCATCTATAACCAACCATTGAACTAATTAACGGCTGTTTAGTCGAGTCAAAATTCTTGACCTGTTTCACAATATTAAAAAAAAAACAAAACTAATAAAAAGTATTTTTATTACAACTAGGGAACAAATTAAATTAATGAAATATTGTTTGATTTGTGTTATCTATTTCAGTTTATACTTTTAGTAATTTTCAATTTTATTAAGATCAACATTACTCTGCTGTTAATATGACTGTATTACCACGTTATTTTTGACCACGATAGTCAGTAACTAAGCAAGCGACTGTCTGCCTAATTGCTGACCCTTTAAAGAGTTTAAAGGTACAGGTAAAGGTAAGGTAAACAAATTGCGTATCTTTCGTCGTCAATACAATGTATTCATCCGAGGGTCCGGCCATTTTTACTCACCGCATGGAACCCAAAACTACAAACCAACAGTTATAATATGATTTTAAAAAGATTTGTCTTGATTTTGATACGAAGTTTCGCATCAGGAAATACATGATCGTAATTCATACTGCCTCGTTTTTTTGAAATGTGCAAGAATTTTGCCTTAACTAAACAGCCGTTATGACTATGTACAATTGCATTCGAAATTTCATAATAATTACTTCCTTTTACACGTCAAATGAAACAGTATCAATCCGGACTAGCTACTTACACAAATAGGATTATATTTACACGTAGAAGTAGTGTCATATAAAACGATAGTAAAACGATGGTCTAATGAGTCGTTACTGGCCAAAAGGGACCATAATGCGATATACCTACGTAAAGTCACAACGAATTTGTATTTGAGCATCGTAAATAATATCGTAAGGACCAGTCGCTTTATAGTCCATTTTTCGAGAACCACACAAATATAATAAACGCGCTTCTTTGTGTGATGATATCAAATATTTCAAATACGTCAAGATTTTTATTATAAAATAGGAACATAAAAAATAAACATACGCAATCGTAAGATTATATGCATGATCTTAAAATAAAGTGAGTGAATTGGATCGGGTAACATTTTACTATTTACACAATAAGACACTGAACGTCATTAGATATAATATTATCACATTTAGATGTACTATTAATGAAAAATCTTTCAAAATAATTCATTAAGTTATTTGCACGCATACAACATTGTTGTCGGACCTGAAAAGAAAAAAGTATTTTCAGTAATTTTTTCTATGAACAGAAAGTAATTAAAAAAATTTTTATACTACGTCGGTGGCAAACAAGCATACGGCCCGCCTGATGTTAAGCAGTCTCCATAGCCTATGTACGCCTGCAACTCCAGAGGATACATGTTCAAACTATCCTATGACAGGACTTCACCTATGCAATGTTTTTTTGGTTAATTATACAGATTAGTTAAATCTCTTTCTAAGTATTATGATGTTTACCACTGCCTACATTAGTAACTAAATAATAAATAACTTACATTGACGGGAAAACCCCGGGGAATGCATTCTCATATATTTTAAATAAATCTCCATTGTAACGTTCGTAACTTTCCATTAATTAACAGAAATAAACTTTAAGTTTATTTAATTCAACATCGCATTAAGATCATGGTTTACTCGTAATAGTATTTAGCATGGCAAGTAGGTAGACTAGATTTATATAAGATAAACGTTCGCAGTGCTCTTTCTCCGGCTTTGATGAGTAGAGGTCGAAATTCGTGTCAGTAAAATTTTGTAACATTGGGCCCGTTTCATGAAAGCTTCTTACTTATAAAATAAGTCACTTTCCAATGAAATTAATTCTAAAGAGACTTCTGTTTATAATACATGCCCAAGGTATATTCGTTCATTGCGTTGTTTTTAAGCAATTCGAATAAAATTGTGCAAAACCAACTCCTAGGAATTTATAATTTTTCATAAATTGTCTATAAAATTGCGTGACACGATTTCATATCAGTGGAAGGTATAGGTAGCCTTCGCAATATCATGACGGTGGGAGGTTAAAAGAGAAGTGAAGCTGGAATGTTTTCAATATTTCCAAAACGAATGCGATGGTAACCAGTTACCACACTTCAGTGGTAACAGCTGGAAACTCTTTTTCCCTAGTAGCAGATAGCAACTAAAACAGTTATAAATAAATAAAAAATAAATAACTCACTTTAACCGAGCTCGAAGCAGATCGAGGACGACAGCTGGCGGTCGGCAACGACCGCTGATTGGATTCAGAACGGATCTGGAGGTGTTATTGTAACTCACTTTCGCTGAGCTGCATGCAGGTAGAGGACGACGGCAGCCGGTCGGACACTAGTGCTATCTCTGTCACTCGTGCTGTATACTTGTTGTAACTCACTTTAGCTGAGCTCGAAGCCGGCGCCGGCCTGTATGGCGTAGAGCAGCTTCTCGTGCAGCTGCTGCTCGGAGTGGAACTCGGGCAGCTTGAGCAGGTTCATGCAGGTCGAGGACGACGGCAGCCGGTCGGATGCGCCCGCTGACTGGATGCAGAACGGGGGCTGGAGGTCCTGTACATGAATATAATGATTTCAGTATACAGGGTGAAAAAAAAAATGGGCCCTCAAGGGAAGGTGCCTTAATACCTTAAGTTAGTTTCAATTTCGTTTGTCTAAAAATATTCTTGAAAAATACATATTCGACTTTATGGATATTTTATACGAAAAACGAGTGTAAGACCTAATGTTTTTTGGAGAAATGTTATCATTAACATTAACTGTATCGACTAGTAGAATAAAATAGCTAGTGTTTATTTTTTGGAATTTTTAGTCGTTTCGATTTTCGGGCGAGACAAGCGAATTTAAAAAAATCCTTTTATGTAGTTGTGTTTCTTTTTAAAAATAAAAGAATGTTTCCTTTAAGTAAAATGAGTTAACTTAAGATTTTAAGGCACACTGTATAGTCGACCTCATACTTGTAGCAAAGTGGATTTTTTATCCCTAAAGTTGGAGGTCTAAATTTGCTAGCCAAAACATAACCTTAAGGGTTCAAACTTAGAAATGAATTTTGATTGTCATTTCGGACACGATATATCGTCCGTAGGATCCAAAGGGTTTAAGGAGCTTGATTTCACTAGCTTGCAAATTCAAATAGCTTATATATAATTAGAGAATTAAGGATCTCGCGCGGGTTTACTTTATACTGGACATTTCATAAGGGTAAGTACTAAACAATCAGATTAGGTTGAACTCTAAATGACATTGTAATTAAAGTCTGTGACCGTACGAGTGGATACAGATGAAGATAACTGACTGTCCAGTGTTCACACTGCCGACCAGAACTTATAGGAAATAAGATAAACATGTGTCAGCGACCCTCCCTGGCTTCGCACGGGTTACACAGAAAACAAATTATACACCTATATAAACCTTCCTTAAGAATCACTCTATTGATAGGTGAAAACCGCATGAAAATCCGCTCAGTAGTTTTCGAGTTTATCGCGAACATACAGACACAGAAACAGACGCGGCGAGGAAATTTGTTTTATAAGGTGTAGTGATAACATGCGTCAGCGAAAATAAAACTAGCTTAGCTTACCGCTTCTCGCTTACCGTCAGCCTTTTATTTCGTCAACCTAAAGGAAAAATCAATCTTTCAGACCTACCTTGAAACCCAATAGCGGTGGCCTCGAACAGCTGGTGACAAACTTGAGTAGCTGTCGGCGCTGCGCGTCCTCGAAGTTTTCTACCACCTTCCAGAACCATTGCACAGTCGGGTGCGTCGCGGAGAAGCCGCCTGCCAAAAACAATTAACTCATTCAGGGTCAGTCACTGACATATATGTATAGACAAGCTGTCGAGAACAAATTGTGTCCGCGTCAAGGGCCTGACACTCTTTGATAGAGAAAGATAGTCTCATTGCGATTCCTATAAGAGGAAAGAGAAAATAGTGCCATGCTTTGTCCTTATCACCGACCGGGTGGCATCATAGGTAGGCGATGGCGAAATACCGATATTTATAAGAGTGAATGAGAAAAAATCCTATGCTGCCCAAATTTTATAAGAATATTCTTTCGAACTTAAACTATCGTGAGACATAATAATAATAGTGAGTAAAAACCGTACTCATCTAAATATTATGAATATTCTTTCTCTTACCCCCGGTCGCTCGGTGGCGCGTCTTTAACTACTTGTATATACTATGTCTATGGTCCGCGAGGTGTCCGCCATTTTTTGCGTTTGACGTCTGTCACTAAGCTAAAGAATAAGCGCAGCTAGCCAGTAGCAATGAAGTGCATGCACTTAATTGAGGTGCGGAAACATTTTCTTCGAGAGGCCGCCTCTAGTGTATACATATTACCTCAATGGGGTCAGTTGCACCAAACTGTTTGTCATCGTTAAATAGTTCGCTAAATTTTATTGTATGGAAAGTTTCATAGTAAACCGCCGCGGCGCGCCGGGTGACGTTGATCCATGAAGTTATACCCTAAACAGGAGCGAGCTGTCACTTTTTTTGCCATACTAAATTGAACCTTATCACCGAGCCAGAAAGGTGTTCGTACCAGACTAGAGAAAACGGTCCACATGAGATAGCAAAAGTGGGTCGCGGTGTCCCACTCGCACATGTTGCCAATGTTAAAAAAAATACCATTTTGGTAGTATTTATATCAATAACTACTAAAATTAAATACCTTTTTATATTATTTAAGTGCTATATTCAGAGTGCGGTTCTGATATCTTTTACGTAATTTGTAAATAGTTATAATGTCAATATTATTAACTGATTTAACCAAGCATGTGCACAACAAAAAATACATTAATTTTAATATGGTAGACATTGTAGTAACTTTGAATATTAATTGGTATCCCCAACTTGATAAAGAAATTTTCAAAATACATGAATGGCGGCGCTCAAGATTTATTTGCGAAATAAAAATGGGTAAAAGATGTTGTGTGAAAGGTTGCAGAAGTGAAAGTTTTGTTGATTGTGGTATATCTTTTCACATGTAAGCCTCAACTATTAAAGTTTACGATAAAAATACAAGAAAACATTGTCAAACTCATTAGGGTGACTATGATGTCGGCACGTTGTGAATCGGCCTTACAGAGTTCTTATTACCTACGTACATACTTAATGTAAAAATAAGTTTACCTAAATAAGTATATCTTTATTTCGGCATGTTTAATTATTTGGTTGATAGATAAATGATTTATTTGTGCACGTAATGAGAGCTATATAATTGCCAAAATTTAAATCCAAAATCCTTAAATATTACAGACACATTTATACATAATATTCTATATAAGTTGAACACACATTTCCGTCAGTACACAAAGGCGGCAAATTAAAAAAAATTGGTGCAATTAACTACGATGACGCTTAAAGAATAGCTGAAGTGTGCAAAAGAGAAGCCATTACGTATATGAACATACCATGAGTGCGAAAAGGCAAACTACAAATGAAAAAAACGTGACCATTTTTAGGGTTCCGTACCCAAAGGGTAAAAACGGGACCCTATCACTAAGACTCCGCTGTCCGTCTATCAATCTGTCTGTCATCAGTAACAGCTTTTATAACGACTAAATTAAGTAAGGTTTTGTGAAGCGTTTTACAAGCGTTAAGGAGAAAAAAACTATATCCATTCTCTCTGACTTCCTATGCATGAATGAAAAAAGATCTTGGCCAAACTATACATTCCAACTTATCCTAATATCCCACATACATATGACTTATGGTCACCCTAATTAGAAAGAGATGCAACCGCCCACTTTGACTTCTCATGTGGACACACTTTTTGGCCCGTGTACTCCATCCGGTTTATTAAAATCTAAATCCGTGCGTTGATCATTCTGTCAAGTGCGGATGGTGCAACTGGCACTTAGCCTCATATGAAATCTTGACGGACATCAACATGTTCCGAACATGTCTCGTAGAGAGAAGAAACACCTGCCGAGTTTTGTATATAGCTTACCTATTGTATTTATTTGCGTATTTCTTTTTGTGGAGAAGATTCAGAGCAACCCATATTCACTACTCTACTCAATTCTTATTGAACAACAACCTTATGTACCTGACAATAAGAACGATATCTCACCAGCATATTGCGTGTGCTTCCTCAGATCGTCCAGGTCTATTGGCACCTCCGCCCCCGATATGAGCAGTTGCAGTTCTCGGCATGAGAACATTCGAAGCCACTCCGCGTTTACTACTGATGTTAGACCGCGTTTGAACGCGTTGCACTGCGACCTTATTTGCCTAGGAATAATAATATTATTTGTAGGTTACAAAGGTAAAAATACTAAGTACTTACACAGTACATTTCTTTAAATGCAATAAGTAGAAAGGATGAAATAAATAGTATTCACAACTTTTGCTGCGGTTACCTGTTTAATTTGTAATCGGCTACTAGATGAATGTATTCTATCCTATTTTCAGAAGTTACTGGAATATTAGATCCGCCAGGTTTTAATTCTTCTATCTGTAACAAAAGTAACAGCATTTTAATCAAATAATTTCCTGTTGCTCCTAGCCTAGTCGGTAGCAAAATACATCGGCATTTTGAACGTTTCGTCATCGCGTCGCTAACCGAACTGAGAGTACGCCAGAAGTCCGCCAGATTTCTGTCTCGGGGCGAGGTAATTCGAGTCGGGGCGGGGCGGTGCATGGCCGTTCTGTATGATAATACTATTACTTATTCTGTGGCCATGGTTCCTAAGAACAGATGTCGCTATCTCTCATAGTTTCTGACTTCTCCCTACTGACCCATTTGGATTGATCACCCTGTATATAGGCGTCTAGTGTCCACAACACAAGCCCTATTGAGCTTACTGTGGGACTAGGTAGAGCTGTGTAAAATTGTCCTATAATATATTTTTTGCAAAACTAGCTCGTTTTTTTTAAACATCGTCAGGAGACTAGCACGCGTGCGCTGCGTCACTATCTGTATCTCGCGCGCGAGATAGACCGCCCGTCCTTTTCTAATTAATACAGTCAGGCATTCAAAAGTACAGCGAGCTGCAAAATTATGAGTGAATTTATTCTGAAAGTGGCTTTGCAATCTTGCGGTTAGATGTACCATAAGTTTTGTTTTTGCTCACCCGCTGCTCCCCTAGCTCGTCGCTGACTATGGTGAAGTCCAGCCCCAGGTCGGGCACGTCCTGCCGCCGATGCGACTTGAGCATGAGCAGGCCGCGGTACAGCGCCGGGTCCAGCGAGGCCAGCGCGTGCACGTCCGGCTCGCGGGAGGAGCACAGCTTCCCGAGGAAGAACTCCGCTAACGGCAGTTCCACCAGTAGATTCTCATATAATGCCTGTAAATATGAGGTTATTCAAACTGTTTATTAGGTGTGCAATTAGTGAAAAACTCTGTCAAATTAAATTTTGTATTTGCCTAGAAAATTTTAGGGAATGAGTTGTTTAGAAATGTACGTAAATTGTGTCTGACCATAGAGTAACTTATACTAGAGCGGTACTGTCATAGTAAATTTTGTAACCCCAGTAAATTCACTGCCATCTGTCGACACACTTTAAAACTAAAAATGAAGATTTATAAAAATACGATAGAATGTATTTAAATATAGATAAATGATTTTTTTTATTTGCATTAATTATTTTTATGTTTTTGACCCATGTTCTTTCACTGATATGCGTTAAAATTGTTAAATAACAAACGAAACCGTCAACGCCATCTATACGACTGTAGGCCAAAACTAGTAGCGCCCTCTGAACGAGAATCAAATTTTCTTGATTTTCGAGGCACGTTTTTTCCTTAGACTGTATCCATCTATTACGGAGTTATATCTATCTTTGGTCTGACTAATCGAACATCTCTGGAAACAATAACGGATCAGTTGAAAATAAATTTCGACATCCGAACTGCAAAAAAATATCGCTGAAAAGTACTCATCATCATCAACTTTTGACCGGTACTTTCATGGTAGATTTCTATACTTATAGGATAACTCTTACCTTTCCTAGCATTCGACCAACGAAATAGTAATGCATGGGGAAATCGTCATACAGCAAATGTACGCCGGGATTGGGATAAAGCATGTTGTCTTTCGTCAACCTGAACAAGCCTCTGTTGGGGTCAAACGCCGATCTGAAAAAAAAGGTTGGGTTAAAGAATAGAAAACCAATGCATTCGCGTAGACAGAGCAATTTTGTATTAAAATTTATGATTAAGGTTTATGTAAAGCCGGGAAACAAAAGCCGTTTTATTGTGTTTAGCGAAATACATAAGCCTACTCGCAAAGCAAGATTGATTTTGGTTGTATTATTTATGTATAATTAGTTAGTTTTGGTTGTCACCTGACGAAAAATACTCGTATGAGAAGTATAACAGCAAAAAATAAACAACCACTTGTAGGAAATAATGCCTCGCTTACTTTAGTAGCTCCGACAGGAATTCTCTAAACAATCCGCCTCCATCGACGCCCGCCTCCTCGGCACCGGCCTGGTTGATGAGCTGCACGCGCAGCTTCAGCTTCATGTCCGGCTCTGGAACGATACTCCACGCTGTTTATCGACTCCATCATTTCGAGTTAGAGTGCAATCTATCTAGGACTAAACTATTAAATATACATTGATTATAACAAAAATGGCTACGTGCCGTAACGCAAAATGAAAGGCATTTTCGGTCGTTTATACACAAATTCCCAACGATGCCGGATATACCTCAATCACTAGAAATACATTTTCATCTGGCCTTAATTTGAACAGTTTTCAGTTTTAACTAAAACAAAATATGGAGAAAAATATATTTTAGACACAACCTTTTATATATTTGATAGGAAATCGTGCGTATTGTTAAATAGTACATTACTATAAAAGCCGTGAAGTAAGGGGTTGCCGGCCGAATATGATAGACAAATAGTTATACCTAGTGGTTTTCTTAAACATACAATGAAATAAAATAAAAAACACGAAATCAAAGTTTCATTTATATAAAAACTAAAAGTAAACTACATACAACATATAACATATAACTAACACGTATACATAATATACGGGTAATAAAAATACACGACACGTATATTTGACACGTGTCGTGTTTTTTTATTACCCGTATATTTTTATGTAGCTATGTTTTTTTTTAAGCGCAAACTCCTTGACATGTGCATCCTGCCCATCCTAACTTACGGTGCACAAACTTGGTCATTAACTGAGGCCCTAAAATCGAAACTCAAGGTTTGCCAGCGAGCTATGGAGCGTAGTATATTAGGTGTTCGTAGAACTGATCGAATCAGAAACACGGAACTACGCTCCAGAACTAGAGTTGCAGATGTAGGCGTCAAGACCGCTAAGCTTAAGTGGGACTGGGCGGGACATGTCTGTCGCATGCACCCGGAAAGATGGGCCAAAATGGTTACTGAGTGGGACCCACGGAGCACCATAGACGGTGCAGGCCGGGGTTCAGGCAGACCAAAAAGGAGATGGCGGGACGACTTGGACGCATTCTACCCCAAATGGTGGGAAAATGGCGATGACAGGGTCGAGTGGAGAAAACGAGGGGAGGCCTTTGCCCAGCAGTGGGACACCAAAATTGGCTAATAAAAAAAAATAAATAAAAAAAAAAAAAAAAAAAAAAAAAAATGTTTTTTTTTACAATCTTTGATTTTTTAAATAACAAAATTACAAAATAAACAACGCACAATAAAACAGAATGAAACATTTTCAACTTTGCCTCTATAACAATTTAAAAAAATACCTACGCGTGTTTGAGTAGACATTTTTACCGCTAACATTTAGATGAAATATTTTAAATGTTTATTTGTGTAGTAAAATTTGTAATTAAAAATATTGAATTTTGTTAATAATGTCTTATTTGTTATGTTCATGTCGATTTTAATTTTAATTTTTAAGGAACATAATATCAATATTTCATTGCATGTTTGAGAAAATATAAATAATGGTACAGCGTATCTATTGCTACGTCATTAATTTCATTGTTATTCCAAAATCGTGTGACTATCTGTTTCTCAAGTCAAGTGTAATAGTAATGCAAATACAGTGATCGCATGACCGATCAAACCGACATTTGAATCTTATGGATTGAGCTGAACTGGCAACCAAAAACGAATAATAAACGAAAATATCCATAGACCAAACTTTGAATATAGTTCAGAATCAAATGACCATTTGCAAAACATCGATATTGAAATGTTAATCAGTACCTAATCAGTCTTTCCCATCACGTCACGGAACAATGGTGTGCCTTTTGACACTTTAATGATATGTAAAGGGTACACCGAGCGAATGCTGACCTACGTGTCACGGAACGCACGCAGAGGCAGCACCCGCCAGGGTGTAAGGACTATTAAGAGTTGATGGAATCAAAAATTAACTAACTGGGTAAAAGCGATGGATTACATAGTGGCCTGCCTAATAAAACGGTATACAATTTTATTTCCGGCAGACGGTGGCCCGCCCCCACAAAAAGCGACATCTAAGATGGCTCAAGGGCAACACCGGTGTGAGGGCTGAGGGTAGAGAGGTGACACTGGACTTTAAACATATAGCCAACTCGCCACTTACGTTTTTACATCAGTTATTATAAGAGTTAAGAATAAAAACACTTCAAATACTAATTTGTTGGCTTACCATTGTCAGGACTGAGTTTGTCAAAAGCATCTTCATATAGATGCGTCCGTCGTACGCTAATGTTTATTGAAGGTCCTTCGTTGAAATTTGACATCTCATACCAGTGGTCGTGCTTTTCTCTGGAATAAAAAAGTAAAGAATTAAGAATATGATTATTACATTAGAGATAAATTGAAACATAATAAATAAATAAAAGTAGTTGTATTTATTTTATTTCATACAAGTGTAAATCTATGTAAATTGTAAACTTACCTAACAAGTAATCCTTGGAAAATAAGGACTCTCGTGGCAAACGGAACAACAAACGGGATCTCTCTTAGAATAGTGACTGTTCGGAGCTCTTTGATTGTTAGCGGCGGTCCCTCGTCTGCAAGATAATGGTAATATTAGACTCAAACGCGTATTGCGTGCAGAACTTTATAGATTAATGTCATCAGTTTAAGGTCTGAACTAGTG
Organism: Cydia strobilella; assembly: GCF_947568885.1. Taxonomy (NCBI): domain Eukaryota; kingdom Metazoa; phylum Arthropoda; class Insecta; order Lepidoptera; family Tortricidae; genus Cydia; species Cydia strobilella. The sequence continues at coordinate 6,815,931 of NC_086043.1, read as the reverse complement.
ACATTGCCATATTTATTTCATACATCGGGCTCGGTCATAAAAATATCAAACAAGAAACACGATAATTTTGGCGTTTTTAGGGTTAGGCATATAAGGTTCCATAATGTAAGCTGACAATCGAAAGACGTCCGCGGGTGACATGGCCTCCTCTAATGATTTCCATGACAGACGACTGGTCGTCCACATTCTTGGGGGGCTTCTCTGGCTTAATATTTCGGCTCAGAAACCTTTCTGCCCCAGCACTGCAACTTATTTGGTATTGATCTTTTTACGCCGACAAAGTAACACGGAATTTATCTTATCCTAAACTCGTCTGTCTCTCTCGCCCTCGGAGCACTCACCCTGGTCCCTGGCGTGGTGCAGGTGCTGCGGGCGGCGCAGCTGGCGCGGGTTGGGCCGCACGTGCGTGCCGGCCACCACTAGTACCGCGGCCTCCCGCACGTACAGTACACACACTCACCCTGGTCCCTGGCGTGGTGCAGGTGCTGCGGGCGGCGCAGCTGGCGCGGGTTGGGCCGCACGTGCGTGCCGGCCACCACTAGTACCGCGGCCTCCCGCACTTACAGTACACACACTCACCCTGGTCCCTGGCGTGGTGCAGGTGCTGCGGGCGGCGCAGCTGGCGCGGGTTGGGCCGCACGTGCGTGCCGGCCACCACTAGTACCGCGGCCTCCCGCACGTACAGTACACACACTCACCCTGGTCCCTGGCGTGGTGCAGGTGCTGCGGGCGGCGCAGCTGGCGCGGGTTGGGCCGCACGTGCGTGCCGGCCACCACTAGTACCGCGGCCTCCCGCACGTACAGTACACACACTCACCCTGGTCCCTGGCGTGGTGCAGGTGCTGCGGGCGACGCAGCTGGCGCGGGTTGGGCCGCACGTGCGTGCCGGCCACCACTAGTACCGCGGCCTCCCGCACGTACAGTACACACACTCACCCTGGTCCCTGGCGTGGTGCAGGTGCTGCGGGCGGCGTAGCTGGCGCGGGTTGGGCCGCACGTGCGTGCCGGCCACCACTAGTACCGCGGCCTCCCGCACGTACAGTACACACACTCACCCTGGTCCCTGGCGTGGTGCAGGTGCTGCGGGCGGCGCAGCTGGCGCGGGTTGGGCCGCACGTGCGTGCCGGCCACCCCTAGTACCGCGGCCTCCCGCACGTACAGTACACACACTCACCCTGGTCCCTGGCGTGGTGCAGGTGCTGCGGGCGACGCAGCTGGCGCGGGTTGGGCCGCACGTGCGTGCCGGCCACCACGAGCACGGCGGCCGCGCCCTCGGGCACGCAGCCCCGCACCGGCCACGAGCCGGAGGGCATGAAGCATAGTCGCGAGTCGCGCACGTATAGCGCGCGGAGGAGGTGGGTGCACACCTGAAACGATACAGTATGTTGATATAGAGGTCAGGAAAATCGGGCTTGCCAAACAAATACCTAGTAATAGTTACAAAATGTTAATACATTGTCTCGTCAAGGATCAAGGTATGTACTTCAAAAAATATTCAAGGAAAACTCAATCCATGATTTTCCCGGTCAGACTATAGCAGCATTGCAAAGCCGCTACTTCCCCTCATGAGGTTACCAAATTTTCACTTCTGGCCGTAAACAAGCACAATCAGATACGCGAGAACGTCCGGCTCAAATAACTCGATCGCTTACTATACCCCTCCTGTTCCATAAATAGGTGTGAGCCTGACTGTCGGCCAGCTCTATAAGCGCTCTCCGAACGCGTCCCGGCACTGGGTGCATACAACAGGCCGGGACTCCAGATAGGACAATTGTACCAGCCCGAAGCAGATTTGCCGGAGCATCCAGCACAAACCACCGAGGTTAGATAACTCTAACGCGTGGCTACACTACCTCATGTGTTAAAAAACGTTTATAATAATAATAAATATAATAAATTCTTTATTTGGCAGGCAAGAAACAGAATTTTTACAATAAACATACAATACAGTGCAATTCTAATATAAAAAGGCGTACAAAAATACTAAAACTTACAACCTAAAACAATGAAATAAAACATTTACAAACTTATGCACTAAAGATGGCCGTTCTCGGACCGGTACAAGTACCTTGAATAAATGTGACCAGGCAGGCGTCTGACTGCCTGCCAGCTCTATAGGCGCTCCGACCGCATCCCGGTACTGAGTGTTGACCGCCGGTCGGGACTCCGGATAGGCTAGTTCCACCAGCCCAAGGCAGACTTGTCGGAGTGTTCGGCATAAACCGCCGAGCTCTGAAAACTCGAAGGCGTGGACGCGGCCGCCGCCGCCGGTGGGTAAGTGGGATACGTTGATGTCTGTAAAAGGAATAGAAAGTCAGCGGTGGGAAGTATTACTTGGCATACAGGGTGTCGTGTTCAGTATGGCCAATGATAGAGGACCTTAAGAGTTACCAATTTGCCCCCTTGTATGCAGCGGCGGCTGGTGATTCTATATTATGGGTGTTCACTATCACAGTAAAAAACTACACATTCAATTAACCGACACAAAATACGGTCATTGAACTCTCTTATAGAATTTCGCTATTACGAATATCTTGACTACCGATAGACGCTAACTGCAGCTCATTTTACAAATGGATTCTAGGTTGTGAATGTTGTTTTAAAATTTTATGGAAATATGTGCTAAATTGTTAACACATCGGTTTCGGTCCAAGCAAACTCACCGCACAGCCGTCGCCCGGCCCGCCCGCGCCCGCTCCAAACAAGACATATGTACTTAGGTAGGTAACACGATAAACTAAAACACCTAGTTACTTTTATCACAGCGACATAACACAACCACGGTGTTTTTGCATATTGATCTTATTTAATGACATATAAGTTTTTGTTTTTGACGAACATTGTTACGAAAGTTCAAGGTTTTCCTTTTATATTGAACTCGAGTCGATTTTGTAAACTTTTTTCACATTCTCCCGTTAAATTCATTCATTTTAAATACCTCACAACAAACAAATTATGTGCACTTACTGCTTAAACTCTTGGTTAATTATTTATAATAAAAAAATGCCAAAATTCCATTCACGCGCGTACTTTAAAATTGACTACTAACTAAGGTCTGTTTACAAACAAGTGACAACATGGCGCGCACAATGCGCGCGCATTCGACGAGAGGGCGCAAGGTCAAACGGGCTACGGAGCGCCGCTCCAATTTTACCTCTTTCTTCATAGAAAATCTTCTGTTTCACGTGCAGAACTGTAGCGAAACTTCTCTTTCGCTCTCATTGAATTTCCTATTGATTTTATGTACTAAATCTTTTTCATAGGAGCGCAATCCAAAGCGCTCCGCTTCGCGCGTTACCTATGATTCCTATGAAATTATAGGATTAGGCCGAGTAGTATAGGCTGTCTATAAACTTATAATGAATAAAGGTAATTATTTAATTGGTATTTTACTTTTGTACGATAGATCTTAAAGAGTAATATATTAATTAGGCACTATAATTTCATTATGATTATTTATGGGAGTGCACTGCACAAGCGCTCCTTAGAGGAAGCCGCGCCTGCTTGTATGTTCATTCAACGAAATTAAAAAAATCAGAGAAATTATCGAAATTTGGCTCCATACATTGTTAACCATCAGACTAGGTTTCAGTCAAATTGGTGGCTTTTAAGAACGATCAACCTCCGTTTGATTCATACTGCGGGATAATAGTACATTACAGTACGTATGACCAGTACAGATGTAAGAAATAATCCTTTCCCATCGTATTTTCTCGGCTTATTAGCTTAGGAGGTGCACTGACCGTTATTGAAAATGGAGTCGCAGCTCATGTCATCATCATCCACGTCCCGGCAAAACTCGGTGTCGTGCAGCGTGCCGATGAGCAGCGAGAAGAGCGCGCAGAAGACGGCCAGCGGCGCCAGCAGGCGGTGCACGCCGAGCGCGACCGTCTCGCCGCCCATGCCGCGGGACAGCGCCGACAGCAGCGGCGTGGCCGAGCCGCCGAACGACGACTCGTGGCTCATGTGGCTCAGCCACTGCCATACGCCTCGCAGGAATATGGGCTTGAACGCCAGTGTGTATAGTAATCTGGAAATAGGGTATTTTCCACATGTTGAATTTTGTAACTAAATCTAGTTAAATAGGTAGAAAATGAGCAGTTTATCACAATAAATTGGAAACTTAAAAAATATATGGTTTTAATAAATAAATACAAGACATCAAAGTAAAAAAAATTGTACGGCAACAATATACATAAACGCAATATTTCACCGACAAAATCGCAATATCCTTGTTTTCCACGGCTTTGAACTCTTCTAAGCGATAGCGTCGTTACATGCTGACGTCACGATGTAATGCCATTTTGTATGAAGCGTTTCGTCAGTAAAGCGCGGGTGCCAGACTTTAACCATCATTTGTGACTTTTGTATTGATTTTAGACAATGGGTTCCATACAGAAATTTGATCCTCAAAACAAACCTGATCGACTAATATCATTCATAACAAATTGTAGAATACCCTATTAACGAAATCGTTCATACCTCTCTTGATCCCATTTGATAACTGCTACAAATGGTATGATGCCAGATTGGGTGTGTTATACTAATATTTACCGCCCCCTAGGGTTTGGCCCCTTCAACATTGTAGGCATTGATGATATTCTCACAAAAAAGGGCTAGGTGGGTAAGTAGGTGTAGGTAGTTTATGATTACATATTGATAGTATGTAGTTATGATCACATAGCAATATGTAGATTTATGTTATTTGAAAGCAAAAATGCGACTATAATAGGAGTGCCATTGAAATTAATATCAGGGGACATCTTACGCAGATCAACCTAGCCCCAAACTAAGCAAAGCTTGTTTGGCTACTAGGCGACTTATATAGATAAATACATACTTATATACATAGAAAACAACCATGACTAAGGAACAAATATTTGTGTTCATCACACAAATAAATGCCCTTACCGGAATTCGAACCCAGGACCATCGGTTTCACCAAATAAGAAGTACTAAGCATATAGCTAGCTAGTCTTCAGAATATGGCGATGGCTACACATTGCATATTATTCATCACCTTCTTAATGTTGTTGCGGCATTTTGGGAGCTCACTTGGGGAGCTTACATTTTCGCTCGGCAAACTAAGCAGCAGCTACGATATACCCAAGAAATTCGAACGATTGCTATGTAAATTCATCACAACTCACCTATATTTATGCAACGCCATCCTATGACTCAGCAGCAAATTATGACAGATCTTCGACAAACAATCCAAAAAGTCCTCACTCAGATCACTCTCCGTTATCTGCGAGCACGTAGTCATGACGCATCTATCCGGCTCATTCAGAATTTCTATACAACGAGTGAGCAACATCTGCTCTCGTACAGAAGTTGGGTTAGGTTCTGTCTCACTGTCGCTATCGTCATCTTTGTCTGCCGCAGTCTCTTGGCTGTACAAGGAATCCTCATACTCGTAAGTTATTTGTTTATTGCACACATTGACGGTGAGCTGGGCTATTATTTTAAGGTAATCTAGGACGATGGGATTGTTTGGCAGTCTTGTGTTGTTTATGTTGCGGATTTCATTCGCTGCAAGAGAAAATAGTATATAAAACAGTATAACCAAATAAGTATGACCACTTTTTTTGCTACATCGGTATTCGTATTGATATACTAATTAGATGGTCTTTAGGTTAAAATAGTTATAGTTATAAATGCATACTTACAGCTACAGTATCATTATGTAGTATTACTTACTGACAGACCAGTTGTATTGATTATATCCTTCGATAAAATATTCTGAATTTTCGCAGTAAGATATAAAAAGGTAGAATAAAACTATATATCGATTGTTGATTATTTTCCACATAAGTTACAGCAGTAAAATCAGTCCAGTAACTAGGTACTTTTTGGGAGCTTTAAATGTAAAGTAAGCTAATTTGCGAAACATAGGTTACATGACTTACATGAAAAGAAACTTACCAAACCCTGGAGGTTCTAGTGACAGCACAGAATGCAGCAACCACGAATCATTGAGCACTCTCTTGTTGAATATAGTCTCGTCCTGTAGACACTGCATGAGGGACAGGAATGGGAACTTTCTGCTGTCCACGGAGAGTGCTGGGATTATGTACATCTCCACCGGCTCGGGGTATGGGTTGCAGAGGAATGCTGATGCGAATTCTGACATAACCATGTTACTGTAAAATGAAAAGTAACAATAATAATAATAAAAATAATGACAACAATGCACTAACATACATCTATAAAACAATACATTCATTCGACAAAGCCAGACAGGGCAATCGTGCAGGGTGCGGGGTGAGGGGTGTACCGCGCGCACCCGAGCTGCATACATTCGCCATTGTTAGTAGCTCGGTACACGTCAAAGTCGTCGGTCCATATACTTACTACACTGTACCCATACCATACATATTGCAACTTTAACACGTTTATTTTTATTTACATTAATTGATTCGGTTTTTTACTGATTACTGCAATTTCAGAGGGATCATCGCATATGTTGTCATGTAACATAGGTTGTCATATACCTATGAATGAACGACTATAGCACCTAATTCTCCCCCATCAATGGCAATTCTCCGACGTAAAAGGAGGAAAATAAATTTGACAGCTGATAACTCGGGTGGAAGCGTACTCGTACAGAGATTCGATGGCTTTTTCACCTTACTCGCGCATTTCAGTCGTCCTTATACAGTCATTCCATCTAGTTTCAAATTTAGACTACTTATACACTAGATTATTTGTACTTACTCATATCCACTGACGTCAACGCACGTGGTCAGATTGACAGGTCTCTGAATAAGATCCAACAGGGCTCCGCAAAGAGGCGTGGGCGGGTTGGGCGAGGGACTATACAGCGGGGGCGTCTTACGGCATAACAACTCCCGTAGCTCCGTGAAGTAGCCTGGAAAAGACACATAAATTGTGAATCACATAAAGCGAGCTGCAAAAATGCGGACCTACTTATTCATTAATAGAATTCATTGGGTACGCAATTTTGCAGCTGTGTGTATGTTATGTGGTGGTTAGGAATAAAAGAAAGGTTTACAAGTTGTTTTCTGCTTCTCCCGACAGTCTCATAGATGAGTTTATTAGCCTACGGAGAATTTGGAGACGTTAAAAATGTGGTGTTACCACAAGAACAAATTGAACTTTCCAACTACTTCATTCTTAATTTTTTTTATAATATCTGGTCAAAAGATTTGTATATTTATTATTTATATCAATAGTACATGACAATTTTAATATCTGAGAACTGAATGTAAAGTAAACAAATTTGACTTACCTCTTTTAACTAAATACAAAAATGTACCAGCAACATTGCTCAATATTTCATCAGAGTTCATAGAATTTTCTGCTGAATTGATAGAAGTGAATACTTCAAACATTCTGAGGGGCACAGCTAAAGGTACCTGCAAACAGCCAATTAATCAAAACTCATCTATTTAATGATAAGGTATGCTGTCAAATTTTAATCATTTAGAATGGCAAGCAAGAGAATGTTCTAGCCATGTGATACAATTTTGTGTTTTACACAAAATTTGCTAACTATACTGAAAAAAAATTTCATTACATTTTAATGTTTAGGACTGCTATACCTCTGATCCATCTTTTAACAGCCGCAGGTGTAGGACAAGTAACCTTCTTATTTGAATATAACAGCCTCCATTTTGAAAAACTTTTCGCCATTGTTTTAACAACAATTGGGAAACTGAGACCTGTAACCATTTAAATAATCAGTACTTTGGCATCCAAATATTGCGGTTTTGCTGCTTTTTCCAACAGACTTTCTAGGACGTGTTTTCTGTTCTTATTATGCTAATTATCTTACAGCCTAAATGTTATTTTGTAAATAAAAAAAAAGTTTTTAAAACACAATATTTTTCTTTCAACAAACATTTACTACTCAGTTAACAATTCTAACAAACACAAACTCAATGAGGTTGCATTGTTCTATCACTTACTTTCTATTTATAGTCAAAGGTCCCACTTTGTCGCTTAACATAAGGACTAGATTATATGAATAACCTGTCAGTGTCCTTATGGCAAGCAACAAAGTGGGACTTTTTGCTTGGAAATGACACTTATTGTATTGTCACCAATCTTTCAAAAGTATACCAACTATGTATGTATAATATAATATGTGTGCTATTGAATGAGTTAAGGACAATTATTATGCATCCTATCAAAGCCTTTTCATAAGAACTAAATAAACTATGCTACTCCAGACAAAAAATGTCTTACAATTTGCTTGGACTCAGTATTCAGAAACAATTTAGAAAAAATGGTTTACAAAACACAGCAAAGTTTACTATTGTGATTCAAATACATACCAGTCTAGAAGAATCCACTTTTCCATCATAGAAGAACAGAATTTTTACAACCAGTGCACACAACAGATCAACATCATCAGCATTAACTTTAGGGAATATGTTGTCAAACTCCTCCCGCTCACTCTGCTTGCAGTGCTTCCTAGTTAGGTAACTTCTCACATATGCTTGGATTTTAATGGTGCTATTAAGGCGTCTCCTGTGCTCCTGAAACAATCATATCTATATTTTAATTTCGTGATCTATATACAGTCACATATTTCAGTTAGTTCAGTTCAACTCTTGGTTCTTATGGCAAAGGAAAAAAATATAAGTAAACAATTATTTAGACAGGACATCATGTATTACATTTTGAGCTAGATATGACTTATAGCTGAACTATAAACGCGTTTTTCCTTAGCGTACTTAGTAGATTAAGAATCGTGAGTGTACCTCTCGTTTTTGTCTTTGTTGTTGAGTCTGGAGAATGAGAGCATCTCGGTTGGTTTTGCGCTGAGCACTGGCCCCGGACAAGTTTTGTTGCGGTTTACGCCGAAAGTCCCCTTCAAATGAATACATATCTGAAAATAAAAAGTCTAAATTGCAATAAATGCGTCGCGTAGTAAACAAAAATCAGCTGAATGTTTCCTTCACACACCTCATAAATTGTTAACTTTACCAACGCAGTCGCATACCTCACAAATAGTTATTATTTTTTGACTAAGAGACTAATTCAATTCATATCATAATAAGTTAATAAAGTTGATTCATGGAATAAATACAGCAATTATACCATCCTTCGTCACAAAATGGGACCTAGTATTACAAACATTTGATTGGATTGTAGCTCTACTCACTACTGTCACAATTCAGACCAAGGAATGATTTGTCAAATTTGTTTTGTCATGTGGGCTTGTTTTGGTCACTGATAAAAATGCCCATATTTGTTATAGTTGGTCAATCCAATTTGTCTGTCAGTATCAACCACGAAAATTATACTTATCCCTTTCTTTTGGGTGCTAGTAATAGTGTGATTCTTTCTGTCTATGTTTGAAATGAGACAGTCCTTTGACAAACTATATAATAATAATTGGTTACTTTCGGCATGTTGGCAACCTTGTGCATTTTAACATCCTTATTAGAAGAAATATTTTTTTATCTGTATAAGGTATACCAGTATGAAAAAAAAAACCTGATATTTGATCAATATAGTTGGTTAAGCAAATCTTAAAAACTGTAATAGATGTCATATATTAAAGAAAAAGTGACGAAGCCCTCCAGTGGTGAAGGCCGGATTCGAACCGGCGACTTTAGCTATCGCGGCTAACGCCATGAACCCCTAGGCCACCCCGCCACGGCGGTGCCCGTCCGAATTTCTCGACTATATGCCATCTTAGTAAGACTAGGCGTCTTGGGGGAAAATAACCAGACGGGTCTTATGTATCTTTCAGGAGTAGCAGAGAAAGCGCTGTTATTGTTTGTGCTTGTCACAGTCTCACATTTTTTTTATTCCTTACCGTAAATTTAGTATGGTTTCTGGTGGGCTACAAATCTTCTCGACCAATCATATTGTCGCATTGCGTATGTTTTGTCCCTCACGGGCGCACACGTATAGCTGATCTATGTAATGCTAGGTCTATAGGGCCCTCCACACTCATGCGCGAATCATTGCGCGAAGCCGCGAACGCGAGTGTGGAGTCTAGTTCGCTAATCAGCGAAATCGACTCCACACTCACATTCGCGGCTTCGCGCCGCGTAGTCTGAAGCGGACTTGCAAGATTAGTAGATAATTTTTTGAATATTTTGCGATCTTTAATATGGTAACATCTTAGTAGAACTGTCAATGGGTTGTGTCAATTTTTTGTTTTTTTAATGAAATTTTATGGCCTGAATGCCAGCCCTTTAAGCCAAATCTCATAGAAAAAGGCGCCATCTATGCAAACCTTTGACAGTTGCCAACCCCATTAAAATTAACAAAATTTGCGAATCGAAGTGTCAAGACGCGACGCCGATAAAGCGTTAAAATTAAAATGCTATTTGTTGTTATTTAAAAATATTGTAATGACGCATAAATCCTGATTAGTTAATTTATTTTATACATGAAAGGCAACTATGGCAGACCTCTCTGAAGTCGAAAGTTCAGGACGAGTAAGTACTCAAATTTATATTCATATTTTGTTTATAACAAACATTACTTTGTTTAGTTTTTCTACTATGCAATTATTATACCTATATTTAAAATTCCAGTTCTCGAGGCCATCGCTAGCGCAAGTTAAGGCAGTAATAGACTTTATGCAGAAGCACCCTGGACTAGCTAACAGAAAGTTTCGATATGGTATGAATCACGAAAAATTTAAGAAACTATGGTTCGAACTATCCAGTATGGCAAATTCACTTAATGGAGCTGTAAAATCCACTAAAGGTTGGATAAAAGTAAGTGACAATCGAATTTAAACTGTTGTGAGACATACTAACATTAAATCATTTTACGGTTTAGACTCACTTGACTTGAGAAAGGAGACCTAGGCTCTCCGAAACATGTCGCGCGAGTGACTAAAACAAGTGAGTCTAAACCGTAAAATGATTTAATGTAAGTGGTCCACCTTAGTATGCAATTGTTTATTCATATTTTTTAAATTAACAACCAAGTTTGAAGATACACTGAGCAGCTGAAGTAGATAAGCATAGAGAGTATTCTCGAAGTTATGCAATGCTTATTACCTCGAAGAAAAATTGTGTGAATATAAGAATTTTGTATTGACTTCATTTTATTCACTTATTTTTTCTAGTTTTGGTCAGATAAGAGGCGAAGTATAAGGCTAAAACAAAAGCAAATAGATGAAGGAAAACTTGATGATAGGCTAACGGCATTAGAAAAGAAAATACTAGAATTATCAGTAGCAGAGAATCCAGTATCAACTAGTAAGTAGACTATTCCCTATTAATAAAGTAATAATTGCAAAGAATTTAATGTTCAATATAACTTCTAAAATCTAAAAGTTGAAACCCAAGTTGGTAGTCTGGTAAAATGTAAGTACTGCATACTTGGTCTCATCAATTCATTGCATTTCCTTGCTATACTTTACTTTATACCCAAAAATTCTCAACACATAATAGCATTAGACTTAAGGTTATTTTGCCATCAGAATTTTGCTAAGTGGCATAGCTACAGATGTAGAGCATAATCCTCATAATATGATGGTAAACCATCAAGTAAGAAGTATACCCCATTTCATATACCATGGAGGGATTCTACTTGAGATGGTCATTAGGCATAAACAATACGAGTAGTGACAACAAAAGATACCCGGCAAATGTGGTGTCATGTCTTACATGTAACTATGCACTCTTTTATCCAGCATGACAATACGAACGTTTCAGAGAAAATATGATGGTAAAAGATAATGCACTACATCTGCAAGGATGCACATGAATATTTAGCACTGGTGGCGATTTTTGTGTTGACATAGCTTCGTCCTTTCTCTTCAAAGACATCTTGCACATCTCATGTTAAAGCCTTAATCTGGGTCATCCTTGCCTGCACCATGATGTCTCTGGTAGACAGGCAAGATGTCTCTTGACAGGAACGCATGGAGGAATATGGGAGAGGCCTATGCCAAGAGCAACCAGACAAGACCTCTGCGGAGAAAGGCTAGCAGTAAGCAGTAAGGACCAAGATGTCAGTTGAGTCAAGTTTCCCGTTAAGGTGAAAGTGAAAAGTTAGGGTAAACTCTTTGGTAGGGCCTCTCTCTTATCTCTCTCTTGCTCTAACTAACCTCTTAATAGTTCATATTTTGTTTTTATTAAAAAATCTATATTTTTAGAGAAAAAGAAAGGTGTAAAGCAAGAACCAGTAAATGGAGAAGATGATGAAGATTCCAACGATGACACCTTCCTGAAAGAGATAGAGGAAATGGACTTCCCCGGAGAAACAAGCAAGCTGCTGGTCACAGAAGCTGATGAGAGGCAAATGTCTATTATGGAGAAACTGGTTAGTTTGTTTCACTTTGAAGAAATAAGTGACACTTCATATTAGAAGAGTCACTTTCAATTTTGTTGAAGTAAATAAGTACTATATTTAGTTAATTTAAACTAACACAATCTTCACTCATAATTTTAAACTAACACGGACTTAATCGCGTAAAAACTTACGTTTATTTATAGCCTGACGTTTCAAACGTGACGTTACGTTCGTGGTCACCGGCAGACCACAGGCAGACAGGCAGTTTCCTTTAATGGTGTACAGTCAAGGTATTAACCTTTTCGACGCCGTGTCAAACACAAAAGCTGTCACTCGGACGCCACGTAACCATAGTGTCAAAACTGAAATTGAACTTTATGCATATGCACGTAGGTCTATGTTGATCTGTGGTCTGTGATGGATTAATCCGTCTTTGGCGTTGGACTTACGGTGCGGATATATCCGTCATTGGCGTCGAAAATAAGGTTAAATATCGACACGGATAAAGTGCCAAAAATTTGTACACACTACCTTAATGTATGGGCAATAAGATCGTGTATGTTTTTTAACATTTTGTTCGTAGCTATATATTTTAATAAGTGCAATCGGGGACATTCCCGGTAAACCATCTTAAAGGCAAAAATCGTTTAAACGTGTTGCAGACGGTCAGGCGATATCATAAAAAAGTGATGACCCATAGCATGGCACTTAAAAATGTGGGTGTTGAAAAAAAAAAGTTTAGCTCAGGTAAAGTTTATTGCCGTCCATTGTCTTTGTGACGGCATTTGCAAACTAAGATAAGGAATGCAAAATGCATCCTAATTGGTTATCTGGGGAGGCGAAGCTTAGCCTAAACAACAACAACAAATAAACTGTCCTTACTACCTATTGTTTCTCATTACCTGTTTTTACCCTTTTCATTATTAACATAAATGCATCGTAATTGGTTATCTCTATGGGAGGCGAAGTTTAGCTCGCTCGTGAGGATAGAGGTAAATTTTTTCTGAAAAGGTTCACCGGAAATGTGCCTGAGGGTACCTTGACTGTAACATTCTGTAGGTAGGTACTTATTGTGTATTATTTGTAGCTAGGTGCATGTGACAGCTGTAATTGAAGTACAATGTTACACTTTGACACATTACCCAATGTTAAACTGCATTGATACCATAACTAGATAGAATTTCAGAAGAAACAATTGATTAACGATAGAGGTAGACAACAGCACAGGTGGTCTTATAGCTTAAAATCAATACCTATTTACCCATACCTATATTCTATATCTATTAACTGTACTGCAGGTGGAAGTAATGGACCAACAAGCGGTAGCCATGAACCAACTTGCGCAAGCGTCCCTCAGCAACTCCAAGGCTATGGAGCGGCTAGCAGAGGCATCACACATACAAGTATGTATTCGCCTGTTGCTGAGTTTGAGCTAACATACAAATACAATATACATATACATACGAAATCACGAACAAAATTTGTTTCCCTCCCATAGAAAATGGACCAGCCAAAATGTATGAAATAGCCAAATTTTTATTCGCGTTTTCGGGGTTGATCCCATAGTAAAAGTTGCTCAGTATAATCCCAAAACCACCCTGGCAACGGGAATGCACTTATTTTTTAGCCACCGTGTATAGCCAACCTGCATTCTTGAGATAAAACACATACAGCTAGCTTGCTACCTTTTAAAATCTACTTGGAAGCACGCATTTTTTTTTAACTTAACCCACCCATATATACGCTCGGAAAACCGTACATACATAATTATATAAATTTTAGATACCTTATACACGGTGGCTAAAAAATAAGTGCATTCCCGTTGCCAGGGAGGTTTTGGGATTATACTGAGCATCTTTTACTATGGCACCAACCCCGGAATCGCGAAAAATTTTTTGGCTGTTTCATACATTTTGGCTGGTCCATTTTCTATGGGAGGGTAATTTTTTTTTTCGTGATTTCGTGCGTGGTCCCATAGTAAAAGTTGCTCAGTATAATCCCGAAACCTCCCTGGCAACGGGAATGCACTTATTTTTTAGTTTTTAGCCACCCTGTATAAGTATGCTTTTATACTTTTATAATAATTTTTATAATAAATCCATTCATCACCCATCTTTTAAGCTTTCATAATTTTGCATAGAAACTCCAACGTTCGTTGTGTGAAACATACGTTATTTGACAGGCCCTAGCAGTAGACCGTCTTGCGAACTCGTTCGACAGCATCAGTGCGTCCGCGCACGACGTGCGTAACGCCATCATGAGCATAGACTACACCATGAAGAGGTGCTACACTGCCACAACGACGCAGCACAGGCAAAACTCCAATATTTTTAGTTAACTGACATGTAGTTCCTGTCTTTGGTAGTGTATTTGTGCAATTTAAGTGAGTTATCTTAGACGAAACAATAGTAAGACGTGTCAACAAAGTATTACTGACGTAAATTTGTCGGCTGAGGTAGATGCCGCCAATATTTTATCGTAACTGGATCGACCAACGTATAAAAATCCAATACAACTCCATCTACCACAGCCGTCAAATTTGCGGCTACAATATTTGGCACTGCTTTACGCGTCTTAGTATTCCATGTTTATGGTAAAAAGCAGTTCATTGCTAGACATGGCTCGTTCTGCGCGCCTTGGAGATCGGTTCTCTGACTTGCGGGAAATTCTAGGTTGACTCAGGATCGAATACCGGTATTTTTTTCACACAAATTTTCCGGTGTCTCGGTTGTTAAGGTAACACATTGTCCTTCCCTAAATACGTATTTTAAAATGTTAAAGAAATACCTTTGTTATATCGGTAATGATCCCTGGGTTCAATAGTTTCTAACCTTACGCGCTAATAATCAGTACCCGCTCTGACGGCTCTCACTACGTCTATGTCCAACAGTGGACTGCTGTCTGATGATAGTGATGATGAATTTTAACGAGTTTAGCGCTGATACTTTATTTTTTGACTTTTAACCAATGTAAGTATTTACGTACGTATTTATTAATTGCCAATTTAGTATTAGTAAAGAAAGTGGGTGTTACATTACATTATTTGTTTTACTTCAAAGTAAAACTTATTGTCATTATGTGGTTATAATACTAAAGATAGTTCATTTATCATTCCGTGAAAGCCGCCAACATATATAGTCAAATGAATGTGCGTGCCATATTGGTTTTAGTAGGTACTTTGAAGTAAAAAAAAATCGTCTAGATAAACGCGCAAACCTACTATGATTGTGATTGCCTAGAAGTAGGATCATTATTTTAAGCCCAATGGATTATGTTTACACTAATATACTTTATATATTTTAGTAATATCTTATAAACAATTATACTCATATAATGAAACAATAATATACTTTTATTACCGATTCTTTATCAATATGTTTGTATTTAATCACCACACCTACCTACACGATCTAAGCACATCGGATTCATAAACGGAGCACGTTCAAAACAAAGATTGTCGCGTCGTTATCTTATCTCTTTATAACGCGATAACGTTGTTTTATCATGCATCATTGCTCCATTTTGTACGAAATCGTCCATGCGTCAGTATCGCTTCTGTGAATTATCCCATAATGAAAACGATCTGTGCAAAAGAAAGTATTTGGAAGAAATATAAAAAATGGCGTGGAAATGTGTAGTAGTGTTAGTATTTTTGTGTGGTTGTGATTGCGGTCAGTTATGCCCTAGGCAATGTGATTGCGATGTGTATAACGGGCTTAATCGGGCCACCTGTGAGGGGCAGAATATAATCAGCATGGAGGTGGGAGTGCCCAGCGGAGTGCAGGTCTATAGTCTGAGCCATAATGTGATAAGTGGATTGGAGAACTATTGCTTCAAGGTAAGCATTTAGTGGCAATGTTCTTAGCTCATTTACATATGATATAAATAAAATGTTTGTAACTGTCACCGTTACTATTGTCACATACTAACCTAACTAAATAACATATTTTTATGAATTCACGTTTCGGACGTTATTAATACCCGTAGTGAGTCGGTTATTTGCCATTTAGTTATATCAGAATCACATCAGAATAATCAAGATATTTTTGTGATGCATAACTGCATAAGATAAGCCACATTTTGCGTAATCAGCTTATGAGTAAGACATTTCTAGTTACTAGTCATGATAATGTTTTGAGACTTATTTATTTTCAGGAAGCAGGTATAACTTCAATAGAAGTGCTAAACCTCTCATACAACCAGCTATCTTGGATCGGCATCCACGCATTCGCGGGCCTGGATAAGCTGGTGCACCTGGATTTGAGCGGCAATCGGCTTAGGGCGTTGGTGATGGACCTCTTCTTCGAAACTCCAATGCTGGAAATGCTGGATTTGTCGGGAAATGTTTTTGAGGAGCTCAAAAATCAACCTTTAATAGAACACACAAAGTTGAAAGTAAGTATCTGAGAGCTGGATAGAGCTAATATTTTATAGTTCCACTATATAGCCTCGCACCCTAAAAATTCGCCCCAATTGTTGTAGACCCCAGGGTCTGGATTGGCCGGTTAGGTACAGGTACTATGGAAATGAACGCCAATCACCTTATAGTGAGGCTCTTAAATGCAGGAACTATTTAAATGTTATGCCTGTTATTACGATACATTGTTTAAAAATCGATTGATATAACACATTTTATATTCTGTTACAGGTGTTAAACCTCAACAACTGCCGGATAAAGTCGCTGCCAGACAGAATATTCAGCCGTTTACCAAACTTACGTAAATTGGATTTGAGCGAAAACTACCTAATTTCTTTAAACACGGAAGTCCTGAAACCACTACGAAAACTAGAGAGGTTAGAATTACAGAACGACTACTGGAACTGCGACTCTAATTTCATGGCAGTAGAAGCTTGGATAACTTCACATCGCATCAGCTATACGAAGAAGTGCGTCAGAAGATCCCCTAAAATGTTTGAGAAAATTATATCGGCAGCGCCCGTCGAGCGACCAGATGTCGACGTTAAAGACGTTTGGAACATCACTTCTGAGAAAAATGAAACACTGCCCGTTCTAAAACCCACAAAGCAACTGACCTGGTACGAGAAAATTGACAAAGAATTTTCATCGTCGCAAGCGTTTATTATAGGATTGGAATTGGGGTTGGCGATCGGTATAGTGGTCACTTACATTTGGTTACGCTCGCTATGCGGGTGTCGACGAGTGAATTGCACGCGACCTCAAACTAGAAGGCAGAGGCGACGAGCGCAGAGGGTGGACAGTGATATGAGGACGAATTTACTGTGGAGCAGCGGTATTAATCCGGATTTGGAGACTCCTCCGCCGTATAGAAGGCAGTTGTCGCTGCCGTACGGCGTGCCGGGGCCCCGCGGGCCGGGGCTGCGCGCCGACGCCGTCCGCGTCCCGGCGCCGCGCGGCGACACTCCGCCGCCTCCGTATCATGAGTGTAGAATCAACATATAAGTGCACTTGAGACGATGACTCATACCTACTGTGGAAACTAAACTATCCTTTGTTGTGATATTGTGCTATTATTGTATACGCTTCGAATTGTGTTTACGTACTGACTTTGATAAGTTTTTTTAAACAATGTGATATAGTCGGCAGCGGATACATACAAATCAGTGGCGGATTAGACACGTGGCAAAAGTAGCAAATGCCACGGGCCCCGCGCACTTGTGGCCGTAACAATCCTAAGTTTCACTTACAAAATAAGAACAATCCGTGGGCCCCATTATAGAATTAGAATTTGCTACAGGCCCCGCGCTGCCTTTATCCGGCACTGATACAAATAAGTCATCTAGATTATGGATATTAGCGCTTACACGCTTGTTAATAACGTCGAGTGTCGCTCGTGAACTCATTTTCCCCTTAATATACACGGTGGCTAAAAAATAAGTGCATTCCCGTTGCCAGGGACGTTTTGGGATTATACTGAGCAACTTTTACTATGGCACCAACCCCGGAATCGCGAAAAAATTTTTGGCTGTTTCATACATTTTGGCTGGTCCATTTTCTATGGGAGGGTAAATTTTTTTTTTCGCGATTTCGTGGTTGGTCCCATAGTAAAAGTTGCTCAGTATAATCCCAAAACCTCCCTGGCAACAGAAATGCACTTATTTTTTAGCCATCCTGTATAACCAGACGGTAAATAAAAACAATTTATTTATATTATTTATTTTAATGTTTTATAAATACCATTATCACATTTCTTTTAAATATAAAATTTATATAATCTGTTATAATATAAAAACATATTCGCTAAGTCAGACTCATAGAAATATTGTTGAATTTAAAATAAATCCTTTAAATCTAAACTGATATAATAATTTGGGTAACTATAAGAATTTTGTACATAAAATAACACAACCTCATGGCAAATTGTTGAATAATCACCAAAATAACTATGGCATTTCCATGGCAATATTAAATTAGTTAAACATAAGGAATGTATATTTTGTAACCGGTGTCATTTTGTTGAAATAAAAACCTACAGGATTGATACAACTACTGTACAACATAAAATCTATTTTGGTTCTAAAAGGAACATACACAGTTTTTAAAATGCAAGTCGACATATACATACACATTATAATCGTATATAAATTGTCAAATTAATAGTAAAATACTATAAAAGGCAAATTGTCAAATATGTATTCATTGTTACATCATTGTATTCAGAAAACAATTATCGTAAATCCTAATTTAGATCTAACAACGAGAAAGGTTATCAGGCACATCGTGGCATATTTCCATTTCGCCAGTCAGCCAGTATCTTCTCTTGCCGAAATACCTAATATACTAGTCGTTGTTATACATTTGTATATCATAATACATTCAAGTCAAGTAATTTACTTGTGTCCATTTGTATTCGACTGACTAAAATCGAATCCATCTAACTCGTCTGTAGGTACTACAAATTACTTTACATATTTTATCGATATGTTAATATTTAAAACCTCAAGAAAAGTTAGTTATATTACGTTAGAATCAATTTGATCACTACATAGAAGTTTATGAAAGCTAAGGCCACCATAATTTCATATTAAGAAACACATACCTACATTTCATTATTCCATTACCCATGTTTTATACCAAACAATCAGTCACTCAAAAATCTTAAAATGTTCAGATCATCATATTCACACAGCTAGCCAACTATAAATTATATTTTTAATACATCGTCAGATGCAGAAGGGCGTTTGTTCAGGCAAGGTAACAAAGCGACATTTTAGCTACAACCCTACTTGACTATATTTTACATGACAAGCATAATCCGTATCTCTATTGAGTACAGTGCGAGTCGAGTGAAAAAATTGTAGGTAAATGAAGTCGCGGTTAGACCTGACAGTAAATACATTTTTCCCATTGTCAATTTGAGTTCAAATCTCACTTATCCTGTTACGTCCTCATCTTCGTCATATTTTCTACCACTGTAATCTATGTAAGCTTTACATAAGTAGCCTAAGGGGCCAAAGGCATAATCCAGAAATATTTGCCTAACATTCGCATTGTATCTCTTTTTATCGACATAAAGAACAAAAGAGACGCAGAGCTGTGTTAGGCAAATATTGAAGTAAATGTTAGACGTTTACCTCCTCGTTGTCGAGGGCTAGCTGGCTGATGTTGACGTAGTCGGGGTGTTGTGAGAACACGTCGACGAGCAGACCGAACGTCGGTCGTCGGTCTGGGTTGTACTCCCAGCAGTCTAGCATGACTTGGTAGATCTCGTCCGGACACTCTTCGGGTCGTTCTAATCGTCCGCCGCTCTCTACTATTTGTATTGCCTGTAAAAGAAAGTAAGTTTCTTATAAAAAAATGTTTTATCTCTTGTTGGACCAGCCGGGCTAGCACATGATTGGCGCGAGAGTATTTCGCCGCGACATAGACTACCCGTCCCCCTTTAATTTATACAGTTAGCAAAAGACGGGTCGCGGTCAGTCTATCTCGCGGCGAAATACTGTCGCGTCAATGATGTGCTCGGCCTACGGATCATTTTCAAACATCAGAAGTTTAATTTTATATTGCCGCTTAGTTGACTTTTGACTTGTAACCTTGGCGTTATAAATAAAGTTTTTGTATTTGTATTTGTTGTAAAAGAAAACACGCTTTATTTTAGTCGCTAACAAAAGTTTAAACTGTCAATTTCATCTTCTCGGCAAACAGTCAAAATACTGTCGCTATTCAACTTTCTTCAGATAGTTTGATATTACTTTTATTAAGCTAAAGTTTTTTAACATGATCCTCGGTTCACGTACCATTTTACAGGCAATTAGTCACCTTGTAATTTTCTATCCTAAACTTAAAACATTAAGGCCGTGTTTTGGCTGGCAAATACCCCTACATTGAAATGCTAACCTCAGTGCCCCTCATGTCCCCGTACGGCTGCTTGCCATAAGAGAACATCTCCCACAGCGTGACTCCGTAGCTCCAGACGTCGCTGGCGCTGCTGAAGGTGCCGTAGTTGTAGGACTCGGGCGCGTACCACTTGATGGGCCACTTGCCGCCCTGGCTCGCCTTGTAGTACGAACTGTCCATGGAGAGAGCTCGTGATAGACCGAAGTCGCTAATTTTGGCTTGATGTCTGAAACAAAATATATTATCTTTATGTTCACAAAATGTATAGTTTGGCCCAGGACTGTTTCATTTTAAACATACGCTAGTTAAGACAAAGACAGTATGATTCTCTCGTCTATGTTTGAAATGAGACAGTCCTGGGCCACAATGCACCCAAAAGGCATGAGTATAATTTTCCTGGTTGTTACTGACTGACAAGTTTGCTAGACTATATGTTATACTGAAATTAGCGAATTAGGATTTTTATTCTCGTTATCTTTGGTTAAATCCTCGCTTCTCACTGACTGGATCTTGAGTCAGCAAATAGAATATAAATTACATTACAATTTAAAATCAAGGTTCTTTTTTGGCTGTCAAATTTAGACCACCCTGCAAGTTGAGGTATCATAGTTTCCGAAGCAGCAGATGCAGATTCTGAATTAGTTGACAGTAGCCGGCCGACGCTTGCTCCGGCGACCGCAGCAGGTACTCCAGCAGCGACCCTAGCGGCACTAGAGCATGGCTAGACGGGACTGTACCTGCTGGCCAGCAGTATGTTCCGGGCGGCGAGGTCGCGGTGCACGAAGCGGCGCCGCTCCAGGTAGCGCATGCCGGCCGCCACCTGGCACGCCCACAGCCGCAGCTCGTAGCCGGCCGACGCTTGCTCCGGCGACCGCAGCAGGTACTCCAGCAGCGACCCTAGCGGCACTAGAGCATGGCTAGACGGGACTGTACCTGCTGGCCAGCAGTATGTTCCGGGCGGCGAGGTCGCGGTGCACGAAGCGGCGCCGCTCCAGGTAGCGCATGCCGGCCGCCACCTGGCACGCCCACAGCCGCAGCTCGTAGCCGGCCGACGCTTGCTCCGGCGACCGCAGCAGGTACTCCAGCAGCGACCCTAGCGGCACTAGAGCATGGCTAGACGGGACTGTACCTGCTGGCCAGCAGTATGTTCCGGGCGGCGAGGTCGCGGTGCACGAAGCGGCGCCGCTCCAGGTAGCGCATGCCGGCCGCCACCTGGCACGCCCACAGCCGCAGCTCGTAGCCGGCCGACGCTTGCTCCGGCGACCGCAGCAGGTACTCCAGCAGCGACCCTAGCGGCACTAGAGCATGGCTAGACGGGACTGTACCTGCTGGCCAGCAGTATGTTCCGGGCGGCGAGGTCGCGGTGCACGAAGCGGCGCCGCTCCAGGTAGCGCATGCCGGCCGCCACCTGGCACGCCCACAGCCGCAGCTCGTAGCCGGCCGACGCTTGCTCCGGCGACCGCAGCAGGTACTCCAGCAGCGACCCTAGCGGCACTAGAGCATGGCTAGACGGGACTGTACCTGCTGGCCAGCAGTATGTTCCGGGCGGCGAGGTCGCGGTGCACGAAGCGGCGCCGCTCCAGGTAGCGCATGCCGGCCGCCACCTGGCACGCCCACAGCCGCAGCTCGTAGCCGGCCGACGCTTGCTCCGGCGACCGCAGCAGGTACTCCAGCAGCGACCCTAGCGGCACTAGAGCATGGCTAGACGGGACTGTACCTGCTGGCCAGCAGTATGTTCCGGGCGGCGAGGTCGCGGTGCACGAAGCGGCGCCGCTCCAGGTAGCGCATGCCGGCCGCCACCTGGCACGCCCACAGCCGCAGCTCGTAGCCGGCCGACGCTTGCTCCGGCGACCGCAGCAGGTACTCCAGCAGCGACCCTAGCGGCACTAGAGCATGGCTAGACGGGACTGTACCTGCTGGCCAGCAGTATGTTCCGGGCGGCGAGGTCGCGGTGCACGAAGCGGCGCCGCTCCAGGTAGCGCATGCCGGCCGCCACCTGGCACGCCCACAGCCGCAGCTCGTAGCCGGCCGACGCTTGCTCCGGCGACCGCAGCAGGTACTCCAGCAGCGACCCTAGCGGCACTAGAGCATGGCTAGACGGGACTGTACCTGCTGGCCAGCAGTATGTTCCGGGCGGCGAGGTCGCGGTGCACGAAGCGGCGCCGCTCCAGGTAGCGCATGCCGGCCGCCACCTGGCACGCCCACAGCCGCAGCTCGTAGCCGGCCGACGCTTGCTCCGGCGACCGCAGCAGGTACTCCAGCAGCGACCCTAGCGGCACTAGAGCATGGCTAGACGGGACTGTACCTGCTGGCCAGCAGTATGTTCCGGGCGGCAAGGTCGCGGTGCACGAAGCGGCGCCGCTCCAGGTAGCGCATGCCGGCCGCCACCTGGCACGCCCACAGCCGCAGCTCGTAGCCGGCCGACGCTTGCTCCGGCGACCGCAGCAGGTACTCCAGCAGCGACCCTAGCGGCACTAGAGCATGGCTAGACGGGACTGTACCTGCTGGCCAGCAGTATGTTCCGGGCGGCGAGGTCGCGGTGCACGAAGCGGCGCCGCTCCAGGTAGCGCATGCCGGCCGCCACCTGGCACGCCCACAGCCGCAGCTCGTAGCCGGCCGACGCTTGCTCCGGCGACCGCAGCAGGTACTCCAGCAGCGACCCTAGCGGCACTAGAGCATGGCTAGACGGGACTGTACCTGCTGGCCAGCAGTATGTTCCGGGCGGCGAGGTCGCGGTGCACGAAGCGGCGCCGCTCCAGGTAGCGCATGCCGGCCGCCACCTGGCACGCCCACAGCCGCAGCTCGTAGCCGGCCGACGCTTGCTCCGGCGACCGCAGCAGGTACTCCAGCAGCGACCCTAGCGGCACTAGAGCATGGCTAGACGGGACTGTACCTGCTGGCCAGCAGTATGTTCCGGGCGGCGAGGTCGCGGTGCACGAAGCGGCGCCGCTCCAGGTAGCGCATGCCGGCCGCCACCTGGCACGCCCACAGCCGCAGCTCGTAGCCGGCCGACGCTTGCTCCGGCGACCGCAGCAGGTACTCCAGCAGCGACCCTAGCGGCACTAGAGCATGGCTAGACGGGACTGTACCTGCTGGCCAGCAGTATGTTCCGGGCGGCGAGGTCGCGGTGCACGAAGCGGCGCCGCTCCAGGTAGCGCATGCCGGCCGCCACCTGGCACGCCCACAGCCGCAGCTCGTAGCCGGCCGACGCTTGCTCCGGCGACCGCAGCAGGTACTCCAGCAGCGACCCTAGCGGCACTAGAGCATGGCTAGACGGGACTGTACCTGCTGGCCAGCAGTATGTTCCGGGCGGCGAGGTCGCGGTGCACGAAGCGGCGCCGCTCCAGGTAGCGCATGCCGGCCGCCACCTGGCACGCCCACAGCCGCAGCTCGTAGCCGGCCGACGCTTGCTCCGGCGACCGCAGCAGGTACTCCAGCAGCGACCCTAGCGGCACTAGAGCATGGCTAGACGGGACTGTACCTGCTGGCCAGCAGTATGTTCCGGGCGGCGAGGTCGCGGTGCACGAAGCGGCGCCGCTCCAGGTAGCGCATGCCGGCCGCCACCTGGCACGCCCACAGCCGCAGCTCGTAGCCGGCCGACGCTTGCTCCGGCGACCGCAGCAGGTACTCCAGCAGCGACCCTAGCGGCACTAGAGCATGGCTAGACGGGACTGTACCTGCTGGCCAGCAGTATGTTCCGGGCGGCGAGGTCGCGGTGCACGAAGCGGCGCCGCTCCAGGTAGCGCATGCCGGCCGCCACCTGGCACGCCCACAGCCGCAGCTCGTAGCCGGCCGACGCTTGCTCCGGCGACCGCAGCAGGTACTCCAGCAGCGACCCTAGCGGCACTAGAGCATGGCTAGACGGGACTGTACCTGCTGGCCAGCAGTATGTTCCGGGCGGCGAGGTCGCGGTGCACGAAGCGGCGCCGCTCCAGGTAGCGCATGCCGGCCGCCACCTGGCACGCCCACAGCCGCAGCTCGTAGCCGGCCGACGCTTGCTCCGGCGACCGCAGCAGGTACTCCAGCAGCGACCCTAGCGGCACTAGAGCATGGCTAGACGGGACTGTACCTGCTGGCCAGCAGTATGTTCCGGGCGGCGAGGTCGCGGTGCACGAAGCGGCGCCGCTCCAGGTAGCGCATGCCGGCCGCCACCTGGCACGCCCACAGCCGCAGCTCGTAGCCGGCCGACGCTTGCTCCGGCGACCGCAGCAGGTACTCCAGCAGCGACCCTAGCGGCACTAGAGCATGGCTAGACGGGACTGTACCTGCTGGCCAGCAGTATGTTCCGGGCGGCGAGGTCGCGGTGCACGAAGCGGCGCCGCTCCAGGTAGCGCATGCCGGCCGCCACCTGGCACGCCCACAGCCGCAGCTCGTAGCCGGCCGACGCTTGCTCCGGCGACCGCAGCAGGTACTCCAGCAGCGACCCTAGCGGCACTAGAGCATGGCTAGACGGGACTGTACCTGCTGGCCAGCAGTATGTTCCGGGCGGCGAGGTCGCGGTGCACGAAGCGGCGCCGCTCCAGGTAGCGCATGCCGGCCGCCACCTGGCACGCCCACAGCCGCAGCTCGTAGCCGGCCGACGCTTGCTCCGGCGACCGCAGCAGGTACTCCAGCAGCGACCCTAGCGGCACTAGAGCATGGCTAGACGGGACTGTACCTGCTGGCCAGCAGTATGTTCCGGGCGGCGAGGTCGCGGTGCACGAAGCGGCGCCGCTCCAGGTAGCGCATGCCGGCCGCCACCTGGCACGCCCACAGCCGCAGCTCGTAGCCGGCCGACGCTTGCTCCGGCGACCGCAGCAGGTACTCCAGCAGCGACCCTAGCGGCACTAGAGCATGGCTAGACGGGACTGTACCTGCTGGCCAGCAGTATGTTCCGGGCGGCGAGGTCGCGGTGCACGAAGCGGCGCCGCTCCAGGTAGCGCATGCCGGCCGCCACCTGGCACGCCCACAGCCGCAGCTCGTAGCCGGCCGACGCTTGCTCCGGCGACCGCAGCAGGTACTCCAGCAGCGACCCTAGCGGCACTAGAGCATGGCTAGACGGGACTGTACCTGCTGGCCAGCAGTATGTTCCGGGCGGCGAGGTCGCGGTGCACGAAGCGGCGCCGCTCCAGGTAGCGCATGCCGGCCGCCACCTGGCACGCCCACAGCCGCAGCTCGTAGCCGGCCGACGCTTGCTCCGGCGACCGCAGCAGGTACTCCAGCAGCGACCCTAGCGGCACTAGAGCATGGCTAGACGGGACTGTACCTGCTGGCCAGCAGTATGTTCCGGGCGGCGAGGTCGCGGTGCACGAAGCGGCGCCGCTCCAGGTAGCGCATGCCGGCCGCCACCTGGCACGCCCACAGCCGCAGCTCGTAGCCGGCCGACGCTTGCTCCGGCGACCGCAGCAGGTACTCCAGCAGCGACCCTAGCGGCACTAGAGCATGGCTAGACGGGACTGTACCTGCTGGCCAGCAGTATGTTCCGGGCGGCGAGGTCGCGGTGCACGAAGCGGCGCCGCTCCAGGTAGCGCATGCCGGCCGCCACCTGGCACGCCCACAGCCGCAGCTCGTAGCCGGCCGACGCTTGCTCCGGCGACCGCAGCAGGTACTCCAGCAGCGACCCTAGCGGCACTAGAGCATGGCTAGACGGGACTGTACCTGCTGGCCAGCAGTATGTTCCGGGCGGCGAGGTCGCGGTGCACGAAGCGGCGCCGCTCCAGGTAGCGCATGCCGGCCGCCACCTGGCACGCCCACAGCCGCAGCTCGTAGCCGGCCGACGCTTGCTCCGGCGACCGCAGCAGGTACTCCAGCAGCGACCCTAGCGGCACTAGAGCATGGCTAGACGGGACTGTACCTGCTGGCCAGCAGTATGTTCCGGGCGGCGAGGTCGCGGTGCACGAAGCGGCGCCGCTCCAGGTAGCGCATGCCGGCCGCCACCTGGCACGCCCACAGCCGCAGCTCGTAGCCGGCCGACGCTTGCTCCGGCGACCGCAGCAGGTACTCCAGCAGCGACCCTAGCGGCACTAGAGCATGGCTAGACGGGACTGTACCTGCTGGCCAGCAGTATGTTCCGGGCGGCGAGGTCGCGGTGCACGAAGCGGCGCCGCTCCAGGTAGCGCATGCCGGCCGCCACCTGGCACGCCCACAGCCGCAGCTCGTAGCCGGCCGACGCTTGCTCCGGCGACCGCAGCAGGTACTCCAGCAGCGACCCTAGCGGCACCAGCTCCTGGATCATCGCCAGAGGGGGACCCTGCAATAGATATATTCAATTTAGATAGCCTCTTGACAGTGACGGATTAAGTGCACCAGTAGGCACCAGAGAGAACAAGCCGCTTCGTAAAAAAATAATTGAATGTAGTTAGGAAGTGCCTCGCCTGAGGCATGCGTTTGCTTCGTTCGAACAAGGCACGTCTCCACAGACCGCGCTTTCCTCGCGAACCAGCTCGTTCTGTATGGTCCTACCTGATGCCGTGCCGTAACGGCGTTGCGTTTGAAACCGCGAATTATGAAATAGTTCCTTGTCTAGAACACAAAAAGTGGTTTAATCTGTGGTTTATGTTTTTTTATGACATGTTTTAATTGCAGCGCCGTCTTCGTGTTATATTATATTGCTTCTAAATCTATATCTCACTTACCAATGACACTTCAATGAGTCTCTCAACTTCCGCCAGAAAGTCGTGCCGGTTGGAGTCCGTATGAGCCGCTCTGAATATTGCTTCTGAAACCGTGTCTAACTTACCAATGACACACCAAGGAGTCGAACAATGCACCGATGCCGTAGCGTCATCATAGTCTTGGCTTCCGCCAGGAAGTCATGCTGGTTGGAGTCGGTGTGCTGCACGTGCAGCGTCTTGACGGCGACGGGCGCGGCGCCGAGCGTGGCGCGCAGCACCGAGCCGAACTCGCCCTCGCCCAGTGTCGCCCCTAGCGTTAGCTCGCTCATGGGGATCAAATCTGAAATTCATATTTAAGTTGAGACTAATGTTTCCAGAGGTAGACGAATTTCAGCATAGTATATTAAACACTATTAAAAACGACGTATTTACCATGTATATTTGTTTTTACATCCATGTTTATTTGTCCCCGATATTGGGGTGCAATTGCATATTTTGACGGTATAAGTAACCTATAAATAAATTTCGGGAACTCGTAACATAAATGTTTAATAACTTAATAAGTTTTAAATAGTTACAATGTAAAAAACTATGCTAGCAAAAAATCGTATAATTATATAGTAAAACGAAACCCATGTGCATTCGTTTAATATCAAATTAATAATCGAGACAACCCATAATTATCCTTTTATTACAAGTAATTTCTTCCATTTTGGAGTTTTGAACTCGCAGACGTACAAAAGCTTGCAGCTTATTATAATTCTCTTTGTTTTACGCTTGATATATCCAAAATATCAGTTGAACACCAACAGATCTAAAATAACGATGGAATCACACCCGTCACCAGTGATGTTCAACTCACCTTGCAGTGTGGAAAGCTGGCCATCAGAATTAATCGATATCTCATTATAATTCTCCCCAACAACAACCGCGCTGTTGTTAACGGGCACTTTATATGTGTCGTTGTCATCCAGCGACTCGTTGTTGTTGAGGCAGTCATTGTTAAAGTCAGACGAGAAGGACAGATTTCTAGTGAGCAGCTCGAAGGCATTGGGCGGGGAGCTGGGCTCGGAGATTTGCTTGTTTAAGATGTCGTTTTTGACTAGGGATAACGTCTGGTTCATGGCTGCTCGACTCGGTGATGGTTTCTTGGTCCGTGGCATTGTTGAGAACTGGAAAATATTAGAAGATTAATGCGGGCCACGCAGGTCGGGAGCGCGCCGGCAGGGCTGGCAGTTTGTATGGCAGATTTGAGACTTTATTGCTAAGTTAATAAAGGTCGTAATAGATGATTTTACTTTATTCTCTAGACTAGAACATAATAAGCAACTTTATGTCGTCTACGCACGACTTTTATGGTATGCTTTGTGGATTTATGCATGCAGTTTATTATTAAACTTACTAACACAAACAAATTTGTATTTGTAATTGGATTCTAAGTAATTAATTGTAACACCTATGTACCTATGTTTAACAAATAAAAACATTGATTGATTGGTTGATGGTAAGATACCTCGGGCAAGGGCGGCTTGGGCTTGGGCGGCACGGGGTGGCGCAGGCGCTGGGGCAGCCCGTCGGGCACGGCGCCGTAGTGCTCCACCAGCCGCTCCACGCCTTCCAGGTACGGCCCGTCGTCGATGAACACCCAGCCCGCCGCCTGGACAAATAAACCAACGTTTGATGTTTCGAGGACGAGATAAAACTAGTCTGCCGGCCTAGCCAAGGTGACAATCGCTATCGCTTCGCCATCGAATCGCTTTGTGTCTCTCTATCACTCTTCCATATTAGTGAGACAGTGACAGTTGCGTTTCGTTCGCTACGGAGCGTTAGCGATTGGCATGTTGTCTACGGGGCCTGAACTGACTATTGTGGCTCAGTGATGAAAAACTGATTTTGGTCTACGAAACGTAAGCACGCCCCTTGCTTCTATCCTGCGCAAACTCGCAAAAAACACGGATCCGCCTACAGTCTCTCTAGTCAAATCTAACCCGACCGACTAAAGAATATTATAATAATTAGTCTTTAACACATTGAAAAGTACCATGGCCTGAAATTATTTAATGCGGTACGTGGTTGCTTCTATCCGCTAAAAATAAATGCTTCTGTTGAGGTATTTTTCACTAGAGCGCGTGGGCATAGTGTGCGAAGATCGGAGTGCAGACTGCAAGGAACGAGAGCTCACTAAAATAATTATGTGTGTCGCGGAGTATTTGTATTTTGAATCAGTTGTAGATATTAATCGTTTCCGGAGTTAATAATTACCTCCTTTCTTATGATAAAGTGGTAAGGCGTGTTTTCGCTCAGCATAGTAAGTACGCAGGTGGCGCTGCTGTGCCGCTCGCTGTACCGCACTAGGAACACGCCGTCTGTAGCCTTGTCTACTAAGTTGTTCTGCTTGCAGTACTGTTCTAAAGTTTGTACGGCTTCGTCCCGGCTCAACGTGCCGTGGTACCATTGACTTTTGGAGGTTTGCGGTGGTTCGGGTTTGTAGTTTTCTGGAAACAATTGAAGTACCTATATAAGTGTATGAGACTACCTTGATAAATTGAGCATCTACTGACTACGGAACCTAGAAATTGATTACAAAAAGTTCGTCTGAAAAATTCTTGCACTACTATCGTTCTTCGGATTACCCAGCTTTTTTAATTAGACCATCGATCTGCCTTATCAAGAACTTTACCGGCGTATTCCCTTCTGTTCACTTACTATGGACATGCGGCGGAAATACATAGGAATACACTACCTTTTAGACCTTCGCGCGTAGTTATAACTTAATAGTACTTACTTAATAGCTGATAGCATTCCGTATGACCGTGGTGCTTCGCCAAATCAGCGGGGGCTTCTTGCTGCAAAGTTCTCGGGTTCGCGGGAGCTTTCAATTTTAAAAGGACCTGCAAAAATCTCCTGTTTGAACCGAAACTGACTTAAAAGAGTGTTTAAAAGGTCAAATCATCTTCTTTTTTAAGGTTTTTACCCAAAGGGTAAAAACGGGACCCTACTACTAAGACTCCGCTGTCTGTCTGTATGTCAGCACCAGCAGGCTGACACCGAACCGTGAACCGTGATAGCTAACAGTTGAAATTTTCACAGATGATGTATTTCTGTGGCCGCTATAACAATAAATACTAAAAAGCTAAAAAGTACGAAACCCTCGGTGGGCGAGTCCAACTCGCACTTGGCCGGTTTTTTCATTGTTAAAACGATTAGATATTATGAAACACAGTTGTAAAATAACTGAGTCTACGTTTTTTCGATACTTTACTAGTGCCGGATTTCACGGTGTGAAATAATTTATTTTAACTATAACAGTATTAACAGTCAACGTCCGTATTATGGAATGCATGTGGCTTCCTGTTTTCAGGTTACATTGTAATTTATTGCCATTGTTGAATGAGTTTTGTTTTGGTCAGGTTGTGGTATTCACAACACAACATATTTTGAAAACATGTGCGTATTCAGAATTTACCATGGAATTGGGAACACGTAAAGTGTGATTCTCTAGAATAAATTGGATATTTTACATTCATACTGATGCGAATAATTTATCGAAAATGTATCTCCAAGCTCTCCGACCTATAAATAGGAACTCGAATTTCAAATATTCAAGAGCATTCTCCTAGTAATAAAGATTTTACTTGTATAGGTAGTTTCTGTAACAAGCGGACTCAAAAAAAATATGTTAATAAACGAAAAAACTATAAGTATACGACAGGCCCGTGGAATGCTCCTTCAGCGAATCTACTTAAAGAACTACCTCCAGTTATCTCAATAGGTAACGTCAGTATAGTAACTTTGTCAAAATTATCTAATCAACTCCTCGTACCTTAATGCAGTCAATGTGTCCTCTCTGCGCGGCGTCATGTAAAGGTACTTTCCCCGTAGGCGCGTGCCGCATCTGGTAGTTGGCGTTGCCCTTCGTTATCAGCAACTCGGCAGTGCTCGGCAGATTGTTCTGGCAAGTGTACTGTAAAAATAAGGATATTTTTGGGCCACGGTATTTTTAACTTTAGATTATCTTCTATGCAACGAGTTTTAGAACGCACGCTCCATGAATTTTTTCAAGAAAAGAAATTCAACCTCTTTTCAACTATTCAACTATTGTTTCAAATTCAACTTCTATTTTTTCTTGTATGTACGATGGGCAGGTACCACACCAGACCCTTATATAAGTAAAACAAGAGTTATTATATTAAAAGTAAAAAACTGAAGATATACTGTGTCCAGTAATTAATGGATAAATTGGATAACCTTCTAACCATCGACAGGAGCGGGGCACCTTAGGCTGGTCCAGAAAAGGCACTTATAGGTCTAGTAAAAGTTTCGTGGTTTTCGAGATAATCGAACTTTTCTGTTTTTTTTATAGCACCTTACTTAACTTCAATCACCATCTAGGCCATATCTTTAAGACCTATAAGTGCCTTTTCTGGACCAGCCTAAGGTGCCCTGTCGGTGGTTAGGTTATCCATTAATTACTGGACAGTATAAGTTGTCTCATCAGGAAGTTAAAATGAAGACCTTGTAATACGATTTTCCTCGCGGAAATTAAGGAAAACTATGTGACGGGCCTACACAATAAAAATAATGAGATGGGAAGACATTGTAGTGCACACAACGAGACATGGGTATAGATTGATTCACGAAAGTGGTGCTGATTTTATATGAAAATTATGCCTGGTGTTTGGGACCTGTCCGACCGGCGGCCAGAAATCGCCTCTAGAAGCTTACTCCTGTACTCTACTTACGTGTAAAGGCGTATATCCGAACGAGTCCCGCACGTTGACTGTGGCCCCGCTCTCTATGAGTTTCTCGAGTATTTTGTCACGCCCGGCTTTAGCGGCTATATGCACCGCTGTCTGTCCATCCTGGTTTTTGGCGTCGCGGCTGTGGTATCCGACTGCCAGCATTTGGGATACTATGTTGTAGTCACCGGCCTCCGTCGCTCTGTCAAATAGTTGATTTTTATTTTTAAAAGGACTCACGCAATATGTTTCAACTTGATTATATAGTGTGGAGCTATTAAGGAATATGTAATCTATTTTCTACTGTTTTTAACTGACAGTATCATCACTTAACTGGTCGCAAATGTAAATATGGAAGTTAAAAGTTAATGGGTTAGGTATTTAAGGAACTAGCTTCGGCTCGCTAAAATCGAAGAATTTCATTTAAATTAAAAGTAAATTGCGTAAGGTCAACAATACAATTGAAAAAAAGAGTCCAAACTCTTGTGATTCAAACAGTCTTTGTGAATGCTTAACTTTATTTAACTTAACTTTATTTAAATCCATATTAATTCATTTGACATTACATGTTGAATTGCTGACAATGATATAACTATATTACACTATATTATTAAATCTGTAGGCGAAAAGTAATCTCTTGAACACATATAAAGAAAAAAAAAAGATCAATTTTTTGTAAATAGTACCTATAGGTATATAATAGATATAGAGAATAAATATTATTCCAATTACGTCAAATGTTTGTAGTAGCAGATGGTAAAGAGACGCACAACTCCATAACTAAACGACCCAAAAGCACACAAAATCATTATGTGAATCATTAACTCAAGTCTGAGTCACCAACTTCAAACACAGATGTATCTGGAGTGAGTTGATATTATAACATGTCAACAATCTCATCGCGGTTTGCCGAGGTATGAGTAATACGCATATTCATCAAAATATAAAAGAATTACATTTGAGTCAATAATTAGCTGTTTTCTCAAGAATAATAAATATTTGTTAATTTTATCGGCATAGCATCACCTTCCTCGCGTTATCCTGGCTTTTTGCCACGGCTCATGGGGGCCTGGGGTCCGCTTGGCAACTAATCCCAATAATTGGCGTAGGCAGTAGTTTTTACGAAAGCGACTGCCATCTGACCTTCCAGCCCAAAGGGTAAATTAAACTAGGCCTTAGGATTAGTCCGGTTTCCTCACGATATTTTCCTTCACCGAAAAGCGACTGGTAAATATCATTTCATACATAAAATAAGTTCCGAAAACTCACTGGCACGAGCCGAGCTTTGAACCCGCGACCACCGGATTTAAGAGCCAACAGGAGCCGAGACCAAACTCAATTTTGAGATTTGAAAGAGAATATCGTCGTCGCGCTGACGGGGGCGGTACCGCGTACCGAGGGACTATCCCAGTGTGTGTGGTGCACGCACACCGACGCGCACGTTATTTGCGCTCCTCGCCGGCCTCACGCCGCTCGCGTTTTTAGTAACTAAATTCAATATCCTTCTACAACCTGCAATCTAATTAACATTTCGAGTTACAGAATAGTAAAAAAACATAACATAACATGGACATACAAGAAAACATTGTTGTATAAAAACATACAAGATAACGGCTGTTAAATTAATCCAATTAAATATTTTTAAATATGATAAACAAAAATATTAAATTATAGTCGTGAGTATTTTAAAAGTAAAACTCCCTTATACCTTGATTTTAAACAAAGTATTTTACTTATAACTTACTTGGTTCGTATGAATTAGTGACATACCTAATTAAAAAAGAAAGCTATAACTCCCGCGGGAACAATATAGGCCTTTTCCCTTCAGTACACCTGCATGAAATAAGATCTTTTCGAGCAAGCGTCTTGAAAAACAAATTTGCCGCTTTTTTATCATAATAAAGAAACATGTGACATGTGATATTTCTTACTTTGATGTAATTATACAGTTTTATTGATGGTCCGTTTTTTTATTTATGTGTCAGATTTTGATAAAAATTGGTATAAATTGAAGAGCTCCTAATTCTGATCGGAATAAATATGAAACCCAATAAATAAATAAATAATAATAAATATTAAATCAATATTATAGGACATTCTTACACAGATTGACTAAGTCCCACGGTAAGCCCAAGGAGGCTTGTGTTATGGGTACTCAGACAACGATATACATAAAATATATAAAT
This sequence comes from Cydia strobilella, assembly GCF_947568885.1. Taxonomy (NCBI): domain Eukaryota; kingdom Metazoa; phylum Arthropoda; class Insecta; order Lepidoptera; family Tortricidae; genus Cydia; species Cydia strobilella. The sequence goes on along the minus strand of NC_086043.1, from coordinate 6,781,859 downwards.
ACTTAAATACAAATAGAAAACACCCATGACTCAGGAACAAATATCTGTGCTCATCATATCATATCATCGAACCCAGGACCATCGGCTTCACAGGCAGGGTCACTACCTCCTAGGCCAGACGACCGGTCGTCGCCCAATATTTTGGGACAATAGTCTAGTCTACAAAAGGTTCAAGGTGGTGAAAAAAATAGTATAAGCTGTTCGCATAAAAAAACCGCAAATCGATGTACAGGTTAGCCGTTTGGTACACGTATATACTAGTCAAAACAAAAATTTTGACCCGCAGTTCCTAAAAAAAATTCCCTTAGGAGGGGAGTGCTGAAACCTTTTTTTGTATAAAAAAAAACTTTTTTTTTAAACCTATCGTATACTTCTCATCTATCATACGAAAGGGCTTTTTGAAGCGATTCTGAAAATATACCACATCATTGCATTTTAGCCATTTTTAGGGTTCCGTAGCCAAATGGCAAAAAACGGAACCCTTATGGATTCGTCATGTCTGTCTGTCTGTCGTCCGTCCGTATGTCACAGCCACTTCTTTCCGAAACTATAAGAACTGTTGAAACTTGGTAAGTAGATGTATTCTGTGAACCGCATTAAGATTTTCACTCAAAAATAGGAAAAAAAAATTTTTAGGGGTTCCCCATACTTAGAACTGAAACCCAAAAAAATTTTTTTTTCATCAAACCCATACGTGTGTGGTATCTATGGATAGGTCTTCAAAAATGATATTGAGGTTTCTCATATATTTTTTTTCTAAACTGAATAGTTTGCGCGAGACCGAGAGACACTTCCAAAGTGGTAAAATGTGTAACCCCCCTCTAACTTCTAAAATAAGAGAATAATAAAACTGAAAAAATATATGATGTACATTACCTTGCCAACTTTTACCGAGAACTGGTTTGAACGAGATCTAGTTAGTAGTTTTTTTTTAAATACGTTATAAATCGTAAACCGCAATTTACCTTTCACTCACGTTTCACATAAAAATACATTGTTTAAATTGTGTAATGTACGGAACCCTCGGCGCCCGATTCCGATTCGCACTTGGCCGGTTTTTTCTTAAATTGAAAGAAAAAGAATTTTCAAAACATACCAAGTTTGGGCTCCTCCAGATACGATATGGCTGATTTTTTTTTTGTACAAATGATACGTGATATCCTCATATGTAACCCCAAAAAAGCAATAAAAAATTTATTTAGTTTTTTTTTTCAATACAAAGTGACACAGTTCTACTTAACCCTTTAACTTGACCCCAAACTTGGTGTGTTTTGAAAATTCTATTTGTTTTAATTTACAAAAAAATGGCTAAAATGTAATGATGTGGTATAATTTTAGAATCGCCTCAAAAAGCCCTTTCGTATGATACCACACACGATAGGTTTTTGGAAAAAAAATATGTTTTTTTTTTTCATACAAAAAAAATGTTTCAGCATACCCCTCCTAAGGGATTTTTTTTAGAAACTGCGGGTCAAAAATTTTGTTTTGACCTCTTAGTATGCGTGTGCCAAACGGCTAACCTGTACATCGATTTGCGGTTTTTCTTTGAAATTGGGCTTGTACGGCTGCCACTAATAGAGATACTAACTCCTAAAAATACGTATGATACCTCATTGGATTCAGAATGATGTCTAGAAAAATGTATTCGAAGCGTTTATTCCCACATAAAAAAAGTTCAAAGCTATTAACAAAAAACGGCCAAGTGCGAGTCGGTTCCGTACCATTACGCAAAAAACGGCAAAAAATCCCGTTTGTTGTTTGGGAGCCCCACTTAAAAAAAATATTTTATTCTGTTTTTAGTATTTGTTGTTATAGCGGCAACAGAAATACATCATCCGTAAATATTGCAACTTTTTAGCTATCACGGTTCACGAGATACAGCCTGGTGACAGACGAACAGGCAGATTGACAGACAGACAGACAGATATTATTTTAAAGGTATTAAATATTCTTTTAAAAATTAGGAAATAATATGGTGTATTTAAAACATATCATGGAATATACTACGTTTATAAATTGATATTATGTAAAGTAATTTTTTCAACAAGTTAGGCAATTATTAAGTAACCACATTTTTTTCGAACTTTCGTCTTTGTTGTAAATTAAAAAAAAAGAAAATAATTGGCGTAAAAAGTATTTCGCCTCGTGGAGCCCCTTTCATGAGATCACGTCACAAAAGTTTTAATAAAATTAATACTTTGTTTAAAATAAATTTTTGAATAATAGTGAAAATTGTAAAATATAAAGCAATATAATAATACGTACTTAGAACTGATACTTTTCTAAATAAAGAATGAATAAACTAAATTGTGTAATTAATTTTTAGTGCAAATCACCACAATTTGCTTCTAAAGAGCAAATCTGTGACCAAAAATTATATATAGTTTTAATTTTTCGTTCGTATATTCAGATTTGTGTATGAAAATGTGAAACTATTATTTCTAAAATAAATTATTCGTCCCTAATTTACACAAAATTTATACCAAATTTGATCTCATATCTAGAGATAGGTAGAAATAGAGGCAAACTGGACCGCAGAAGCCGACTTTTCCCCTCCCTTTTTGGGGGTAGCCAGGACTTAATCTCGTAGCTAGTGCGTCAGCTCAGCTTTGTATGAACCAAGGAATAATAAAAAGTGTTAAACGATATCCCCTGAGGCCAAAGTGCATACTCACTTTACTTACTTCGCCTACTAAGAGGCAAATCGCGACTTTGTTATGGTTTATCGATAACTTATCACATCACTAGATTATCGACTTTCAATGTCGACTATTGCCCATCACTTTTCTGTCCGTGTACGTATTTAGAAACTTGACCCCGCCCCTAAAATTAGTGCGATAAGGACAACTGCAGCTTAGGCGAAAAATCCTGCGTAAAAATCTCAAAAATCGAGGTTTCGTACTCGACTGTTTCCTCCTCCAAAACTTAAGCAATCGTAACCAAATTTGGAAATCTAAATGATTATGAAATTGTCTGTGTCGGACTGTTTTGATTTTTTGGCTAATTGATACCAGTTTTGAATACCACGCCTCTCATTGCGGCATAGTCAGTGAGGCCATTTTTGGCCATGTTTGAAGGGCTCTAGCGCCTTAAAAAACAAAAATATCAAAAAAAGCAAAACACACCGACACAGATATTGACAATATTAATCTGTGTTGAAAAAATCATTCCTCTAGCTTCAAAAACCAGGGAGGAAACAGTCGAGTACGTTTGTATGGAGAAATGACCACTCCTGTTCGCTCTTAAAGTCGCACGCTCTTACCGCTAGGCCACCAGCGCTTCTTATCTTAGCATTTATTCATAACGCATACCTATAGTTGGTCAAACCAAATTGTCAGTAAATAAGAAAAATAAACTATACTCATCCTTTTCTTTTGGGTGCTAGTACTAGTGTAAGACAAAGATAGTATGATTCTCTCTATGTTTAAAATGAGACAGTGCTTTGACAAACTATATCTGCCTTTATTATTACACATATAATTAAGGCTAAGCTTAGTTAAAATAATCTCAAAATATAGAGATTGTAACTGAGTTAAGACGGATGTTTGTACCTAACCTCTTATAGAAATAGAAATGTTTATTTGCCAGAATACGTTACAATTAGGTCTTAATACAGTTTTAGAGTCAGTATTCAGTCGACATAAAGCCAACATGCAAAAACGTTTGTAAATTACATTTACAAGTAGGGTACATCAGGTACATGCCACGGTACATGCATATAATTTAAATAATCCTAATACAACAACGTGAATTCATTACAAATAAAATTAAAAATAGAAATACTTATAAATTGCACATTAAAAAATTAAGGTAAAATAAACAGTTTAAATTTTAAATATTAATTTTTTATTTAACAAATTAATTAAAACAAAAATTCATGCGTAAAGAAATGTCAGTTTGAATCCAGTAAGTACCTTTGATTAGTTAGGCCTTGCTGTCTTTGATATCATATCAGTTAAAACAAAATTTCGGTTAGGGTTTTCATACTTTGTAGTAATAAAATATGTATTACAATCTCCTTGTAAAATATATAAAGCAATAATTTAAATCATTTAATGGCATTAAGTCCGAATACTTCAGAGTGTCGGGTTATTCCGAAAATCACCCATAATTCCATCATATTCATGTTCTTTTTCGGATTTAAGTAGGTACCCGACAATCTGTAGTATTCGAAATTACCCAAACACACCTTTATATCTAATTTCTCAAAGAATTTCATATAACTAAATGTAAATATCAGCATAAAAGCAAGTTACCTACTTAAACTACAGCATCAATATCATTACTGCGCATAATCATAATACATCACATTGTCAGCATTATTGAACGAGCTATTGAACAGCATTCACCACAGGAACACAGCAATAAAGTTGTCACTTTTACATTGCATCAACCAATTGTGCAACATAAGTAAAAAAAGACTCGGAGCATTGACCTACTCAACTGACTTCATGCGACTATTTCACACGATCATAATAAAAAACAAATTAAAACATGAAAGTATTCTATAAATATGGCCTTGTGGAGTAATAAATTTAAATTGTACTCAAGACATTGGTCGCAGCAATTTGTTTCAACAACACGATGGAAGAAATTAAGGGCAATAACTGTGGCTCTCCAGTTAATAGGACTTCCTTCTTCACTATCATTTGAGTAAACTGTGGATTTGATATCACAGTATTAAATAATAGATTATACATACATATCATTGCATAACAAAGGTTGTTTGTTATTCAGCAAATCATCAATCATCACAATATACATTTAAGACAAGATTTTTTTAATAATGCTTCACACATTGGCGATCCACATCATTGATCAGAATTTCTTAAACCTTAATAATTATTCTTCATATCATATGAAATTCTGGTAATTACATAGGCAAACAGTGCCAGAGAAGACCTCTACCAATATGGAAGGATGGGACTAACTACTAACAGACTACTAAAGAGCTAGAGGAGGCCTTTGCCAGCAACCTGAGCTAAGAGATATGGGAAAAATGGGAGATAATAAATAAAATATGTAGAGTTAATGTGAAACTGTTCTTTGTGTTGTAAATAAAGGCTATTTTATTTTATTTATTTATTTATTATATTAACTATAGCTACTTAGCTTTGTTCGACTTTTTTAGATTTTTTGATATTATAATAATCAAAAAATCTTATAATAAGAATTAGGAGCAAAAGAAAACTCTAATAAAAAAAATTTAATGCTCATGTAACAAAAATTCAAACAAATGAACAGGGGCATATTTGTGGTTTATATGTATATTATGTATCTAATTGTGTTTAAAATATTATAAGGAAAATGAGGACTATAATATTTCTATGAACATGAACAGGTGAATTCGGCCGGTCGTCCACATTCATCTTAACATTGGTTCAATGTCAAAGAATCAAGAGTTTACATTATAATTGTCTTGTTACTTGGCAGTTAATGCTGCTTATTACTGGATAGTTCCAAAAAACACACCAATCTAGACCATTTTTACCCAATTTACTACAGTTCATACATGTTATTAAAGTTGAATTGATTCATTTAAAGTAACTAATGAAAAAGTACTACCTTAATTTATTATTTCTTGTTTTTATTATGTTTTACCAGTCTAAATATAATTGTTACACAGTTGATTTGAAGAAATCTTGTATAGTATAATGTATTACGAATATGCTCTGAAGAGGTCCTTTAATGATATGGCTATTTTACTGTATGTTGTGTGAATTTAAATATGTATAAATCATATAACAAAAATTTGACAACAATGAGTGCCCTAGTAGAGCAAAAAGCAGCTTACCTGTGTAAAAGATTGGTGGTCCCCTGGGTGCGTGACTCGTGAGGTGGAGGCTGTCCCTTACACACAACAGACAGCCGTGTGACGAGACCATTGGAGTCGCCTCGATAGTGCTGTATGAGGGTGTCCAACCCATGCACTGTTGTGTGTTCTTCAATGGAAAAGAAGGCATCCTCTCCATGCCTCCGAATTTGGTAATGCACTACTTCACCCTGAAATAATTTATAATTTAATTTGTAATTGCAACTAATGTCAAAAACATTCCTGTAGATTTGGGAGTTGAGCATGGAGCCAAAGCATATAATAATCCTCCCACATTGTATATTGACAATGGGGTTGGGAACTGTCAGTTTTGCATAGATGGTGCCATCATAGCTTGCCCCTTTTCCTATGAGATTTAGGGCTGGCATCTAGGGCATAAAATTCCATTAAAAACAACAGTTTTGACACAATTCTAGGGTTTGACAGGGCAAGCTATGCTGGCGCCATCTGCTAAATACTTCGACCAGCCAACCCCATTGAGAGTAATGTAATTTAAAATTATCATCATATTTTTTTAATCAACCATTTAAAAAAATATAATACATGAAGTATGTACCTTTTATATTGGAACCCATTTGATTAATAACTAGTTGTTCTGTGCGAATAAGGACAATCTGATATGTAATAATTTAAGCACTTTCTGAAGACAAAGTTATTTGAAACATTGCATTGTTTGTTTACTTAAGTAATTATAGGTTATAAAAGTTTCAGTATACTTACTTGGTGTAAAACTGACAAAACATAGTCTCCTGGTGAAGTGTTGCTTTCACGTACCAAGAAAACACCATCTTCGCCCTCTGGAAACGCCAAAGGTAAACAAGGAATCAGAATCTTTTGTTACCATTTTGTATTAAAAAGTAACTTTCAAACAACGCCTACCTTCTTTTAACAGCTTCTCGGCAGATTCTCGTGATATTTTCCCATGGAACCAGTCGACGTTATCCTCTCTGTTCATCCTCAAGAGGAAAGAGTTCGTCTGAAAAGTTAATTGGAAACTTGTTCAACAAGTTGCTGTTGCTGGACAATAACTTTTTCTTCCAACGCTTCACACGAAAATAACAGTTCGAGATTCATAGCTTGTCGACAATATTTCTGTACACCTCATTTAGGTAAATTAGTATGAATCAGATTAAGAACTTAATTAATTATTTTTTCTGTGCGTAATCATACGCTAAAGAATTTCGCCATTACAATACATTTTATTCTCTATTTCATTCTAACTCACGCACCACGCATTTGGATACTCTAACAAATACCGTAGACGCCACTGATAAATCGTCATTATAGCGTATGTCGATGATTTCCTCGTGTTGAAAAGAGAAGGATGATAACTACAGTACTTTTACATTTATTGGCGTAATATTTTACATGTCACTTAAGAACTTAGTCAAATGAGATACTGATAAGAATTTTAAATGACTCACTAACGAATTAAATAATGATAAAATTATTTTAATTTATAATAAAGCTTTAGATATCAATATACCTGTAAAAAATCAAGTAAGCTTACCTTCAATAATATGAATGACGTCATGGTTGTTATCATGATATCCAACTATAAAAACACACAAAAATATTTACAAGTAGTTTTAGAATTTGCGAGCCAAATCTATTTCACTGTTTTTTTTTGTTTTGTACACACACACATCTTTGTTATTGTTTCTTTATTTAGATCGAATAACACTAAATTATTTGTTAAGTGTTCGCGGTGAGCGGTATGCGTGTATACCAAAGCAAGCAACCGGCAGACAGGCGCGGTATCCCCGACTCTGCCTTCCAGCGAATGACTCATAGCAAGGTCAATTCCGAGAAATGAATCACCAGCACACTCAGTTCCACAATGGTGTAAGTATTGCGCATTCCCCAGCACTAAAATCTACTACAAGAACTATGCACAACATATTGTTGGGTACAGTTACACTGTTACAACAAGTAATTATGCTCTACAAATATTTCGTTGATCGCTGGCTGTTTATATCAGTGTACATTCCTATTTCTCTATTCTAATTTTTTACTTTATTATAGTAAAAACTTGTCTTTTTATTATAAGTCCTATTTAGCTAATAAATGATAATATTAATGATTACCTCTGTTAGTACTAAATGGTCCTTCGAACCGGATAGAATTACCTCAAAAAATGTCGCAACATTAAAAAACTAAGTTTTTTTAGTCGTGTTGAGTTGGAATATAGGTACTTATAAGGTACCTACCTTGTAGGTTTGTTGGTTTGTCCAGGCAAACTGGTCCCGTGGAAGTTTGTTTACCTTTAGCGAATGGGATGTTTATTTACTTTCATTCGTCGAAGTCGAAACTCGAACCTTCTAGCTCACAACCTGTCCTCAGAGAGAGAGAGGGCTAGACTAGACTCGTAATGTAATTTTATAGATCAGTTATTATTAGATAATTCGCGACACTCAGGCACTCGACATTTAGGAACTAATAGTGGCTCTGTGAGCTGTAGGTAGACCTCACGATAAGCCAGTGTCGGATTAAGAGGAAAGGGGACAGCCGTTTCTCCATACAAACGTAGTCCCCAGACCCCATTTTCCTTGCTGCAAATATTTTTACATAATTTGATTTATATTAACCATAGCTGTGCCCCTATACGTTTGACTATTTTCGATTTTTTGATTATAGTAAAAATTAGGAGCGAAAAACATATTTCATACAATTTTTTAAATGCTTCCTAACTCTTATAATAATTCAAAATTCAAAAAAATCAAACGTAGGGGCATAGCTGTGGCTGATATACAACAACTTGTGTTAAAGTATTTTTTATAATGTTAATATCCAGAGAGGAAAATGAGGACTACGTTTGTATGAAAAGGCGATTTCGCGCGGGTCCTCCACTTTCGTCGCTAGCGCCATCGCCAGGCGCGCGGGGCCTGTAGGAAATTCTATCATGAGGCCCATGAATTGTTTTAATTTTGTCGGACGAAGTGAAACTTAAGTATTTTTTGGGTTTTTTACGGCCACAATGCGTAGGTGCGCGGGGCCCCCAAACGCGCGGGGGCCGTGGCATTTGCTACTTTTGCTACGTGCATGGCTAATACACTGCGAAAAGCTTAAACAATGTTAAAATAAAAAAAATATTTATACTAGTTATCGTTATCACAGCGAACTCGCAATGGTCTTAACTTAAGCGCCATAAACGCTACTGGAACTTAAGTTCTTTATGCCAATTTCCGCCATTTTGAAGATTTTCCAAAAAACGAAACGACAGAAAAATTCTAACTCGAAACAGCTCGCAAAATTTTACGGGAATCTGTTAAGAAATGCGACATGCAGAGGAGAACATCCGGACATACGTAAGTATTCTTTCCCAAGCTGAAACCTCTACTACTGATAACTTGTAATTACAACCAAACTTATTGTGAAACTCCATGTCTACGATAACTTTTGTAATAAAAAATACTCATTAATATGTACATTCTAATTGCTATTATTTATTATGGTCAGCGTTAGTTTCACTTTACCAAATACCAAATGTCGCTTTTCAAGTGAAAATACACATAGTTATTTGTTTTGCACAAGGGGGCAAAGTTGTTTCGTTTAACCCCTCGTGCAAGTGATACCCGCAAGCAAAAAATACAAAAATTGAACCACGAGCGTATTAGCGAGTGGTTTGATAAGTGGAATCTTGAGCGTTGCGAAGGTTTCAAGCAGGGGTCGGAAACCGGTATTTGCTCCATACAAAAATACCGGTATTATTACGTTCTTTTTCGTTCTTTTGTTTATAATTTCATTTTTAATGGGACGTTTTAATAATGCAAAATTGTTTCCTAAATACATGATTCAGTCCTACGTAATGAGCATAAAAAAAATCAAAATATTGGGCTATTTCGGGATTTTTAAAAAATACCGGTTCCGAGCCCTGGTTTCAAGGCACGTGGGTTAAACAAACTTCAGCTCACTCCTCTTGTACCTATGTAAAGAGCGTACTCCTATCTTAAAGGCCGGCAAGGCACTTACAACCCCTCTGGTGTTGCGGGTGTCCATGGGCGGCGGTAATCAATTACCATCAGGTGATCCGGCTGCTCGTTTGCCTCCTATATCATTAAAAAAAATGTAGGTACTGATCGACCGTGAGTCCGTGACCGAGGTAGCATCAAATCAAATAAATGATTATTATGATCACTTAAATTTAAACGCTCACGGTTAGGTAGCTACTTTCTTGCATGCTTTAGTTAGCTAGTATTACACCTAATACCTATACTTACTATATTTTTTACCATTATAAAATAAATGACTCATGCTTATTTGCGCATAACGTGGTAGAGTTAAAGCGATAACAGCGCAAATCGTGGCAGAATATGAATTCTCATTGGGTCATGGTCATGAATCCTCAGTTTTGATATTATACATATAAACTGTCAAATAGTTATTAATGGCAGTTAATAGCAGGTCTACACCGCAGTCATACACATGGCTAATGTACATTTCAAGTGTACCTATTAAATATTTAGCTCTCTTACATCACACTTAAGCCAACTGCATTACGACCTAAATACCCCAGCGTTGCAATGAGTAAATATTTACTGGTGCACTTTTCCTGCACGGCACGAAACTGGCTTCCAGGAAAAACGCAGCCCTCGGCTTTGCTGGACTGTTCCCATCGCTCACAGAGTGCAGGGGACAGGAACGGAACGTCCAAGCTAACGCGCGAGACGGGTTAAGAGCTTCACACATCTCAAGGTGGAGGTTCGCGCTGCGATAGAGACAAGCGACCGAGACAGAAGACCGCGACTGTCACTTGACGGTATAAACAACATATAAGCAAATATAGATATATATAAGCGACACGACAGTTCGCGCTGAGACAAGAAACAGAGACAGGAGACGCTCTGGGCTCTGTCTCTGTCTCGCTTGCGAACTGTCGCTTATATATGTTGCCTCAAGTGACGACCGCGGTCTCTGGTCGCGGTCTTCTGTCTCGGAAAATTATTATTATTGATTGTCTTAGCAATTTACTACGGTTGTTTAATGTCATATCCGTGAGTGCAGTTAATTGAAAAATGTTAAGAATGTTGATGGTGACACAGATACTTTATTCACCTTTAAGTTATTTCTTCTAAGTCAATTAGACCCCCATGAATCATAAAATAACTACCTAGTGCAGATCAGAAATGATTGTTAATTTTCCTTCGTCATCACTACCTACAAGACTATTGAGTTGATAGATTATTATGTCAAGAGAGCAACATTCCATTCACTGCGAAAGCTAGAGTTAGACCAAGGTGGACCAAGAGAAGTCAAGAGTGTCATTTATAAGTCATAATTTCATAGAAATTTGGCGTTTAAAATAACGCACTGCGTACCTATGCTAACAAAATCCTTGCAGACTTTTCTTGGTCTAACCACAGAATAACTAATAGTAATCTAACTTCCATATAGTGTGGCTATGGCTAAGCTGTTTTTTTTTATTCAATGTGAATTTTAGAATTAATTCTTATTATTTTATTTATCAGCTTATCAGTCACATAGGATTGCACCGCGCAACCCCAAAATTGAACTTCATAAGCATAAATATCATTTTTGCAGAGCAAATAAGTAGCAGTGAAGTAGCACGCTTACCTACATTTGGAACGTGTTTAGAACCAAATGAAGAAGACTAAAAACTTAGTTATTAGCACAAATTAATAATGGTTATTGGTTAGTTAACTTGTTAGATAAATACTAGTGAACTTTCCAGTAGTATTTTTTTTGAACTTGTTGATAGGTAACTGCCGCGTGAAGCCTGAACGTGACTCAGTCGCTTTCTACAGTTCCACACTTGTACTAAACGACAAACCTACGTAGACTTTCTTGAAAGTTACGCCCTTTTACCTACTCAAGTACTCAGAGGGGGGTACAGTGGGCAGCGGTCGATGACTTCACGCCTGTTTATTTATCCCTGGACCGTAATTCCCATTGCAACGACTCAGACAAACCATTATGAACTGTCGCTTCCGGTAGTTCCGGACCGATACTTACTACGACCTTCAAATTTACAAGAAAAGAGCGTACTCTCACTTCCATCCCATCTGGTGTTGCAGGTGTCCATGGGCGACAGTAATCGCTTACTATCAGGCGATTCGTCTGCTCGTTTACCTATCCTATATCATAAAAATACCTACACATAGTTGTTACGGATCTGGAGAGTTCTCGCCGACTTCTCGGCAAGTGAAGGGAATTCAAAGCAAGCAAACCAGACCCTTTAAGGAGTAATCTTTATTGACTACGCAGACAATCTGGTGCACGACATAAATATTGCAGTTCTGATAGGTACCAAACTAGATGGTATGGTTTTAGATGCAGGCAGCAGAAAATCAGTAGGACTACAGTTTCCAACCCTTAGCAATATTCAGCGAGGTGAATATGTAGGTCACACTGAACAACTTACACCATGGGACTAATGAGACAAATTCCGAAACCACAAAAAAATTTTAGCTGGAAAAGCAAATATTGGATCAGCCAAGATTTCGGAGTTAGTCCTATAAGAGATACTTGTCATACTTGTCGTTCAGTATATACCTCGCACATCAGTATCGCTCCGGGTTGCAATAATTCTGTCTTGTTTCCCAGGGGACAGTTTGTTGAAATGTTGTATCACGTTCTACTAACATGCTCAGTCATGCTAACATGGGACATCTCCCGTCGTGGAAAGGGCTTATAACAAAATGCATGTTTGGTACATTTATATGCCATAAGGGAATCGTAACCATGGCAATGAACTAGTGACAAGAAAAAGTTGTGTTGGTATGTTGTAGTGGTTGATAGAGCCAGACCCCCTAAAAGTGTACCTAAAAGTGTTTTAGGCGCAATAAAGTGAATGTTAATTTATTTTTAACTCGTGACGCTTATGCTCACGTGGGGTGTGTTTCCTACTTAACCTGATATGAGTCATAGGGCACGATAAGCTCTTTTTGATCAAATGTGTTTTTTTCGTGCGTGTAAACTTATTTGTGTGCTAGATAAAGAAATATAAAGAAAATTTATTATTGAAGTAGGCATATTACAATCCGCCTATGAAACCTCAAATAAAGCTACGCCGGCTCTAACCCTGCTGCTGATTATGAACCAATTTTGTCAGTGGCGTATCGTGAATCAATCTAGCCGTGGGCGAAAACCACATCTGCGAGGCCCCTTTTCAATGAGTTTTCCGAAGGTAATAAAAACATTGGCCTTGCGAGGCCCCTCTTAAGTGCGAGGCCGTGGGCGAAAGCCCCATTAGCCCACGCCTAGCTACGCCACTGAATTTTGTTGTTGTATTTTATTTAAGAGCAAAACAGTGATGTAATCGAAATTTATGCATTCAAACCTAGTACCTATTACCGTCTGCGGCAATTTCCATTTTAAAGCTAATCACTAGATTCTAATCCCAAGTTCAGTTAGTGCTTTTTACCCATTTTATGTAAACTAAACTTTTTGCTAGCTTTGTAATAAATAATTTATAATAAGTAGAAACAAAAAATCTTTCTCAATATATAACGAGACCTGCGCTGAGAATGAACGGCGAGATCGCAGAAACCCAAAACAGCGCAAAATAAACGCGCCAATCGTTTTTAAGCAAAAACGGAACAGTAGCAGCGGTGAGGTAATCCTCCATTCTATCAATGAAAAAATATATAAAAAAACTTAACATTAAACTAACTGTAAGGCCGGTCATCATGAACAAGGATGAAATCACGGACACCAATTCTCAACCTTCGTCCCTCAATATTAAGAACTATTTTGTAATTTCTGCGCATTTAGTAGTTTAGAACGTCGTCATCACAGATAATCTAAACAGATACGAGATGTGAGTCACTAATTCAAATGCAGATCATAAAGTGCGAAATACTATGCTCGTAGCCTCGTAAACTTGAAGGTTGTTTAGAACATTGGGTACACCTGCACTTATGCGGGTAGGTATTATTACAGTCAGCATCCGTTAATTTCGGGGTATCGTTAAGTACATGTTAGGGAACCGAATGGCATAGTTATTTTTTGCATTTTTCATAAAAAGTAATTATAGTCTGTCAAGCCATTTCCGTCAGTAGAAAAAAGCAGCAAATTAAAAATCGTGGGCGCAAAGGGTAATCGCAATAGAAAATTAGAATTTAGGCTGTATCTCATGAGAAACCGTGATAGCTAGACAGTTGAAATTTTCACAGATGATGTATTTCTGTTGCCGCTATAACAACAAATACTAAAAACAGAATAAAATTAATATTAAAGTGGGGCTTCCATACAACAAACGTGATTTTTTTGACATTTTTTGCGTAAAAGCATAAAGCACTAACGATCACGGAGCAAAACCGCGGACGGACAGACAAACATACAGACATGGCGAAAGTATAAGGCTTCCTAGTTGACTACGCAACTCCAAAAATGTGCCTTAATTTTTTTTTATTAACATTTTAAATTTAGCTTTTAAAAGTTCAAAGTGAAGAAACAACTATCTCAAAATTGGCTCTCATTTAATTTTGATTGCGCTTGTAAATTAATTTTGATAATTGAAATTGAATAAATAATATTATCAAATTAGTAAAATGTGAGACAAGTGACAACCTTTATCTATAACATGTATGTACGAGAGGTTTGCTAAGAATAATAGCCCTAAAATAACCATATAATCATTTAATTAAAAATCAATCATATTCCGTTGTACAGGTGGAAAAATGTATACCTACATCAATATTTATGAAGTCGACTGTAATACGAGTCCCTTTTCGGAATGATTCGCTACTTTAGTGCTTTTTCCTTTTGTTAAAATGTGTGATAAACGCCTGCATATAATAATTAGCAACGCTATATCTTGCCTTTTTAACCACAACAATATGAAAGGAATTGAGTATGTCAGGCCTTATCCATGCGCCATGTACATACATTACGGTACCAGCTGCGAAAACACGACAATGCACATGTTTTTTAGATTTTTAGGGTTCCGTACCAAAAGGGTAAAAACGGGACTCTATTATAGACTCCGCTGTCCGTCTGTCACCAGGCTGTATCTCTTGAACCGTGATAGCTAGATAGTTGAAATTTTCACAGATGATGTATTTCTGTTGCCGCTATAACAACAAATACTAAAAAGTACGGAACCCTCGGTGGGCGAATCCGACTCGCACTTGGCCGGTTTTTATTTTAATGCAACATAAGAAAGGCGAAAAGATCAGCACGACTGGAGTTGCAACTGTTATAAGCTCATGAAGATCATAATTCTCCGTTAAGTAATACGGGTTAAGTGTTAAGACCTGTTTACCCACACATTGATTGGTGTCTAGTGTGTGTGTGTGTGTGTGTGTGTAAGCACTGTAAGCAGGGGGTGCCTGAATTCGAAAGCTGAAGAAGATGTCAGTTAAGCATGTACGGCCTGTACGGCTCCGTACATTAGGCGTAGGGTCCGTATAAATAAGCTAAATGTACCAACGTTCGACATTTATGGTGGCATAGTTATATTGCAAAACCTGTGTAGTGTAGAGTTACTTTTGGTCCGATTATAAAATAATAATTATTTGGTATGTATATACTCAGTAGGTACTTTGTATGCCGCGTTTGTATACAGGGTAGACGTCCGTGTGTTCATCACTGTCCCAGAATAGAGGTGTCAGCAGGGTATCACTGTCATCTATTGGGCATTAGCATGTCGAGCTTATCCAGTGGTTGTCTAGAAATTTCAACTCAAACTCACTGATATGCTACGCTCGTAGCGCTACGTCGTAGCTTGTAGCCTGTTCCTGTTATGAAGAAAAATCAATCTTAGAAGTAATTACTTCTAAGATTGATTTTTCTTCACGGTTAATTAACGGTCATTGGGTTAAATTGGTAAATAATTATCCATTCGAATACTATGTATAATATGTGAATTAAGTAGGGATTCGGACAAAAGTAATCATTGTAATAAAGGAACAATAACAACATGGCATAATGATTTATTGTCGTACAAAAACTTATATTCTAGATACAAATAAACAGAGGTAACTTAACTAAAAATTGTTGGTAAATTGCGTATAATATAACCAAGCATAAACAATTATCTACCAGAGTTTCAATAAATTTAAAGTAAACTCGAGTAATTTGATACAATTTAAAGATATATTATGACATTACTTTGGATTTTCTTACCAAAATATTTACGAATCTAGGTGTTACACTAAGGTCTATATGCATGGACATATTTGCATTTGCTATTTGCACGTACATACTCGTGCTTTGATTGGTTGAATTTCCTTTTGGGATGCTGAGTGATAAGCAATAATGTGTCAACCCACATTCATTTGGCAATAAGATGTCAACTCAAAAAATTGACGCTTAAAGTTGACATTTTATAAAAAATAATAATGTGGGTTGACACATTTTTGCTATAAGTATACAGCATCCTTGAATGAGTAGGTATCAATGTATTCGGCAAATACGTTCATGGAAATTAGTCTTAACATGAAAGTGTAAATTATAAATAGTGTTAGCGCCACTTGCACCATCCCATATACCCGGGGTTAACCGGGGTTACCATGGTTACCAGTACAATTTGACACTGGGTTAACGGTTTAACCGGTTAACCCCGGGTTAGTGGGATGGTGCAAGTGGCGCTTAGACTTAGTAGCATAATTTACATAAATTAATCTATTTACAAATGCTCATTGCGAAACAACTGACAGTTAGTCAAACGAATAATCAGTGCCACAACAATGCAAAAAAGGTAACTTCAAGAGGAAAATAAGGCACAATAGTAGATTGTTAACCAAGGGATGAAATGCCTTTCACCCGAGTTAAAGTAGTGCTACTTTTCATTTATAGTAAATCTTGAGGGTACTTCAATGAACAGTTTAGGCAAAAGTATCGTTATTTACGGAATGGGGAGTTAAATATTAGAATGGAAATTGTATAGTAAATACATTTAAACCCAAATTTCAATTGCTTGTAACGTAAAATGCTCTAGTGCAGAAACGTATCATGTTCTGCACACCTTTTAGAACAACAATGACCCTCTTTCAGAGCATGAGATATGAAAAAAGATAAATTTGAGATTCACGACAACTTAATACTATTTGGAAATAAAGCTTAACCTACATAGACGATTTTGAACTTATTATAAACATTTAGATTCATAACGTTTTTCTCTTCCATGCATTTTATCACAGCGTATAATAACTACATATCGGTACCGCCGGCACTATGTACAGTGATTCAACCTTTACATATTCTAATGGACGGTTATGGACGGAATATCCACGTCAACTTACAATTCGTACAAATCTTAAATCTAATCAGATCTCGCGTTTAAACTTGTTGAGAGTGCATGTACAGATTGTACAGATACCGAAGCAAAATTCTACATTTTGTGTTTCTATTTCTGCTGTATGTAATCTGAAAGTTTTTTAGGTAGGTTACCTACTTACAAATTGCATGATAATAGCTCATTTCGCCAATGGTCATTAAATAACTCTTCTGATTTAATTAAGGTTTAAACTTTAGTCTAATGCTCGCAACCTTAATTTATTTGCCAAAATATTAGTGGCTACTGCAGCTAGAGTAACAAAACTAAATAGACGCAGAGGCATTTAGGCAAATACGGCAAAGTAAATTGCTAGCATAAAGTTTGTCTACATAACTGACTTTAAATCAGATCTGAGTTTCCATAATCACTTTGAGACAAATCATCAAATATAAATACCAATTTCTCAAAAGACAGAACCATACACCCTTCAAAAGCTAATAAAACAGTTTCACGTATAACAGTTGTCCTCGTCGGCGTGGTCGCTGCAGTCGATGGTGCCGTCGCAGAGCTGCGCGAGGGTGATGCAGCGGCCGTCGACGCAGCGCAGCTCGCTGTCGGGGCACGGCGACGCGTGCGCGGTGGCCTTGCCGCCGAACCTGTCGGCCGCCTCGGGCCCGGGCCCGGGCCGGTCGACCGTCGTGTTCTCTTGCGACTCCCCGGACTCGGTCGCTGGGCTGGGCCGTTGGGCTTTCTGTGTAAGCATCTGGAAGTTCATTGAAGATCACGAAACGAGAAAATATTCTCAAAGGTAAGGTAAGGTTAAGCTACGTGCCTATTTTTGTCAAATATACCTAGACAGTGCTTTTCAAAAGTTGCATAGATGAATGACTGTACTTTAGTAAGGATTGTTCTATTTAGTTCCGGTTTTTCGAATTTATTATAACCTAGGAACCATAAACGGTTTCTGATAGAAACATCTTTCAGTTTTTTGATAGAGACAGTTAAGTGAGACTTCTTAATAAGGAATTTAATTGATTAATTTTCTTTTAGAAGGAAACTTGATTCTTTACCTTCATCAGGTCTGCTCCATTGATAACTCGCTCTAGCTTGTTGATGGACTGGTCTAGTTTGGTCGGTTCCGCAGGATAAGCCAAAATTGCGGGATTTTCAACCTTTGCTGGTCTGGGACGTGGCATCGGCGCTCTTCCTTGTAATGGATTTACTTTAGTTAAATTCTTATAAGTGATCTTAGGTTTAATATTCAAATTGGGTTGATTCTTCGGCCTCTCATCTTCAGCTCTTTTGTGTTTTTCTTGCAATTCTGTAACTATTTGTGTGTCTTCGAGGACAGTAAGATCATCTGCTTGTGCATCTTCACTTTCTTCTTCAGTATCATGTTTGTGTTTGTTGGCTTTTTTTGGGGCATCGTCATCAGATTCAGTTTTCTTAGGTTTTGTGGCCTGAAGCATGGCGGGAGAGTATGGTGTCAGCCGAGATAACGATGGTCGTCGGGTGAAGTTTCTTTTCAGGGCGTTGGTGCTGTCACTAGTCATGAGCAGTTCCTTGCTGCTATCGTCTCCTGTAACATAATTAGGTGTTAAAATGTTTAACTAGTCATTATTTGTGTATATCTAGACTACAAAGAAACCACTCTGCTCACAAAATGTAAGCAGCTTGTAAATGATTCTGTCCAAATTTTACTTCAGAGTTGAAAACAGGTACAGAATCCTTTGACTCCTTACCTGATTTTTCGCAAAAGTCCACATCCAGGTCCGTCAGTATATCCGTCGCATACCAACTTAGACCTTATATCTTGATTCGATGACAGTTCATATTATTTATGAACTTAACATGGTTTCTCTAAATACTTAATCTAAGCCTTGTTTGATGCTGGTATACTGCTGGGGCGTTTGAGGCGGTTCATGACTAACTCAGAGCCCATATCCTCGCGGGCCTTACAGCACCTCGCCTCGCTCTCGTCATCACCAAGCACACTGTCTATATACCTGAGCGATGGGTCTTCTTGGGCGCCGGCACTCTGTTGGGGCGGTGCAAGGCGGGCGTGGGCGCCGAGCCAGCGGGTTCCTCGCCCAGATCCTCGCGGACTCCGCCGCACCGAGCCTCGCTCTCGTCATCACAAGCACACTGTCTCCATACCTGAGCGATGGGTCTTCTTGGGCGCCGGCACTCTGTTGGGGCGGTGCACGGCGGGCGTGGGCGCCGAGCCAACGGGTTCCTCGCCCAGCTCCTCGCGGACTCCGCCGCACCAAGCCTCGCTCTCGTCATCACAAGCACACTGTCTCCATACCTGAGCGATGGGTCTTCTTGGGCGCCGGCACTCTGTTGGGGCGGTGCAAGGCGGGCGTGGGCGCCGAGCCAGCGGGTTCCTCGCCCAGCTCCTCGCGGACTCCGCCGCACCGAGCCTCGCTCTCGTCATCACAAGCACACTGTCTCCATACCTGAGCGATGGGTCTTCTTGGGCGCCGGCACTCTGTTGGGGCGGTGCACGGCGGGCGCGGGCGCCGAGCCGGCGGGCTCCTCGCCCAGCTCCTCGCGGACTCCGCCGCACCGAGCCTCGCTCTCGTCGTCACCGTCGGGGCAGTCCGCGTAGCCGTCGCACTTCCAGCGCGAGTGGATGCACGTTCCTGATTCGCAGCTGTGGAATAGAAAGGGTATTGTGGTTCTTAATATGGACCTATGTTATGTTGTTCATACACTTGACAACATCATTCCACATGCATATGTAAGTTTTTTGCTTATCCATGTTACTAGATACCTCCTCCGTAATTGTACTGTAGGTAGGCACGTCAATTTTGCATTACTTACCAAAATGTTGTCCGAACTTGTTAGGGATTACGACGATTCAAATACCTATACAAATTACAAACATTCCGGATTGTAAATGAATTTTTAAGACTTGTGTGTCTTAGCTTGCAAAAAATGTTGTACTCATTTGACCTATAACTATCAAGAGCCCTAAAACGTTAAATATGCTTACCGGAACTCATGCGGCTGGCAGGTGCCACATATATTTTCATCCTCGCCGGCAGGGCAATCATGAGCCCCGTCACAAATCCAGTCCCTCGGTATGCAAGTGCCGTCGCTGCAGGGCACCTCCTGCCGCTCGCACGGTGTCCGCGCCGCCACGCAGTTGGCGCTGGAGTACTGCTTGCAGTTTAAAACTGTGCGAAGCTCGTGAGGAATGTCGCTTTCACATCCGTCCAAGACAGCTGGAAGAGAACGAAGACACGTATGCTCATTGCAGCAATTCAAGTAAGAGAGGTATGGGCACTGTGAATGACATCTCGCTTTGTGTGGTAGGGCACAGGACAGCGGATGTCATACCAGATCTAGAGCAGAGCCCAACTGGGGAAGTACCTCCACCTTACAGAAAACCGCAGCCAAATAACACTAGACCCTACTCATAGTGTTGTGTTTCTGTCGGTAAGTAAGGTTGCCAGAGCTCAACGAGGGAGAGGAGTGTTAGGGTCGGCAACGCGCGTGTAATATCTCCGGTGTTGCAGGCGTCCATAGGCTACGGTAACTGCTTACTATCAGGCGGGCCGTATGCTTGATTGCCACCGACGTGGTATATAAAAAAAAAATTCAATTTAAAAAAAATAGGAATATACCTACATATTAGGTAGGTACACAAATGTACATTATACATTTATGATCTATTACTAGTATCATGTCTCCGTTGACCAGTCAGTTAACATTTGAACAGGTAAAATCCCCAGTGCAGTTGATATTTTGCAACTATGACGAAGACAATTTGGCATTTGCTAGGTTTAGCGTCTATAAATATATTTCGTGGCTAAAATTGTTATGTGATACGTACCTTTGCATAAATTATAGCAAGGCATTTTGGGAGCATAAGGCGCTGGGCTGCACTCAGGCTCCAACAAGGCGCAGGCGAAGGTCTTGAAGCGGATGCTGCAGTTGGTGGCGGCCACGAACAGGATCTGAGGCAGCAGAGTGGTGACGGAGACACCGCCGAAGGATGCCGGCTTGCCTGCCAAGTCGTAGGGAAGCACGCCCCGGCACAGCGGCTGACTCGTCGAGCGACACTGAGATACTGAAACATTAACACATTTATGTATGTGAGTGGAATTTCCTTTAGAGAAAAGATAATTGCTTGATATTTAACCTCTTCAAAGCAGTAGCGATCTTTACGATTGTGCTCGTAGTGCTAACCCTTTTTGAATAGATTGTGATCCCTTGAAAATAAATAATGAGTGCAACCCATATATCCCATATTCTAAAGAAAATGGCATCACTTACTAAAGTATTTGCTTCCACCGCATGCATGCCCTAGCTTTGATGTTTTGACTTACCATCAGGGTTGACATTTACTGGGTAGTTTTTAGTGGTCGTGTCATCTCTATCACGCCACGTAGGCAGCGTCGGTGACACCCTTGTGTTATAGACTGAGCTTTGCGTGGTAGATTGCATTTTTTCCGCATCTTCAATTCCGATTCCAAAGAACTTTGAATGGCCGGAGGTGAAGTTTGTTTTCGCCGGACCTTGGATGTAGAATTCTTGCATTTCAGGAGGCAGGACAGGACCTAAACTGGCAGTCTTAACAGGCCAAGGTAACAGACCGAGTAAAGGTTTGTACGCGATGTCATCTATTTTGTCACTGTGGATAGTGTACAAATTGTTGACCATCGCTTCGCTAGCATCCTCGGTGTTAGTGGTGGTAGTTGTGGTGGTGGTGGTAACACCTTCGCCGTCTTTGAAGTAAATGGCTAAAGGTTTCTCTGGTTTCTGTGTGATGCGAGGTTTCAGCGTGGAGTCGGCGGGCAGCTGGTTTATTTTATGTAAAACTTTCGGTGATCTCAAATTCTCAGTGTCGGCATTTTCGTTTCCATATTGTACCTCTGGTGTCAGGTGGGTTGGAAACACCGGAGGAATGGGCAGTTTCGTTTGCTTATCAGTAATGGTACTGATCACAGCCTGCAATTCTTCATTTTTATTGTGGTCTGCATCGTAAAAATCTATTTCCGGCGTTCTCGTGTCTGTAAGTAGGCATTTATTATTTCGAAACTCTAATGAAATCTACTTAACAAGAAAACACGAACATTTAATAAACGGAATAGTAGTATCACTTATGTTTGTTATTATAAAGTGTGTAAATAATGAAAGCGAAATTTATGGAAATTGAAACAACGATGACAATAACCTGTTATAGCTACATAGTGTACGTTATTACCATTATCGATTATCCCACACACTTATAAACCAACAATTATATAAACAAGTGAGTAGGTAACGTGATGCTATCAGATAATCCGATTCAGTAATCCCAGTGCCTTAAAAAACGGTGCAAATTTACACCGACTAAATAAAACCAAAATACTTACAGGTATTTTTATGATTAATGAACGAAGATCTGAATACCTAATCTACGTGACGTGAAGTAAAGACTGTACACGATATAATCCGGTCATGCATGATCTGGTAAGTATATATTTTTACCGAATTGACATATTCAAGCAGTTATTTTATTTTAATAATCTGTATACATATATAGTACTATTGTACAGTCTCATCACTGTACATGTGTTTTGGACTTTTAGTTAATTGCAAGTACATCTCAGACGTGATTATGATCCGTATTAGAGTCGCAATTTAGGCGTATAAAACTAGACGCAACTTAGACTCCTGAGAACGCCAATATACTTATACCTTAACTGCAACTGCTGTTTACCGTGCTGCTCATCACCAGACCACCTGCAACTACTAGTGTATCGCTATCGGCTAACTGGCTGCTACAACTATATATTAATAATTTTTAAGAAAAAAAACCGACTTCAATGGGGGATGGCGTTGAGAGGTTACTTATTGTTGATGGTGAACTCCAGACAATGAAATGAAAAAGACAGCACCGTTTGCCTAACTCGAAGGAGGTAAAACCCCCCACTTTTCTAGTAGCATTTCGTTTCTGTAAGGGTCACAGTACTCACAGTTCTAACCTAACCTAACCCAATATTCTGATAGCATTTCGTTTCTGTAAGGGTCACAGTTCTAACCTAACCTAACCCACTTTTCTGATAGCAGTTCGGTTCTGTCAGGATCGCAGTTCAAAAAAGTTCCACTTCATCAAATGTCACTTTTTTATGTAAATGCTGGATTTGTTGATGAAAATACAAAAATGACTATATGTATGCCTTTCACATTTGAGGAGTTCCCTCGGTTCCTTATGGATCCCATCATCAGAACTCGAGCTTGACGAAAATGTGTCGTTAAAACTTAACTTGCTTAATAAACATAAAAAAGAAGACAAATCGCCAAACGTGAACTATGCGTCATTAAAGAGTTCCATTCTGATATTTCTGATCATCATCAGCAGCTCCACTTCATCAAATGTCACTTTTTTAAATGGAAATGCTGGATTTGTTGATGAAAATAGAAAAATCACTAATGTATTGCCTTACACATTTGAGGAGTTCCCTCGATTCCTCGTGGATCCCATCATCAGAACTCGAGCATGATAAAATTAGGTACTATGGAATATATAATGCTCAAAGTCACAGACAACCTAATGTTATACTGTGTTTGTAATTTTATTATGTAGTTTGATAACCATAAATTATTTCAAAAAAGTTGAAAATGCACATTCATTTAAAAGATTTACCATATCATACGTGGCCAGGTTTTATCGTGAAAAGGCTTTAAGTAACGTATATAATTGTGCTGTGTAAAATTATTATAGTAGTTTTATGTAGACCGTTGTTCTAGTCTAGTGAATATATCTGCTGCTAACTGTACCTACTTTATGATCTTATTGACGATTAATTACCATTAAGACTTATTAGTAGACTGCGACCAAGCTAAATTTACCCGGCTCGGCATTCTTCGCAGCGGCAAGATATGGCTGCTCCATCATGCACACCGCCTAACTTGGCGGGCGACTTAGCGTGGTAGGACTCAACAAGTTTTTCTTTAATATGATTTAATTTGTTCTGATGTCTGTAATACATACAATCTAACCCGCTAACCAGCGGCCGTACGCAGATAGCCATCGTTTTAGTAGATATGAAGAAATTATCTTTAAAGCTCCCTCCTGATTTGCACCTTCGTTAGGTGGTACTCTTACTTACCGGTCTGCACTTTATTGTTTAGTTTCTTAGGCTCCGGTGGCTTATATGTGTGATCGTGGGCGCGGTGTGTGTCGGCCACCGCTACGTTCGATTCCCAGTACGTCGCGTTTATCATCTCTGGTCCCGTTTGGAAGTTATCTGCAATATAAAAAAAACGGTAACCTTTTACACAGTGGATTATAGGCTCCGAAGCAATAGCGGAGGAGTCAATCGGTAACGCAAAGGCGAAAGAAATCTTTATGCAATGGAACAGAAAATGATCTCATTAAATAATCCTGAAGCCTGCGCTTAAATATGATCCGAGTTACAACTCGACTTATATTATTAATCAATACCGCGAGTGAGCGTGGAGTAGTAAATAATATTTAATAAACAACTTCATAATACTGATTAAATAAGCGATGACAGTAGCATAGAAATATTATACTATAAATCGCGTGTAACAGTTATTTTGAAATTAAAATTATTCATCCGAATAGTAGAGCTCATAAACAATAATAAAACTCCATATCTAATAAGAGGCGCGTAACATGTTTGCCGCGGAACGGAAATTATATTTTATGGCGGTTAGTAAAAATGCCTCCAAATTGCCAAATTACCATACCCTTTGACATCTTCGTCTATCTAGAATGCGTGTCATAAGCGGACTCATAGAATAAAATTGAGGCTTACTAAGAAATTATTTATATTATTAACCCATTTCTTAATTTCCGGTTTTAATTTTTTTTACTTAATGACCCATGAAGTAGATTGCGTTTTTTTGCTACAAATAATCGACATGTGAGAGAAGTTCTGTAGATAGGAGAAGTGTTCATCTAACCAACAAATAACAATTTAAACGAACAATGGCATATGGAGCAGATAGGTATAAAGATACTGTATCTAATATCGCTTTTGTGCAAACAGCCATTCAACGCTCGCAACATGACGTAACTAGGGAGGAAGCCGTTGGGAGAATCACCCACTCGGCAGAGGCGCAAAATCGGTGAAAGCGGGGTTCAAGATGTCACGGCACACCTCAGCCTGCTATCGGACATTAATCCTTATCGCTGTTGCACAACAACACACCTACATAATACAAATACGTGCATATATCAACTATAAATCAACTCCTTTGAAGCCCGCCTAGAGTAGAGGAGATTAATTGCTGAATACAAAACGATGAATTCATGAATTGTGCGACGAGTTAATTTGTCTCGAGATTGTATACTCGTAGATATGCGTGCCTACATGCATTGTACTGTGTCACATGTGAACTTAATTTTGATAATAAGTAGAACATGGTGCAATAGCTCTTTTGTTAAACTACATATGTAAACGTTTCCTAGTATTGCGTGGATACCTGGATACATGCCCTACAGATCGACCTTTCTTCTTTTAAAGTAGCATCTGGGTTAAATAAGAATAAATAACAAAAAAAATGTCCCCCCCGTTTCCTAAAAATTAGAGGTACCTATTATGTACCTATGTTTTTAAAATGGTCTACAGTTTGCTTGCGGCTGTTCGTGACGTATTTTTAATCTACAACAAAGTTAACTTATTCAATAAAGTCTCTTATTAATCTTATAGCTCAGACAAGTATTTATAAAATATACATATACATATACATCCAACCAATATTTTAAAGGTAGGTACCTACCATTATAAATACATATGTATACGCAGGCAGTTAAGTTAAATAGTATTTATTTAGATATAATTTTATCCATACCCAAAATATATACTAGGTATAATATCAAAATAACACAGTATGGGACATAGTAGAAACAAAAACAAATCAAAGATCTAAATATAAGCTAAGTCTAGTCAAATATTATGGCCCCGTGAGTTGTACTGGGCGTAAACGTAAAGGTATAACATTTGATAAAGCAAAATTTGATTGAACTGAAAATTAATTTGACTAGGTACTTAATCTATGTACCTATATAATATAAGTAGGTAGTTGATATGCATGTAGTAAATAGGAAACGAGTCTACATGACCACGGGAAGGTAGTAATTAGGCTAGATGATAATAATTATGCAACATGACTACCTAGGTAGGTAGCACCCTGAGGAGTACATTCATGCAGTTATCAGTGCAACTACGTTTCTGTGGACTATTAAGCAGGGCGCAATGTGAAATATAATTAGGTATCTGTCCCCTCTACCAGTATTTTAGACAACGGAAAACAAGAAGTTGATATTATCAGGATTGGTCTATCGGGCCTTAAAATGTATGAGGATGTTATGCAATATTTCCATCAAATTACGTTTAATATAGACATTTAGGTACAACTAAAGCAAAACTAAAAGCTAAATCCTCGCGTAGATAAATCTAAATGCGTAAGCTGTAAAGCTAGGAATTAATTATGTATCAAACATTTATAAATAATTTTTAAAAAAGTCACCTTCTGACTGACTAAAGGGGCGACAGATATTATGTACCTAAGTAAGCAGGTATTATCATTGTCCGTCCATAGCCCAATAAGTAGATTTCAATATGAGCAATCAGACTCTACCGACATGCTAATTGACAATAGAATGGCTAATAACGTATTCATAAAAGTACATTCGCCATAAAAGCAACCTTTTGACGATAGTTATATCATAATAATGCGAAGTCAACGTTGACTTTAAAAGGATACAAAGGAAAGTCGCATCAAGGGGGGTCACCGGGGGCACGCAATATAACGAAGCTGTCTTCAAGATGGACATTTTTCTTTAGCAAATTAGTTCTGGTGAAGGGGCAGCTTTCTTTACGAACAATTACATTTATTTGACTGCATTGCAGTATAAGGCTGGCCATAGACACGCTGGATTCCGCGCCGAATATCTATGCAGACAGATTTCTGTTACACAGAAATGACAAATATGTTAAACAACTGACAGGCAGAATTCTGTCATTGTCATTTCGGGTGGATCCGCCACATACGGAAAATCCAAGCGGAAATTTGTCAGTTCAGTCTGATCTAAATATAAACTGAAATTCGTCTGATTTGACGAATTTCCTCAGTCAAGTCATTCGCGCTTTCATTTTGCTCTGACTTGTCCGTACATGTAGTAGAGCGAGCGAGATGCCCTGATAGACATTCCGTCCGGATTTCCGTTAAGTCAGTACAGGCATTCTCAAAAAGAACCAGCTCTTCTATAGGTACAATATGTCTGGTTCACAGTGACGAACGGAATTGTTTTATTTGGGAGCGTCAAATATTTCGCTTTACAAAAGGGTTCCGTCACCAAAAAAGTTTGAGAACCGCTGCTATAGTAAGACTAAGGCAGCTCAGCTGACGGGTCAGGCCCACACCGATTTAAATGAAGCCTTTGCGTGCGAACCGAGAAAGTTACGTCAATTTATTATGAGATCAGAAGCTTCACGTGGAAGCTCTTAATTCAATGTTTATAGTTTTATTGCCGTTGAAAATATTGCTTAATTGATTATTAAAATATACTCCTAACAAATTAAGCCTTGTCAACTTCGTATGATTATTCAACAACAACGATTATGTTTGAATATATTTAAGTTAGTTATAGTGAGACAGGATTTTTGCCTGCATGATTTTCTTCTTCTTTCTTTTTCTTATTTTTGAACAAAAATAAAACTAACTGACGAATAAGAATATGCCGGAAGTCCATCACTTATTCTAATAGTGATAAACTTAGTAAAATTAATTAAATATCAAATTAGAACAATTTGGTAAAGTTTAAATAGAACATTTTTTAAATAGCTAAGAATTATGTAAAGAAAAAAGACAATTGACATTCACTCTTCCTTTCTAATCCAGTTACGATGATCGCCTAGTAGCTTACGTCCAGGAACTTTCAACCCAGCGCTAAAGCACGCAGGACACCACACGGAGGCCTATCCAGGAAGTACCTATAAGTTCTTGTTATTATACGGTTATGGATATGATCTGTCAAATATCAACAGTGACATTCTTTAACCAGAAATGTCCCTCAACATTGGTTGAAAATTGTTTCCGTAATGTGTTTTCTGTATAGTGTTTGTTTGTTTAAGTATATCTTGTTATTTTTCCTTTCAATTGCTCAAAGGTTAACTAATATAAGTTCGTCGTTGTACATTGCATATAGGTACATATTTTATTTTTGTTTCCAGCTGTTTTATGTACAGTCAAGTGTCTACATACATAGGTACATACATTTTTGCCAGCTGACAGATCATATCCATTACCGTTTGATAACAAAAAAGTACTATTGGAATAGCCCTCAAGTTATATTAGCATTACATAAAATCGCCGCTTCGTGCAGAGACGTCTCGGCCGGCGACAGCCCGTACTTTGCCCCGGAACAGAGATTAATAGCTGTTAGACGAATACCTATGTCATAATTTTATAAACTTTACTTACAATACTAATATATATAAAAAGTAGCTAGCAGGCGGAAGATTGGTTCAGTTTGAACGACTGAACGTTACGGGAACTTTAGAGGTAACTTTTTGATTGATTTATACGATACAAAATACGATGAAAATCTGATAACATAACACCACTGATTTGTAACTATTAAAACGATATCATACCTATATGAAAGTCACTGAGGAAGTACAAAATAAGAGGTAAATAGATACATAGCGCGAAGGCTCAGCTCTTTAGGTACATTACGTGAAGCTACAGCGACATGCAGATGATTACATGATGATGGTTGACGAGCAGGCTGTCTGTCGGGACATTCACCGATGGCGAGAGCGACGCACACGACAATAAGCGCGACGGGCCAGCGTATACCTAGCTAATCCGCAGAAGGTGCACCGAGCGCCGTGTACCAGGCTGTCGGGGACACTCACCAGGCATGATGAAAAACCCGAAGATGGCGAGAGCGACGCACACGACGATCAACTTGCTGCGCCGAGCGTCATACATATTAGGATGTCAGGGACACTCACCAGGCATGAGGAAGTACACGAAGATGGCCAGAGCGACGCACACGACGATGAGCGCGACGGGCCAGCGCATAACCCGCAGCAGGCGCGCCATTTTGCTGCCGCCCGCGCCTGCGCCCAGCGGCACCCGGTAAAGGCTGTCGGGGTGCGAGCCCTGGAACAACGCAAATAAAAATAAATAAGAAATGCATTATTGATTATAACAGACTTTGATATGGTTTTTAATTTAGTATACCGAGTATTAAACGATTGCCGCGCTTTACGATTACGATTTGTTAGCTTCAGGATTTCTGCCGCTGTAGTAGATCTGATACATATGGTTTAAAAAATGAATCGAATCAACCAGAATAAATGCAGACTGATGTGGTGATTTATAAGAAGATACATACAAGCGTTTTGAAGTACCTGCGTGCAGACGTACGCATAACACAAAGTTTATTTCATTCAATTAATTGATTCACTCATGCCAGCATTTTAAAGCAACTTTAAATATTACTAGCTCATCATACATCATCTTCCTCGCGTTATCCCGGCATTTTAGGAGCCGCGTGGCAATTAACTAATACCAAGAATTGGCGTAGGCACTAATAGTTTTTACGAAAGTGATTGCTATTTGACCTTCAAACCCAACTTAGGTAAGTAAAACTAAAGATGAACTGGAAGCCTAAAAATTGTTCTTCATCGCCATTACAAAACAAAATATAAAGTTGGAAGGTCAGTAGGTGAATGCTTAAGCTAAAATTCGTGTAATAACAGATATTAACCCTCAGAATTTACTCACGGACGCAACTAAGGTAGCTGAACAATAAAATTAATTCACACCGCGGCGTGATCGCAGTTGTCAAAGAGTTACGTGACTGTTAAAAATGTTATTATGCCTCGATACGGGGAAAGAGGCGCGTGCTGTCGATGCTCGTAACTTTTCTTAACTGCAACTTAATGGACGTAAATTAATGCGGAGTCCGGCTCAGCATAACGAGTTTCCGAAATATGTCTATAAGTGGTAATTTGAGAGCTATTTAACAATCCAAAGAATCCGAAACATGTCGCCAAAAGCGACTAAACATAATAGTGAGTAAAAACCGTACTGATAAATATTTAGCTATTTAACACGTACTCATCGCATGAATAAAAATATAGGTAAGTAATACAGATAAAGCTTAAATGAAAGAAATTAAAGTAAGACAAGTATAACCAATTTTCAGTTGTATTGATGTCTAATGAATAGAATCAGGCGTTACTTTGCGGAAATCCATATTAATTAATACCATCCATATTTATTAATATTTATGATTAGTATTGATGTCTGTTTATTCTCTTATCGTAAAGAGCAAAACCATTTTTGATTTCTTATTACAGTGTTGAGCAATAAAGAATTATGAATTATGAAAGGGTTTTATAGCTTTTTTCAAACCCACTTAGAAGATGATAAACCTAATAGTTCATTATTAGTCGGAGCCTAGTTTAACTTATTTAATCGTGATTGTAATAATAGAGATAAATCGTTATACATAGTTACATGTACAAATTGACAAGCGCATTAAAGTAGAAGAAACTACTTTCAGCTAATTAGTATTGCAAGGAATTCGCTACTCGAGTGCTAGGATTATATTAGGATTAACTTTTAGCCAGATAGCTCGGTAGCCAGGGCGCACACGCATATAATGTTACCAGACAAGTTAGTGAAGATCTTGTTCTTCCATTGGTATGGCATATGGAGGGCATCGTTGCATTTATCGTCAGGTTGTGCAAACCTCCATGGAAATGGTATTCACAATAAGATACTGCAGTTAAAAAAAATGTGGTTCGCGTATATTTTTCTCAAAATGTATATAAAATAAGTACAAAAATAAGATCACTTTCATCATCGTCTTCCTAGCGTTGTCCCGGTTTAAAAAAAAACACCTACATTTGTAGAAAGTAATATGACTATTGTGATACTTATACGACTGTATACCTACCTACTCGTAAGCATCTTGCTTGTATATATAAAACGAAATGTATACGCTTACGCCCAGAAACGCTAATTTCATGATATCACTGTAAGTTCATAACGATAGAAGAAACATGTTAAAATGTTTTAGTGGAAAAAATACCACATAAGTCACATAACCCAGTATCCTTCCGATGCCCAATACTTCATTAAAATCCAGTCTTAGTTAAGTGAAGGCTCTACGAGATTTAAAAGTTTAGCGCAGCTCTCAAGCAAACTACTTAAATATCTCTAGTGGTCAGCCGTAACCCAACTGCAACCTAGCATGTAATCAAAATGTCGCCATACGACAGCTTGTATGTAGTAAATTGGTATGACGTATGCAGGTTATTACGATAACGCGGAAGGCATTTTGACCAAGACACCCCCGGCTAATCACATGTGCCCTAGTACAGGACTAGATATCATATTATATTTTATGTATCTACCATAATATCAATTGCCCTAGCGATAGCGCTATTAAATAATATTGAAGGAAAATTAATGAGGCACGTCGAGCTGGGTATTAACACTATTAACCTTCAATAACTGATATAATCGCTCGAGAAGCACTCCCATAAATTAAACTCAACACATTTCACACCGTGCACATTCCTTATGCAATATTTTTTGTACATTAATCAAAGAAATAATTACGAAAAGGCACAGAATTAATTACTTGCGGTCGCGGTAAACCGTGCAAATAAAGTTCGTTCGTCATGAGCTTTCCAGAGGAGATTAGTGAAAGGCTCCAAATAACATAAACCTAATGATGGATCGCTACAATAATCTTACGTTAATTACCTTAGAGCGGTACTTCTTCACTTCTCTCGGTTTGTTAAAGTACTTGTCCAATTTGTTTTCGTAGCCAGTGATTATTTCGCTGACAGTGGGGCTCGGCGGCGCCGTATGTCGCGTCGAAAGCGCCTCGCCATGCTCCGCGATAGTGGGTAGGTTGCCGTTAGGCGAGGAGCAGCTGCTGCTAGATCTCGAATAAGCATAGTTAACAGATCCATCTGCCGGGTTCTTCGGTTTCTTCTTGAACGCGTACCGTCTCGGCTTCGCGTCCGTCGTCTTCAAGTCGTATGTCTCGTAATTGTCGCTGACTTGATGCTCCTCTACGTCCGTATTGGGTACATAGCGAAGGATCCTCGGCTCCTTACTTTTTTTCTCTTTCTTCTCATATTTGACGGAGTCGGTTTCGTTGTCAAGCTGCGCCAGACTCGGCTGCAGCTCGTTGGCGGTCCTGTGCGCCTTGCGCCGGGTTTTGCGCTCCGCGGTGCGCGTCTGCACGTGATCTTCCACTATTTCGGACTCCGAGGACGGTCTTTCCCCATACATTATGTAATGTCCATTAACCATTATTGGATATTTCGTTGTTATTCAGTTACGTATGTTTTTACAGTTATGGGCGAACATCGTCTTCATCACCCCTGCTGGGCCATTCGGTAAGGTACTTGATATTGTGAAACCATGAGGTAACTGATGCACCGAGGGCTGCTGAAACCGTACTAGTGCAACCAAAATCCTGTGTTAAATGAATGAATGTAAGAATGCGGTTTGTTTGTTTGTTGTGATACGATGTTTGTCATTCAAACTGATGCAATCGAATACCTCCAATTTAAGCCAAAAAACAAAAAATTCCAACATCGAAGCATTGTTATCTAAATATTTACGAATAATTTAGACTATTGTGCAAACGTCGCTGAGTAACTGACTAGAACGTTGTAGAATCGATCTCATTTAAAAATTTCACTGTTGGATGCACGTTTGCCCAACAAGAATAACCTTGTCAATGACTGGCATAATGAGCAAATATAATGCATCGCTCTAAGACTAGCCACTATGAAAATAAACAATAACAAGGATAGATTAAGTAGACATTATCAGACAGTAAGTGGAACATTCACAACGTTGTAAAACGCATGCGATAGATAACATTCGGAGCGTTATGTCGGCCATTATTGTCGGGCTTTTCCCGCGCTTTTTGCCGACGCGGGAACGTTCTCAGGCGCGTGGCGACAATGGCGGGACAACGAGAGTGATTTGCTGGGATTGTGCAACCCGCTGGATTTTATGCAACTTTACCGTGGTGCCGTTAATGCAATAGATGCACTGATAACTGGGGCCATTTGGTGGTAAATGTTTCCTGAGATGCGATTCACAGGGAATCTTTGATCTCTTGACGTAGGTACGCATGCGTAACACCCGCAGTTCCTACAGTTAAGCTCATTCTCCACGGCCAGGCGGAGCGAGGAATAAATTGAGAAACATAATACTTGTACACCGTGTGGTTAAATTAAATATGACTTTATCTTTATATTAAGAACATGAATGAATTGAAATGAACACATAAGATCCGTGTATGTATAACATACGTTCCGATTCTTGCGATAAGGTTTACAAATTTTCAGTTAAAATAAAAACGTGGACGATGTTATTTTAAAAATAATGATTTATAAACATTTAAGCTTCGTGTAAAGAGGATAGTGGACGACAGCTCCTCCATACAAATGAAGTCACCGTTTTCCTCTGAATATTGACGATATGGAAAATATTTAACACAATGTGATAGCTATATATGTACTATTACTAACCATATCTATATAGGTACGAAGGGGTCGTTTGATTTTTATCGAAAAAGCGGGCAAGTGGGTGTCGGACGAGTATTGAATTATTCCGTAGATTTATATATACCTACAATATGAAAAAGCCATACAATCAAAAGGGCCTTCGCGGAACATGTCTTTTTATTAAACAGAATCAACCGATCATGTTCAAAACAATTTTCATAAAAAGTGTTAAGTATGCTACGAGTATATTTTCTTATATCAATCATTCATTTCATTGTCGATGTTTTAAATACACATTTTTTTGAACTTTCGAAGCGAATATTTTCAAAAATATTGAATTGATATTAAACTTTTTCAGAGACTTACCGAATTAAGTGCCACTATTTTATTCACTATTATTTCAGATCAGAATTTATATATATATAAATAAATTCTAAAGTAATTAGGGGGGTGTACTTTACACCAATGTTCCAAATTTCATTAAAATATAGCTTATAGAGTAACGGCTACGGAACCCTAAAAACGGAAAAATATCAAACGCAGAGGCATAACTGTAGTTAATAGGTAAGGTACATCAAATTCTTTAAAAATATTTCCTATAAGTAATGTTAATATCCAGAGGAAAATCCCCACGTTTGTATTAAACTTTCCGCTTGAGCAGACGAGTTATTGGCAGATGTTGAACAGTTGTCTATTGTATTATTATTGTGAATTGTGTTATTTATGCGTTAAATACAAATTATTAGGTATTCTGTTTAAAACCGCAACTTCTTTAAATGTACCTATTAATAGTTTAAAATTTGTCTAATCGATTATATATACCTACCAATAAATCTCAAGACAATATGCTTGCGAATAATTGATGCCTTTTGTATTATGAATATTGATGTGCGGTGTCTTCAGAGCGCTAATGTTGACATTTATTATGTATATGTATTGATTATGATTATGCTAGTTGCATTAATGAAATTTAAATCAAAAAAATAAAACACTTTCGCTTGATTGAACCCGAGGTCGCCCCGGCAACCCGCTAACACAATTATTATTCCGGATTGTTACGTTGTTATGCTAATTGATTGATTGTGTACCTAAACAGATTTTTCCCGTTTCTTCATAAAGATGATTTTAATTGCTCGTTTAATTTCAGCATATAGGTAGATAATTAGTAAAACTAAGATACAGTAGTACCTTCATCTGGTGTACGTAAACTAAGGGACTTTAATTAATCATAAAACCAAAAAATAATCCAATAATGTATGAAACTCGCGTATGTTTAACCGATTTCTATTTCGCATTATGTCTCCTCATTGGCAAAAAAATAATTTTGGTAAATTCAAGTCACGACGCTCACTAGGCTAATTTGCACTGTAGGTAATTGTGAAACGAGTCCTCCCTTATTTATCTATTCAAGACAACGCGTTAACTTTGAGTTACATTATGTAAGTAGATCCGTAATTAACATTTACTCGTAGGCGCACACTTTTTGTTCTAATTTAAACCAACTTCTAAGATCAGTGATCCTAAAGATGTTTTTATTCTACAAAGCTCAAAGATACCATCGATATTAAAGTTACTTTTACTTAATGGTTTACATCGACGGCAGTCTGATGCAACACAAATGTTCTTAGTAGCATTTTAAAACGCATAAACTTCTATAGTAGCCGATGGACTCCATGGCTTAACCTTTTTGCTTGTGTTGAAATCGGTCCATCAGAGAAGCGTACGCAGGAAGAGCATTACGGGCGCTACCATTTCTTTAAATAATAAGCTTTGTGAACCAACAAATTGCTTCGTTTCATTTTATCACTAATAGCTATCATTGTCAAGCTGAAATTGTTAATTATGTTTGTAATATGTGTAATCTTCCTAAGAATAACTCACAAATTTAATTGTATTAAATTAAAGAATACAATAGCAAGAATTCCCTAATTGTTACACGGTAGGTACGCATTATTGTATCACCGTAATAACAAACCTAGTCCTTGATCTATGTGAAGGCAGGTATTTCGTAAGTCATTATTAGGTTCACAACAATGCGCTACGCGTCGAACCCCGACATTATAGTGCGGATCGTCCCTGTTGTTATTTTATCTTTTGGCATTTGAGCATTACCTTGAGCCTTCGAATTCATTTATTATTTTGAGTTCAAAGCCAAATAATCACCGGCACAAAGTGCCTTCACACTTGTTGCGGCCAATTACGGTATTTCAATATAATACTTGTCTATTATAAAAATCGTGAAATATGCAAATGATGTTAAAACATTGTTAACCCATTTGTTGGCGATAAAATAATAAAATACAGTTGCAATTTCCTAAACGTACCTATCGGTACTATAATTATGATTAATTAGGTAGGTCTACTTCTGGAAATATTTACAAACGGGAATATTTGTGCCATTCTCAACCAAAAGGGTACTTATTGTCGGTTGTCAATAAGGCGCTATTTCCATATAGCTTCAATTTGAAATCAACCTTATCGACTAGTGACAATGTGGTACCTTTTGGTGGAAAACGTCACATTTGTTTGTATGTTTTAAAATTATATAATGCCCGTCAAGTTTTCCATTTTATTCTTAAATAAAATATTACATTAGTTTTTACTCGTAACATAAAATGGTGAAAACAAAGAGAAATTAATAGTTTTAACTCAATCAGGAGAGCCAAAAGGAGGAAAGATAATTTGTCGGAAGCCTAGCGGTCTGTGTAGGTATACAGTAACACCTGTCACAACCCAGCACCTGCCGCGATCGTGATGCTCATTGCTCATTAATTTACAATCACCACACGCGAACCAAGGTGTCCACGGTGCTACAGTTTATGCTGATATTTCAGACTGCGAGACGTTATACTTCGCGGTTTTCATTCTTTTTGTTTGTTTGTTGTTTATTTTGTTTAACTGAAATCGAAAGTTTTCTTTGTGAATCACTATACAATAATATGTACACTACTTAAATTTAGCTGTTTCCTGATTCCCGAAACTGGTCCTGAGTGATTAAACTTTAAGCACTCAGGACCAGTTTCGGGAATCTGTTAATGTTCTGGTTCGTTTAATAGTAATAAAGTAGATATAAATTGTTAGGTGCGTTTTTATGCATTTGTTTTGCATTGTGTTTTATATTGTTAATACGAGTATGTTTACTTTATGATAGATAGGATACTGTTGTTTTGTTTGTTTGTGACGTTTGAACAAATAATTGCTTGATTGTTTTGGTTGAATGACGATATGCAATTGCAAGTGTTTAATATGCGTTGTACGAAATATTACAATCAGCTTGATCGAATTTAGATATTTCAATTTGACAAGAGGACCTGTACTAAAATTTTATGTTCTTTCTATGGCATATTACTTAAAAATACCTTTTAGTCGAACTTGTAAGGTCCAAGTACTATCCCAACTGGAAGAAAGCATGAAACTTGGCATACATGTAGCTTTATGCACTGCTTTTTACACGACTGCCCAAAAAAGGAGTGTATTGTTCCCACATTAGAGTCCCAATTTGCAGTTTCTTGTTGTTATTAGAAAAACGGCTGAAGTTACAACAAAACTGCCAATGGACAATATATCCTTAGTATAGTAATATTATAGTTATAGTTTTCAAATTATGCGTATGCCATCCGTCGCCAAGAAACTACATGTAGCATGTAGCTATTGTATTAGCTTTCATGCATGCCAACTTGCCAAGTTCCATGTATTCTTCCAGATGGGACTATACTTTTGAAATTTATTATGGAAATTAGCCGTACTCTGTTAATTAAGGACGGAATAAAGTTAAAAAAATACTTCATCTTGGATTAAACCCCATTTTTAGTCAAACATTCCATCACATCATTCTTAGGTATCGAAATTCTAAGCATTTTGTCAGTAGGTGATATAAAAATTAAACACTGTTTTTATCACATTTAATCGGTCAGTACTCTGTGCCCACTGAGGAGTACCATACATTACAAAGAATCTGCCTAGCAATTTACTGATTGGTATTGTGGAATTATTGGAGCATTGAACTGTGACACGGCTATTAGCATTCCGTTAGCAATGCCGCCTTCCGTCGCGAAAGGACATAACTACTGTGACGTTTGTATTAAAATTAGTATTTTTTTTATTCAGGCTAAGTGACCGGGCAATGCAATTTAAGGAGAAACTGCGCCTGCGACACGTAACGTTCATTAACAGGCGATTAGCGGTCAATACAATTACGTGCTGTGACGGTCAGGCGCAGGCGCAGCGATACGTTTCTTCTAACGGCATCGGCTCAATTAGATGGGTGATAACGGGGCAATTATGCGACCATATTTTTAATGCGTAGCACATTTTTGCTACTATGCTTAATCTGAAAGTCGTATTTCTAGACGAGTTTCATAATTGCATACGCTTAATGGTAGTATTTTTCAAAGGGGTTTTTCATAATAAACATTATTTCATAGTCGTAAATTTTGACAATAAAAAAAATTACGAACAGGAAAAGACTATGAATGAAAATGATAGCGTTAGATCAAGATAAGTCTGCAACGATTTTGATAGCACACGCAGTGTAAGTGTTATTTTAAACGTCGAACTTCTACGAGACTATGACGTATAAATAACACTAAAACTTGCACTGCGTGCATGTGCTATCAAAGTCGTTGCACTTGTCTTGGTTTAACTCTAGCTGATACTGATACAATGGCATGCGCTTAATGGTTGTTGGGCTTTTTTCAAAGGGTTCTGTCACAATAAACATTATTTCATAGTCGTAAATTTTGTCAATAAAAAAATTACGAACATGAAAAGACTATGAATGACAATGATCTAGTAAGAAACATTAACAAGTAACGAGCTTATAGGTAAGTTCGGTTATCTAAATTGGCACCCCCCACCTTTTCAACCACAGAACTAAGTTCTTATTAACATCAAAACTTTAACAAATAACCATAGTTTTTCAAAGTTATCAACACTGATGTTTCTGCCGAAATAACTTCGCTGGCTACTAAATAAGCGCCCACTGCCTGCCCTCGGTCCATCCCTGACAGATGTCCACACAGAGACATTACTTAAGACATAGCATTTTCGTGGAGCTATTGAGTAATATCATTACATTAGCAGTACTTATTGTCCCAAAACGTTCCCACTTAAAACCGCATTTTGCGATAATCTCGTCTTATTTGGCGAATTTCAAAATAAACGTCACCCACAAAATTAACATAACTTTGCTTTTTCGCAATGTAACAATGCGGCAATTTCAAATGAGACATATTTGTTAAAGCGATGCAATATTGATCAGCAGCTGATTGTGAGGCTGACCATATACTGAATTTATGCACTGTCAGTAATACTTTATGCAACGTGGAATTAAAACGGCTTTAGGGCGATATGCAGATTATGCAAACGCTTGTCATTAAGCCATGTAAGGAATCAGGAACATAAAGTTGTTTCATATGCAGTAATGTGCAAGTGATATACATATAGTACTTTACGTCCTATAAGTATGAAAGCGTTAAGTTTCCGTAGTAGTACAAACAAGTATTTCGTTTATACCCCTGAATATATGTAACTTTGGGTATAGGTAGTATTCGCGATATTCATTCGTGAGCCCAGTTAGGGAAGTGTTGAATTATTTAGACAAAACCTGTCAATAGCTTAGTCAAGTCCATGTAAAATCTGAATCACCAATCGCAAACAACAACCCGCACTCAAATTATTTGGTAGCTTTACCAAACAATCTACATCCGTCAGTTGAACTTCCACAATCACACACTTAATAATTCACAGTGTTGTCACAATTTGCGGCGATCATCACTAGTGCAGTATTAATCGCATGAGTTGACAGTACACGCGTGCGCCGGCGCTGCGACTGAGGCTCACCACCGTTGCACCACGCATTGTCAAGAAACCGTGGAAACTACGACTATAGCCTTTACGCAATCGAATCCAGAAGATACTAGATAATTTCGACTATTATTATCTCGTGTGCTCGAATTAAAGCGTTAACAAAACAATAGACGACGCGAGAATAATTGTGACGCGAAATGCAAAGAGCCTCGGTGATCCTTGATGCGATCGGTTGAGCATTGAGCAACGAGTTGTAACCTTTCGCGTCTCTGCTTAACCTGCGCTTAACTCCCAATATATATAGTTAACTCATAGATGTACTAAAGATACGAACCGTGTAAATTTGATGGTAACGCACAAAAGATTCAATGGGATGTTATAGATTGCGTAGCTTTAAATGGCTTATTGCAAGCTTCTCTAGCCTGAAAACTGCCCGCGGACGTATCGAGCCGCATAACTATCAAATAACCTATTTTAACGACTATAATTTCCAATAGCTCTAGCAATCAGAACAACCATTGAAAAGATCTAACATATCGACATTCCAATAAAACTTTAATTTAGCTTTACAGATTTTATCCGATTCCAGAAGGTAAAATACCTAATCTAGTTTAAAACAGTTTATATAAAACACGTAAATTAGCTGTGACGCCTGTGACTGGCTCGCGATTTAAATAGACAAGATTATTTCGTTGTAAGACGTGTTCCACTTCTCACGCACGTAAGAAGTGTCCATTGCGAGTATTGCGACCCGGCTGCGATCACATTTTATTGTAATAAGCAAATTAATGACCCATGCGAATACAGGAGCGATAGTCTTGTCAGTTAGGTAATTGCTTAATCTGATGAATAGAATGCTGCACGCCAGTGAAATTGTTTTCTTAAAACGATAGTTTAAAGTTTGTAGAATTGCGGAAGCCATTCAATAATAGTATTCTACTATAATGCGAACATCAAGTAATATTTTTCTACAAATGTCTTCATGCGTTTTTCCGCACACCTAGTTATCATATAGCCATAGGTACGTCATGTTACGTACGGTTGTATGTACCTTTTTATTTTAGTAATAGTGATAAGATTTTTCAATCATTATTAAAAAGAGAACAAAAAATCTTAATTAAAAGTTTCCAGACCGATTTGGCTAATAGTATGTGGCAACAGATCAAGCAAGAAAGCGGTCAAGTTAATAGCTACCCGCGGGTACTTGGGCGCTGTGTTCCGTTTATGTCTATCAAGCGGCAAAAAAGAGTGTATAATGTAAGTGTAGGGCTATAGGTACAATTGTGTACCTACGTATTGCATAATGTGCAATGGAAACGAGCTCTAAAGTCCTCAATGCAGACACCGAGAGGAGCCTCGAGGAGGTGTTCTTATTTATTCGTCTATTAGTACTATAAGTTAAATTTTCAGCTCAATATTTACAAGCAATGCTAATGCTAGTTAACACTACTAAGTATGTCAAATATTTTAGATAAAGATCATCAAATTATATATCAAGCCTAAGCGCGCTCATAATCCTCATCAAATTGATACAATTCTTACTTTTAATATTTAATACACACAGCTCATACTATTTATATAGGTAATTCTAGCACTTTTTAAGTGACCATATAGTCCTTTAAGAACTTTTTGCTTCTGTTGTGTGCTACAAGTGCATTCGATCATTTGTAATGAATAACACAATAGTGTTTACTATTGAGCTGTTTCGGAATAACAATAAACAGAATAGATATTACAATTATTACATTGCATTTGTCACTGAGCGTGAGCAAGTGAACACCAAATGTGCAAGTACGTGGCGGTCATGTGCGTTCCCAAAGAAATAAGTTTGATTGCCTATTCAATACATACCGATTGTGCGTTAGCTACACAGGGTTCCGTAGCTATCTCCCCAAAAGTACAGGAATTATTTTCTTACTTACAGGTCTTTTATAAAATGTAATTTAAAAATACTTATCATTTCACTAAAACCAAACGTAAAATCTTCAAAATGTTCTCCTTTATCACTGATACAAACGCAAAATTGGTCAGTGCAGCGCAAAATTGTTAACTTATTTTTTTGGCCATCCTATTTGGTACCTGTTTGTCCAATCAATCAATTTAATTGAATTCAGACATAAATATCCATAAGATTGTTAGTAATTACACATTTACAAGACTTATCAAACTATGGTTAGTAACATAGTATGTAAGTAAAAAAAAAAAAAAAATAATTGTATAAAAAGTTAGACACCCCGTCAGTCATTAACGGATCCAGTACAATGTAGACTGTTCCAACGTCTTGCTAACGAAGTATCCAACTTTACAGCAAATATCTTTAGGATACCATTTCCACTGCTACTTATCCTTCACATGATCCAATCCCAATGTAGGTATAGAATTATTTAGCATAATAAAAATTTTAATTTTCTTATATTAACTCCAATAATAACTTGTATCGCGACTGCACTTCAGCTGCTGACGTTACTGCGCAGACTGCAGTTCCTATGTACTTTGCAGTTGAAATGCAGCCGGTATGTACCGGCTGTCAAAGATACTTACCAACAAATCAAACTACATCTCCCTCTTTAAGCAAAATGATGATAAAATACCTGTAACAAGAAATAAATAATTAATAATGGTTTCTCTAAACATTTTCAAAGAGAACTCTAAAAGAGGCGTTGATGATCTTTTGCAGTATTTATTGATAACTATTCAGTGTCACGGTGCTTATTAAAAGCGTGACTAGAAAATCGTGAAATGCGGAGGTTCTTGACAAGGCGGAGGTGGCTTGAGGAGCCGTGAACTTAGTTTTTAAGAAAATATTTGAATCTAAGTAACTTTTTCAGATATGTAGGTACCGTGAAGTGTGATCACACTAATCACTAAAACTCCTAGTTCACTGAAAACAATTAGCCGAACTCATTAAGTAGGATTCCAAAAATAACTGAATCACACACCAATGAAAACAACACGCCATAAAACAGAGACAGGCAACGCAAGGTCTAAACGCTAAAGCGCAATCTATTGCAGCCATTGTCTGTGTCCTATCCAACTTTCAATTTATTTAGATGTTACCATTTTTCACAAAAGCTCTACTTATATAAATTATTAACAAGCAAGATCCACATATAAAAATATTCAGTTACAAATACAAAAATATTTATAGAAATAATTTATCAAAAGTAAAGTACAGGTACTTATTAAAACAAACAAATTCCCTTTTTCTTACTGCCTTAGCTCATAAAAATTATTTCAATAAGAATTCATACACAAAAAACAATTGTTAACTATCCAATTGTTATTACTTATGTTAAGCAGTGAATGTTTACTTATTGGCGTTTATTATTTTTCACATCACCTATTCGAAAAGGGAACTTTTCTTCCCTGCTAGGAGGGATCAAAGTGGCACTTTTCTGTTCAAGGACATTTTGTTGCCAGTATGAAATATTGACACAAAGACATATTAAATTAGTATGCATATAATCGATTACAATTTCTTTATAATCGATTACGTGCATACAATTTTTCTAACATAAATAATATTTTGTTGTAATTGTAAACAATAAATGTAATTAGCGTATTTTAAATTAATTAATTAGCGTAATATTTAGAAAGAAGCGTATAAAACCTTAGTTTAATAATTTAATTTTTATTTTGACATTTTAGATCTCCTTAAACGCAGCCATACTTGTCTATGCAATTTAAAAAGTTTATATTTAAAAAGTTTTTAATTATGCGGTTCTGTATTGTGTATAAATTTGTAAATACTTAGTTTAAATCAATAACTTTATAATAATAAATATGTGATATCAGTTTTCATAGTGTTCTTCCGAAGATTTGGTTCAAAGGGGTAAGAGCTAATTTGTTACCAGAAAAATCTACAAAAATAATGTACTTGATTTTCATTGTATCATTTTAGGTGTTTGCTGCTGTCTTTAAAAAGATATTAGGTACATAATTATGAGCGGTAGGTACTTTTAATTTGTCAGTAAAGTCACGTCTGAAAATATCGATACGGACAAAGTGCCAGAAGTATGTACCTATACTAAGGTCGTGTATACATATTTTTGGCACTTTGTCCGTATCGATCTTTGCTTAAAATAATAATGTTTTGAAACCTAATATATGTATGTAATTTCCTCATAGGTGATGTGAAAAGCAGTATGTGTCACATGGTAGCAAAATTATTTTCACCTTGGGCGTTAACACTTGAATCCCTCACTACGCTCAGGATTCTATGTTAGAATCCCTCGCTACGCTCAGGATTCTATTATAGAATCCTTCGCTTCGTTT
This sequence comes from Cydia strobilella, assembly GCF_947568885.1. NCBI lineage: Eukaryota > Metazoa > Arthropoda > Insecta > Lepidoptera > Tortricidae > Cydia > Cydia strobilella. Next base: position 6,738,232 of record NC_086043.1, on the reverse strand, counting down.
AGGATTCAATTGTACGCCCTCGCCGTAAATATGTCATTTTGCTCCCTTGTGACACAATCTACTAATTGTTATTATCTAAACGAATAGAGGCATAACACTTTGTGTGCCCTGCTGAGCTACTAAATGTGTGATTTGAGTGAGTCTAAATCACAAGCGATAGCGAAATAAGATGGTTTCTTATTCTTAATCGAATGAACTTTAAAGCACCATAATACATTCATTTTAGCATTTAGTCTAGAATATAAACAATTCCAGATACATATGTGCTAAAATGACAAAATGATTGTTGTTGATACTGTCATTTTAGTAAATATCTGGAATTTTAAGGGTCCCCGGCAAGTTCGGTTCTCCATACAAACGTAGTTCCGCTCTCATTTTAAAATGACTAGCTAAATTGCTCTGAAACTTTGCACTTGCAATAGGATAAGGTATATTTATGTCTGTAATTAGTTTATACAGCTTCAGATAACATAGTAAAAAAAAAAATACAGCGAATTTAAGTTTTTCGTTCAAAACTTGTTTTTGCTCTATTTTGTTTGTTTGATAAACGGGAGCTATATAAACTAATTACAGACCTAGATATACCTCATGTCATTATATGTCCAAAGTTTAATTACAATCCAACACGTAGTTTTAAAATGAGAGCGGAACTACGTTTGTATGAAAAGGTGCAATTCGGCCGAGCTTGCCGGGGACTCTTCAAACAGAATTTATTCCGTTCCTCAATTATATTTCAAGTCCAAAAATACCTTATTTATGAAGAAATCACATATTAACATAAAACTTATAATTCACATGAAAAACCCGAATCACATAGAATTGATAGCTTGACAAAATATTGGTTAGGTTAGACAAAAGAATAGCCCGCGAGCTTTCAACTAAACGCAAACAAGCGCTCTCGTCAATCTTCCGCGCGCTCACAAAGGACATCAACGCGCCGCCGCCCGCCGCCGCGCCCTACCGCCCGTTGCGACGCTTCATCGGACGAATATCGACTTGAGATAGGGGTCTACGTGAGCGTAGACTTTGTATTATAGTCATTGACGTGAACGAACGCATTCTAGCTTCAACACGCATTTTGTATTTAATGCATTTTATTTTATAGGCCATAGATTTTTACGAAGAAATTAGAATTACATTCTCAAAACGCTTATTGTGTGTTGCGTGTTGTAATTAGTAACGGTAGTTATTTATTTAATTTTAAATTGTATTTCAGTAATAAAAACACTATATTAATTTGTTGATAGTACTAACCAATAAATTTGTGTGTTCAATTTTATAAATAAACTCATGGTTGGACAACCTATACAACGTCAGTTTATTTAGCGTCTAGACCAGAAGGCTTCGAATTTATAATCTATTATTGTAATTTTAATAGATCATGAATTAGATATGAGTTTGTTATGGATATGGTCTATCAGCTGTCAACAGACAGATCATATTCATAACAAGTCAGATAAAATTCATAACCTGCTATTACATGTTAGTTACTCCGTGCCCAAGCTCGTCGCGCCGCCGTCGGGTTTTCGATTGCTTTGGCTAAAATGTAGGTAAGGCTTATTGGGGTGCGAAATACTATGCTGCAGTTCTCAAGTCTCAGTTACATATCCCACTAATTTATATTACAACAATCCATTTCACCCCTAGAATTTACGATTTACGGATAGTTGACTTAACTATATGACCACGAATAAAAATATGACCACTAGTAGGTATTAATTTTATAACTACATATACCATGACTATACCTATGCTTCATCTACATACCTAATATGTAAGTGATCTGTGATCGCATCGTATCGTAAAACTTTACGGTTATCGTAAATATTTAACTCCATTATTCACGTATTGTTATTATTTAAGTGGTTTACGTAACCAACCTTCTGCCGCGCCCCGAGTCGAACTATCAAATGCGTATTTTCATATAATTTAGATGTTGTTTTTACAATTTAAAAGTAAAATTTAGAAATTAAATTGTTTATAATTGCTTTTGAACACAAATAAAACAGTTTAACTCAGGGCAGAGTATTTAAAGTCGTTATAATATAAAATTTAGTGGTATGGAAGTAATCCCATGTAATTCCACAAATTTATTCATGATAAAAATTTACTTTCTTACTAGTAATAAATTTCTCAAAACGCTATAAAGCTATTTATCATACTAACGATACCTATTAAAATAAAATTAATCAATCATTATGACTATAACATATTCATATCATCTCGAAAGTTTTATTACAGTGAAAAATCGCTATCATGTAAATAAATGTATTATGACAAGATTAACGCTATTAAAGTTATAAATAAGCATTTGATAGAATAACTAATGTGGGGGGTTACGTAAGTGTTTATATCTGGAGACAAAAATACAAAGACTTAAATGTGTAAAATAACGGATTGACTAGTAAAGAATTGAGTGAGTGAACAAATACAAGTCGGTTTTTTTTTTGTCAAACTCATTAGATCAATTATGTTCATCTTTATAGTCTACTGTCCCGCGCGCCAATTCCTTGCATTCGGAGGTCGAGGAAGGGGGAGGGTGTGCGCCGCGCCCGTACGTACAAAATGACACCACTCTGTCATGACGCCCAACATTCGTAACATTCCTCAGCCGTGCACGGAATACGCGCGCGGACGCGGACAGTAAATGGATGATACGAGTACACCATCGTGTCTGTAAGGCACGCGCGCACGTACGCTATAGCCAGTCTAGCCCAACAGCGCCCCTACAGTGAACTTTAAGTTTTTATTCAAGTACTTACTATGTGATTGTAATTCTTAGATCTCTATTTCTCTTTTTCCAATAACTTATTTTCTATTTACAACGTTTTGGACATGACTAATTGTTATTGAGCAATTAGCGTGCTAACAATGTTAATAACAAAGCGGTGTAGGAAGCTATACTTACATCAGTTACATCCACCTTTTAATGATCATCACAGCTGTTAAATAAACATTACAGTAATGAACAACGTCATTAGATCCATTGCCTATTTTTAAACCAACGGGCCTACGCGCTGCATTTGAGGTCGCATGGCTGAAGACGAGGTTACAGTGTCATACGAACAATCATACAGACGTTTAATCAAAAAGCTTTGGCGAAGCTCGGGTGAGAAGGCCGTTTGAAATTGAATAAACTCCTCTATAGCCGCCCAGACATCAAAACTTGTCAAGGCCAATGTAATTTTGGTTTGTCAAAATAAAAATTTAAATTAGAATGGGGTCCCTTTTATAGCTCTCTGGGCGGCTAGAGGATAAGGGAATTTAGACTGTCGTAGAGGCGTCTTCGCCGCGTGCGTCATATTCATATCCATGTCGGTCCCCTAGGGACGGGATGCGTAAAGGCAACAACAAAAAAAAGGCCCTGTCGTTTCCTGTCGTATATGAATCATATATATTTTTTATTTATTTATTTATTTGGAGATCCAACAGCTGTGACATTAACATAAAAATTATAGTAGATACAGGAAGCCAATTATAGGAACTCACAGGTAGTGACATGATAATAAACTAATAGGTACTATACTAAGGTTACGCACTATCGCAGCCACATATGTGAACAGAGCGTATACAAATGATACCTAATAAGGGAATAACTCAAATACAAATTAACTTAGCAACATAATGAATACTAAAAGGTAAGAAAAAAAAAGAATAATACAATAAGTAAGTAATAGGCATTTAAGAAGGCGACAACACGGTCACTCAAAATGATATAAACTTCATAAATTTAGTCGTCATTAGTACACGTACCTACTGCTATTAAGCGTAATTATTTTCCTTACATTGCACGATGCACTGAAGTATTTAATGAATCTCGAAAAGTTTTTAAGTTATTTTGACTAATTTAAAACATATATATTAATTGATATTAACAAGTTGTTTATGGCTATAAATTTTGCTAAAACATTATCTTGCGTGCGTATCTTAGATATCTAAACCAAACCTACAAACCTTAAGTATTATAACTGCATCGACTACTTTAATACGCATATGTAACTTATTGCACGATTACTCTTCGTAAAGGTAAAAGTGATGAAAGCTACAAAGGAACGATCATAAAATTGCGAAGTTATCGTGCGATTGATGGCCATCAAACTCATAACAGTTCACTTTTACCTACTGACGCCACGTTCTTAACTGCTGCTGTCGAAATTATAACAGCTATCAATAGCAATCAGTACTGACAAACGAGAGCAATCAATTGTCAAAACCCAAAATTCTTTAACTTTCTCATAAAGTACAATGCAGATACGCATCTTCACCAAAAAGTTTAGTAATCATTTAAATAGGTAAGGTAGGTACATCGGGATAACTTCGAGAAGAGGGTAATTTTCAACATTGCAAATATTTACAAAACTAGAAGCACTTTTTACTGTAGCAACAGTAAACTAGATGTCTCAGTAAGGTCCTCTTGCAACATTCCACTAACCTAGGGTTAACCGGTTAAACCGTTAACCCAGTGCCAAATTGTACGGGTAACCATGGTAACTACAGGTTTAACCGGTTAACCCCGGAATAGTGGAATGGTGCAATTGGGCCTAAGCGTTGTGGTAGCGTAAATCTTGCCAAAGTATAAAATGCTTCTGGTTTAGCAGATATTAGCTATTTTCAAAATTATCCCGCTTTCGAAGTTACCCCAATGCACCCTATCCATCCACTCAAGAAGAAATATGTAATTTATGTTGTAGATTCATCTGTATAAAATGACAGACATTCGACTTAATTAATTAAAACAACCTTATGACCAAACGAAGTAATATTTAGCCTTACATCAACATAAAACACATTAACGCCGGGTTAAATATCAAAGCTAATGAGCATTAAATGTAAAGAAAAATGGCTGACAATGTCAAGAGTCACATCCTCATTTCTGAGTGGACTAGAATGTCAATATTACGAAGTTTACGTAACCGACGAAGCCGTCCACATAGTATGTTCAATCTTATTTTGTGGTTTCCTTGCCCAATAACAACAATCAGAAAAAAACCTTAATTAGATGCCTTTTTGTTCTATGAAGTATTACGACTGTTAAGTACTTACATATCAAAATATGTTTTAATGCTAATAGACCCGTTCCGATATCGCTCCTGCATAAAGTGATTCTTATTGTGTTTTTACAGGTTGATTCTTTTACTCCCGGCAATATTTTGCGATGTGAATATATGTCATACTGAGCAACTTTTAATATGGGGCCAACACCAAAATCGCAAAAAAAAAATTGTTTCTTCCATAGAAAACATCAACATATTACGAGCCAAAATGTATGAAACAGCAAATTTTAATATTGCTGGGAGCAAAAAAAATCCTGTAGAATCGAACATTAATTCTCATTTTCTTGTTAGCCATGGCTTAACATAACAGAGCTGCTCGCTCCATAAAGTAACTACTCGTACATTAAGTATAATATGTTCAACATCAGCATCAAGTATTCTGAGCGCGTCGTAGCTTTGTGGTCAACCCGGACTTAGGTAAGTACAGTCAAGTGTAAAAATATGGGTGCACAAATCATACTCAAAAATATGTCCCATAGCTCTTATGTCAGCGAATTAAGAACTATGGGACATATTTTTGAGTAAGTTGTCTACACCCATATTTTTACACTTGACTGTACAACATAAATTATATGATATGTAGTTCAATGACTAGACATTTTGGTGTGTTCTATTTATATTTGTAGAGATGGTCACACTGAAGCAGGTACACCGAACTGCAAAAGTGCATTCAAGTTTATGCAATTATGCAGCTCGCTGTACATCTACAAAGCGGTGGTATAGCCGAGCTATAACCTATAACAAGTGAACTTTTTTCAATCCACCACCCCAAGCCAAAAAGCACCTGAAGCTTTACTGCTTTAATATTTAAATCCAAATTTCATTGTAATTTCAAATTGCAAAATCGTAATAAAAAGTAGGTACTTTAGGTACGTAATATCTTATTACAAAATTAAACTATCACCGATAACGTTTTTGCAACGCTAAAAATAGTTGCTTATCCTAGGGGATTTCCGTTCAACCTGACGATATTTATTGGTCACCAATATAATTTCAATCACCTCCGGCTAACCAATATAAGTATAGACGAGACGAGATTTGCAACAAATTGCATCGGCGAAGATCACATTTATGAATTGTATGATCCTTGTAGTAGCTTAGGCTTTTCGGTAAAGGAAAACATCGCAAGGAAACCTGCATACATCTGCGAAAAAATTCAAAGGTGTATGTTAAGTCCCCAACCCGCATTGGGTCAGTCCGCATCGTGGGGACTATTGCCCAAGCCCTCTCGCGCATGAGCGTATAGGCCTGTGCCCAGCAGTGGGACGTATAGGTATAGGCAGAATTATTTATTATATTATTTATATTTTAAAGCGAGTGTTCGGTAAGCAATGTTTACAGGCCTTGAACACAGACTGACGTTTCCGTAGCAGACTTGGACACGACATGAATGATCACACGAGAATCACTTGTACTCGTTCAATAAGCTGGTCGATTTCTAGCTAAAAAGTGCTTGTAGTTTTATTCACACACACAAATAAATGAACATATACTTATTCGTATTGTCACGTTCATCCTATATGATAATTCTATTCTACTAACCTTAGCCTCATCTCTTACGTCTGATGCAATATTTTAAAAATAGGTAACCTAATTTAAATATTTCCCAATATTACTTATTATTAAAAATAACAGAACTTAATTTTGTGTTAAGTAAAAGGGTTACGTTGTACAATGCTTTAAAAAATATTCAACAGTTTTCTTAATCAATAACAATTAAATAAGTTTTGTAAACGATGCATACCTATATATATAAACACGAAAACATTCGTCCTTCTCAATGTAAGTTCTAATATGCTGACATACTGAAATATCAAAGATCAATAAAATATAGATCAAAAACTGTAATAGATGTCATATATTAAAGAAAAAGTGACGAAGCCCTCCAGTGGTAAAGGCCGGATCCGACGGTCTATTACAGTTTTTAATTTATATATAGTAGTGTGACTACTTAAAAAACACAAATCAAAATATTTTATAAAATAATTTGATTTGTTCCCAAACTTGTTCAAAATATAGATCAGTATAATAACATAAATTTATATACGAGTAATACATTCCATTGTGAGTCTACAAATAAGATTGATGTAATGATGTCGTGCAGTCGGCTTCTTATTTCAATAAGGAAGACATTCAGAATCTGACAACGCGTGACCTGCCCATTTTAATTTAACAGGCATTATTATGAAATAAATATTTAATATTTAAAATGTTGTTTTATTGAATACAAGAGAAGCCATTATGTAAATAATTTGTTATTGTATTAATTAAATTGTTAAAAGATACCAAAACTAACAGAACAAAAGCCCAAAAACAACATCCAATAGTGTGGGGTCACGGACGCCGAACAACCTGACATTCCATCTTTGTTTCCCACCAATTGGACTTGTCAATTTCGTCACTGTCCGATCTTTGACAACTTTAATCGTCCCTGAGTGGTTAATAGCACATACACCAAACTATAGTTGCAGATGCCAGAGCGTAATTTTATCAAAATTATATCAATTACGATTGCGTTGCGTGCTAATTTTTGGCAGATGTTAGTTTCCTTCCAAAACCACGCATGTTTTTATGAGTAAGTATAAAATTACTCTAATATGATGAGCTATCTTTGTTTAGATGTGGCATAAGGAAGTCATAACGATGTCAGCAATAATTAAGTTACATAAAACTACAACAAATTACATATATGTAATACCTATATAGTAATGACATCACTTACTATTAAGTAATTCACACAAACGTAACCTTAAATGCAGTTTTAATAGCTTCATCTCGATTACTCAAGGTCGTTTATTATATACATATTAAGTTATGATGTTATATCTGGTTTTCATAATTTAAAAATCTACAAAAGCTCGTGCAGCCTTTACTTGACCTTTCATCACAGAATAAGTAATAGTTTTTATACAGAATACCTACGAAGGATTCGCCTCAATGAACTTTAATAAACACAAATGCCATCCGCATAGCAGCGCGGTCATGACTGATAAATATAATGCAAATTCAATTTCTACGAAAACGCTTAAACACGAACCTCGGTTCTTGCAGGTATACAATGCTTTATAATTGCAATCTAGCTAGATTTATATATCCTAGCTTTTTGCAACAATTTTACCTATTGTTTACAATAACAAATGTAATTAGGTACCTACTGTTATCGACGACTATGTACAAGTATGAGCACCTAATATGTTGCAAAATGTTAATAGTAAAATACCAATGAAAATTAACCACTTTCTTAAGCATTCCTATGATGTTAAGACATTAAACGTATTTCATGCGTATTACGATTGCTTTAAAATTGCAAAATAAAATTGCAAAGCATATATATGCTTGTGCCTATAATGAAGCCACGCTTGTCAAATCATGCTCATCTCGGATAATGAGGGCATTTTGTTTTGTTTTTCTAACCATTAAGCCAGCATATCTATACGGCCAGTTAATTGGTCAAGTCAAGAGTGACTGCAACATTTTTTATATTATTACATTACTGGGAGTTTATTACATAAATGATAACATTGGCTGCATGGCAGGTCACGAACCAATATTGATTTGCATGAATCGAATGGATAAGGAATCGTGATTTACGATATAAATGAGGGCGTACGATGGGTCTAGAGGTCAGCCTACACCAAATGGGATCCGGTTGTCGCTCCCGAGGCAGGCTATTAATGTGAATGCAAGAGGAGTACTCACATTCTCATTTATTAAACTATGACCCTGATTATACGTTTAGCAATGTCGGTTACATCAGAAGAAACTAAAGATGGCTAGTTGTTACCATATAATTAACAAAGCTTTGTAACGATTTGCCATAAGGTGAGAAACACCGCTTGTGCACGCTGTTACGCTGTTACATGGGTATTAAATTGTTTACAAGTTAGTAACATCTGTCAGTTTTATTGAATTGTTTTTTTTTACAGCGAGCTGGGAAATCACATTTCTTATTACTTTTCTAGAATAAACCAAACAATAATAATATATCGGAAGAATAATTTTAACAATAGACTCAACGAGATGCGTTCAATCACGCATTGCCTTGAGGTGAGGGCGGAAAGCGTTTATGCGCCGGAGGCTTTTAGTATTATGTTATGTATAACAATTAATAACAAGGCGATTAACCTTCGCGGCGCAAGTGCATCGCGGCTGACAATGCGACTCACGACGCCACATTGAAATTGAACGCAGCGTTGTTAAAAACAAAACCTTTTTTGGTTCAGGTTTCTTACATTATTTAGTAGCAAAATCCTTATGTATGCCATGTCTCCAAAGCGTATCATATCTCACAAGAACCGACGAAAAAGAAGATGATATATGTAGTTACAAAGTTACAATACACTATATATCACTGTTTCAGGTTTAACCATGCCTAGTTTTTCCACTAATACGGCAAGGTACAATTTTGTGGGCTCTTCAAAATTAACAATTTAGATATAATTTTAAAATTAAAAAGTAAAAAAAAAATAGATAGAAAATGATTTAGGTACCTATGTGTTTAATAAATCTACTTTTACCCACTAAATACGTTTGTTATGCGATTGATCTACTGCACAAGAAAAATACGAACAAAATTACGGCTTTACATAAATTAAGACTTTGATCTGCAAGATATACTAAAGGCTACCCGTCAATTGCAGGATCATAAATCACAGCCGCAAACAACGGCATACTGTAAAACACAAAGTTATACTTCAAGTTTATTGGTTGGCTCATTAAATATTGGACATTTACTAATGAGTCTGTGGGCTAGTTTCACATTGTCAAAACGATATAATATACTTCTTAGCTCGATAATAAACTGTCGATCATTACCATATGATAATCCACTGAAGTGGTTAGATAATATTGATAGATTAAAAACATATTTAACACCACTTTAACACCTACTTGAATAGAGTGATAAGAACCAAGATGTATGCCAAGAAGTCCGCGGTGAAGCGTTATGGCTTATTACATTGATCAGTAATCACTTTATCTGATGTTATTGTAATTATAGCATTAACTTTAAACTCCATTTGACTTTATATTCTTCGCCTCGGTGGCAGCAGGATGATTCATGTTGTTAAGTTGTTATATGTTTAGTTTTGAAATTGTTATTTTTTTAGCTTTAAGATTTCCGAAAATGTTTACTTTGTAAAATGGTTGTTGAAGACCCTTATTCGTTTTAAAAGACCTATCCAACAATACCCCACACCGTTGGGTTAGTGATTTTTTTTGAAAAAAAAATCATTTTGTATTTTATCAATTTTGCAGTTTTTATTGTACCGTTCTGTCGCCATGCACGATTTACACTGAAAAAAAAAAATTGCCGAACTCGTTGGGTTATTCAGAAAATTACTGAACTTAAGTTATAAGGAAATTAATTTTACAGTACATATGGTGCTACTTTCTCGCACTAGTGCGTAAAGGAGCATATTTCGTGCATATGTCGAAAGTTTAAAGGGCCATATGTACTGTAAAACGTTGTACGATACACGTGCGAATAGGTAATTCGCAACTTGTGTCGATTTAAAACACTCCCTGCGGTCGTGTTTTAATTTATCGCCACTCGTTTCGAATTTCCTCTATTCCGCACTTGTATCGTAAATAACTATTAATCAATATCTTACAAAGTTAGAACTGATTTCGTTGTAACAAACCGACCTGTTGGCTGGTGTAACACATAGTTCGCAAGTCCCAATTTTTGGATAAGTAGTAACAAAATATTTTGTTACTGCTATGCAATCATTTCTTTCTGTGTCAAATTTCAGCTTTCTAGCACTAACGATCACGAAGCAAAGCCGGGTCGGACATACAGACGGACATAGCGAAATTATAAGGGATTCTAGTTGACTACGGAACCATAAAATCCGTGGTCTACACATCACTTCGTTGAGGTGTAGACCACGGATCACGCTGGAACTACGCTTGGTTACAATATCGATCAGTAATTCTGAATTAATAGGAAATACTAAATTACGATAGATATTTAGATTTCGTATACATATGAAGACTTAAGTATTTATATAAATAATATATATCGTTGTCCTTTATTATTATCGCATAAACTAAATTTACATGAAAAAGAACTAGGTGTGGTGTCTGTGATATTTATACGACATGCGAAGCATCCGCATGACGAATTCAATACGAGTAGACAAATCGTAAGACGTTGAATATGCAGTTTGCGAATGCACTTAGATTTTACGCAACAAATTAAAAACAACAATTCCCACATTTAGAACTTTCGACGCTAAACTTATTCAACCGTCCTTTTGCAATATCCAAATTACATACATCTAGACCTTGAAATCCATATCCATTGTTTTAAGATCTCTAATATCGCACAAAATGGATATTTTAAGATCGGTCTAGAGTGAGTCGTAGAGAGAACAGCTAGGCAATAGTACAATAAGTTTAGTATGTACTTTGTGCATCTTTAATGATTCGCATAGCTTCACCACAAAATAACCTTGGACGAGCAAATGTGGTATTGTACTTGTTCTTTTGCTGCGACATACTAAATATGGCTCGCTACATATGATGGGTAGAGAAGAGAGGTACGAATATGTAGATACATAAATTGACTACGGATGCCTCCGAGATTAGAGCTAGGATGAAAATGAGAGACAGGGGAGTATGGAGAAATGTTAATTCTTAGGCATAATTTACGGCCAAATTGAGTTCGGCCGGATATAACAGCTGTACGTAATAATACCGTTTATTGTAATATGTATTTTTAACTTATCTCTGTCTTTGTCTTTTGTATGTTATATATTAATTTTGTTGTTTTTTTTTTGTTACCTGTCGTGATTGTTTCACCTGATGGTCTCACCGGAAGATCAGCGCTGGAAGTCGCCAGCAACATGCTGAGGTGAGACCATTTCGTGGCACTTTTTCTTTCTTATGTTTCTCTGTTTTGTATAATTTTCTATTTATGTGTGCTAACGAATAAATTATTTCTATTTCTATTAATATTTACAAAAAATCGGAATAAAACAAGGGTCTCATTTAAGAGCTCTTTAATAACCAATCCCAGATTTGGCATTAACGTTCACTACACGTTCCAAACATATTTAATTTTTTAATGGCCATTAATATCACTATATTTATTATTATATAAGTACGTATCATATAGGCTTTAGTCCATGATATTTAGTAATACCTTATGACTAAATGCTTTATATACCATAGCAATGTAATTACGTTCGCAATGAACAATCCAAATCGTTTATGTTATTTATTACTCTCTGGCAATATTTATTGTCAATAGTGCAACGTGTGTCTGCATATAAATCGAATACAAACATACCATTATGCGATCTCAGACTCATAAAGTAATAGTTGGTGCAATCAAGTATAGTGTGCCAAAAGACTCGAGCCTTGTAGCTCTTTTTTTAGGGCTCGCCTCATCTCTTGACGCCTAAAAAGCTAAAAGCCTATTTAGCTCTTTAGCCCCCGAGCCTAGTTCTATTTAGAGCCTAGACTCTTGGAGCTAATAACCTTATTAAAAGACTACATATTTAAAGGCTAAAAGTCTTTATCTAAATACTAAGACTCAACATTTTTTTAGCCTCAAAGCCTTTTAGCCTCAAAGCCTAATCTAACAGAGGTTGTTTTTTTTAATAAGTGCAACGTGTGTCTGCATATAAATCGAATACAAACATACCATTATGCGATCTCAGACTCATAAAGTAATAGTTGGTGCAATCAAGTATAGTGTGCCAAAAGACTCGAGCCTTGTAGCTCTTTTTTTAGGGCTCGCCTCATCTCTTGACGCCTAAAAAGCTAAAAGCCTATTTAGCTCTTTAGCCCCCGAGCCTAGTTCTATTTAGAGCCTAGACTCTTGGAGCTAATAACCTTATTAAAAGACTACATATTTAAAGGCTAAAAGTCTTTATCTAAATACTAAGACTCAACATTTTTTTAGCCTCAAAGCCTTTTAGCCTCAAAGCCTAATCTAACAGAGGTTGTTTTTTTTAATAAGTGAATTCGACGTGTTCTTTGGCGTGGTGTATTGAATTAAAGTCTCAAATTTGTTTACTACGACATTGATTTAATTTAATTAAAATTATTTAATTAAAAATATATTACAATCCACAATATTCCCGGATTAATATTTCATTATCAGCATAACATACAAAATACTTATTATAATTAAATGCACAGTCTGTGCTATCAAAATCGCTGCTGAGTTAGCTTAGTCTGACTATCCTTATAAACAGTACAGTCAGCGCCAAAAATAAGTAGGTACCTATACACTTTTGAGCCCTATCTCATTATATAAGGTTATTATCTGATAAAATAAAGGTTCAAAAGTGTATACATAGTTTTGGCATTGACTGTACTTATTGAAAGAACCTTAGCGTTGTCAATACCAACGTACCTAAATAATGGTAATCAGGGGGCCTAGCCACGATGACAATCGTTTGCAGAAAACGAACAAATGAGACGCTATTATATCTATACACTATTTACGTTTATCTTAGCGTTTCGTGTCGTTCATCCTGCCTAGGTCCCCAATTGACCCTAGTTATATAGCAATAGTACCACCATACAATACCAAAAATTCCGTACCATACCATACCATACCTTACCTTACTACTCCATACCACACCATACCATAGTATATTAGTACGGATTTGAGAGATACTATAGCGCTTGGATAAAGTTTAATGGCAATCATTCAATTGAAGTAAGTTTATATTTTGGTATTGTATGGTGGTACTATTGGTATGTAACTAGGGTCAATTGGGGACCTAGGCAGGATGACATCGTTTGCAGGAAACGAAACGCTAAGATGAACGTAAATAGTGTATATATATATATGCTTACATCAATTGAATATAAAAACTAATGCAACTAAAGGGATGCTTTAGCTTATCTACATACGGTGTAGTGTAAACTGTCAAATCTTTACACACCTACTATTATCTAGGTACGAATGTATTCATAAAAGTTAAGTTTATATAAGGCTCAAGTTTTTTTAAGTTATAACTTTAAAAAAGCTCTTAAAAAGGCGATAATTAAAAAAAAAGCTTCGAGCCTTTTTTAAAGACTGGCTTTATTAAGACCACTGTGCTCTTTGAAACCTATTTAATTAAGCTGCGGGTTTTAAATTTCAGGCTAAAAGGCTCGAGTCCTTAGGAACACTAATCAAGTAGCATTCTTTTCAATAAACTGCAAATGTAACTTGCAACATTTCGGCGACGAGTACCTAATCGCATCAATTTCGTGCGCCACTCACGCAAATCTGTTTCTATTGGTTATAAATATTTAGAATGCGTTATAATTTTGCATTTTTGTATAAACATAACATACATGTTTTGAGATGACCTAGCTGAGGGTCATTGGTAAAATATTATGCCTCCTAGTGCGTCCTAGTTGCGGACGTTCAGTGACGTCACCGTAATCGTGTGTGGCGGACAACTTGCCTCAACAATTTTGCTGAACATGATCTCGAGGTCAGGTGGCGCTCCTCTCTTATAATCCTTTGTTGAAAATACTTATACCAATTTCGTTCTAGTGCTGCTATGATAAAGCTTAATTTTGAGTAAATCTCGCTTTACATTAAGTTGTCTAAATAAGGAGTGATCCTTGGCTAAGTAACTCACTTAATTAAAATGCTAGCGATAATACGGACGAACTTGCAAAACTAGATGAAATATAGTATTTGTTTGTTGAAACAAAACCTGTATCATTTGCCACTTGTAAATTTTGCATTAATTTGTTATTTTAATATCCAGATACAGAGACAACTTCTTAATTTTCTATTACATTGAAGGTTTACACTTAGGCTCACTGCACAATTCCACTAACCCGGGTTAACCGGTTAAACCTGGAGTTAGTGGGATGGTGCAAGTGGGCTTTAAATAGACTACGTTGAACGTTGTATACGTGTATTGTAAATAGACAGTAGAAATTTCCTCCAAAAAGGTAACCGAGCCCCCAAAAATTAACTAGTCCAGCTATAATGTTAACAGGTGCCTATAGGTACACTCGTACCAACAACCACCTGTCACAAAGACAACCATGAGTACATGGTTCGTACCTTTTGAACTTCAGCCTTTCGAAAAAGTACCTCTACTATCTCTACTACATGTATAATTAGAGCTTTGAATGATTCACGGTTAGTTTCAGTAGACTTATTATTTATTTATTTATTTATAATACAAAAGGTAATCACGGTCTATATCCCGATCAATATAAGTGTTATGTATAATTCGATTTAGAAAGACTAAGTATGTAGGTACTTACTACTCTATTCTACGTCGGCTTTACGACTTTGTGCTTAATTTGAATCCGACGACAGGTTTTAAAATAGGCAGTTAAATGTTCATTGTGTCGAAAGGAAATCTATCAATAATAGTAAATGGCCGGGAAATGGCAATTCGTGGATGAGTATCGATTTTGCCGGAAGATGCGAATCCACGAATTGCTATTCCTGCCGAGGCATAGTGCTTTTCTCCAAACATGCGAGGAAATAAGGTAAAATAATCATTATTTAAGCATCAAGCGTCACTCAAATCGAATCTTCATATCAAAAACCATTTCCCTCTTTAATCTTATGCCTTTAAACGAGCAATTCTTGTATATATCTATATATATTTATATATTTCGGGGATCTCGGAAACGGCTCTAACGATTTCGATGAAATTTGCTATATGGGGGTTTTCGGGGGCGAAAAATGGATCTAGCTAGGTCTTATCTATGGGAAAACGCGCATTTTTGAGTTTTTATGTTTTCCGAGCAAAGCTCGATCGATCTCCCAGATATTTATTTTTTTAATGTTAAAGGCGCAACTCATACTGCCTAGGAGGATATAACCAAACGGAGTAATCATTAACAGGCGTTCCCGTTGTCAAAAATAGTCAACCAATGGTCATACACAATGTATGGACTGACGTTTATCTGACATGGCTATTTTTACGTTACGTACATCAGCAGACTATTTTGTACAGAAAATTACAGACGGTCAAACCAAATTATCAGTAAATAAGAACGAAAATAAAACTATACTCATCCTTATCTTTTGGGTGCTAGTACTAGTGTAAGACAAAGCAATGATTCTCTCTGCCTATGTTTGAAATGAGACAGTCCTTTGACAAACTATAGACGCGGCTATAATAATAGCTGGCTGTTTGATATGTTTTTCTTAGTGGGTACATATTCTTTAAAGGTAAAAAACAATACAGTAAGTAGCGGCTTTTCGTCCGCTAAAACAGGAAAATATTTTTTTTTTATTTTATTTGAGTTTGACCAGAAGAACTTCCCGTACTATTGTTGCTACAATAAGGTTGAACATTTCCGAGCATATTGGAGGAAATAGCTCTTTATTTCGTCATACATTCCAAGTAAGCCCTCACCACAGGCCCTCACACTGTCCGTAACTTAACTTGCCAAAGATACCACTAAAGTAATAAGTATAAAGAAAATAGGAAGATAGAGTTAGACCAAGAAAAGTCTGCAACTATTTTAATAGCACACGTCACGCATTGCGTTATATATACGGCATAATTTCATAGAAGTTTGACGTTTAAAATAACACTTGCACTGCGTGTGCTATCAAAATCGTTGCAGATTTATCTTGGTCTAACTCTAAACACTAAATTATTATTTATCTCCACGGGACTTAATCGCGTAAAATAGTTTTAAAATGTACCTCCGACGTTTCGAGGACGGCGTTGTCCCCGTGGTCTCCGTGTAAATGAGTAAAAATCGTGAAAGTTTAAATCAGTGTTCTAAACACTAAGACTTTGTTCTAGCCATACCATATCAGCGAGGTTTGTTACCTGAGAAACCAACTTTTCACAGATTAGTTTAGAAGCTCGAACTGATGCATTGCAAGTTGAATGCTTAAGCATGTTAAAGGAACGCCTGTATTATCGCAGGATATATTATGATTTCAGAGTTTGAGATTATAATAAAACCGGACAAGTGCGAGTCGGACTCGCCCACCGAGTGTTCCGTACTTTTTAGTATTTGTTGTCATAGCGGTAACAGAAATACATCATCTGTGAAAATTTCTACTGTCTAGTTATCACGGTTCATGAGATACAGCCTGGTGACAGACAGACAGACGGACCGACGCAAAGAGGAGACTTAGTAATTAGGGTCCCGTTTTAACCCTTGGGTACGGAACCCTAAAAAAATATTGCATAAACATAGACAACTTATTAACAGTATTCATTGAACTTTCGTGAGAAAGCTAGCGGGGATTTTATATAAGATTTTGACAGATCAGTACAAACCTTGCGCCAGCTCGATTATGGTCCGGTACTATAAATTTCTACGCAAAATGGTTTACAAATCGTATATATATCGCAACTATCCCTTACGACGAGGTCCTATCTCCCCAAGGATAAGCGCCTAAGCATGCAAGTCCCCCGGTTCGTGTGTCGCGCGACCTGCATCTGCATTATTAATCGCCTTGCTATCTGCCGA
This sequence comes from Cydia strobilella, assembly GCF_947568885.1. Taxonomy (NCBI): domain Eukaryota; kingdom Metazoa; phylum Arthropoda; class Insecta; order Lepidoptera; family Tortricidae; genus Cydia; species Cydia strobilella. The sequence continues at coordinate 6,720,752 of NC_086043.1, read as the reverse complement.
CCTTGATTCTAATACTGACCCTTGACATGTAGTTAAATAATATTACTCGTTGAGATCGAATCTTCTACGTTTAATGCTGCTTAGTTGCATAGCTGTGTGATAATGAAATAATAATTGTAGGGACCAAGGTATGCAATTCACAACTCATGATGTTTTTTCCGAAAGCAGCTCGCTGAGCACTGAGCGGACGGCCGTACGCCCGGGATCGCAGATATTATTGTAATTGAATTGTTATTTTTAGCTATTTTTAATATAAGAAAGTAATCGATGAGTTCGATCATAAATAACATTACGCATTTTTAGAAGCAATTTTCATGTTAATAGCTTTTGTGCAAAAATAGTTACACATTTTTAATGGTGTGTTTTAGACCTATTTTTTTTTCCGTCGATCGAAAGTTGTTTAATCAGGTTTCGAATCGATAAAGTTACTAGACTATTTTTTTGCCAAGCGTATTATTATCTAAAAAGCAATACGCTTTTTGAAAAACTTTGAACCTGTACTTAATTTCACTTGAATTTATTCAAACGAGCAGATGAATCACCTGATGGTAAGTGGTTACCGTTGCCCATAAACACCCGCAACACCAATAGGCAGTAGAGCTACTATCAGTCTATTTTTTCGGCTTAATAAATACGTTGATAGAGTGAAAAACATTAACGAACTTTACGAACTACAGCTCAAAATAAAGTCAATAAAAGTGGGGAGACGACAGCTTAAAATAACCACAATTTGATTTTCATATTATCTGCTACTCGTAGGTACTAATGATGTATTATTAATTGGTGACAGGCGATTAACATAATATGGTGTTACGTGGGCATATTACTAATGAAGCTGCGTATAATATAATATGTAAAGTAATACTATATACCGTTATCTGTAAAATATCTTGCACGGGGAACAATGTGTATATGTATTATGTATGTATGTAAACATTTTAATATAGTGGAAATTACAATAAAAACTAAATAATATATATTGAAAGTACAACGGCGAACTTATTTAAGGGGTCATTCATAAATCACGTCAAACGTTTTTGGTTAGTTTTTGAACTATGGTGATCTTTTGTGATTATTTTGGAATAATATCACTTGTAATTTTTGGCGACTACAATGTTGTGTGATTTCCCCGCTCAACCAATTCGCTCGCCGCTGTGTGTGTCCTATCCTATGCAGCTGTGCTTGCAATCCATACACTCTTTTGCGTAGTTGTGGACCGATACAACGCTGTAGCAATTAACATGATGTTTAAAATATCACACTCGTTTGAAGTTAATTATATTTCGCAACTTCATTCTTTGCGATTTATTGTTTACATATTGTAGTTACGCCCCCACGCATCAGCCTTGCACGATTTTTTAAAGATTTTTTATTAAGATTTTTAAATTCTTATACTGGCAACAATAAAAACTTGCTTCCACTGTCATCCCCTCTACAGCGTTATGGTAGGTCCGTTAACCGCCATTTTTCAATCATTCAACGGTTCCGTGCTCAAGCCTTCGCACGTCACGCAACACTCGGTACCTACTCATCAGTATGAAGAGGAAACGCAGAAACAACGACGACGACGACGAATATATTCGGAATAAAATAAGAAAATTAGGGCGCAGACTTTGGCAAAAGTCACGCCGCCGCATAAGAATAGCTGACTCGTCATCGGATAATGATAACAGCGGTAAGTCTATAAAACATGTTATTATAAAAGTGATGCGTACTGCTAAATTTGGGCTGTTACTGTCACGCTATAAAACGATGCGAGCTACTATCCTGGGTAGTCTCTGTCGTAATTAAAAAACACTAATGTAATGCGAGAAACTATCCTGGGTTATCTCTGTTACAAAACACAAGCTAAGATTGTAGCTATATACACGTTTTAAAGAACTCTTTTTGTTCAAAACACACGAAGACAGGTCTGTTTCGGCGGATATTAACCCACGTGCTACACGTGGAGCCTCGTCGGGTCAAAGGTCTGCATCACCAACACCGGGGACATCGCACCAGGAGGAAACAACGGCAGCGCAACCCAGCCGAGATCCTGTACCTCCTTCCTCCTTCCATCCTCCTTCCTACCAAGATCCTTTGCTACCAAGTGACCCCCTCGGCGGGTTCTCGGTTTGAAATAAAAGACCATAACTCTCAAGAATATAGGGTCAGACCAAGATAAATGTGTAGCGATTTTTATAGCACAGTTATTGTGTGTTATTTAAACGTCATAATTTCATAGAATTTTGACGTTTATAATAATACTTTCACGTCTCTCTTGGTCTGACTCAACGAGTATATACTTTTTGTTTCATTTCTAGGCTTCGTCTTATTCAGGAAAAAAATACACTTAATATCTCTTTATCCCCCTCCCCCGTGGTGATCTTTGTAATCAATCGTGTTTTTTTTAGACCCCTTCCCCCACACTATTATTACCTACTAATAAAAACTAATACTTACTTAGATTATAGATAAGCATTAAGTTGTAGTTGTTTATACCTCTAATGACGAGGTCTTGATTCATATCATGAACAAGTAAGTAGGTAGGTGTAAATGAATAATGCAAGTGCACCTGCCGAAAGCCTGTGCCCACTCGATGATTCATCCGGGGAATCTCGCCTTGGCCCGCTACTCCGCTAGTGAAGGCGCTACACACGCATTCAAACAAACAATCACAAAACTAAAATGACAATTAAAGTTTGAATTTGCATTTTAAGAAAAAAATATAACCTAACTTATAATAATTCAAAAATCAAAAATGTCAAAAGAAGCGGTATAACTATGTGGTTAATATACATCAAATTGTTTTAAAATATTATTATATATATAAATTTAATTTATTAACGTTGAATTACAGGCTATCGTCAATTTTTGGGCTAAGGATAACGTGAATTCAGTAATTTTACTTCATAGTACCAAAGATAACTCCGTAATAGATGGATACAGTCTAAGGAAAAAACGTGCCTCGAAAATCACGAAAATTTGATTCTCGATCAGATGGCGCCACTAGTTTTGGCCAACTTCGTATAGAGGGCGTTGACTGTTTCGTTTGTTATTTATAATTTTAACGCATACCAGTGAAAGAACATGGGTCAAAATCATATAAAAATAATTAATACAAATAAAAAAATCATTTATCCATATTTAAATACATTTTAACGTATTTTTATAAATCTTCATTTTTAGTTTTAAAGTATGTCGATACATGGCAGTGAATTTACAGTGGTTACAAAATTTACTATGACAGTACCGCTCTATCTTATTATATCCTCATTGATAGTACATAGGTACTGTCCTGTTATCAAACGACAGGCGGGATAATCAGGCCAACATGCCAATCGCTTACGCTCCGTAGCGATCGAAACGCCACTGTCAATGTCGCACCAATATGGAAGTGATAGAGAGACACAAAGCGTTTCGTTGTCGTAGCGATTGTCACCTTGGCTAGGCCGGCAGCTCATCTCAAAAAATAACGTAGAAAGATATGTTGAAATTGCATTCTTCAAATTAATTAATTCCATACATTTCCAAGTCCGTACATGTCAGCCAAGTTTGCCATTGTGCAGGCGCTGTAGAATACGCAAAAATGTGATGCTAATTATTAGAGTCATTTGTTAACGTGAAACACACATAGGATCAGCATAGGATAGGATGCATATCTATTAAGTTGACATATAACCTGCAATGGTTTCAAGATTTCTTAACTAAAGGTCTTTGGATGTAGGTACATTTTGGACCATCTTCATTTATAAACTAAAGCTTTTGCCTTTTGTGGAATCAGTAACAGCAGCTAGAGTAAGTTTAGCGCCTGGAGAAAGTGTAATAGCAATAATTCAATTTAGGCATAACCCTAATTGCTTGACATCATATCAGGTAACTCATTAAATCCCTCAATTTCACCTCCCCCCCCCCCCTCACTCTCTTTAGGGATGATTTCCGACATAAAAACTAGCCTATGTCCTTCCCCGGGACTCAAATTTTTGTCACATGCACAAACTTACAGCTAAGAGTAAGAGTAAGAGTTGGCTCTATGCCCAACTAAATCGGTTCAGCGGTTTAAGCGTGAAGAGGTAACACACAACAACGTTAAAATAAATTCACTCCATTCGTTCAGGCCTAAATCTCACGATAGTTTTCTAGTTAAAAAGTGTAGTGTTTCACCAAAATAGCAATATTGCCAGATACCAATCAAAGCCCACTCCGAATATTACTATATAGGTAGATGTAACACTGAAGGTTTTTCTTCTGGTTTGTTTCCTTAATTTATTTTATAGCATTTTAATAAATGTGTGCATATGATGACGCCTGATAACCTTTTAACTGTCAAGATTAACCTCCGCCAACTAAACTACTACGCCGACGGACCAATTTTAATGGAAATGAACTATTTACGACAGCTAATAAATGTGTTTTGCATATATAAAAAGCCTATGGAAATTGAAATTGTTTACTATGATGAAATTTTATGCTAAGTGGGCGTCCAAAATCATGATCATTCATTACATATTATTCCGCGAGTTCCTAAATTATTAGTGCATTTTTCATATATTTGATAAAGAAACTGAATTTTGTTTTATATTGATTTTTATTTCAACTATCTATTTCTTTTAACTTGTGGTTACATTGTTCGGGATGGCTATAGGGATGTAGACCTCGTTGCAACTTGTACTAGTCCACGAGTGTCCTGGTACAAGTTGTAAACTGGGACAAGGCCCGAGACGAGACCCAAAAGGACCGGTTATGATCAGCAGAAATAATAAAACCAAACACCATATATATGTATACGCCACGCCGCAAAAAACTAATAATCACTGTTAATAGAAACGTATAACAACTTAGATTGTAGAGATTCTGATGACCTAATATCGGATGCTCGCTTAGTCAATAGGAGTGCTTCGATTAGCATTCGAACAATGAAGCCAATCTATGGCCCCTTGTGTACCTACTTGCTGCTTCGAAATGTCAACACGAGCTCTTCTATTAGTTGTTGCACGCATGTTTATTTATTAGCTGTCAATTACAAGAACCTGACAAAGATACTTCAAAAGATAACCTCGCAACATTAATATCGCCCCAACATTCTTTGTGGTTGCGAATGGGTCTGTCAGTGATAAAAAACAATTCATATATAATTCAATTCAATGCGATTATCAGTGCATCGCGCTTGTGTAAGTATATACTCGTAATTATTTGGCTTTGATTTTTTTTAGTCCAATCTCAATCCAGTACAAAACATCAGATAAACATTCGAGAACAGATAAGTTCGACGACCGGTCTGGCCTAGTGGGTAGTGACCCTGCCTGTGAAGCCGATGGTCCTGGGTTCGAATCCCGGTAAGGGCATTTATTTGTGTGATGAGCACAGATATTTGTTCCTGAGTCATGGGTGTTTTCTATGTATTTAAGTATTTATATATTATATATATATCGTTGTCTGAGTACCCATAACACAAGCCTCCTTGGGCTTACCGTGGGACTTAGTCAATCTGTGTAAGAATGTCCTGTAATATTTATTTATTTATTTATTATTATTATTATTTATTATAAGTGGCTGCTGTCATTACATGTTACTCACTGAAATTAAGAACCCTTCACGTTTCATTTTTACCTGTAAACCAGAAACAATGAGTTAGTATTTATCTCTATGTAAATAAAACTGTGATTTACAGACGGACGTACTAAACCTAAAAAAAAGGATAAAAACATAAATCTTCTTCGTATATCTTTCTTATATTTAGATTGGCTTCATTGTTCGAATGCTAATCGAAGCACTCCTATTGACTAAGCGAGCATCCGATATTAGGTCATCAGAATCTCTACAATCTAAGTTGTTATACGTTTCTATTAACAGTGATTATTAGTTTTTTGCGGCGTGGCGTATACATATATATGGTGTTTGGTTTTATTATTTCTGCTGATCATAACCGGTCCTTTTGGGTCTCGTCTCGGGCCTTGTCCCAGTTTACAACTTGTACCAGGACACTCGTGGACTAGTACAAGTTGCAACGAGGTCTACATCCCTATAGCCATCCCGAACAATGTAACCACAAGTTAAAAGAAATAGATAGTTGAAATAAAAATCAATATAAAACAAAATTCAGTTTCTTTATCAAATATATGAAAAATGCACTAATAATTTAGGAACTCGCGGAATAATATGTAATGAATGATCATGATTTTGGACGCCCACTTAGCATAAAATTTCATCATAGTAAACAATTTCAATTTCCATAGGCTTTTTATATATGCAAAACACATTTATTAGCTGTCGTAAATAGTTCATTTCCATTAAAATTGGTCCGTCGGCGTAGTAGTTTAGTTGGCGGAGGTTAATCTTGACAGTTAAAAGGTTATCAGGCGTCATCATATGCACACATTTATTAAAATGCTATAAAATAAATTAAGGAAACAAACCAGAAGAAAAACCTTCAGTGTTACATCTACCTATATAGTAATATTCGGAGTGGGCTTTGATTGGTATCTGGCAATATTGCTATTTTGGTGAAACACTACACTTTTTAACTAGAAAACTATCGTGAGATTTAGGCCTGAACGAATGGAGTGAATTTATTTTAACGTTGTTGTGTGTTACCTCTTCACGCTTAAACCGCTGAACCGATTTAGTTGGGCATAGAGCCAACTCTTACTCTTACTCTTAGCTGTAAGTTTGTGCATGTGACAAAAATTTGAGTCCCGGGGAAGGACATAGGCTAGTTTTTATGTCGGAAATCATCCCTAAAGAGAGTGAGGGGGGGGGGGGGAGGTGAAATTGAGGGATTTAATGAGTTACCTGATATGATGTCAAGCAATTAGGGTTATGCCTAAATTGAATTATTGCTATTACACTTTCTCCAGGCGCTAAACTTACTCTAGCTGCTGTTACTGATTCCACAAAAGGCAAAAGCTTTAGTTTATAAATGAAGATGGTCCAAAATGTACCTACATCCAAAGACCTTTAGTTAAGAAATCTTGAAACCATTGCAGGTTATATGTCAACTTAATAGATATGCATCCTATCCTATGCTGATCCTATGTGTGTTTCACGTTAACAAATGACTCTAATAATTAGCATCACATTTTTGCGTATTCTACAGCGCCTGCACAATGGCAAACTTGGCTGACATGTACGGACTTGGAAATGTATGGAATTAATTAATTTGAAGAATGCAATTTCAACATATCTTTCTACGTTATTTTTTGAGATGAGCTGCCGGCCTAGCCAAGGTGACAATCGCTACGACAACGAAACGCTTTGTGTCTCTCTATCACTTCCATATTGGTGCGACATTGACAGTGGCGTTTCGATCGCTACGGAGCGTAAGCGATTGGCATGTTGGCCTGATTATCCCGCCTGTCGTTTGATAACAGGACAGTACCTATGTACTATCAATGAGGATATAATAAGATAGAGCGGTACTGTCATAGTAAATTTTGTAACCACTGTAAATTCACTGCCATGTATCGACATACTTTAAAACTAAAAATGAAGATTTATAAAAATACGTTAAAATGTATTTAAATATGGATAAATGATTTTTTTATTTGTATTAATTATTTTTATATGATTTTGACCCATGTTCTTTCACTGGTATGCGTTAAAATTATAAATAACAAACGAAACAGTCAACGCCCTCTATACGAAGTTGGCCAAAACTAGTGGCGCCATCTGATCGAGAATCAAATTTTCGTGATTTTCGAGGCACGTTTTTTCCTTAGACTGTATCCATCTATTACGGAGTTATCTTTGGTACTATGAAGTAAAATTACTGAATTCACGTTATCCTTAGCCCAAAAATTGACGATAGCCTGTAATTCAACGTTAATAAATTAAATTTATATATATAATAATATTTTAAAACAATTTGATGTATATTAACCACATAGTTATACCGCTTCTTTTGACATTTTTGATTTTTGAATTATTATAAGTTAGGTTATATTTTTTTCTTAAAATGCAAATTCAAACTTTAATTGTCATTTTAGTTTTGTGATTGTTTGTTTGAATGCGTGTGTAGCGCCTTCACTAGCGGAGTAGCGGGCCAAGGCGAGATTCCCCGGATGAATCATCGAGTGGGCACAGGCTTTCGGCAGGTGCACTTGCATTATTCATTTACACCTACCTACTTACTTGTTCATGATATGAATCAAGACCTCGTCATTAGAGGTATAAACAACTACAACTTAATGCTTATCTATAATCTAAGTAAGTATTAGTTTTTATTAGTAGGTAATAATAGTGTGGGGGAAGGGGTCTAAAAAAAACACGATTGATTACAAAGATCACCACGGGGGAGGGGGATAAAGAGATATTAAGTGTATTTTTTTCCTGAATAAGACGAAGCCTAGAAATGAAACAAAAAGTATATACTCGTTGAGTCAGACCAAGAGAGACGTGAAAGTATTATTATAAACGTCAAAATTCTATGAAATTATGACGTTTAAATAACACACAATAACTGTGCTATAAAAATCGCTACACATTTATCTTGGTCTGACCCTATATTCTTGAGAGTTATGGTCTTTTATTTCAAACCGAGAACCCGCCGAGGGGGTCACTTGGTAGCAAAGGATCTTGGTAGGAAGGAGGATGGAAGGAGGAAGGAGGTACAGGATCTCGGCTGGGTTGCGCTGCCGTTGTTTCCTCCTGGTGCGATGTCCCCGGTGTTGGTGATGCAGACCTTTGACCCGACGAGGCTCCACGTGTAGCACGTGGGTTAATATCCGCCGAAACAGACCTGTCTTCGTGTGTTTTGAACAAAAAGAGTTCTTTAAAACGTGTATATAGCTACAATCTTAGCTTGTGTTTTGTAACAGAGATAACCCAGGATAGTTTCTCGCATTACATTAGTGTTTTTTAATTACGACAGAGACTACCCAGGATAGTAGCTCGCATCGTTTTATAGCGTGACAGTAACAGCCCAAATTTAGCAGTACGCATCACTTTTATAATAACATGTTTTATAGACTTACCGCTGTTATCATTATCCGATGACGAGTCAGCTATTCTTATGCGGCGGCGTGACTTTTGCCAAAGTCTGCACCCTAATTTTCTTATTTTATTCCGAATATATTCGTCGTCGTCGTCGTTGTTTCTGCGTTTCCTCTTCATACTGATGAGTAGGTACCGAGTGTTGCGTGACGTGCGAAGGCTTGAGCACGGAACCGTTGAATGATTGAAAAATGGCGGTTAACGGACCTACCATAACGCTGTAGAGGGGATGACAGTGGAAGCAAGTTTTTATTGTTGCCAGTATAAGAATTTAAAAATCTTAATAAAAAATCTTTAAAAAATCGTGCAAGGCTGATGCGTGGGGGCGTAACTACAATATGTAAACAATAAATCGCAAAGAATGAAGTTGCGAAATATAATTAACTTCAAACGAGTGTGATATTTTAAACATCATGTTAATTGCTACAGCGTTGTATCGGTCCACAACTACGCAAAAGAGTGTATGGATTGCAAGCACAGCTGCATAGGATAGGACACACACAGCGGCGAGCGAATTGGTTGAGCGGGGAAATCACACAACATTGTAGTCGCCAAAAATTACAAGTGATATTATTCCAAAATAATCACAAAAGATCACCATAGTTCAAAAACTAACCAAAAACGTTTGACGTGATTTATGAATGACCCCTTAAATAAGTTCGCCGTTGTACTTTCAATATATATTATTTAGTTTTTATTGTAATTTCCACTATATTAAAATGTTTACATACATACATAATACATATACACATTGTTCCCCGTGCAAGATATTTTACAGATAACGGTATATAGTATTACTTTACATATTATATTATACGCAGCTTCATTAGTAATATGCCCACGTAACACCATATTATGTTAATCGCCTGTCACCAATTAATAATACATCATTAGTACCTACGAGTAGCAGATAATATGAAAATCAAATTGTGGTTATTTTAAGCTGTCGTCTCCCCACTTTTATTGACTTTATTTTGAGCTGTAGTTCGTAAAGTTCGTTAATGTTTTTCACTCTATCAACGTATTTATTAAGCCGAAAAAATAGACTGATAGTAGCTCTACTGCCTATTGGTGTTGCGGGTGTTTATGGGCAACGGTAACCACTTACCATCAGGTGATTCATCTGCTCGTTTGAATAAATTCAAGTGAAATTAAGTACAGGTTCAAAAACTAAATTGAAAACAACTGTAAGACTTTTCCAGACGATGATTGTAGTAAACATTTATCAACTGCGTGCCCGGATTAATTATGTAAATGAATTGTTATTGAACGAGTCGTTAGGGACGTTATCTATACCACCTAGTAATCCAGTATATATTATTCTACAGTAGGTATTCGCAAAACATAAAAAAGTAAGTACATTTTTATGAATAGATTTGTGTGCCTTCTTTTTGTATAGAACATATCCGGATTATTCCGGATACCTATTCCTATACGTGTATCTTGCAGCTATGCTACGAAGATACGTAACCTCACTGTGATTTAGTATATATTTAGTTATTTACTGTATAGAATAGAGGATGTAAATATTTTCAGTCGGGCCATCTCCGAGATTAAAATCTTTAAAACTTATTAAAACAAGTTTTGGATCATCCCCGAAATCGCGAAAAAATGATACCAATAATATTTTGGTTCACTGAATCTCGAAGCAACACGATAAGGAACAACAACATTTTTTCGCATTTTTGAGGTCAGGTTCCAAAGTTAGCGTGCGTTAGCGTACCTCAGTTATACATTTTAAATAGGTATTAGGTACCTGTGTTCAGGTGTAGGTTAGGTGGTGGTTTCAGTGTTCAGTGTTCAGTACGTATACTTATAATGAATTTTTTAACGAAGCTTAACTTGTCGATAACAACGCTTCCGGACTTTTCTGTTAATTTCGTAACTTACTTCTTATGACTTTATATATTGTATTAGTTTTGTACATACTCGCCCCATGATTATGTTCGAAATAATGTACTTGTCGTCTTCCTATGACGCACAAAAAAAATCCAAAAATCCATCCAGTAACTTAGTGAAAACAGCATAATGTTAGTTAGTATCTTTAGGTAATTGGTACGGGTCACATCACATCTCCACGCAGTGTCGCGGATGTCGGCGACCTCGACCTCACGGCTTTAGCTATATATATTTTTTTAATACAGTTGCTCAAAAAGTGCTACTTTACATAGCTGTTTAGCGTGCGGAAAGTTGGTTTTCGCGAACTAGTGCTTTTTACTTTTCCAATTTTTTTAAATTTATTCTTGTTACAATTCATGACTACTTATTGATGAGTGTTAATATTAGTTTCCTTTAAACGTCGTAATCAACATAAAAACCTACTGTTAAAGTAATAATACGAAAAATATACATATTTCATATTTTATTACTTACCTCTTCATTATTATAACACGTCTATTTTTTTTATATTGAATATTGAAAAACCGTTCTTAATAAGTTGTCTGAATAGAACGGAACGCCTGTCAAAGAAGAGGCGTTTTTTCTTTCTGCTTTAAGTTTCCAAAGGCAACATTCGATATTGTTTTTATAAATGTACGATACACAAATAATCGTAATTAACGATATTTGGGTAATAATAGTACAATGTTTTATATTTACAATTGTTTCTGTCTTATAGAACATGCATTTTAAAAAAAATCTTTCATTGAAGTGGGTTCAATAATAATAACACCCAGCTAAAAAAACACCTCTTCATAATGTCAATGTCAGTGATGTCACAGAATTAATAATATAAAAGTTTCGAATTCCTTACTTGTTTTTTTTCTTATTTTTTCGCAACTGTATTAAAAACGTCGTTCGATACACGTGCGGAAATGTCATTCTTCACTCGTCCCGAGTCTTGCCACTCGCCTGCGGCTCGTGGGTACTCGTGAAATAATGACATACTTTCCGCACTAGCATCGAAATGTACTATTATTTAACGCTGTAAATAAAGTCACCTTTGTAGACAAAAGTTTGTCTACAAACGAAACAATCAAAATCTCAACCGTCGATGGTTATTTTTTAAATGTATCAATTCTCTTTCGTTTTCTTTGTCAGGGCTTAGGGCAAGGTCAAGGGAAACTGTGCTAGAGGCAGTCGGCGTTTGCGCATCGTGGGGTCACCGCAGACTTGGCCTCTGCATTACCTATGCGCTCGATATGCGCTTATAATTATTACGCAACACCTGCTAACTGTCAGGGACATCGACTTGGATGATATTTTGCATGTACTCATACTTCGTCTCTGGCGTTATTGGGACCTTGGCAGGATGGCAGGTGCGACCTAAAATTGGACGATATGCGAAGTCGAAGTTGCGTGTTATAGGTAGGTACTTATATGTTGTGTTGCATAATATTATTTTGTTTGTTTTTGCCGGTATAAAACCACTTCTAGTTATTTCTAGCTAGTTGACCTGAAACGTAATTCCAATTACTTACATGCGTGACATTCACATGACATGAGGTTGCTACATTAATTCTATTTTATATTGCTGTGATAATATTATGTTAAGCAGAACGTAATACCACCAATTCAGAACGTCGATAAAAATAATGTCATTTATCTTTTGATAATGATCTTAGTAATAGTACATTACTACAGAGGCCGGGAAGGAAGGGGTTGCCGGCCGAATAGAATATACGGCCGAACGTAGTGAGGCGGATAGTTATGAGGCCGACAACCCGTTTTCACGCCGATGTATGTATAGTGCTTTTCTCAAACGTTTAATATAGGTATATAGTTTGTCAAAGGACTGTCTTATTTCAAACATAGACAGAGAGAATCATACTATCTTTGTCTTACACTAGTACTAACACCCAAAAGAAAAGGATGAGTATAGTTTTTTTTGTTCTTATTTACTAACAAGATTTGCTTGACCAACTATATATATCAATCAAATATCGTTTTTTTTTTTAAACTAGGAGTATTCCAGCGTCCAGCGTAGCAAAACCGTCTCGTGTGATGCGGAAGGGTCCTGGATTTTCCCCAGGCTACCATCCACCACACAGTCCTACCGCTCGAATGGCCATAGTGCCATAGAGCCCGTCAGGTTCAAAAAAAAAAATGGCTGAATGCCATGATGCTGTGCCACAATTATATGTGAAATAGAAATTAAAAAAAAGCCACTTCCCGGCCTAGGCCTGCAACTTTGTATGAAATTTCATTACAGACCTCTCGTCTAGCCGCGCCTGAAACGTGATACTTCCCAGCCTAATATAAAGAACGTAATATCAATATTACATAGCATGTTTGAGAAAATTTCCTTTACTCAGCTAGTGAGTCGTTATATCATGATAGAGTTATTAATTAGATAAAGAGAATTTGCTTGCCTGATGACATTATAGTACCTAATTAAATACCTATCTGGAATTAGGTATACCTACTTCAACGCACCAATACGCAGCGAATTAATGAACATTAAATGTTCGACCTTAACACAAGGTTGGATAGTTTTTTGCAGTTTAAAGTAAGTAATATAACAAATTCATTTTTTTATTAGTAGCTAGACATATCACGACAGCAGCAAATGAGGCCAGAAGGCAGGTCCCGTGAGCCGAGCACCGAGCGTCCCTTTCGGGTGCGATCCCAAATGTCACGTCATGGCATTCGGAAACTAAGAGCATGTGCTTGAAGTGCATGCGACGATTGTTTCTTCACCAAAGGTTACACGGCACAAGGTCGCAATATCCGACCGTTCCATTATCATTGCAATAGCTTATTTCCATAATTTTATATCAACGGGGACGAATATTTGCACATTCCGTTTTGTTAATGACTTAATAATTAAAATGACAAAATTTTGCGACGACACGTTTAATGAAACCTGATAATATCTTAACTATGTTTATGTGTTTTAGACGTGTAAATGTAAACGCTATCTGCTATAAAACCTGATATCGATCGGTGTTTGGCGTAAATAAAAGTCTAATATATTCATATAAAATTATCTTAATTAAACTTAAGTTTGTTGCTTAAACTTACAATAGATGAATAGATATAACATCTTGACTCATTAATAATATTAGGTATTATCTTTCCCGAAGAAAAGATTTAAAAAAAATACCATTTTATATTTCTACCACCTGTAACTACCGCTCTGCGCCAATTGCGAAAGAGTAGCTTAACCGTCTCTTCCATTACTTTCAAATAATATCTATGTTGACAACTTGACATCTTCGCTGCATCTGCAATCTCTCAATTCAAAAAATTTGACATTAACACATATGGTTACGATAGCGTATACTGTACACTACTGTATACTGTATACTGTACAGTGTACAGGAACGGAGACCGATTGGGGAATGCGAGCCGGCAGCGCGTCGAAAATTGATTAGGAACGCTCTCCGTCAACAATCTTAGCATTATGAAACACTGAAAAAACTTTCTGATTTCTACTTGTTGCGACTGGCGTACAGGTCCTCGGGTCAAGACCTATGACAAAACACACGAATCAAACGATACCGCTCCAGACCTCCAAGCTAAATCACGTACGCTTTCATTGATCAAAATGATTGTATTGAATAGATATTGATCAAGAAATAACAGACGTGCTCTTCATTTAATCTTAATTAATGTCATTTATTATGGATCCAGATATCCGCCTCGCATAACCGTCACGTAATATTTCTCTTGCCAGGCGTATATAGACGCCATGCCACAGCCTACTGTTTATTGTCTATAGTTGGCTTTCACGCATGCAAATGTTTTGTAAGATGCCACCAAACGATACGGGAGACAATGGGGCTTTCATTTGTTTTTGGCTGACAACTACTTGACCTAGCATGTTGTCTGTAACTTATGATTTCCTCTATGTAAGTACAGTTGGCAACAGAAGAAGCTAAAGCAACTAAGCGAAGAAGTGAAAAAAGTCTACACTCGTAAAACTAAAAAATAGTCTACTCAGTCACTTCATAATCACGTTTTAGGGTTCCGTACCCAAGAAGTAAAAACGGGACCCTATTACTAAGAATCCACTGTTCGTCTGTCTGTCTGTCACCAGGCTGTATCTCATAAACCGTGATAGCTAGACAGTCGAAATTTTCACAGATGATATATTTATGTTGCCGCTATAACAACAAACACTAAAAAGTACGGAACCCTCGGTGGGCGAGTTCGCCTCATACTTGTCAGGTTTTGTTTTTCTGCTAGAAAACAGTACCTAAACACAACTGCATTTTGCTCACTATGCGATGTTTTAATAGTTTATCACACGCAGCTTGTCAAATTCACAATATTTTTTTCATTAACTGTTTCGTACCTAATCTATAAATGTAGTGTAATGTAAATATTTCATTGTAATTTAGCTATCTTTTGATACTTGTAGTCTAATTTCAAATCGATCGAAGATTCTAAATCGAATGTAAGGCAGGATTTTAATAGAGACATTCATCGCAGAGACAATATATCTGAGACATGAAAAGTTCCATTCGGGGTCAGAACATTTCGCCGATAGCCTGAGATTTGAACTGTAGCAGGCGTCACGGCTTATCTCAAAACTACTGTTGTTAGGTCCACGTCAGCGTGACTGTTATCATACTCGTATTGCGCACTGGATATCCGGATTGCATCAACACAATGAGGTTAAGAATGGTCGCGCATCACGGAAGAATTCAAAGAAAATTGAACTCGAGTGCTGATTGGCGTGAGATGAACGTAACTGGATAAATATCAAATCAATATCATAATCTCAAAATCTGAACAAGTACGTGTAATAGTTACGCTTTGAGTGGTTAGGTTAGAGATAATATTTTAATGTGAGTAACCACATCAAAAACTAAGGTATGAACGCAATACCATACCAGCGAGATTTATTTTGCTTTAGTCAAAGAGAGCCTAAGGGCGCATTAGCCAACTAACTCGGAGTTAGTTGGCTAACCCTGGAACGCGCCAGTGGCCCTAAGCGATCTTACTAAGTTCTAGTCATAAAATTATTTAAGACATTATATAGCAAATACAAGACTGCAATAAACGCCAATAACCCAAGAAAATTCGAGTAAAAACTCACCCTCGAGGACTTTTAGTATGTTTATCTGGAGTATCTGGACAACACCACAAGGTATAACTACCAATTTTCAAAACTACACGAATTATTTCCGCTGATTGCCCATTTTCGGTTTAACTTGACGTGGCTACAACTAAGTAATGGTTTGCGATTGAAAATGATACTTGTAGTAGGTATAGTCTGACTCAGATAATTTACAAGTCTGTTCAAGAATCCATTTCACACAAGGATAATGATAGCTTGCGCCCGCGCCGCCGCGCCGCCCCGTGTTCATTCTCACGTGTGATTTACGACATTTCAACAACCAGACTCGTGAGTTTCAAATGTTTCAATGCTCTACAGATGCGACTTTAAAGTTCAACCGAATCAGAATTCTGATAGGTTATAAAATTGCAAGATCAAAGTGGGTTACTATGACAAATTTCATATCTTCGGTATGATCTACCTAGTCTACCTATCCACATGAATTTGATTAAAGCTGTTACCGAGGTTTTCATGGCAGTTTATCTTGAAATTTTTGTATATCCGAAAATGTATTTTACTAAATGTAATTTGTCAAAAATGTGTTTATTTCTAAAAGCGTCTTTTACTCAATTTTATAAAACGAATCACTCCTTCACATGTGTTCCGATTCAGATAAAACGTAACAGAGTACGTAACAGTTTTGGAAAAATGTCTTTCAAAGAAAATTTATCAAATAGCGTATTATGTACCTAAGTTAGAATATAATCTGTATTGCTTTCATGTTGGTGTTACATTTAGTTAAATAACTGCATACCTATGTAAGTTATTTCCCCGCTAAGAAGTTGCCAATTTGCTAGATACAATTCAACGATACCCTAAAATTAGACCCTGGGATCATACATCATACCTAGTCCATTTTTTTCGTTATTCTCTGATTTTGCCGAAAATGCTCCCATATGTTAATTAAAACGATAAACATGTTGCTTCGTGTCTTGATTACTTGATACCCTTATACCGACTTGCTTAGCCCGCGAGATGATTTCGCAAATGTCCTCACGGTTTTCGTGATATATTATTATGGCACTGCTTTTTAATCCCCGCAACGAATCGCGGCGGCTCAAAGGGTGCCTCCGAAGCAGTCGGTCACGCGCTTACCCAACCTCCTTGATAATCATAAGTTCTCTTGAAATAAACGGGCAGCTACACATTGCGAAGAGAAGATATTAACACTCGGCAGGCGTCGCTTGACTTCCAAAGGTTCTCTCGGCATCTATTAATAACCAAACGTCACTTCTTATCAAGCATGGCAAGTCGGAGGACAAAACCGTCTAAAGCCATAATTTACCGTCCCTTGATATTTTTCAACATTTTGTCAGATAAACTTTAAACAATAATAAATGGGTCTAATGTTTTGAATTTAATTGCGTCTGTTCGTCTATACCTACGCGTGTAGCGGAATGTGAAAAAAATACTTAAGAAATTTTTAGAGTAAACGAAATATTTGAAAACATCCGTTTTCCTTCAGTCTTTTGGAACAAATGCACGCAAATTATCCGCTTATAATACATTGAATAGGCACGAAGAGTTAACTAGAGGTCAGACAAAGTTCAGTGAGGCTGTACCACACCGCCCTGCCGCGTGAGATCGCGCCTAGGTCTTGCGACATGTCTCATACCATACGACTGCAAACACTGAAACAGTGTTCAATTATGGACTTTAGTATATTCACACTATAGTGCAAAATTCCATAGCTTTTGTATAAACTTTTGAAGGGCAGGCGAACAGATTTTATGTAAACGTTTATAAAATGGTCTTGGATGCACATAATAATCTGCAAGAATGTCATTACACAGTACAGCGTAACAACTAAATAATTCAGTCGTAGTTGTTATTTCAATTGAATAAATATACATATTTGGATGCAGTATTGTCAATCACCTACCTAAATATTAGGAGCTATTTATGCCAAGAACTGACTTTTACAAGCACTGGACGTTGATGGCAGTCGTAAAATAGCTATTAGTTATTTATAGATTACCGTAGTGGGATTTATCACGATTCACGATATAATATACCTAGTTCGTTGATTACCAATGTCCATTAGCAGCTCGGTAACTGTTCATTAAGTAGGTAAATTTAAACACGATTGTTTTATAAACACATATGACGGTAGTTATTTATCTAAATTTTAGAAATATATTCGAAAAAGCTTGTATCGTATTTAATTCCTACAGTGGCATTAATTAAATATATAGTTTGTTTAAATAATTATTACATTGAAATATTATAAGAATAATAACAAAGAACGAACAAAACACCTGAAATATCAGTGAATCTGAATAGCTACAGATACAATATCTATACCTAGTGACAACAGATCCAGACGTTTTTAGATTACAATAATATGTCATTGAACTGCTAAAGTAGGTGTAACGCGATGGTGAAAATCCGTGAAATTATACGAATTGATAACACTGTCTTTAGATAATAATAAGATAGATAGAATGATACAAATGAAGAGAACAATTGATTAAATCTAGGGGCAGACAACAGGCGGTCTTATCGCTAAAGAGCGATCTCTTCCAGACAACCTCTGGGTAGCGGAAACAGATAAATTAATAGAAAAAGTAGGTGTTGCTAAAACGTTATGAAGCCTACATTTACACACACAATAGGGTATTTACAGTATTTAAAATAAATTATTTTACACCATGTCTGAAATACAGCACCAGATGATTAATATAAAAACGTAGGCAGCAGTTATTTTTTGACACAATTTCTATTTTAAAACCCGTATAAAACTATAAAGAGTAGGTGATTTGATTGTGACGTCACATGCTAGTGTTTCATATAAATTCCATAGTAGCAAAATCGTTTTGACAGTTCGAAAAATGAAACTGATTTGACTAGTAGTCAAATACCCTATTACAGTGAATAAACATACCTACACATATAAGAAATAAAAATATACATAAATTTACATATAATATATACAATATAAAATAAGAAATCACGAGAAAGAATTTAGATTTTATCAGACTTATAATAGCTAGTTACGATTACTTGTACATAGGATTTCCTCAATATGGTTAATTTCAGCATATCTACTCATTATGAATATGAAGGATACTTGTATCCGGCAATTGCATTTGTGCTATAATTAACAACAAACTGAGTAAGTATTTTACCTATGGGCAGCGTTCGTTAGTCAAAACTTCTGTTTTATTTTTAGCCGTTTTCTAAAAAAAGTGTTTTATTGAGATAGTATTTTACAACCTACCAGTAGGTAATAGATACGGCACGGCATCACGGCAGTGATCTGGTTCATTTAGGAAAAAAAAACAATTAAGACAAATAGATATTTTAAGTAGATCGGTCTACATCTATACTTTCAACTTTCTCATTCATGTAAAAAGATTTAGGTACTTACCTTTCCGACTACTTTATTTACTTCGTAATAAAAGAAATCCTTGGGCCTAGGTAGAAGACAAATAATAATGGAGGCTCTTAACAATATCGCACTAGAATTTAAATTAACTTCTGAAATTTGTTAAAAAATTTAAAACATACATATACTACTTCCTAACAACATAAATTACGTATTAATCATACAATACAATACAAATCCTCTTTATTGCATAACCTCAGAATAAATGTACATGAAAACACAAATAATACATGAAGACAGAGGAAAAAAACAGGCGGCCTTATCGCTAAAGAGAGAGAGAGAGTTTATAGTTAACATTTACCACAATAGGAGCCGCATTAAAACTTAAAACCTTTATCTTGATTTGATATTGATTTGACATTACATACTCGCCGCACATCTATCAAAGTATCAAAGGAGTATAATATATTATCACAAAATCGCGTCTTCAATTTACCCGTTCCAAGAGTAAATTCAGCTTTTGGCAAACGTTTTGGGGAACGCATCAGGGCGTCTACCTATAGATACAATGCTATAAATAAACTATGTAACCTCAGGGATTGCACACAAATGGAAGCGAAAAAACTGCTTTTCAAACTGCTGCACTCACAAAATTATGCCGAGACAGAAGCCATATTTAACAAAATTTAGTTTTAATATTGTGTCTAGATTAAGCCTTAGTTTGTAGTTTTAATTGTAACAAAGTCTGATATTTAAATTATAATTGATTCCCCGCGATACAGGCACTGCCTAGTGCGGAGACCCCTGGAATGTCTGTAACCTTTAGCTGAAAATAAATGATCTTTATTCTTCTATTCTATCTCACGTAGGTAGGTATATATTAGTGCGCGCAAGATTCACTGCGAGTATCTAATACCAAATCAGTGTCAAATCAAGGTGAGATCTTTAAAGTTCGAATGCGGCGCTTGCTGGGGACCTACCGCGAAAACCGAAATTCGCAAATTACGGGGATCTAATTTCTCTTTTACTCTAATGATAGCGTTATTAGAGTGACAGAGAGATGCCCGCAATTTGCGAACTTCGATTTTCGCGGTTATAGCCCTGCAGTAGGCAGACGCGTGAATTTTAAAGATTTAATTACGGAATTATTTCGAAGATAGGGAAGTACTCGTATCACTGGTGTCACCACGGTAGCGCCTGCGCGGCAACAGACAACTTAGCAACAAACCGTTGCTCTAGTTAGTTTGTTTGTATTCATTTTAGTGGGTGGGTCGGTGACCTTTAGATATACAGTAGCGGCAAATAATCTATCATATTTTTTTAAATACATTTGCATATATTTTTTAATATTTTTTTAAAAACGGCTCCAGCGATTTCGATGAAATTTACAATATAGGGGCATATGAAAACGACAATTCGATTAAGCTAGAGTTCATTATCAAAATAATGAGTTTTCGCGATAGCCCGGTGGGTACTAAATTGTAAAAGTAATTATACGATTTAATTTTTAAACCAGAGGCTAGCAAGGCAGAAAAATCGATCCATCTAGGTTTTATTGTTGGTAAGATTCGATTTTGAGTGATTTTTAAATAAGAAATACAATATCTATACGTTTTAACATCCTACATTAATTGGGGTGTGTGAAGTCCCCAATCCGCTTTGTGCTAACGTGGTTGCCCACGTTGCCACGTGCAGTGGGACGTAAGTATGTCCAATTTTTAATAAAGTGAAAATCGCCACACTGTGTTTGTAAAGGCCAAAATTGTCACAAAAATTACATGTTATTTTCATATTAGCTTGCCCTAGTTGCTAAGAGCCTAAGAGCAGACAGAAATTTAGCACAGATTGGACGTGGGGAGCCGACCCTTTCACCCCCTTTTTTGGGGGCGTTTGCACGATATGATCTCGTGGCTACCGGGCCAAATCAGCTTTTTTGACCAAAGGAACAATCGTGCCAAGCGGCATCGCATGAGAAAAAAGTGCATTCTTCTCCATACATTTCTGCACTTACTTACCCCAGTAGTAAACTCTGATCATGGCTTTCCCGTCTACTGATTCTGATTACTAGTGTTTACAGGCCGTCTACTAGTGTGTCCGTCACGTTTATTAAAAACACCACACCTGCTTTCAGGGAAATTTGCCGTGCTGGTGCCGAGATGTTCATTCATATGTAAACATACATGTAACATGTTTATTATGACTGTTTTGTGTTCTAATGTTATAAATAAATCAAAAAATATATAGAAAAGAGAAGTTACCTAGTTGTGGTGTTTTCTGCATAAAATATGAACACTAGTCGTGCATGATATGGTAAATCTTTTAAATGAATGAGGATTTTCAAGCAGCACTTATTTTTAATGATTTGTGGATTTTTTCGTGTCCATACTTTATAAGGACAATGTATTTGAGGGATAATTTATAATCGTATATCTTTTCAAACACGATACGGCGGCGGCGTTGCGTTCTGATTCCGAGATGGCGGCTGACATTTTTGATGATGTACATTAGACGGTGGTCAGTTCGGTTTGATCCGAGTATTGTGCAAGCGCGAGGCAAGCGTTACGTGGCCGCTCGGAGCTCATCAATTACTCTCTTTGCACGCGACCGAACTAGCAACAACTTGGCTGGACTTATACAGGGTAATAAATTGAAATGGGTCAGTATGGAGAAGTCAGAAACTATGAGAGATAGCGAAATCAGTTCTTAGGAACCATGGCGTCGTTTAGATTTAATAATAATGACATTCAAACTTTTTTTTAACTCTCATACATAACCGGGAATCGAACCTGGTCAATATTCTTTATGTAATCACGTGTAGTATTTGTTTGTATAATTGATCCTGAAACTTTAAAAAAAATTAGAAAAAATTGAATGCCATCATCATCTTCCTCGCGTTGTCCCGGTATTTTGCCTCGGCTAATGGGAGCCTGGGGTCCGCTTGGCAACCAATCCCAAGAATTGACGTGGGTACTAGTTTTTACGAAAGCGACTGCCATCTGACCTTCCAACCCAGAGGGGAAACTAGGCCTTATTGGGATTAGTCCAGTTTCCTCACGATGTTTTCCTTGACCGAAAAGCGACTGGTAAATATCAAAGATATTTCGTACATAAGTTTCGAAAAACTCATTGGTACGAAGCCGGGGTTTGAACCCGCTACCTCCAGATTGCAAGTCGCACGCCCTTACCGCTAGGCCACCAGCGCTTTGAAAAAACTGAATGCCATTATTATTACTCGTAAATCAAAATCGAAGCCATGGTTCCTAAGAACAGCTAGATGTCGCTATGCATAGTTTCTGATTTCTCCCTACTGACCCATTTGGATTGACCACCCTGTATATAAAATATATATAAATCGCTGGTAGAACGCTGAGGGAACACACACTTGAGGGAACCAGTGTAAGAGCGCTCTTCGAATATGTTTTTATAGGTCTCGGAGTCTTATTATACTGGCTCGCCCAAGAGCTCGTCTCGCTCGCGCTCGGGTACAGTAATAGAATAAAATACACGGCATGCGCTGCGCCTGATTATCCGTTTATCACACAAATGGGTTATAATGCCACTTAGTAATTTGGAAGCGCCTCTAACAATCGTAGTTTAATAATATGTTATAAAGTATGATGTAAAGCTATTATCGTTATAGAACAGCACCGAAGCGACGAATACTGATACACGTTTGAATGAAAATGCGTTTATATAAGAGTAGCTTATTTACTCTTACTTATTCCTCTTGTCTGGTCAAATGGCATGCCGATTTAACATATACTTATGTACAAGGTTCACATTCAAAACTTAAAATAAACTGAGATTCACCATTGATCCACTTGATATCGTAACTGACGTCAAAGCTAAGTAATACATTGTAATACGTCTATCCAAATCCGAATGCGTTTCTGTGCAATGCTTCCACGTACGTCAACATAATCATCCCACATTAATCTGACCTGTATGCGAACCTGTGACATATGCGTCGTGGCGCGAGCGACTTGTACTTACTTACGTAGGCGTCTCAAGTCAATTGATAAATGGCATCGCGATTTGCACGGATTTACTTAATAATTTGACAAGTGTCAATACTATTGACTCAGGTCATGACAATAGCCGGAGTTATACAATACGGCGTTCCCACGACTGTGTGGTCTATGTAGACAACTTTAATGATTGGTTTATTCGTTCCACGTTACGTTGGATTTCCTAGATTGCTACAACAATTATAGCTGAAACGATGGTAGGTTACCAAATTGCGGATTTTGGATATCGAAAATTTCAACCAGTGAACCAGTAACCAATTACTCGTTACATAAAAGTTGCTATTCGGTCAAAGTACTCCTACCCCTAGCTTAAAGATTAGATAAGAACCAAAGTGGGTGTGGTTCACATTCTTTCTCATGGATTGTGTTTGTTAGGGTTTAGGGACATGTTAATTATAACGGCTGAGCGTCCAACTCCAAACCAAACATTTCATATTAAGAGTATAATTTACTGCTTTAAAATTGACCGTAACTAGAATTGTTTTTACATTAATATTATTTAATATGATAAAGACACCAGTATTGGAATTTCCAGAGAAGGTCACGAAGAAACACCTTTAATGTAATAGGCAAGGCGCGTCGCTGGGAAGTCGACCGGCGCCCGGGGGCGTAAGTACCGATTTATGATTCCGAAAGCTTTTCGATGTATATCCATTAATATCTATTGCTTTGTGAACAAAACAACATTTTAACATATTTCTAAAGAGGTGTTTGTGCAACCTGCACTTTGAAATTTCATCTTTCGTTTACTCGCAGCTTCTCCGCAGCGCCTTCCCGGTGCACACGAAAAGAGCTCGGAGTCCGCTTTAGCAACTTAATTTGCATCCCTGAGGGAATTCGAACTAGGCCTTATTTCGTTTACTCGTAGCTATAACGAGTTAACTACTCTTTTTGTGTCAGTGTCATTCTATAAACAAAGACTTTTCATTTTTGGAATGACAAAGAATAAATATTTGAACTAAGTATAAATAATGAATTAGGTAACAAAGAACTTAATCGAAGTAGTTCAAATATACTTTATTCATGTAGCAACAAGGACTTATGAATGGTAATTGGTAAGTAGTATGTAGGTACATATATATTATTTTAAGCTTATTATTATATAATTATCAGAGCAATTTATTAATATTGAATTATTATACAGATCAAATTTAATACTAAGAATTTCACAAAAAGATCGTCAAATATAAAAAAAATAGTATAAAAAATACTAGTCTAGAATGTTACTAAAATAAAATCTAAATGTCAAAAAAAATCACAACAAAAGAAGTACATACATTAGATTATTAATCAAATATACCTAACAAATAATTAATCATTTCGAATCACAATTAATCCCACGTTGTTTTATTATTCATGTAGTTTTGTGTGGTGCAATAAACTTTAGAAATAAGTTTACGCTTTACATAATTCTAAAACGTATTAATTGATAATTCAGTAATATGGTTTGAAAGTTCATTATAAAATCTTACACAATTACCAAAATATTGCTTACTTTAAATTGGCATTTCACGCTGCAACAATTAACATTTGGCGTTTTATAAAGAAATGTAAATATTATGCCCTCGTGTGAAAAATGGCTCAAACTAAATACCTACTATATTTTAGGCGAACTTTTTGTTGCTATAACGATATATTTAACGTTTTATCAACATTTATATTTTTATGACGCTCAATCTTTATTTCTCATCTTGCATTTAGAAACTATCACATTGGTTATTATAATAAGGGGGCTATAAAAAATATAAGTAGGTAGGTAGTGGTATTAAGTATGGATGTCGGTAAACAATCAATATCAATTTAGATTTTAAGCAATTATGTAAAATATTAAAATTAAATTTTATTATTATATATAAATTTAATCATTTTGTTGTCGACGTTAAATGGTTCCTAATCTAGTTAAAATGAAAAATATGTATTTTTTACGTGTCATGTTGCATGCAATATATATAAAAATAAATGTTGAAATATTATTGCTTTAGTTTTAAGTTTTAGTTAATAAGTACATTGCTATATACCCTAACAGGGTTCATGTGAACACTTTAGCTGTAAAATGCTCTTTGTAAGACCTTATGTAAACACATGATTATAAATGCAATAAATGAATTATGAATTATGAACACATACACTCGTTGATAGTTACTATATTATAACAAAACAGCCACCTAGTGTCACGGTCGAGTTCACAAACATCTTTGCAGGCCAACGCGACGTTCCAATAACATATTCTCATAACCTAGGCTTCTTGTCAGTGTCTTAGAGGTGTTTTTAGAACGTTAGCTTGTAATGATGTTTGTGAACTCGACTGTACTAAAGGTAACTTTGCTGACAAATACAGTGCAACAACAAAAATAGTAATTGAGGGGACCCTGAACACAAGGAAGCAACATTTATTTATTTACAAACAGATTTCCATGACATTACATTTACGACCAATGCGTCATGAGTCATGAAACTAAAACTATAATATTATATGTACATAAATATATTAAACATATGGTGCGTTTACAAAACCGTCTCATTCTGCCGCATAAGTGCATTTTATGTGTTAAGTGTTAGGAAATATTTTTTATAGTTCCTCTTTATTTAATTTCTTTTCTTTATTGTCGGACTGTAGGCTATACACCGAGGAACAGACGACTAACACGATTACAACACGATTATTTTGTACAATAATTTACTACTGCTACTACTAACACGATTATGTCACACATGCTTTCCAAGCATATATATTTATAACCCTTAGCTATATTGTGTCAATTGTGTGTACTTACATGTTATAGTATAGAATATTAAAGGGATATGACGCTATGGGAGAGTCAAATTTTTTTCGCGATTTCGGGTTTAGTCACAGAGTAAAAGTTGCTTTTTCTAAGGGTTGAAAAACATCCTGTATATGTGTATTATTAGAATATTATATATACATAGATATGTGTAAACGATAGTTCAATACAAGCAGCCGAGGGCCTACTATCGAGCCCTCTGACCCCCGATAGCCCCGCGGAGGAGGCCGCCCGACGCTGCGTGTCTAGTGCGCTAAGTACATTTCCGTTTTATGGTATATTTATAACATGGTAACAGGGTATTCTAAGTATAGGTATATAGTCTGTCTGTTAACCACCTTTGTCAGTAGAAAAGGCGAGAAATTCAAAAATACTATGGTCTTTTTTGTTATTGTTGCCTTTTTCTACTGATTGGTAAACATGAAGACAAGAGGTAACAACAGGCGGTCTTATCACTAAAGAGCGATCTCTTCCAGACAACCTTTAGATATTGCCCAATATTTTTCAAAATTTTAATCCTCGCTGAAGAATTTTGCGACGAACAAATTTGGGAACAAATCAAATTATTTTATTAAATATTTTGATTTGCGTTTTTTAAGTAGTCACACTACTATATATAAATTACTACTATATGTCATATATATGACATCTATTGCAGTTTTTAATTTTGCGACTTGTTATATTGAGAGCTTGGAATTTAACAAAGTGTAAATAATGGTATTTCAAATTACTTGTTTCATTAAATATTTTGGTTTTGTGCGATTAGGTAGGTACTACTTTAGCTACAAAAGCTGAAGACACGGTTGCAATCCGTCCACATTCAATACGTAGGTAGGTACTTTTTCTTAAATAAATGATACCTATGACATCTAAATATTCTAGTTTAAAGCATAATTGTAGTTTTCATTAGTTTCACTTTCATATTTAAAAACGATGTTTTCCAACAATGCACATAAACTTTACTAATAATTATTCATCACAGTATACTACCGAGTGGCTTACCACTTTTCGAAATCGTTAACTTTGTAATAAATAGGTACTATGATAACAACATAATTTATATACGTTGCTGCTAATGTTAAAGTTACCTTACATTAGACATTTGAAATGAATGTAATATTTGTATAATAGGTACCCGTGATGATATGAACACAATCAAACAAGATTACCTATTACAGAGACATACGAATGGCATCATCAAAGCGTAGAACATGCACGCGAAGAGTTTTATACCACTGTTCTTAAACACATGTACTTCTAACAAATCTCATAAAAATCACATTCAAAGACCTTTTTAGGGTTCCGTACCTCAAAAGGAAAAAACGGAACCCTTATAGGATCACTCGTGCGTCTGTCTGTCCGTCTGTCACAGCCTATTTTCTCCGAAACTACTGGACCAATTAAGTTGAAATTTGGTATACATATGTAAGTTTGTGACCCAAAGATGGACATGTAATGTAAATAAATAAAATTTAAACATGGGGACCACTTTTGGGGGGTAAATTAGAAAATTAAAAAATAAAGTTTTTCAAACTATATCGTGTTACATATCAAATGAAAGAGCTCATTGTGAGAAACTCAAATATATTTTTTTATAATTTTAGGATAAACAGTTTAGAAGTTATTCAAGAAAATATACATTTATCTCCGAAACTACTGGGTCTATAATTTTGAAAAAAAAAACACAAAATAGTTCTTTACCTTATAGATCACAGGAAAACCCTATTAGAAATCTGTAGTAAAGCGTTAGTCGGACTTAATTACTTAGTTTTTGATCCGACCCCTACGGGTTTTTTAAAGGATTTTTACTTACATCACACATCACACCTTGGAACGCGAGCCCGACTCGTAAGTAATAACAACTTAGTATAGTGGGCAATAGAAACACATCAGGGATTTCTTCTGCTATTCGCTTATTGCTGTTCATGAGATACAGATCGTTAACAGACGGATGGACGGTCAGACAGCAGAAGCTCATGATTCATGATGGCACCCTTCGGGTACAGAATACTAAAATTGTCGTTGATTAGAGTAGGTATATTTCAATACAAGCCGCGAAGATCCGACATATCTTCGTGACAGTTGTAATTAAGACATTAATTCGTGTGACAGGAAAAGTGACCGAACTAGTCCAGCCATGTACAGTGAGGTTCGAAATTGCATGGAGAAATTATGAATGAATTCCATTCATTCATAATTTCTTTAGGGTTGGTTCCACAGGTTGGATTTTATAACTAAATCTAGTTAAATAGATAAAAAATGAGCAATTTATCACAATAAGTTGGAAACTTAAAAAATATATGAGGTCAATAAATAAATACCTACAAAACTTCAGTTTCAAAAAAAAAACAAAAACTTCCAAATAGGAAGAAGATAATGGTACTCTTCGATTCCTTACGTTTTATTTAAAATATATTGTATTGCAA
The DNA here is from genome assembly GCF_947568885.1 of Cydia strobilella. Lineage (NCBI taxonomy): Eukaryota > Metazoa > Arthropoda > Insecta > Lepidoptera > Tortricidae > Cydia > Cydia strobilella. The sequence goes on along the minus strand of NC_086043.1, from coordinate 6,692,211 downwards.
CAATATACATGAACGCAATATTTCACCGACAAAATCGCAATTTCCTTGTTTTCCACGGCTTCTAAGCAATAGCGACGTTACATGCTGTCACGATGTAATGCCAATTTGTTACAAGCGTTTCATCAGTAAAGTGCGGGTGCCAGACATTTGTGATTTTTGTATTGCTTTATGACAATGGGTCCCATACAGACATTTGATCCTTATTTAAAACGAACCTGATCGACTGATACCATTAATAAAAATTTGTGGAATACCCTATTTCGAACCTCACTGTACATGTAATTTCTAGTATAAGAACTTAAAGAAAGTGCCCGTTTTGTACCAACAAGTTACGCCGCTCGTTTGCCGCCCCCCGGTTTAGAAAAAGTGACATCGACGTGGATAAAGATTATTTGTTTTAGCTGCATATAAATTTTAACAGGATATTCAGTTTAGGTAGGTAGGTACTTAAGTACCTATTCTTTATCCCAAGACATTTTGCCATCTAACAAAAAGTAAGTACTGCCTAAATTTTATAAGCAAGCAGCTTTAAACACGTTTTAAATGTAGCGAGTTTGTATAATTTCATTAAATTTGCAGAAGGCCCTTCAATGAAGGTCCGATAAGCAAGCATTGCGGTCAGTTTTGTAAGAAATCTTGACGATGGGCCGAAGCAATTAAAGAATTAACAACCTCTAAATGTCTGTATGCTTAAGCAATAATATTAATGAAGAGTTAACGATTCTGTGATACTTAAAACACGCACCATGGTACAATGGCAGCGCAGGCAAATTTTTACAATGCAACCTATTTACCAAAAATGTTCTAATAATGCTTTTTTGGAGATTAGGGAGCGTTCATAATGTTAATATACCTACTCGTAATTTGCCCGTGACTGTAGATAAATTAAAACAAAGCCAAGCGGATGTTTTTAAAACCATTAATTAGGTAGCCTCAAAAACGACTATACAATTATACATATCTACACAACACATACCTACATATCTATACAATTATACTTAGGATCCTTGTAATAGTAAAAGTGTATTCACTGTCTGAGGGCCCGTCGGCGGTGATAAGACGGCGTATGTAGGACGACTGATAGCGTTCACGTGACGGTGAATAAGTAAACAATTATACTTGACTAGACTCTTCTTCTTCCTTGCGTTTTCCCGACATTTTGCCATGGCTCATTGGAGCCTGGGGTCCGCTTGACAACTAATCCCGAGAATATACTTGACTAGACTATGGTTATTTAATAATACTAATAACCATGGTTTTCTATTTGGCAACGTGTACTAAGCAGTTGATGTTGATAATAGTAAGGTGGAGGTTACTAACCTAAGTTTATGGAGTTGGTTCTCAAATTGCAACTAATTTGTAATAATAAATTCAGTTCTCTTCTCTACAATATTGACTCTACAAATGGAATGCCAAGTGTTAAATTGATAAATCATTATCTGTATCTACTTAATATTATAAATCTTTTTAAAACGAATATAGATAAGATAATAAAATAAAGAAAAACTTATTGGCAAGAAAAAGTTGTATCAAGTAACCTGATACTCAAATGAGTAGTATCATCTCATTACGTTGGTATTTTTGGTATTGATCTAATGATGTTTAATTGCACAAACCAAATGTTTAAAAAATATGTATGTATTTTATTGTGCGTTAACGACCGGAAGATATGCTGCAAAGAACCTTCAATTAAATTGTTAATTAAATCAGTTCAAATGGAATCATATTTGCGTTAGTTGGCTTTATTTATATCTAAATGGTCGACTTGTGTAATATTGTGATCACGATTTACAAACACGGGTGATAGTAACTATTTGCGACTAAGTATATACATGTTTACTTGGCTAATTAATTGTAGGTATGTATTAAATAAATTAATGTAAATAATTTTCAGAAATAAATAACTAGGGATTTATTCAAAATAACTTTATAGATGTAACGAATATGTTACATCCATGTCAACCCAAACTTTTAAATGACAAATATTAGGCAAGGTAGATGAGAGTGGGTCACAGTGAATCACTTTTTTTTTGTAAGAGCTGATGTAGTTTCATTATATATTTCATACATTTCAACTTCAAATTATATCGTTTTCTTATCTAAGCCTAGAGTATCAATCTAATTCTTAAACCTTATTAAGGAAAAAGATGAAATTTATATAAGTGGAGAATGATTCACTGTTACCCATGTGTGGATAACAGTGGATCACCGTCCGATTAAACGAAACGATAAGAGCTGCTGCATTGTTTGAGCATTTATCCGTTAAAACGTGCAAATTTTTTATCATAATATCCGTTGATCATAATTTTTCATAGTGTGCGATGATTTATCTTATTTTTTGCATACTGGCTACATATTGAAGAACAGTGATTTTCCTATTTGTGTGGAGATTTATATTAGTTTTGTGCTAGTATCATGATTTCTTTTCCTAAAAAAAAACTTTTAATTTTTATGCCCGATTTTTCTTTAATCCACTCTTCCCCATCGATGGTAGTTATAAAAAAAACCACTCAACTTGTACTTGACTTATATTGACCGGGATATAGACCGTGATTACCTTTTGTATTATTTATGAGCTCCCGATATTTCGACGCCGCAAATATCCCGGTCAATATAAGTCTAGTGAAACTAACCGTGTATCATTCAAAACTTCAACTTGTACTTGTTTGGTTTATGGTTAAAATAAGGTAATAAATCGATTTTTCATACATTAAAACCTATTTACACTTTGTAATCACAAGCCATAAAAGTTTTTTTTAATCATGTAAAAAACATGTTGTACGTTGTACAGCTGCGTGGCAGCCGATGTTCAGCACTGCGAATTTTAGTTCTGAAGGTGAAATGGTATCTAGTTAGGCAAACGAAGGGGCTTAAAAGCGGTAACGTTGTGAGCGCTTACCCCTGTACGAGTAATATTAGTAAAGTTATTGCAAAATATCCACTGTTACCCGTGACACACTGCGACCCACTCCCCCCTACCTACAACCTACAATCAAATACCCATTTAATTCCTCTTAAGGCAAATATCAACTTTCCCCACTCAAGTGCCTAACAAATGATTTTTATGTAACTAATAATTTGACCTCATTAGGGCTCATGCCTAATGCACTTCAAATGCCATTGTTAAGTCATGTCAAAACATGATTACATACCTTTAACCAACGAATTATTGTACACCGAAGAATGAGGCAGTAGTTAACTGAAGTTAAATATACATAATCGGTGCTTTTTAGGGTTCCGTACCCAAAAGGGCAAAAACGGGCTTATATATAATGCTGGTTATAGCATCCCGAGAAACAGGAGTGCTAAGAATCCCCGAGTGAAGACACCCGAGGAGGATAGCGCTAAGATAGGGCGTACCGTAAAATGGTGCTATTTTGCTCCTCGCTGGGCAACTATGCTCCAATTCAGTAAAATGACTTAACATCTAATATATTCAAATACAATACTTCTATGTTATTATTTATATATATATACTCAGATAAACGAAATAGAATATATATTTCTCATTTCTCATGCTCTGAAAGAGGGTCATTGTTGTTCTAAAAGGTGTGCAGAAAATGATACGTGTCTGCACTAGAGCAGTTTACGTTCGAAATATGTTTTTTTTTACGATAAGCAATTAAATTTTGAGTTTAAATGGATTTGTCATACAATTTCCATTCTGATATTTGACTCCCCATTCCATAAATAACGATACTTTTGCCTAAATTGTTAATTGAAAGTACCCTCAAGAAATACTGTAAAATGTATACTTAGTCATGTTTTAAAAAAAACACATGCATTTTACTTTCCTCGTGTTCGAAATGAAAAGTAGTATTTAATTCGGGTGAATCATTTTAGCCTCGGACTATTGGCGCTCGAAAGCCTGTAAAATAAAAGCTTCTTCCCCATAAATATTTACCCAATAATCCTTTTGTCCCATTAAGAGGTTTCTTTCCCTGTTATTAATAATTCCAACTAATAGTACTCGTTCAATAAAGATGTATGGGCGTGCCAATACATATTTATGAAGGTTAGATAATATCCAACTCGCCACAGTAGGAAGTACGAGTAACTAATTCGTAATGAGACTAATGCATAAATATACTACACTCCTTACATATTTCAGTAAATATACCTGAATTAACACTTGCTCATAAAAAGGAGCATAAAAACAGTAGGTAATAGGAAGTCTAAATATATACACAGCTAACATTATTGAAGACTGACTTTATATGGCCTCGTGTAACTTATCTACTTAAATCAATATGCTTTAATATCTAATGATAAGCATAGTTAATATTTACCTACTTTCCTCTACAATAATACTCTGTACAAGCTCATAAATATGAAATGTGAAATTGTTAGTTTATCTTACGATGTATCAAGGAAACTGTATTTATAATAAAAAGTATTGCCGTATATTATTAATAATAAATTTACCGTAATAGCATACCGAGCACATTATCTCCGACACTAATTCTAAATGGACTACATACTCGTATCATATATTTGACAAATGCAATCAACGTCGAGAGCAGTTTAAATCAGATCAGATGCTTATCTAGAAAGGGCACCAATTTCCCAAGGAGTTATAGACAAAAAGCCTCACTAACTAAATGTCAGGGTCGGATTCCTCAACTCAATTGTTCTCATCACAGTAGGAAGTTCGGTTATTAAAATTCAACGATGCGAGCTATTGTATCTTCTTAACATTGAAAAGTGCAAGTTTAATGGCAGAAACGTGACCGTCTCTACTGAAAGACGTTCATATCTCTGACAGGCAAATGTGAGATCTTTATTAATAATTACGGAACGCTTAATATTAACGGTTCAGTGACATGATGATGAGCACTCAACGTCATACTAAAGTCGACAATTCATCACAAAGCTTAATTTCGTTATCCTGGTTCTATAACAGTTTTACGTCTTGTTTATTTGACCTCTCGGTAAAATAATAGGCTGTTTGTGTGTTGGCTTTGGCTAATATGAAACCATCGATCAAGACGCTTTCTATAATTTTGTCATTTATCTGATAAGCTTAAAAGTTGTCACTTAGTTAGATTGACGCAACACTTTTGCAGTTTTTAATAAATGCCTGAGTAAGCATTGGGCCTACGTTTAGTTTATTTCTTTCGTTTAATTATTATTTTTGCAAGTTAAACTGACTAGTGTGACCAAATAACTAAAGATATCAATCAAGTCTTAAATATTAGGTACCTACACTCTTATATTCACGAGTAAAACATCTTCGTTTCTTAAATGCAAATGCGCACACTACGCAACACCGACTGCTGACAATAAAATATATGTCTTCACGACCCAGGTAGGTCAAATCAGTTAAACACTTCGCGGCGTGACACAAGACTCAATGAACATTTCACTTAATTACAGATGTACCTACAGCTTAAACCGTGAAAGATAACGTAGCAGCCGCTCTCAAGATACACAGAGAGAAAACGATAGTTCGTGAATTTTTATAGTCAAAGAAAAGCATGATGACGCCGTTTATTCCGGGCTCAGAAGCCAATAGTTACAATAAAAAATAATCAATCTTTCGGATTTCAAATTACTCATGCACTATATAATATGCAATGTCATGTCACCGAGAAGAGGTCGTGACCAGATTAGCCTTAGCGTTCTTAAACAGATATACACAAATTAGAATACAATAGACATTAGAGCACTTGACACGTAATTAATAGGTAAGGTACTTAAATGACAGGCTAAATACAGACTAGCAATATTAAGCATATATTTAGGACACTGTGATTTTCGAATGCACGTGTTGCACATGACTCAGCTCATAAATTTATTTAGCTACTAATTGGTAAACTGTCATTCGCTCTGGATTGCAAGCTGTTAATATCTAATTAATTCTTAGTTAAGACATCATAAATTCGTACGAGCGCATTTGATATTATCATTTATCGCAGTCGTATTACATACGAAGGGAATGGCATATATCAAATGGAAATGGTCTTTAGCTCAAATATAAACAGCTGTTCATTCTTATTCATACACCTGAAAATAAAAATACTTAAAAACATTCAACGTGTTCAACTTAATTCTACTTTTTTATGGGTAATTTTGATGACGGTTAATAAGATAAGTACCGACACTTCTTCATTTGCGTAAAAAACGTGTTTTTTATTAAATCGGCAAACAAAAAGAATAACTAGGTAATAGAGTGCGACCATGCTTGCTAATGAGATTATTAAGGAACAAAACCCATACTACATCACTCATCTTATCTCAATTAACCTGTCAAGTTAAATTTGTCAGCCAAAACTAGTTGTACGTCTTGAACGACTTATTAAGGGGGCTTCTTGTCCAACATGAACCAATGCGTGCCGTACCATTTTTTTGTCCTTAAATATAAACGCAATAATGATGTGATTATTAAATAATTTTTCCCCTCACTAGCTCGAAAAGCCGTCTTTTATCCTTTAAAACAAGCGGGGAAAAACGCATTTTATCCACTAGTGGGGAAAGTAATTTGACCTTGGATGGAGCGTGTTTAAGTAGCTTTTGACAGATAACAAAACGTAAAACGCTCATAATAATGGTTCGTTCGGTATTAATTATCATAAATAAATGGTTTGAGAATTTAATAAAAAATACCAAATTTAGCTTTATTTAATGATTTTAAGTCATAAACCTTAAATTCCATAAGAAACATGTAACAAATAACTATATCAATATCCTTAGTTAAAAGGCTAGAAACATCCATTAAGTTCTTAATTGATTGCAAATCAACAGCAACAATTAGCATCTTTTAATGTAGCCATTAATTAAATCTACATACAGTAGTAACGTGTTAAGTATGGGCATTTTAGGAATGTCGCTACCTGAGCCGTGGTCGTGACATTCGTGCGAAGTAAGGTTTGTTGCCGGATGGCTACTTAACAGCTCATGGCATAACGATTCACGTCTCACTGGGCACCGCACCTCCGAATTGTACTAATGCTTCGATAGTTTACTAGCTATCCTAATCTCGTTTCATAATATTCATACATTGAAATAAGCAACTTTGTGCGTACAATATAAAGTTCAGTTTTCAAACGAACTTCTGCAATAGATACGAGGTTGGGAATGTGACGTTTCGTAATGCTTTATTGCCTCAACAAAAACGTCCTGCCGGAACAGTTCCATACAGCTCGCCTCACTCGAACAGACATAGTTCTTATGTATGTTACATATATTTACCTTGTTAGGAATCCGTTTTTGCTCCGACAAAGTTTATTTATTACACACGGTAAGTATTAGCTAGGTACTTATTTGCGTTTAATGTTACAAAGCACTTCATTTGAGAAATGGAGATGAACAGGCATACTTACTAAATAAGGTTATTTCAAAATAAATTGTTTATAAGTAACTTGTGCTTTAAAATCAAACTGTTTTATCAATATTGGTTTCCACACTATCTGAGATTTCACTTTTAATTTCTTTGCCTCATTCAGTCCTATGGTGTTCTTAGTAGAATGGTTGGCTAATACTAGTCATAGAAATCAGAAAAACTTGGCATATTTAAGTTTTCTATGAATTCTGATTATGTAAGCTTCTATTGTTTAGTTTCGTGATAATTTAGTAGGTACTTATAGTTTATCGCTTATCTGTTATGCGTGTGCATAAGTCGAATGATAAAAATGGTCCGTTATCATTATCCGTCTTTTTATCTGCCTGCGCCGGAGTGTGCCTACAGCCAGCCATTCACGGGTAATGCAGCACTTTACGGCCAACGAACATGATGTTGACCACATGCTGCCCCAATGCGGTTTGAATACTTCACATGCTCTTATTTTACAGATTTAACCTCACAATGTTTTTTTAATAAATACATAATTAAGGAAAATTCTAAAATTAGGTAAGTATCCTGTAATTTTTTCTCAAAATCTCATTGAAACAAAGGGCCAGGATTTAGGACCTAGGACTCTCGGTTTTTAATTTAAAATCGCCTAAACGACACGTCTTTATACAGGGTGGAAAAAATTAAGTGCATCCCCGTTGCCAGGGAGGTTTTGGAATTGTACTGAGCAACTTTTACTAATATGGGACCAACCACGAAATCGCGAAACGGCAACGGGAATGCATTTATTTTTAGCCACCTGTTTACACTTTGTTTGAACACGACGGCTTCTACAATGTACAGTTGAGTTCATAAATATGTACACATTTCTTCACCTTAATCCATTGCAATAAGGTGAAAAAATGTACACATATTTATGAACTCAACTGTACATCCTCTAGTAATGACATCACTTTAAGGCATTTAATTCAAGGTGTTTTACACTTGCGTCTTGATAATAAAAAACCGGCCAAGTGCGAGTCGGACTCGCGCACGAAGGGTTCCGTACCATTACGCAAGAAACTGCAAAAAATCACGTTTGTTGTATGGAGCCCCACTTAAATATTTAGTTTATTCTGTTTTTAGTATTTGTTGTTATAGCGGCATCAGAAATACATCATCTGTGCAAATTTCAACTGTCTAGCTATCACGGTTCATGAGATACAGCCTAGTGACAGACAGACAGACGGACACACGGACAGCGGAGTCTTAGTAATAGGGTCCCGTTTTTACCCTTTGGGGTACGGAACCCTAAAAAAACAGTAGAGGAATGTCATTCGCCTATCAACTGCAACCTGTGACGGCCACGGCGGCGCCCAACTTGTTTACAACCGGTCAGCTACGGTAATTGTCAATTAAAAATGAAAAAACCGGCCAAGTGCGAGTCGGACTCGCGCACCAAGGGTTCCGTACTTTTTAGTATTTTTTGTTATAGCGGCAACAGAAATACATTATCTGTAAAAAATTCAACTGTCTTAGCTATCACGGTTCATGAGATACAGCCTGGTGATAGACAGACAGACGGAAAGCGGAGTCTTAGTAATAGGGTCCCGTTATTACCCTTTGGGTACGGAACCCTAAAAACAAAAACATTGTTACTATACTGGTGAAATTCCTAAATTATTTTCAATGCGACGCCAGAGTATTCATCGTATAAGAGCTTATAAGTATGTAATAAATAGCTTCGAAGTTGATGGGCCGGTTTGAAATACCTTCTTAGCGGGAGGACGATTAATCAATCCTGCACATGTTATCTATTTATTCTGAGTCGAATATAAGCTCGTCCATAGTATAACCTGAACCTTAAATACTTAAACACTATGCCTAACCGGAGGTCAAGCTTAGACTGGTCTGCATGAGGTAAGGTGGTTGATAAACGTTGCGAACGCACCTGTTGCACTTAGTGCAATAGCTCGAGAGACGGGTTCGCGTACCGTGCGTTTAATTTTAATTGATCCCATGTTAAAAGTTTAACGAAGGACACATATCAACCTCAGATAGAGTACTCAAGATTAGAAGTACCAGTATTGGTAATTAAAGTAATATAAATTCATATAATGCTGCAGGAATATTGGCATGATACCAACGTTAATTGCTAATACAAATAATAACTAAATTAGACCTGTACCAATAACTTCTGAGGTTATAAGAATATTAATGTTGCTTATTTTTTATATATAGTTTCCAGACCATATACTAAACCTAAAAATAATATTTTGTGTCATCCTAGGTATTTGCTTAGGTAGAAATTTAGGTATTTCTTTTTTCAATCAGCATTCTGTAAAAAAAATATTCGAGACGAAATTCTTTGTTTCCCTGTAAAGGCAAAGTGGCTTCCGACGTACACACGCATTTTGTGTCATTTTCATCCACGGGTATAATGGCATTTAATAAATACCTAATATTGATCCTAAAACGCCTAAAAAAATATTAGAGTCGGTAAGTGAAGTGTTGTACTTTACAGAACATTGTTATATGTTATTCAAACAAATCTGTGTCAAATTCATCCACCGCTTTTATTTAAAAAAAATTTTTTTCTAATTAACACCCTGTATCTGCCACAAAAAAAAATTCATGTTATTAAGTTTACGTCTACAATATTATAATACCACATTGAGACATCATTCATAATTTGGGTCATTTTGATCCACGGTTTTTTTACTATCTGGCAAAATAAAACTCAATTGAACAAGAAGGGCGTGCGCGGGGAAGGGTACCTACGCGGGTGGGGTGCTTATTATACTTGCCGCAATATCAGCTGGCGACTGAGATCTTAATACTATCTCCTTTACCCTTGTTAAGACCAACCAAGAGATGGCATTATGAGCTGTCTCGCCACTTAGTTTTGCGATACAGTGTATTTATTTCATTCGGAGGCATAATTACATTGTCTTATCAATCTTACCGTAGTAGGTATATAAATATAATTAAAAATAAACTGTAGGCTGCACTCCTCATACTGACCAACATTTGTGACGTTCCTAATGAAAAGGTACCACTTTCTCTGACAGGTTATTTGTATAAAGATATAATCAAATTTCGTCTTTATGGTAAACGACAAAGTGGTACCTACCTTTTGATTGAGAATGTCACAACAGCGACTTAAAAATTACTTTTGTTTCGATTTTTAGTAGACTTTTTAAGTTTATTTTAAGACGCAATTTATTGTGATTTTTGTTATGTTTAAGCGTGGCAAGCAACATTAATTACATTGATGATGATGTTCATTAAATACAATATTTTTTCATACTATACTGAACTGTCACCCTATACATGAGAATGAACAGCGCCCTCTTGACAATGATCATATATTACTGGTCAGGCTTTAATATGTGTCATAATTTAGTAAAGTCCCCTTTGTGGATTCTAAGTTTCCGAGTTACAGCAGTTTAGTGAAAGCGTTTTTTTTTAAATATAAATTAAGGGTTGAATAAAGAGGAAAGAAAATTTGATTATTTTTGCGCTACGACGCACGGTTTAGGAGATACAGCCCTATAAAGTTTTTTTTATTGTTTTTTTCTTTTTTACATTGTGTTTTTTGTATATTACTTTGGGGTTTCATAAAGGGGAACGAAAATTTAATTATTTTTGCGCTACGACGCATGGTTTAGGAGATCAAGCCCTATAAAAAAACTCTTTTTTTTTGCGTTTTTTTTTGTATAAATTAATGGTTACATAAAGGGGACCGAAAAGTTGATTATTTTTGCGCTACGACGCACGGTTTAGGAGATACAGCCCTATATAGATTTTTTCTTTTTCTTTTTTACGTTTCTAAATCTTAATTAAGGGCTTCTTAAGGGGAACGAAAATTTGATTATTTTTCGCTACCATGCACGGTTTAGGAGATACATCCCTAAAGTTTTTTTTGTTGTTTTTTTTTTTTTTTTTGTCATTGCGTTTTTTGTTATTACTTTGGGGTTTCATAAAAGGGAACGAAAATTTTATTATTTTTGCGCTACGACGCACGGTTTAGGAGATACAGCCCTAAAATGATTTTTTTCTCTTTTTCTTTTTTGCGTTTTTAAATCTTAATTAGGGGCTTCTTAAAGGGGAACGGATATTGATTATTTTTGCGCTACGATGCACGGTTTAGGAGATACAGCCCTATAAAGTTTTTTTGTTATTATTTTTTTCTTTCTTTTTCTTGTGTTTTTGTATATTATTTAGGGGCTTCATAAAGGGGAACGAAAATTTTATTATTTTTGCGCTACGACGCATGGTTTAGGAGATACAGCCCTATAAAGATTTTTTTTTTAAATTTTGCGTATTTTTAAATATAAATTATGGGTTGCATAAAGGGGAACGAAACTTTTATTGTTTTTGCGGTACCACGCACGGTTTAGGAGATACAGCTCTATAAAGTTTTTTTTCCTGGTTTTTTTTTGTTTTTTTTTAAAGTATTAATTACGGGTTTCTTAAAGGGGTTTTTTAAATTATTTTTGCGCTACGACGCATGGTTTAAGAGATACAGCCCTATAAAGATTTTTTTATTGTTTTTTTTTTTTTCTTTTTTACATTGTGTTTTTTGTATATTACTTTGGGGTTTCATAAAGGGGAACGAAAATTTTATTATTTTTGCGGTACCACGCACGGTTTAGGAGATACAGCTCTATAAAGTTTTTTTTCCTATTTTTGTTTGTTTTTTTTTTTAAGTATTAATTACGGGTTTCTTAAAGGGGTTTTTTAAATTATTTTTGCGCTACGACGCATGGTTTAAGAGATACAGCCCTATAATGTTTTTTTTTTAATTTTGCGTTTTTTTTTAAATATAAATTATGGGTTGCATAAAGGGGAAAGAAAATTTTATTATTTTTGCGCTACGACGCATGGTTTAGGAGATACAGCCCTATAAAGATTTTTTTTTTTAATTTTGCGTTTTTTTTTTTAAATATAAATTATGGGTTGCATAAAGGGGAACGAAAATTTTATTGTTTTTGCGGTACCACGCACGGTTTAGGAGATACAGCTCTATAAAGTTTTTTTTCCTGGTTTTTTTTGTTTTTTTTTTTTTAAGTATTAATTACGGGTTTCTTAAAGGGGTTTTTTTAAATTATTTTTGCGCTACGACGCATGGTTTAAGAGATACAGCCCTATAGTTTTTTTTTTAAATTTTGCGTTTTTTTTTTAAATATAAATTATGGGTTGCATAAAGGGGAACGAAAATTTTATTATTTTTGCGCCACCACGCACGGTTTAGGAGATATTATATCTATATATATACTATATATAGCTACAATAGCTATATATAGCTATAATAGCTCTATAAAGTTTTTTTTCCTGGTTTTTTTTTTAGTTTTAATTAAGGGTTTCTTAAAGGGGAACGAAAATTTGATTATTTTTGTGCTACGATGCACGGTTTAGGAGATGCAGCCCTATAAAGATTTTTTTTGTTGTTTTTTTTTTTCATTGTGTTTTTTGTATATTATCTTGGGGTTCCGTAAAGGGGAACGAAAATTTTGTTCTTTTTGCGCTACCACGCACGGTTTAGGAGATATAGCTCTATAAAGATTTTTTCCTGTTTTTTTTGTTTTTTTTTAAGTATTAATTAAGGGATCCTTAAAGGGGAACGAAAAATTGATTATTTTTGCGCTACGATGCACGATTTAGGATATGCAGCCCTATAAAGATTTTTTTTTTGTTTTTTTTTTTCATTGTGTTTTTTTGTATATTACTTTGGGGTTCCGTAAAGGGGAACGAAAATTTTATTATTTTTGCGCTACGACGCACGGTTTAGGAGATACAGCCCTAAAATGATTTTTTTTCCACTTTTTTTTTTTGCGTTTTTCAATCTTAATTAGGGGTTTCTTAAAGGGATTTTTTTAAATTATTTTTGCGCTACGATGCACGGTGTAGGAGATACAGCCCTATAAAGTTTTTTTGTTATTTTTTTTCTTTTTTTTCATTGTGTTTTTAGTATATTACTTTGGGGCTTCATAAAGGGGAACGAAATTTTTATTATTTTTGCGCCACCAAGCACGGTTTAGGAGATATTATATCTATATATATAGCAATAATAGCTCTATAAAGTTTTTTTCCTGTTTTTTTTTTTAAGTTTTAATTAAGGATTTCTTAAGGGGAACGAAAATTTGATTATTTTTGTGCTACGATGCACGGTTTAGGAGATGCAGCCCTATAAAGATTTTTTCCTCTTTTTTTTTCTTTTTTGCGTTTTTAAATCTTAATTAGGGGCTTCTTAAAGGGAAGCGAAAATTTGATTATTTTTGCGCTACGATGCACGATATAGGAGATACAGCTAATACAGCCCTATAAAGATTTTTTTTTTTTTTTTTTTCATTGTATTTTTCATGTATTACTTTTGGGTTACATAAAGGGGAACGAAAATTTTATTATTTTTGCGCTACGACGCATGGTTTAGGAGATACAGTCCTATATATTTTTTTACAATGCATGTGCTCGAAAAGTGCGTTTCCTACGGAGCCATGTCGTGCGGAAAGTACTGCTTTTCCGCACTAGTGCTTTTTGTTTTCAATTTTTTTTTACAGTACATATGGTGCTACTTTCTCGCACTAGTGCGGAAAAGAGCACTTACCGTGCATATGTCGAAAGTTTAAAGGGCCATATGTACTGTAAAACGTACGATACACGTGCGAATAGGTAATTCGCAACTCGTGTCGATTTAAAACACTCCTTTTAATAATTAAACTTATTTGCCATGACATGTTTTTTTATTTACTCGCACAATGCATAGTAAAACATTGTATGATACACGTGCGTAAAGATGATTTCCGCACTTGTTGCATAAATAGCAATTTTTTTTATCAATGAATGAAAGAAAGTCACGGTATTTATAACCAAATTTTACTTTAGTGGTACCTTTTCCCTATCACTGTCACAAATGTATGTGGCGTTCACGTAAACGCGATATTTTTAAGATTTCCCTGCGCAATGTTGCCAGCTCGCTCGCAAATCAAACATGTACTTACAGTTCTTTTGCATAATGGTGACATTGTACAATATCTATGAGATTTAAATAGGTAAAAGATAATTCGACGCATTCTTTGCTTGCTTGTTGCTTGTTGTTGTGTTGTTTGCGTAACTTCTTTGAATAAGTTGCGTTAATTTGGCGCACAGGCGAAGTAAACATGCGTTGCGTACGGCAAGGTCACGCCGCGGCCCCACCCTGCACGGCCTCCGTTGCCCATTCAGACCGCCCGCTAGCTTCGTTTGAACGCAAATAATATTTTTGTAATATTTGTTTATGCAGTGGATGCAAGTGACACAAATTCATACATCTTATTTATCCCGCATTTCAAATTAATAAGATGTAAACTCTAATATCTTTAATATTCTTTTGTAACGGTGACAGCCTGTTACAACAAAATCATCAAATATCTTATGAAGCTATGCCTTAATAAGACACAAAATCATTTAATGGACCTATTTAAACGATTAAATTCGACCTAAGTAATTTTTTTTAACTCTAATTTTTTTTTGTGTCTTTTAGAATATTATGACATAGTATCAGATTGCAGTGGACGTAATTGACACAAACTATGTTTTCACACTAAAAACACTATCCTAAATGCAACACAGTTACATGTTTTCTCTCGAATATTTTTTTCTCCAAGATAATTCAAAATAAAAAATAATTACCACAAAATAACAAATTACTAGAAAAGCAAATTATATATATGACACAAAACAAAATGTAAGATTTACATCTTAACAAAGTATTCATAAGCGAAAACAGAATTGACTTTAATATTTTTATAACCTAGGGGTCAAAATATAGCCAGCGGTACAGGTCTAAATAACTAGATTATAAGGAAGTAAGAGAAGGATGACTTTATGTTTGACATCAATATAATAGCAATAATATTTCCTAACTAACTTCAATGGCTTAGGTTAGGCATAGATAATGATAAGGCCTTCGAAACAAGATTGTGCACTTCGAATTTGTGCCGAACCTGTGTCTATCGGCTCGAATATCACGCAGGTACAGTCAGCATTCAATTGATTAATACTAAATAGTGACAGCTACAGCAGCCAACTATATTGGTATGGCATCTTTATTTATATGGTAACAAAGGTGTATTACGATATATTTGGCCACTTTGGCCGTCACTATCAATTTGATACTGACTGTTCTACCGGTATCTGGAGGCTTACTCGTAAGTATAACATTTTCTTAAACTTTATATGTATATGTTGCCACGTTGTATTGTAGCCACATTGTGTATGAATCTAAAAATAATACTCTCGTCAGATCCTTCGGACAGGAGTAAACCAAATCAACAACGCCGCTCCCATGATACAGGAACGATTATGTACTCGTTTTATTTTCGATATTAACTTAATTGGTCGCTCAAAATTGTCCGGTGAACGCAGAGCCTTGGTGCGTAGGCACGCGAGGAATGCACCGCCCTCACGACCCGGCGTGCCTTGATGACTCGTGACGCGACACAAGGGACGCAGGGCTTCATATTACGATTGATTAATTTGCACAGCCTTGTCCTTTAAAAGGTTGGGATTTGAACTACCCATAACTACCAGGTAATCCAGGTAAATAGGTATTTAATACTTTTATTTCAATTAAATGTAATATTGCACCGACCACAATTAATTTTACCTACATGGTTTGGCGAACACTTGCCTGGCAAAGAATGCTTGATAACATTAAATTTCCTCGTATGACATATTTTTAGGGATCCGTACCTCAAAAGGAAAAAACGGAACCCTTATAGGATCACTCGTTCGTCTGTCTGTCTGTCCGTCTGATGGCTCTTCGACACGATGAGCCATCATTCTGGCCCAATAAGATAAGGCCAGCGTGAGGAGAGCGCACAGTGGTGTCAGACGGCTTATAGCGCGGCGGGATGCTGAGAGACTGAGATGAGCAGTTCTAGACAATACGGGCAATACATTACACCAGATATAGAATTTATCCGTCTAATCATTAATTACGAAGTTTTTTAAAGTTACACTTAATTATGACCCGGTAATTATTTTATTTTTTAATTTACCGCAACCACACAATAGCCATAACCACAACCGACTGTACAGTCAAGGATAGGTATATAAACTTTCGTGTCATCAAAGTTTCGCACCAGTACTGGACCGATGAATAGGAAGATCAATCTAATGTTATGAAGTGTACCAGACCGGAACTTACATGATGCCCTCTTGTGATGTTTTTGTAGGTATTTGATGAGCCTCTTATGGCCACAGGCCACGTGACGTAACAATAGAAAATGTAACGTAACATCCTGGGTTCACTAATTTATCGCCGAAAATTGTATTGCCGATTATCAGTTCCCAACCAACGTTTCGCATAATTTCATTTCGCGGAATGGTCATGTGCCAAATTATAAAAAGATTTTGTTTTACTTCCCAACTTCAATGCCAAGTTTCGAGTAGTAGAATGGTTTAGTACGCGTAATATTCATTTCGCTGTTGAATGTTTACCAAATGTTTTATCAAGCAGAGTTTCGTTTATTAACTATGTAAAAAGATACGTAAAATTATTAAAAAGTCGATTCTGGCTTGCTCACTGTTGACCTAACATGCTCCTCCTCGCTTCGCTCGTCGTCGCACCTACCTGTACTCGGTCACATGTAAGATTTCTGTTGCTATATTTATTACAAATTCATATTTGTTTCAGGAAAGTTCAAGATGGGTTTCTGCCAAATGAACTTAGTTTGAGTAAAAAGTTGCCTCATGTATGAAAAGGGAACTGTTACACTAACGAAACGTTATTCGTTTAATAGTTGTTTGGCCTAGTGAAACATTTGACAAATGATAAGTATCCCAAAAGTTGTGAATCATTATAATAATCTGTTTTTAAATAATTCTGCCAAATGAAACGTGGTCATACAAAAATTTGGCAATAGTTAGTTGTCAAAGTCAATCATCGGCGAAATGTTGGTTGGCAAGTGAAATTCGGCTAAAAGAAGTTCGGCGAAAAGGCAGGATACCAACATCCTGTTGTTATACCTAATGCAATACATAAGTAACACACTTAAAAGCAAAACCAAATAGGTACATAGTTGATGTTTTTAAACCACGAAAATTTACCACTTAAGAGTCACACGAACCTAGCCGCCGCCATACAAATGAAGTTACGCTTTCAATTCAAAACGAAGAACGAACATTCAGAAATTTGTGAAAGCTTGCGGAGTGGAAACCAAAGCTATTGGTTGATTCCCCACATCTCCGTCCTACTCAGTATATTTGATTTTTATAAGAATTTTTATGAAAAGAAAACTATAGGTAGTACTCAGAACATGTATTTTTGTCTTTACATAGATACCTATATGTTTTACACATATATACATAAATATTCATTCCAAGGTTCATGTTCTTGACTTAAGCATGTCGTTAAATTTTAAAATGAGAGCGTATGGCGCCCACTGACTGATATCGTCCGGCGGACTGATAGTCAGTGGGCCTCTAAGGCATTGTCCCTTCGATTGCATGGGAGCAGCTTTTTGGCGGCGGGTTTCTATCATGGTGCTATGACTCTTAAATCTACATAAGCCATTAGTTAGTCATTGTTCTTTTGAACACTAAGGGTCGGGTCGGTTGCACCAAACTATTTGTCATCGTTAAAGAGTTCGCTAAATTTAATTGTATGGAAAGTTTCATAGTAAACCGCCGCAGCGCGCCGGGTGACGTTAATCAGTCTGTCAAGTGCGGATGGTGCAACTGGTACTAAGTGTTTCACGATGGGCATAAGTTGAGCGAAATATGTTTCAATGAGTTGTTTGCTCTTCGCCTGTAAATGGTCAGTTCTGTTTCTGTCATTATTATGCTAATTGAATTGTCCGCTGAACCGTGACTGTGCAATAGGTACGACACGACGTGTCAGACTATCTATTGCATCAGTTGACATTGCATTTATTACCCCGTTTGTTGTATAAACTGCACTAACTAGGAGTATAACCAACTTCTTAGCTTGAAAATCGCACGAAAGACTAAGACATTGAAAAAGGAAATTTAATAAGGTTGCATGTGTAGTCAAAAATACGTTGCCAATTATTTTATGTGTAATCTTAACTAAGCTTTGCGCTTGTGAATCAAAGTCGAAGGAGAATATTTTGAAGATAATATGTTTTGTTTCAGATAGGTACATTAGGTACTTACCTATATGGAAATGATTCCTAAGAAATTTTTGTGCACCTCTGCTCCACCACGCATAACAGCCATTGGAAAATTCAATCGATTGTTTATCTACTGAGTTCTCGCGCAACAAATTCCCAATTCTCACCGATTTTCCTGGTTTTTTGGTAAATGGCTGTTAAATCCACATAAACTACAGGCCGGCCCAAAAATACGCTGACAAAAATGTGGGAAAGAAATCTACATGATAATTTCCAACCTTCCTATTGTTGAATTCCTGTGGTAAAAAATAATTCACGCCCCCATTCTTCTTTGTAGCTTTAAAAACCGAGACTAAGAAAATCGACGTTTTTTTTTAATTTGTAAGAATTTACGTGCCAACTTTGCTGCCTCTTTACAGTCAACTAAAAGGCGCACCCTCTTGGAAACGAGCCCCGATCTAATAATGTTCAATGGCATGTTATCAATTTGTCAGCGGTTCGACAGGACCAGTAAAACGTGGAATATAATTAAGGCAGCGAATTTAACGCGGGCGTACTTAGTATTGTATGATATCATAGCATTGTGATTGCACATTGCACAATACGCGTGTGTATATAAGGTGCAAGATATGGTTAAGTTTAGTAAATTCTGTGTGTAAATATAAGAGTAAATATCTAGGCTCGTTATCAGTAGCCATCAGGCGTCTATAGAACTCAATTATCATCGGTTGGCTTATTACATTTAAGAATACTGAAACTTTATCCTATTACTCTTTAAATTGTCATTTTAACGAATAATATAGTTATTAGCAACTAGTATATCATATAGCTTAGCATATACCTAAGTACCGACTACTCAATTATTTATCTTATTATGCAATATATGAGAATTGAGGAAAGAAGTGACTAAAGTTCGTCGTCCAAAGTACCCGATTAATACTTAATAAAATGCGTCTAACATAATTCTACTCGTTGCTAGTTGCAAAAAAAAAACTTACCTTGAATACTATCTTGTCCTTCTCCATCTTATTGCAGTCTTTGCGAACTTATGTTGTTGGAGTTCTTCTGAAAATAACAAACGAAATAATTTGATTTAGGTTAAGATTTTTACTAAATGTACTGTCAGCAAAACTATAGCACCCAAACTGCATACAAATATGTATGCAGGGATGCTAACAGTTTTGCTGACACATAAAGAGGACCAAATATTTAAATGCACTAATGAAACACGAAACAACGTTTTTTGGCTTTGAAGTTATCAAATACGCAATGATTGCATTGAATTGTCAAGGTTCAGTTGTTTCTCGTTAACTGTCAATTAACGTTTCTAATTACTAAACCGAGTGCGAACGAGCATTCCCGTCTTAAGCCCACAGATGACTTCAAGTCTATAGATTTGCCCAAAAAGGTTTTTTTTTTATAAAACTATAAATAAATATTATGGGGCAATCTTGCACATGTCGACCTGGCCACACAGTAAGCCTTATAAGGCTTGTATTGTATAAGTTATAAGTTAATAACACTGCAGGATACCTACACGTAACAAAAATTTGCACACTATATACATGTAAGAATAATTTGAGACAATCGTTTCTTTCTCTCTTTCTGCAGGTCAATAAACTTCCTCGTGTTTGCTATATGTGCAATCGACAGTGTTTAGGTGTTATAAGCTTCTTGGGTTTGCCAAATCACAAGCACCGCAACATCAAATGAATTATGATTCAGCGAATCAGCGGTCAGACTTCGATTATCCGCAATCATTGGTAATGGATCTAACGGCATCAAACACAGGCAAAGAATAAGCGTTCTATTGACACATATGTCATCATGTCATCAATATTAAAGAACGTTCATTAACCACTATTGACATCCTTGCATAATTTAGGGATGGTATTTAAATATTTACCAATTCAGATTAGAAATAATAGAACTATTCGACCCACGATTGTGTTAATAGTCTTAATAGCTGTAATTAACGGCGTGCGATACTCGCTAGAACACTCGACTCCCACGACACGACAAAGACACTATTGCCTATTGTCCATAGACTATCCCTCACAGACTCCTCATGGTGAAGTTGTGAGTGAAGTTTCAAAACAAAACCGGCCAAGTGCGAGTCGAACTCGCGCACCGAGGGTTCCTTACTTTTTAGTATGTTATTGTAGCGGCAACAGAAATACATCACCTGTGAAAATTTCAACTGTCTAGCTATCACGGTTCATGAGACACCTGGTGACAGACAGGCGAACAGACGGACAGACGGACAGCGGAGTCTTAATAATAGGGTCCCGTTTTTAGTGTTTTTACCCTTTGGGTACGGAACCCTAAAAATAGCCTGTTTTTTGTACAATACCAGCCGTGCCGGCCAGTTTCATACATCCTAATCCTAGCTAGGTGCATCGTGTTATACTTCAGCAACCCAGTTTATGTCTAGGACTCATTATGGCCATAATTATAAATTCCTATGCATGAGTACTGTGGTCCGTCACGAAGTATGTAACTTGTAAAATAGCGGTATTCCCTTTTAAATAAAAATAAGTACTTAAAAAGAGATTTCCCCTGGCTGTAGATCGCAAGCTTTTGTAAAACAGGCTCCAGACCAGGGTGCCTAGCCAAGGCGACAATCGCTTGCGCTACGAATGCTACGATAACGAAACGCTTTGTATCTCTCTATCACTTCCATATTAGTGCGACAGTGACTGTTGCGTTTCGTTCGCTACGGAGCGTAAACGATTGGCATGTTGGCTACACACCCAGGTCGTAAACGTAGTCGCAGCCATAAAGACCGGTTGCATGCCGCTGAAACGTATGGCGACCGCTAGTCATCGTACCTATATGCACCGTCTACCGTCTAGGTGTGTAAGTCATCTGTGCTATTGCCATAAGCCATAACGTAGATAACAGCAAACCAATAGAATCGCACGCATGCGATTTCTTAATTGCTTGCACTTATTAAAATGCAAAACTAGCGGCGCCCCGATACTTGCACTTGCGCAAAATCGGAGCGTTTCTTAACGCTGGTTACCAATATATTATAGCAAACAACTTTCAGGAGCAGGGCAGGTGTACTGAAGCTAATCAGTTTCACATTTCCATTGGCCGGCCGGTTCGATATGCTTGTCTGAGTTGTCTGTTGTATAACGTATTACTGAGTAACTTCTGGTGTCTATGTCTAGGGCTTGTTGCAATGGTAGGAAAAGGTGTAATAAATAAAATAAATAAATAAATATTATAGGACATTCTTACACAGATTGACTAAGTCCCACGGTAAGCCTAAGGAGGCTTGTGTTATGGGTACTCAGACAACGATATATATAATATATAAATACTTAAATACATAGAAAACACCCATGACTCAGGAACAAGTATCTGTGCTTATCACACAAATATTACCCTTATTCGAACCCAGGACCATCGGCTTCACAGGCAGGGTCACTACCAATACCAACTAGGCCAGACCGGTCGTCAAAATGAGTAATGTGATACGGTCGTTAATGAATTTAATGTTGGACTATGTTAGGTGTTAAGGATGGACTATGGTAACAGGTGGTATTTATAAAATATTATTGGTCGAAATAAATGTTTTTTTTTTTTTTTTTTTTTTTTTTTTTATATTCTGTCTTTTCACTGAGGCGGAGATGAGAGGAGATGTGCGGGAATAAATCAATAGCATTGGTTGTAATTTTAATCCACATCTCATCTCCGCTTTCCCAAGTTACAACCATATTGCTATTAGGTATATTGGTTGATTTCCGCACGTCTCCTTCCATCTCCGCCTAAGTGGAAAGGCAGTCTGATGGATTTGTTTTATTTATACATATACAAGGTGCTAATATAATTGAAATGGTAATATACCTATACCTATGTATATAAATAGCACGCAGTAGCATCATAAAGAATTCGAGGAAATTATTCTTGCGCAAAATATTCTTAGCACAGTCGTTTTTATTCCTAGGTGGTTAAGTTCCACTAATTACAAGCTACACATATACGCTCGCATATTCATGACATGATACAATTAGGTACGAGTAGTGTACTTGGTCGATTAAATCTAAGAAGCAGTAACAGGAAGAACATAAACATGCCGCTATCGCTATCGATAACGAATTATCATATTTCAAGCATTTTTCGAAGCTTCCTTGGTTCGTATTACATTCCATTCGATTAATGGTGGATAGGTAAGTACCTCAGCTACGCAGTGAAAGTACCTAATTATGAAATAACATATAGGTATAGGACGCGATGCGAGTAGGTTACGAAATTCCTATAAATTATCTTCTTTGGAAATGCAGCATTGTACTGTCAGCCTCGTGGCTGCGAGAGGAATTTTTCCAGTAAGTAAGTATGCCTAATTAGTACGTTTTCGTATTTGTGTGCCATAGCCATAGGTATCTTAATTCAATCAGGTAATTATCACATACTAATAAGACATTGCGCGATGCGAGTTGTCTTTTTTGCATTTGTGTACTTACCCATTAAAAACAAATCGTGGTTGTAAAACTTGACGATGTACTATGTATGTATTTTCTATTATGGAGTGTTATATATTACCATTGGCAAGAAAGATGGGTTACTTTCTTCGATATTCGACGATATTATTGGCGATGTAATTATCCATAGCATCCGAACAGCATCCCATTATAGCGCGCCTTTGCAAGTAAGTACTTAATAAGCAGTTGTGATTGCGATAAACATTTTCATCATTTTCATTATTGAACATTTCATACTATATATGCTTTCTCTGACCCTTCTTAACCTAAGACATACATGCTTAACCTCATTAATTATTTATCTTTATCGCACGTAGGTGAGATCTCATTAATAACCCGTCATTATGACACGATCGCCACGCTGTCTAACAATCGGGTTCATGCAAGAATCGGACACCTCTCATTCATGACCTCATCGGACTAATTCACAACGCTCACTGAGCGTAGCGGCTGAGGAGAACCACGAGGGAACAGAATGAGCTACCGTAAACCTTCACGCATACAGCATACCGCCTGGTTAAGGAGAAAGAGGGGGTCGAGGGGTGTGTGAGAGACTATTAATGAATAATTGACTATTGTCTAAAATTACCAAGCATTGCCAACTGCGCTTTGCGTTAGTTTATTGAGAATGGTTAAAACATGACAAATAAATTGTTAATGAAATATAAAAGTAATTTTACGCGGTTCAAGATACCTAAACATTGTTATAGGTTGTTTTACTACCTAAATGCGAATCGGCTTTTTTAAGGCACTAGAGTTAGACCAAGCTAATTCTGCAGCGAATTTGATGGCACAGAGCGTTGAAGAGTTAAGTATCATAAACGTCAAATGTCTATTATATGAAATTATGACGTTTTAAATAACAGTTCCACAGTCTATGCTATCAATCACGCTGCAGAGTTAGCTTCGACCGACTCTAGCTAGCTAACTAGTAGATAGTAGGTAAGTTGATATCGATCTTGAGATCAGAAGTGAAAAATTCGTACTTATTAAAAATTTCTACTCACAGTAGAGACAGGTGTATTGTAAAAAACCAGCAGCAGAGCTCGCATCGCCATGCATAATTAGGAATTAAACGAACTTACCTGTAAGTGAAGTTCGATTCTAATTATATTCGCTGCACAAATTTCTTCAATGATGTATAATAACTTGTACAGTAGGCGTTACCACGCAGCCTTTTGACCATGACTTTCGAAGTAAAAAATTGTGAACAACCAGCAGCAGAGCTCGCATCACCATGCATAATACAATACGATGTCCCATATCTATCGATTTATCCGGGACGTATGCGCAGCCTCATTGCGGCCGGCGTTACGTCACGTAATGTTACGGATCATTGTGCAATGAAGACGGACACACTGACGAGAGCAGTGGCGCGGTGTAGGCATTACCAGTATCTGATGCTTCATTTGTTTTCATACAGATTTGGAAACCAATCCAACTAGTACTAACTAGAATGGGTGCGCTAAATTAAGTATTGTACTCAAAATATATACAACAAGTTGCAAATTAAAGTGCATGCCCACATTATGTACAATTCATATCATTCGTCATAAAATGGCTCGCGTGCTTTTGAAGCATTTCGTATTTTGCCGCTGTACGGCATATTGGATATTTAAATTATTGAACATTCTGAAACATCGAATTAGTAACGGGAAAATAAGTCAACTCGTAATTCAAACTTCAATATTATTATAATATTATGTTCAAGTAAACGCGAAAATACATTATACTTAAAAATATAGTGATTAAAAATCCACAACTCTAATTAATCTAGATTTTAAATAATTTATTTAAACAATGTTTGATAAAAAAATATAATAATTTGTTTAATTAACTAATTTTAAATTAGATTTAAATAATTTATAAATTACTTTATTTTCAGTTACATAATTATAAATAATTTATTTTAAAATTTGATTTAAAATCCATTAGACTTGTGGATTTTTATCACTTTAATGTACTGTGTACTGACTTGCTGATAGTGATCGGTAACAACGTTATTATAATTTCATGGCAGTGTGGTCGAGTTAAAGTAAAGGAAAGTAACAATTTTAAAGGAGACGGTCAATTAGGGTTATTAACCCTTATCAATAATTTTAGCTACTTACTGAGTCAATGTGCTGTTCAAAATAGTGGTGTTGCAGTGACCTAATCCAATCGTCAAGTTCGCGGTTACCGAACATGATATTCGAACTGACTACAATTTCACAGAGACATTGTTATACGGCTTTGGGACGATTACTGAAATAATTATTGTGTAATTTCCCTGAAACATCTTTGGGTGCAATCGCCTACAGCGGTAGAGAAGGGAGAGCAACAAAAGACGAGTTGCGTTAGTACTTGCAAATATTATAATCAGAAATTGGTAATTTGTGATCTGATCCGCTGCGCGTGCGTCCCACAAAGATTAGATATCTGAAATAATTTCTATATTTCTTACTTGGCTGGCGCGATGACCCAAAATGAGTCTTGGCCTCCAAACACAAGAGCACGCCACTTTGCCCGGTCCAGAGCGATATCACACCGGCTGCCGCCGGCGAAGGATGGATAAAGAATTTCTATATTACACTGTTTAAATAACTAGGACCGTTAAATCGATCAGTGCTAAGTTCCGTAATCCCTAAACAAACAAAATGGCTTTTGCAAGTGGTAAGTCTTAAATATTTACAATAAAAAGGTATATGTATATGGGCCATTGGTGTCATTACCTAATATACAACATCACGCGACAAATCCAAATACTATGGTTGCCTGTGTCGAGTGCTTGCCTACTGAGAGGGTATCATTTATACCGTATAAACAGTGTAAGAGATCTTTTCCTTTTAGGGAAATCAGGACAGTCATAAACCACGCATATTATTACTTTATTTACAGTCATTACTTAAACGAAGGCGTAACCTCGAGCTGATTATAACAAAAGGCGTGCTCAAAACTGTTAATTAAATTAAGGTTTACAAGATAATATTGATACGAGGATAAAATATGCAATTGTTGCATTTCGCAAGCGCCGGCGCCATTCCGACGGATGTGCGTGCGATTTCTACGTCGGGCGGAACAGAAAGAACCACAAGCCAGCGACCCTGTCCGGCTCGAAGGACAAAAGTCAAAATTAATAAAGCAGATAATCATGTAAATTTGAAGAGGACTCTATGTATGTACAATACTAATACCTACTCTTTTATTGCACATCTCATGCGATTAACACATTTTAACCCTCCCGCTTTCCCAATCCCAAACAAAAGTAGGTATAACATAACGTGAGTGTCACGGCAATAAACAAATTAAAATAGAGCTACAAACTGTTTTCAGATAAATTTGGACCGTATGATTAATGGCGAAAATCGGAATGCAACCTAAGTTGAGGCAGACCGCTTCGCACATAATAACTAAAATTAACGGAGTTAATAAAAACACGTAGGCATATCTTTAGCATTTTACAAGTTTTGTGAACACAATAAAATGAAGGAAGTGGTTACGTAACGTTTGAAAGGACAGGCGAGTGAGAGGATGGTCTGCAATTTCTAATAACGTCTAAATAAACTTGTAACGTGTATAGAAACTTAATAGAGTGTAATGAACACTTTATCTTCGTGGCAACGCTTTTTTACGGGATTAGCTTTCTTACTAGTCTTACCATTGTCACACAACGCTGTCGAAAAGCTTGTTTTATCCCAGATTAAATTAGTTATACCTACGATTTATAAAAAAAATCGTATGTACTTTAAAAATATAAAGATAAGATTTAACTTGCAACAGGTAGGTACAATGTATTTTAGTTTTAAATGGGACATTCTACTTTTTGTTGTACACAAGTTTTTGACACTTTTTCGTGAAACGCAGATTTTAGAATAAGTATTTGGTCATTATTTTCATTTTCTGTTTTGTGATGGAGAAAGAGGCTTAATTAGGCTATCAATCCCGATAGCTTTGTTCAATAAATAACTATTTACCTAAATATTCTCAATCACAATAACTCGTGGTCTTTGATTGTCTCCCGATTCGTATGAAAATAAGGCATTTGCTACTGCGTTAACATCATCATCAATATTATTAATATATGAATATTGGTCAACAAATTCCTATTATTTGGTTCAGGTACAATTTGGGAATACAATTTTCATACACGAATTCAATGTCTATCATACTTTTTTCTGGCAAGAGATTAATGGTCATCAAAAAGTACAATGACCCAAATGCTAAATAAAGTGTAAAAACAGTAAAAACGTTCGTGGAGTGTACTGTATATATAATTGTATATATTTAATTGTTTTTGTACTTAGTACAAAAACAATTTAAATAGCTATTTCATTTTCTGAATACTTAGCTTAAAATAGTCTTACTTTTTAGGAACCTAGTATTTATTACTTACTTAACAAGATGCTACTAATAGCGTGCTTAAAGGCAATAACATACCAAGTAAGTAGAATATTCGTTTTTAATTTGATGCTTCCAGTATAGGAACGGAGGGATGTGTTATTACTTAATATTACCTATTTTATTGCCTTTTAAGTGCTGAACACGCAATCTAGTCATATTAACCTTGTATTGCATTATTTGGGAGTATTATAGCTTAGCCAGATATGCTGCCGCATCTAAGTTGTTGAATTTGTTTAAAAGGACGTTAAACTCAAATATGCCTCTATTATTAAATTTTATGATAATTTTAATAGTCAAAACTCAGATGGCTTCTATATTTTAGTATAGAAGCCGAAAGCCACTAACAAATATACAACATAAATAAACCTAGGAACCTATTATTAATGGGGTTCTTCTTCTTTTGGTGCCATGCCCATCTAATGGGCGTCGGCGGTCAGCATGGCATTCAACTTCCTGGTCTTTGCTAATTTCTTGAGAGTGGCTGCGTCTTTTGTAAGTGTCCAGTCCTTAATGTTATCTATCCATTTATATCTAGGTCTACCTCTCCCTCTTCTTCCCTCAAATTTTCCCTCGATAATTGTTTGTAATAAGTCGTATTTCTTATTTCTGTATATGTGACCCAGATAGGCTGTTTTTCGTCTTTTAATGATGTTGAGTACTTCTGGAGTCTTCTTCATTCTACGCAGTACTTCTTTGTTCGTAACGTGTTCAGTCCATGATATCTTTAACATCCTTCGGTAGAGCCACATCTCAAAGGCAGCAAGTCTATCTGATGTGTATTTATTCAGTGTCCATGCCTCCATGCCATACAGCAGGATAGATATAACATAGCATTTGACGAGTCTCCACCTCAGTTTGGTATTTATGCTTCTATTGGTAAACAGCGATTTCATTGACATGAACGTGTTCCTTGCGATTTCTATTCTTGTTTTAATTTCCTGGTCTGGGTCCCATCTCTCATTAATGGGGTTGGCCGGTCGAAATAATTAGCAGATGGCGCCAGCATAGCTTGCCCTGTCAATTCCTAGAATTGTGTCAATTTTTTGTTTTTTTAATGCCCCGGGATGCCAGCCCTGTAAGCCAAATGTCATAGAAAAAGGGGCAAGCTATGATGTCGCCATCTCTACAAACCTTTGACAGTTAATTGCCAACCCCAACAACAAAACTGGACAAATTAACTTAGTCGTTTTTAAGCTAGATGGCGTAGCGGCTGACTAAGCTTAAAAGAGGGCTAACGCAGTTTTATTTTTATATTGATTTTTTACACGTTTTAATAAAGGGCACATGCTATAAAAAAAATCACACGAAAATTAGACTATATTTGCAAGGGCAGACTCCAACCAAAACCTTAAAAGGTTAAGGTTGACTCGATAACAAAAAAAAAACCGGCCAAGTGCGAGTCGGACTCGCGCACGAAGGGTTCCGTACCATTACGCAAATAACGGCAAAAAAATCACGTTTGTTGTATGTGAGCCCCACTTAAATATTTAACTCCACTGTCCGTCTGTCTGTCTGTCACCAGGCGGTATCTCATGAGCCGTGATAGATAGACAATTTAAATTTTCACAGATGATGTATTTCTGTTGCCGCTATAACAACAATACTAAAAAGTACGGAACCCTCGGGCCTCGGTGGGCGAGTCCGACTCGCACTTGTCCGGTATTTTTAAACATTGTCTAAAAAACACTTTTTATTGCTGTGAAGGATCTTACATATGTACGAAATCTAGTAAATCTACATATTCGGGTTCGACTTTGACGTCTCATAAATTCGTGTCAGAGGTTTTAATTTTAAACTAATTAACACAAAAAATATTAATCCAAGAAAATTAAAAAAAAACTGCGGAAATAATTCGTGTAGTTTTGAAAATTGGTATAAATTGGTGTCCAGATAAAAATACTAAAAGTCCTCAAGGGTGGGGGGTGTGCTGAGGGTGTAGGGGGGATGAAGGTACCTTTCATATTTTTGCTCATATGTCGAATATCTGTACGAATAGCATTATAATTACTTCGGACAAAAGTTTAAACATAAAACTTGCTACCAAATTGGTTATGTTTATTTTTACTCTACGATCTTAAACTTTAGGAGCTACAGGCTGTTAAAGTTAACAAAGATATAAAAAATAGACGATTTAAGAAAACGTCGTTTTTTCGTAATTGTTGATTCGAACTCGTGGCCAACTTCTATGGTCTATCATCATTATAGGATCAGTCTATGATCAAGAAAATTGCAACAAATACCTAAGTTTTCGTATTTAATTTTGATATTACCACAAAACACAAAAACCTACTTATAACTTGTATTTATTTTAGCTTGCTTCACTAGCTGTGCCATAGTAAGAAACCAAATCAGTTTGTTACTATCTACTATGTTATTTGCTATGCTATTTGCTACTATTTGTCTGAGCTATTAATTAGGCATTATCTATACATATTAGGATATACCTACATCAGTTTAGGTACCTACCTATTTATGTTTACTCATATAAGTAGGTGAAATTCAGGTGCCTATATTTATCTTTCCCCACGTTTACTCTAAAGTTAGAATTCTTAGAATTAAAAGTTAGTAAACATGTATTAATTTAATCTAAAAAGGAATATTAAATATAATTATACCCACTCACTTCAAAGTGTAAAAATATCTCTATCGGATCGCATTCAAATACTAAATCACAGCACTAAGCTTCAAGCAGTTCAAAAACACGCGGCAAAGATCTGTTTACGTGGTTGTCATGACAACGCGTCACAATTCAATATGGCGCTCGAGCGCGCGCGTGCGGCCGAGTGCGAGCGCGGACTGGCGCGGGCGCAACCACCTCCAAAGCGAGAGGAGCTTCCAAGCCAGTTTTCATTGTGCGAGGACAACGCTTCCACTAAACCATCCAATAGTCGCTTAATGCGCGCTCAGCCTGCGGCTATACCGCCGCTAAAAGCTCCTTGTTACGCCTATTCTAAACTCAATCAATAACTTATTGTAGCGACAACCTTTAACCTGCCAACGACTACCAAGTAGGTAAACAAACAGACCTTCGCTTCGAGGTTATAAAGAAAACAAATATATAATGTCATGTAATATATTTTACTATAATCCTGAGATACCTAGAGCATTTAAAACTAAATTAAAAATAACTAATATTACTTCAATTCCATACAAAAAAGTCCCTGTTTAGGGTAGATCTTACGGCAAAGTAATAAGGGTTATGAAATGGCTTTTAGACTATAGGTAAGACATGTGTTAACATACGTTAAAATAATGAAAACAATGTTAATAAGCACTCCACACTCGCGGTATGTATGTGTGTGTGTTTGTGCGCGCGCAAGTGTGAAGGGCACATTATAAAACATATGCTAAGTAACGTTAAATGTATCAATAAGTAAGAATACTTGGATTAATTGAGCTACGAAATAATAATTAAATTAAAACAAATGATATGATGCATTCTTGTTGCGGCGCGAAGTGCGTCTCGCGTTAAACATTAGACTAAACTATAACAACACGTATCGAACAAGCAGAAAAGAAATTAATAGAACATAAAAATCTGTACAAAGGCAAAAGAAGAATAGATGTTAGAAGAATATGCAGCCAAAAAATAAGAAAGAGGTTGATTGACACTACAATTTAAGGCACATTTTAATTCTACATAAAGTTAAACAACGAGACCAAGTTATATTATCTACATTATTTGTACATTTACAATTATACTTACAATGATACACACTGTCTATACAATACAAAATCGTAAAAGATTACGTGTTAGAGCATTATCGTGAGAAGATACACTTAGGGAATTTTGATTACAAAGCGGAAGAACCTTATTTTTCCTCTTTGTAACCGAAGGTACTTTTCCTCGTGAAAATGTCCAGTAAACCGCTACGATCGCGTTAATACATTAGACGGTATTGACGACCTGATCAAAGCACTTGGCCACGAACTGTTCTCGGTCGTCGAGTTTGGTGCCCGAGTCCCTGCGAGTGAGCATCGCGTCTTGGAGCGCCGCGAGGGCTTCGCTCGTGAAGCGTTTCCCGATGAGATGAGTGATCACAGAGGCTTCGCCGTGGAACCCGGATTCTATGAGGCCAGGCGCGATGTTTAAGGTCACGTCACTGATCAGACCTTTCTCTACTTTCATGTTGATGGAGAGCTCCTGCGTCGCGGAGTATACTTTGGATGGTGCTAGCAGTTCTTCAGGTACTGGGAAGGTGCGGCTCACGGTGAAGACGGGAGTTCGTCCGAAGCACCAGTCCCAGCTTTGGAGCTCGTTCCTGATTTCCGAGAGACCTGTAACAACGCAATAATATTATTATCTACAATATGATAAACAAAGCAAAACCTAACTACCAGTGGCGTGGTGTTCCTGTTTCAAGCATCGGCGAGACATTTCAGCACATTATTCTACAATCAACTAAAAGTTAGTATTTCTGATAGTCTTAGGGTCGGTTGCATCAAACCGTCCGTTACCGTTAAAGCGTTCGTTAAATTTTATTTATAGGTATGTGAAGTTTCATAGAATTCTGCTGCGTGACGCTTATCAGTCCGTTAATTGTGTTTGGTGCAATTAGTCCTTAATACCACGCCACTGCTAACTACTATAAAAAAGAAATTATAGTCTACCTTTTGTGCCGTAGGCCAAAGTTTTTTTGGTGAAAAGAGTGAAACTATTGCGTCGTAGTATGGACCAGACATTAAAAAAAAAGTTAGTTAATAATATTTTCATTATCTTAGCTACGAAAAGTAGCACAGAAATAAACCATATTATCTTTGTATTTATGTCGCTTATCACAATTTTAAATATATATTGGAGTTATTATTCAAGAGATGAATGTATTTACAGTGGCACTAATTAAGTATTATTTGCGTGTGCATGATAAGGTTGTTTACTTGAGCAGTCTACATGTGGTATCAAATAGTATCATAAATAACAATGGTGCAGTCAGTTTTGCAATATACAGCCGGAATTGAACAGCTGCAGAATATCAGAACAAGTAAATAATTAAGGGATATAAGTGGTGTCACTTCATTGCTAAACAATTTTTTTCTTTCGAAGGAAAGCTGAATACAAAGATTTTATTATCAAAGGATAATTAGAAAACTTCACCGTACCTAACGAGATTATAATTCGCGGCCTTCTGTGACGTAATGGGGACCCATTATACAATGGCCAAAGGGCAATAGGGGACATTAAAGTATGTCAAAAAATGTAGACCAGGTGCTTAACGAAAATGCTTAGTACAAGAATCTAATAGGTTAGGTTAGATGACAAATTATCATTAATGATATCCATCGATCAGGTTTATTTTTAGGATCAAGTGTCTGTATGGGACCCATTGCATTAAATCAATACAAAAGTCAGAAATAATAGTCAAAGTCCGACAGTCGTACTTCACTCGCGAAACGCTCCTAACAAAACGATAAGTGAACGTGACATCAAGGTCACTGAGAGCCCATCTTGAATGTATGGACAAAACAAGAAAATTACGTTTTTGTCGGTGAAATATTGCGTTTATGTATATAGTTGCTGTACAATCTTTTTGTGGATTAAATGTAAGGAATCGAATTGTACCCTTACTTTTTTCCTTTTTGGAAGTTAAAAAATTACTTGAATTTTGAAACTTTCAAGTCCTGTATATTTTTGTATAATTGCCATATATTATTTTAATATATTGTGATAAATTGCTCATTTTCTATCTATGTTACTAGATTTTGTTATAAAATTCAACGTGTGTCATCATCCCTATTATACATAACATGTTTACCAATATGGTTTACTATTGTGGGTCAGATGAATTGATTTAAATAATGAATAGACAAAAGACTTCCGTGCGAACGATAAAAAGGCAAACCCTTGAATCAAGTAAATAAGAATTGAACGAATGGAATTTACTAAATAAATTTAACTTTTTTCCGGTTACTATGCGGCTAGAAATTAATTTAAACAAGTGTTCCTCAAGTGTGGGTCGCGACCCTCGGGTATCAAGGCCCAGATAAAGGAAGACTAGTTGTGATGGTCACGTTTCTGAACATTCGTCGAAGTTATTTGCGACAGGAATATTTGGTTGTTATTGTGGCAAAAATGTTGTCACACTCTTTTTATGTGCAGACAGTCGTGTAAAAACTTGCACAAGCCACTTCGATACTACCATTAATACTACTCGACATTATCTGTACAGTTTTAAAGTATCTACCACGCCAATTGTTTTTTATTATATGGAGACACAACTCTTTTTGTTAAGCTATTCGAAAGAAAAATGGTAGAAAATTTGACGCGTAGTCTCATCCTCGACTATTGCTGCTGAATGTTCGCAATAGCAATTATCTCAGATGATTTTTTCGGGTTAGGACCCTAATCCGTTGAACAAAAGCCTTTGTTTCTTTTAAGAGCGGTCTACAGCACGTGCGAAAGCAACCATGTCGTTTAAAAGCAGCTATCGTGATAGTAATAAGGTTCAAATTCATGAGACAGCTCATTCAGAGAACAATCAGGGTGGTATTGTTTTTGGAGATAACAAAACGGGTTTAACTCCGAATGGGCTGTTTCATGAATTTGAACCACATAAAATAAAACTATGAAAATGGATTATATCGCGTATATTAAATTTATAATATATCCCATTGAACCATATAATTAGAATGCTAAATTTGCTTTTTAAACGGGCTTGTTCCCGTCACTTATATAGGGGCTATTGACAGTATTAAGCAGTGTAACCACTGCATAAAGGAAACAATACCTTTTGTTTAACAGATTGCCCGAGGGCCCGAGCCCGAAAAAATCACCTGAGATAATATATAAATACATATGTATTTGTGTTTAAGTCTTACTTAGATACTATACCAAGTGGTTAGTACCTGTTACCTAAGTAGTAACAAAGACATTCCGTATGCGTAAGAGAAACAAAAGGACTTTGTTATTATTCATAAATTTCATAATGCTCTGTAGTCTGTACAAAAGCGACGACGACTGCTAAGCCACTTATATTCTGAAACACTGTGCAAAGCTTCTCTTAAGAGTATGCTCAAACTATTTCAAATTAAACACCAATGGCTTAACAATCCTTTTTCGCTACTATATACAGAAGAATGAACTCACCTGGGAACCAGTCTTCCGAAGGATTGACGAACTGGAAGCCCCGCTGCTGCGAGATCAGATTCTGTCCTCCATCGCCGAGGCTCAGCGCCGGGGTCCGCATGTACTCGTAGCCCAGCGCCGTCTGCAGCGCGTCCACCGTCACGCGGTTGTTCACCTCCGACAGGTTGGCCACGGGCGAAGGCATGGACGCCGTCGCGTTCGTCTGTATGCCATGCTAAATAGAATTATATGCCCTTAGACTGTTTTCGGGGGAGGAGTTGATTAGTGGATACGTGCATGAACTAATACTACTTTACTACGTATTAGTCTAGAAGGCAACTTTTTACGATGAGATTATATGGCAAAGTCTCCATATAGCCTCCTAAATCCTGATGTCTTTATACGGCCAAATTTAAATTGAATTATAAGATGGGATTAGAGGTTCTAAGTCCAAAAATTACATTGGAACTCACTATGTATGTAGATTAACAAGGCATAGATTATTATTACCATTTTATGTAAACATACAATTTATGGCAAATAAATAAATGAAAAGAAAAAAATGAAATGAAATAGATACAACTTTAATAGATCGCGCTAGCACAGTGCAATGCATTTTTATCAATACTTATAGAAAATTTGTATATTGTATGTGCTATTATTATCTGAAGCAGATGGTATAAATGTTTATTTTATCTTATCATGTCATGGTATCTGTGTGTGTTATCAAATATTTATATCTATAAAAAAGGAACAAGATATCACTTCATTATCATGAGTTTCTATATCCGTTCCAGATAATCACGATTTAACAATGCAGTATTATATTAATAAAAAATGAGCATGGTAAAACAAGTAAGAATAGTATGCCTACTAGTTCTACCTAATACAGAAAAAATATTAGACATTACAAATAATGAAATCCCATTCTCGAAACTAAATTAGTAAATAATAGTATATACTATTGGATACTGTTAAGTACCTACTAAAGTTGCACAGAACAAACAATTGAAACCCATTTACATTCCTTTATACAGTCGCACGTGAATCATGCCTATGCGCAAGCTGACTTTGTGACATTACTGAATATGTAAAAACTCTGCAACGCGCGGCAAAGAAAAACAATGCCACATGTTCAACTCTACATAGTAACAACTAACGTTACTACAAACTACAAACTTGATTATATAAGGCGCTAGTCAATTAGGTGTCGATAGTTTTTTAACTATGAAAATACATAGGACATACAAACATTTCTTATATCGGAGAATCAAGTTATTTAACCCATACTGTATATTTAAAAGATATTATTATTTAGACGCTTTGTAAATTAGATATTGTTGTTGTAATTGCCTGAATAAATAATAAATAAATATTTTGTATCAAAAACATTGGCGGCACCAAGCTTGTTAGCATCTTATAAGAATGCAGAGAGGCAGGCACCTATTGAATTCATCCAAGTTAAACATTTAATGCTTTGCTCATAAAGGTGATTTTCCCAATTCATTCATTCGGAAACCAAAAAGGGGTTAGGAGTCAATTCTATTCAATATTATTATTCAGTGAAAGTCCATTTCAATTGCATGTTGAGTGCATAGTAACTGTTAAACTTTGTTCAAAAAACAATGTTAAAGGCTAGAATTAAAATTTAACTCTACAAGGACAAATAGTTATATTGTATTTAAGTAGTTCAATAACAAAGGTGAAGTAAATAAAGGTCCAGTCATGTGGACTTTGACTCACCTCCCGCTTGGCCAGGGCTTTGCTGAGATCCGACTTGTTGGCGTCCACTAGGAGAGTGCAGTGGTGGTATGCTGAGAGGTGGCCGAGCTTTGCAGCAGTTCCAGAAACCTGGGTTACTATTAAGGAAATTGTTGTGGATACATTTTGTTCATAACCGAACACAAGTTATAATTGTATAAACTCTAGGTTTTTTTTCTTACTCTTGTCTATGATAGGAATCATTTGAATAAAAACAGCAGAAGAGATTGAGTTGTCAAGAGGTAAAAAATGTAAGTCTAGTGGAGTAAAAATAAATTTAATACAAGTTGCAGCGAGTTGTTTTAATGTTGACACACGATCAGGACCAGGGCCCCTTAATTTCATATTGTCTCACACACATTATATATTTTCTATTGGTAATGTAAATTGACTATGAAATAAATAACTAGTATCAGTAGTATCTATAGTTTTTAAAATATAGTTTGTCAAAGGACTGTCTCATTTCAAACATAGATAGAGAGAATCATACTGTCTTTGTCTTACACTAGTACTAGCTCCCAAAAGAAAAGGGTGAGTATAGTTTTTTTTTGTTCTTATTTACTAACAATTTGGTTTGACCAACTATATATCTCACAACTGAATAAATACTGTAATTATGAACTGTAATCGAAATATTTGTTATATTAAGTTTCATTTGCCATTGTTATCCACAAACAGAGCATGGGTGTAGTAATGTAGTTTCAGAATAAATCCCAGATATCTAGAAATTTTCGGATTAGATATCATTGATATAAAATACATTAAGATTGTAAGTTACACATTGATACTAAACCTCTCTAAATGTTAAATACAATACAGTAACAGAAGGAAATGACAGTTTTAATCCGCATTAAAGTTGGAAACAAAGGATACAGCTGTGTCAATATATGGTATACTGGTACTATTAAATTATTTTGTTTTTGTGAATAATAACCTAATGCTATGGCGTAGATAAAGACCTATGCATTGAACAGGCAAACAGTGGTTGTTATTAAAAAAGGATACTTTGTATTTATCTCTGACGATGATGTCTTGGCGCTTGTTGATGATGGCGTTGACTCCAAAACCTCTGAAGAGAGCTCTCTTGATGAGCTCCAAGTTGTACTTTCTGTCATATCTCTCACGGGGAGTGAAGAATGTGACATTGAGGTTGCCACGGTCATGGTAGACAGTACCACCACCACTGTTGCGGCGAGCTAGGGCTATCTCTTTCTCAGCCAGCAGGGGTACATTAGCTTCCAGCCAAGGATTCTGGTGCCTTCCGACCACAACGCAGGGCTCATTCCTCCATACCATCATCACATGGTGCTTGGAGAAGTCCATGTTACGGTACATCCAGTCTTCTAAAGCCAAGTTAGTGTAGATGTCAGTGGACTGGGACATGAATACAGACTTTGTGACCTCCCTCTCAGCGGGAAGCTCCTTTTCCTTCTTAGCAGCCAGGGTCTTGTTGGCAGACACCAGGCTGCGGGAGCTAGTCCTGCGGGTGATGCCGATCACCACACAGGCGCTGCCGGCCATCTTTTTCATCATTGCTTGGGCCATTTTAGTATTTTATAAATTTTAGTTTCAACAGTTCACAAATAGACACTTTTTTGTATGAAAAGATAAGAACAGTTTATAAGCGTAGGTTTACCTTAATTCGGTAGTAACAGTCCTAATTATATCACTAAAGTTTGTGTTCAAAGATTCTGGGGGAACACTCTAATGTTGTGCACAAGGAGCATCGGCAGCGGACGCTGAGAGGGCGATGAGGTACTCGTGGAGGGCAATGGTCTGATGCAGCCACTTCCAGGTCTGGTGCAGGGTGCTAATTCGAAAACGAATTCCCAGACAATCCCGACAGTCTCTTGGCATTCCTCCTCTTGGATGCAGGATGAGAGAAAAAAGTACTAGGTTAGTTTATAAGTATAACTTAACACTCGCGAAGAGAACAATAACAATGGGAATATGTACTCGTTACAAGCGGACAACTGTTCA
Organism: Cydia strobilella; assembly: GCF_947568885.1. Classification (NCBI taxonomy): domain Eukaryota; kingdom Metazoa; phylum Arthropoda; class Insecta; order Lepidoptera; family Tortricidae; genus Cydia; species Cydia strobilella. Next base: position 6,654,147 of record NC_086043.1, on the reverse strand, counting down.
AACGGATGCGTATCAGCGAACTGAACGGGACCACGCGACGATATAGAATGAATACGTTACCTTCCGTCGTCTCATTTTATTCATCGTGATAAGCCGGCCGAGGAACTATGAGGTCGGGCGGGGGCATTCGAAGTTCACGCCAAGACGGCAAACAACCTGATAAGAGGCACGAAGGAGCCACGCGTAACCAATTCTTATCGTGTTGGCTTCAAAAGCAGATCGGCCTGATAATATTAGGATAACGTCATTACAATTTTATGTACTTTGTGAAGCTTACGGTAATTAAGTATCAACGACATATTGCATTACATCTTTACCTCGTAGATGAAATAAATTAGATTATAAAACACAGCCTAATTTCAAGATTTTTCTCAATTTTCTTTTATTGGCTATGGCTAGGGATGTCATCGTGTCACGTCAAAATCCGATGTGACCTATCGACAATCGACAAAATTGTCAAGAAAGACATCGATAGCAGAAAAAAAATCAGCTAAATAGTTATTGTTAATAAAAATGATAGATACCTATCTCTCCTTAATCAAAATTGACCTATTCATATTCCTAAAAATTCCGTCCCACAAGCGAACCAAAGAGTGAAGTGCGAAGTTTTAAAAACAGCCTTTCAAAAGTATCTTTGGTATCTGAAGCTACATAAACTAATTTCAGACCTAGATATTCCTTATCCTATTGTAAGTACTAAGTTTTAAAATGAGAGCGTAACTACGTTTGTATGGAGAATCGAGCTTGCCGGGGACTATAAACGTTATAATTTCATAGAAGTTTGACATTTAAAATAACACTTGCACAGCATGTGCTGCGGAGTTATCTTGGTCTGACTCTATTAACCTCATCATCATTTTCCTCGCGTTTTGTCCCGGCTTTTTGCCACGGCCACAGCTCATGGGAGCCTGGGGTCTGCTTGACAACTAATCCCAAGAATTGGCGTAGGCACAAATTTTTACCAAACCGACTGCCATCTGACCTTCCAACCCAGAGGGTAAACTAGGCCTTGTAGTATTAGTCCGATTTCGTCACGATGTTTTTCTTCATCGAAAATCAACTCAAAGAATATTTCGTACATAAGTTCCGAAAAACTTATTGGTAGAAACAGAAAAACTCATTCTACGAGCCGAGGTTTGAACTCAACTTTGGATTCAACGTCGGACGCTCTTACCGCTAGGCCACCAGCGCTCTTGACTCTATTAACCCCATTTAGGGATGTAAAATAATAATTATCGAGTAAATGACTATTAACCCCATTTACTCGATAATTATTATTTCATCCCTAGGCCCAGTAGTAGTGACAAGAGTATTTTCCTATTTGTATTAAAAAAAACTGACAATTTTGGTCCAATCGAACGTATTAAAATAAATTATATGTTATTTATATGAAAGAGTGGAATAATATGTAATGCATAGTTCTGTGGTAAATATATAATCTCATGACGTCACAACAATCAAGTAAAGAGTGCATATATGAGACGGTGTAATAGACAAACTGAACAAGAAACCATACCAAACGGTCAAAAGGATATTTCAAGCATGATTGGACCATTGAAAAATTATCTCTTATGAAAATACACCTCTCATATGGCAAGGTTGACAGGTTGACTGACTTTGACATTTGAGATTTCAGTACTTTGACTTTTGAGTTTCAGTAGAAGAAAAATCGAGATTTGGTTATTGACCACTAATTTACAACTTTTCTGTTGTAAATTTAGCAAAAATGGCACTCCGAGCTACTGCAGTTCGTTTAAGTAAGAAATATATTGATGTTTTATTTTGTAGTTTCAAGTTACAACACATATTCGTCGACTATATGTATTTTCTTGTTATATAACGCAACTTATTTTTTCCAGGTAACATGAAACAATGGGCTTATAATTTGTCAGGATTTAACAAATATGGTAAGTTACATTCAAAAAAATACCTCTGCAGATACTAAAATGTCAACAGTGCACAGATCAATACCCTACCCACATGGTTTAATATTGCTGTAAGGAAAAACATTACCTTTCCCCCTTAGTTAGTTGGGTAAGAATTTAGTATAGCTCAGGCCCATAGAATAGAAAGTGTCACATAGATAGATAGAGAGATTTATTATTCCAAAATTATACATACAATTTATACATAAACCTAGCCGATGCCACACAATTGAAGTAACACTCATTTTAAAATGAAATTCTACATTCAAGTAACATCTGTCTGTACACTAGTTTTCGTTATAATACAAAGAAAAGAAGAGTGAGTAGAAGTTTCATATATGTAAAACTTCTACTTGGTATGGCCATGTCCAATTTGCTGAATTTGAAATAACCCTTTCAATTGTTATATCTTGTCACTTGAGTGAAATACAATATTCCTTTGTCTGCTCAGAAATTAATTAGAAAGAATTAAACCTTTCCAAAAAAATATCCGACATTATGAACACCATTTGAAACAATTGTTACAGTTGTTAACACAGCTTTTCCGCTTTGTAGCGGAAAGTGACTGAACAGGGAACCTGCCTAGCGGGTTGCCAGCAGTGAATGTGTTAATAATAAACTGCAGCTGCGCATCAATTGATATTTTTTGCTGTCAAAGAGTTTCATTCCATTTATTTATTTCAATATAAACTTACAGTGTAATACCAAAACATTTACATAAGACTATTACATATATGTTACCTGTATATATAAGACATTTATATATTGATAAACACAAAAAAAAAAGAAAAAAAAAAGAAATAAACAATGTCAGACATAAACAAATGAATAAACATGAATAAACAAGTTAATAATCTGATTGAATATGTAAAATAAATTAACTCTTTTCCAGGTTGCACAGTCGACGTCAAAGATATGCTTACACTTTTGCACCTTACCCCTTTGTAATAAGGCCGAAAATGTAAACATATCTTTGACACTGACTGTACCAATATAGAAGGGTTTCCCAACAAAATAGTTATGTTTTGGTTATTAACCTTTCGAGACCCGGACCCATATACGGAGGGGTCTCGAAAAGTTAATTTGAAGACGTCACATTTCCTGAAAGATCAATCTAATTTGAACCTTAAATTGGATTGCTAAGGTCGAAAATTAAATACACATGCATGTGGTTGGTAAATCATACTATGCCTGGAAAAGGGTAAATAAATAGTAAGCTCACTAAACCATGCTGACAAAGCAAATCTTAATTTGCATCCTTAATTAATGCAATAAAAAACATACTTATTTTATTTTGTGTTTTTCTTGCAACTTTGCAACCTGCACAAAATCTGTTTATTTTGGGTTGTCTATTTTGGGAGGACTTTCATTTTCATACATTTATGACCCTGGTATAACTTGCTAGGCCTTCTTATTTTATTTTTTTCTTATTTGTGTGAAAATGTCATATAAGTATGCATAAAGTTTTGACACTTCGGTGACGTTGCGTCTGAGTGACACAAGGGCCTGACAATCTTTGATAGAGAAAGATAGTCTTAAAATTGCGATTCCTATAAGAGGAAAGAGAAAATAGTGCCATGCTTTGTCCTTATCACCGACCGGGTTTTTTTTCATGGCCGGGTTATGGCAGCATAGGTAGGAGGCGATGGCGAAATACCGAAATTTATAAGAGTGAAAGAGAAGAAGGATTATGCTGCCATACATTAACCTGTCAAAACATGAATATGTCTTTCTCTTACCGGTTGCTCGGTTTCATGTCTATAACTACTATACTATGTTTATGGAGTGACAGCTTTTGTATTTCACACGGCGTCGAAAGAGTTAAATTATGGACGGTAGAGGAAGGACGGCAGTCTCTTATGGCAGAACTGTTGCAAAAGTGACCAGCTTTCAGCTTTAAACAATAGTTCCTAATCTCTCCGGTGCCGCTAGATGGGCTCATGGATATGACATGACATGAAGCATAGAGGTATAATAATGTAGAGATGAAATGATGGAGGGGCAACAAATAACCCGACCAAATTACGTAGGTTGTTTTTGGTATGTTGTCAGGAATGTTAAAACGTGTTTTTAATATTGTCGCATTGCGCATGTTCTGTCCCTCACGGGCGCACGCGTATAGCACATCTATATAAAATACTAGGTCTATGACATTTCATTTCGGTGTATTGTGGCGCCACCTATTTAATGTTTTTTGATGGACACTTTTCATACTTAGAAATTTTGCTCCTTTTTCTACACTCCATAGGCTAATAGGTATTTGATTATAAATATTTCAATCTACAGGCCTAATGCGCGACGACTGTCTGTACGAAACCCAAGACGTGCAGGAGGCCCTGCGCCGCATCCCCGCGCACGTGGTCGACGAGCGCAACTTCCGCATCGTCCGCGCCATGCAGCTCTCCCTGCAGAAGACCATCCTGCCCAAGGAGGAGTGGACCAAGCTCGAGGAGGACGTGCTGTACCTCTCCCCCGTCGTCAAGCAGGTCGAGAAGGAACGCAAGGAGAGGGAGGCGTGGGAAGCCAACTATTAGATGTTGTTTAATAATTTAATTTAAATAAAATTAGGTAATTGTATGAGGAGTTTTATTTACATCTGGTTTACTTTAGTAAAATCATACTTTCGACTCGTAAGCAGCAAAATATGTATGTAGACTGTAGCCAGAAATATGACAACTGAAGTAGACGGGACGGCTATGTATTGCGGTCGGGCTAGGATCCAAGACGCCTGGATCCTGGCCCGACCACAACACAATAATGTGATTTGATCATTGTACAAATTCATCATTTTGTAGGAGCTATTTAGTGCCACCAAAGAGGATATAATAGAATAGAGCGGTACTGTCATAGTAAATTTTGTAACCACAGAAAATTCACTGCCATCTATCGACACACTTTAAAACTAAAAATGAAGATTTGTAAAAATACGATCAAATACGATAAAATGTATTTATATAAATGGATAAATGATTTTTTTATTTGCATAAATTATTTTTATATGATTTTGACCCATGATCTTTCACTGATATGCGTTAAATTGTTAAATAACCGAAACCGTCAACGCCATCTATCCGAGAGTAGGACAAAGGTAGTGGCGCCATCTGATCAAGAATCAAATTTTCGAGGCACGTTTTTTCCTTAGACTGTAGCCATCTATTACGGAGTCTTTGGTGCCACCAATCTCATGAATTTGTGTGGTATGGTGTGTTTGTTAGTGTGGTGTGATCGGGTCAGGATAATCGTATCCCCGTCCGACCACAATAGTACCGCGAAAACTTGAAAAATATACGGCACAAATTCATGGGATTGGTGTCACCAAGTAGCACCTAAAAAATTTTGAATTTGTGCAACCATCAAATTTCATTATTGTGTCGTGGTCAAGCTCAGAGCCAGGATCCATGACGCGGCGCCAAGATACGTGCAAATTATCTGGATTGTCAAACCCTTGACTATCTACATCCATCATCGGCCATCTACATCAGCGGTCAAATTTGCGGCTAGAGTATTTTGCATTACTTTACGCTCTATCTTGGGGCTTGAGGCTGAAACTAAGGCGCATGGCACACTGCATCCGATTCGCACGTCGCTAAAGCGTTGTCTCGCTCAAACATCGGAGCGACGTGTGTACGAATCGGATGCAGTGTGCCATGCGCCCATGGCCTAATTGAATAAAAAAACAGTTTAGGTAAAATTGTTTTATTACTATAAATTTTTACACAAATAATAATAAAGGATGGAAAATAGTATGGCAAAAGATGAGCTTACTTATGGCCTTTCGTAATAAGACTGAAATTATAATGAACGAATATGGTCCCTCTGAAACAATAATTTTATAATGTATCTAAATAACAAGACAAATTGACAACAATAATAATCACTCTTACACAACTTAACTTCCAATTAGACAAGTAATTAATCATAGGAATTCCTGCCCTATAGTTCAACTACATTTGATTTGCCTTAACATTTTATTTTTATTTTCACGTTTTTCATGCGTAATATAAACATGTATATCTATAATATAGGTACCAAAGTTACAAATCAAAAAGGATAAATATTTGTCTTATTCCCCGTATAGTATACCTACCCAAGTACCCATACATCGTACCTTAGGATATATGGTATTCCATCTGTCCAATGTGTATTTCGTTTCACAATTTGCTTAATGAATGACATTGGACAGGTGGAAAAGGGGATTTGACTGTGTTTAAAATAAATCATTTTACACCATGCAAGAAATAAAGCACCAGAAGATTAATAGAGAAACGTAGACGGCAGTTATTTTTAGACACAATTTCTATTTTAAAACCCGTATAAAACTATAAAGAGTAGGTAATTTGATCGTGACGTCACATGCTAGTGTTTCATATAAATTCCATAGTAGCAAAATAGTTTTGAAAGTTCGTAAAACGAAACTAATTTGACTAGTAGGGTAGGGTAGGAAACAGTGGCTCAGTCGCCCCAATATCGCCTCTATCCCGAGCCACTGTAACCTACCCTACTCTTATCTTATGGTTTTCGGGGGCCCTTGCGGATACACTTCGACCCATAGGGTCTTTTGTGCAGTTACCCCCTAGGAAAGATCCGTCAACTACTCAAATACATCCCACCACCATCCTTAGATATCAATTTAGGTTTCGAGAGAAAAAAACTGTTCTCAGTTTTAACCACTTCCACCCGGCGGTAAAATGAATATTGACCGAATAAGTAACATAAAGTGAATAACCCTAAAAATGCATTTTTGAAAAAGTGTAGAAATGTACAAATATAAACCAATAGTAAATATTAATAAAATTAAATATACATAAGTAGGTATATATCTTAGGTAGGTAGGTATCTTTTCTCAATGTCTGTATCTTTTTTCATGTGGTATGCACAATAAAGCATTTTATTATTATTATTTGTCTGTCTTACCATATCTCGGGACCATGGGGTCCCGGACCTTTGGAAGGCATGCGTGGGGCCGAAGCCAACAGCACAGAGGCCCTTTAAGACAAATTAATCTAAAAGCAAGGGATACACGTGGCAGATACCATCCCCGAGCGCACAATATGATACATCCGGAGATGGTCCCCGCCAAGTGCAAAGACTATTGCAGTGCAGCACTTTTGTGCTGCGATGGAATCTAAGGTCATAGGCTATTGATATTCAAGTTGGATGGACTGGATAATGGGCTATGGGAGGAGACTATCGGACACCTCCGTGACAATCAGTCTCAAAATTGTGTAAGACAGGTGGTGACTCGCCAACTCATTTAGTGGGCAACGGCCGCACGCACAGTGCGACAATAGAGCAACACTTTAGAGCGGCTGTGAGGTTGTCGAGAGGTGAGTCTGCGGTAGCCAGATCCCGGTAATCCGTTCAGCAGGCCGCCGGCGTTATGACATTTTACACTTCCAACCTGGAGCATAGGTCCCGCTCTTGCGACTCCACTCTGGCCGGCCAGTCAATGCAAGCACAGAGGCGAGGGCCAGATGAAATGACTCCTATTTAGTATGAAAACTAGTGTCGCTAAACTCACACATTCATAGCCACGTTAAAATACGTCACACACTTACAAAATTGCTCTGATTCGTAGCAACTTTCCATACCAAAAGGTTATTACCGGTGGACATTTCTCGAACGAATATCAACTGTAGGCTACATGAGTGACGGTTTAAAATATAATGTCAAAGCTATATGGCATACGACTCTTTCATTATCTCATTCATCTCACAAAAGCTCGCTCAACGTTCACCTAATACAACTACTCAACACCAGATGGCGTTATTTTATATAATTTTAAAATCACTTATATTACAGGCGAGAAAAGGGCTAAAAAACCAGTATAAGCAAGGTCTAATTACGCATGGTTTGTTACGGATCTCACGGTCACGTTACACTGGTGTTTTCGAGATCTCTACACGCCTGCGAGTAGCTAACCGTTGGAACTTCTTTCCATTCGACGATATAGGGAGGGGACAGTGTAATCGGAGTGTTTTATCGATATTTGTGTGTTCAGTTAGGTATTGATATTTCATTACCGTATGTTTTAACACATTTAGATGATACTTTATTTATGATTATAATATAGGTAGTGATAATCGTGATTGTATGAAAAATAATATGTAGTAAAGTACAACAAATATCTAACTAGAAATTTGTTTCTTATTAATTGGCCAACTAGGTTGTTAATGTGAATATTAAATATATCTTAAAGTCAAACAGATAAAATCATAGTTCTTTAAAGGTCTATTAACTCGGTATTGCTGTTATTTTGTAATCACAAATCTGCAATTACTTACATAGGTAAGTATTCGTCTTTAACAATATATTTACTTGTAGCAGCATTTAAGGCCAATCTAGACGGGACAACCTGATTAAATTGTCAAATTAATTGTATGGTGTGAAAGCATACATGAAACTGGCTCATCGATCCCACTTGATTTGATTGTAAGATTGTGACCTATCAAATCAGGAAGGGGGGCGGCAAAATTCCAATATTTGACGCTAGTTTGCGTGGTACGGAACACTTTTTATTAATTTAGTGAGCCCGAATGTCACTAATAATTACTAAATTAGTAACTAAGTTTTAGGCGTGTGGACGCTAGATGAGATGTATGGTAATTTTATCCCCAGAAATCTTTCTCTAAAAAATGCTCCTAGCAAATGGTGCTAAGTTTTTGCGGAAACTAATTTTCTTGCCCAGTAGCATTGATCCATTTATTTTTAATATCGGCATCTTGTGGTAACCTACAATAATTAATAATAAAGAAATAGAAAAGATAAAACGTTTATTCATGGCACATTGCATGCATTGTACGCATAAGTGCATTAAGTACCTAGTCTAATTATATTAACGATGAAAATATGATGGGTGTAAAAAACAAAAACGTATGTAAAGGAATACGAAGGTTGGAAAGGTTGCCATGAAATGACCCTGACTTAACTTAGTGCTTGTTGACCAGAGCTGCCATATTTACTAAGACATTGATTATCCCAAATAATAATTAGAAACGTGTCTAAAATAATAATTTATTACCGAACCAAACATAAAACTTGAAATATCGTAACTTTAACTTTATCGATATAAATATCGACATTGCGCAGCATCTGAGTAGCGAAGTTATTTGACATTTAGGATAGCGAATATTCCAGATAAACGTAAAGAATAGTGACAAAGGATTGTGAACTCTAAGTTCTAACTGATAAAATATAGATTTACTTAACGAACATTCGTAAATAATGCAAAATAAACAGATTTTTCGTATTTATCGGATTATATTTAAATAAATAACCACCGGTGATAGGAAATACCTCCACGTGAAAGATTTTTTTAAACCGCTTTAATTTCTGCAGCTTAATACTGCACAATCATCATCATCATCATCATGTCAGCCGATAGACGTCCACTGCTGGACATAGGCCTCCCCCAAGGCTCGCCACTCCGACCGATCCTGTGCCGCTCGCAACCACCGAATTCCCGCGACTTTCACCAGGTCGTCGCTCCATCTCGTTGGAGGCCTACCGGCAGTTCGTCTTCCGGTACGCGGACGCCACTCCAGAACCTTCCGGCCCCACCGGCCATCAGTTCTGCGAGCAATGTGCCCCGCCCACTGCACAATACGGCATTTTAAATTTAATTATCAATTTTTGTTAGACGAGCGTACGTACGACGTGAATGTCATTCGAGCATGAAGTTTACACAACAACTGAGCATAGTCTGTGCATAAAGTGAGTCGGTCGCTACTAACTGTCGGATAGACGGGAACGCCCACTTGCCATCTCCATCCTACTCCGTGGAAATAACTAATATACAAAATTTCACATTCCGTCTACATATCTAGGGAATAGAAACAATCTCATGGTTTAATAAAATGGTATAGTGGGTGGGTTCAAAATGCCTTAATATTAGGTCCAAACAGAATTATTTATATAAAATGTATTTTAGACACAAATTTCAATACAATGAATATCAAATATTAGTTTATTATAAAATGCATTACATTTAATTTACCAACTGTGACTATTTAATAAGTTAAAATGCATTGAAATGTTCACAAATAAAATGTGCATTTATAGAACCTGCCTTATGAAATATAATTAAATTCTGCCGCATAACTATGTATTGGTCGAACGATGTATACGTTTATTGTTGCCATTAGACTGAATACAAATTATTTACTGTTTTAGAAAATCAGTTTATTTTATTTGACATATGGAATTACATCACAGGGGTCAATGGGCCGTCAATGATTCTCATTATCAAGGCTACATTTACAAGAACTGTCGCCTACAAAATACATTTAGAATTTTACATTGTATAATTAGGAATTTTAGCCCGTTCCCTTGGGGTCCTGGAGGCTTCGCACTGTACCGAGGCCAAGAACGTATGGTCTTTAACATGTCCTAACACAGACCCGCCTGTCAACCCATGTTCGCAGAGGCAGTGGGACGAGCCTCTCTGTCGTCTAACTAGGAACCGTCTAAAAGATACGGCACAGATCAGGCTCGTCTTCTTGCCACTGCGGAATGGGAGTCGGGTGTGTGATTGCAGACACTACCATCCACAACGGTGGGCACATTTTTGGGCAATACAACATTCCGATTGGCCGCATGTCTCAGAATAGGGGCATCAACAAACATGCCCCACCGGTGCCAATGCGGAGTTATGGTGGATAGTCTGGGCTACCGCGGCCTCTCATGTAGCCGTAGCGCTGGAAGGATCCCTCGCCACGCCAGCCTCAACGACGTCATCCGAAGGGCCCTTGTCAGTGCCAAGGTACCGGCGATCCTCGAGCGCAACGGTCTAGCCAGGGTCGATGGCAAGAGGTCTGACGGAATGACGCCTTAGAGTATGGGTCGGCCACTTGTCTGGGACGCTACCTGCGTAGATACCCTGGCGCCGTCGCATATTCCAGGCACCAAAGTTGGCGCTGGTGCGGCCGCATCCTTGGCTGAAAGCTTCAAACGTCGCAAATATGCGGCACTAGGTAAGCTACATATTTGCGGCGTTTGGGGTGGGAACCCTGGTGCCGTGGGGACCTAGCGCGCGACGCTTCTATGAGGAGCTGTCAAAGCGCCTTATAGAGGCTTCTAGTGACCAGAGGGCTGGCCAATATTTTGCCAGCGGATCAGCATTGCCATTCAGCGGGGCAATGCGGCCAGCCGTCTGCGCACCCTACCGAGCGACTACGACTTAGGCCAATTTTTTTATTAATAAGTTTTAAAGAGATTATTAAGCAAATTTAGTCCATAAAAGAGATCATTTAATTATCTATGGTATACTTTATTAATATTAACAGTTATTTAAATATGTCAAATTTTAGTGAAGATGGACAAAACACTACTAGGGCCATCTTAGGAAACCACGGGTGAGAATAGTTTAGATTAGTTCTAGTTATATGTATGTATAGTATTAGTAATGACATTAGTTGGATTAGTTATATTTAACTATTATTTCCCCTGTTTTACCATGATTAAAATAGAGATACATATTAATTTACGACTAGTTAATATTCGATGTAAAACAAACACCCTACAGAAATCATATTAGTACGTAATTACATACAATAATATTATACAATATAATTGTTTGCTTACAGACTCTGTATAAAGCCTACAATATAATAAATATTGTAAATAATGGCAAATATATGGCATAACCATCATAATTACATCAAAAGTATAGCATTCGCTATTTAGGATTTATAAATACATTTTGTTATTCATTTATCTATTACATTTTAATATTTTATGTTGTGACATTTAAGAGATTTTATATAATATTTTAGGTATAAAATTACGACAACATAGAGGACTGAATTAAATGTAAAATAATTCATCATAATATAAACGGCATCGTATAAGCTTGGCATGCCATTTTATTATGCAATAGAGAGACAAAAATATTAGTAAATTATGAATAGCTATACTAGCTCCAAAAGTTTGACTTTAAAACCACCTAACGCCAAGTAGGACAGATTCTGTTCATAGCCTTATTAATGTAAATATAATACAAGTATAACAATATCGCTTAATTGATTAGCTGTACATTACCTAATTAATGGAATTGATTACTTTTTACACCTATCTTTATAGATTGGTTTGGCAACTAATTTCTTCAATGACATTGTGATCTTTGGAGAACGTTTTGTTCGAGCTTAACATACAGTCAAGTGTAAAAATATGGGTGCATATAACTTACTCAAATATATGTCCCATAGTTCTTAACTCGCTGATATGAGAGCTATGGGACATCTTTTTGAGTATGATGTGTGCACCCATATTTTTACACTTGACTGTACAAATAGTACAATTATTTCTAATGGCGTAAACCTGTCGAGTTTTATCGAACTTTTAATGCTTTCATAATGTTAATTGGGTGTTGTATGATAATACGTTAATAAATCAAACACATTTAGTGTTATACATATGTAGAGCCGAACCAAGCTAACTCTGCATGGAATGACAAAGTGTACATTTGTTTTCATTGATGTCAAATTTCTATCAAAATATGATAACGACACTCCCACGTTTTTATTTTTATTTTTGTTCTATTCCAGTCGGTGCCAAGTTAGCTTGAACGGACTCAATTACGATTGGAATGCCCGTGACAATAATATGTTACTCTTTCTTTCTCATGCCTGACGAACTTTGGCGTAGCTTTCCAAGGCGCACAACTATATTGTAGTCTTACGAAATAGGCTAAATGATAAAGCTGAATTTGAATAATACTACACTGAAAAAGAATATGAATTGTTTGTAGGCTATGACTGACCGAATAAATAAAGTTACATAATTTTTATATGTGACAGTTGTAGGCCTAAATTAAACAGTATTCAGTTTTTTTAAACTACGACTGGTTGAAAAGCCAAGCATAAAGCCCCCCTACACATAGAGCACGATTCACTCGTGAACGTACGAAATGACACAATTACAATGAACAAAAGCGCCAAAGCTGCCTGTAAAACTAAGTCTTGCGAGTGATTCGCGAACTAGGTAACAGGTCGATTCACAAGAGCTGGCACGAATGGAATGAATGAGTGAATGAAAATGGTGGCTCTGACCATAGAGAAATAAGTAGGCATAGAGTGCTCACTCCATACATCAGTTTTCTTACCAAAACGCTTATTATTTTCGTAGTCGACATCTAGCGTCAACTAGCCGATTCATCAGTACTACTACTTAACAATAGATGTCGCGACGAACGAAAAGTCTAAATGCTCAACAATTTTCAGCTAATATTATAACCGGATTAACCGGAACTCTATTTTCTTCTGCTTATATACATATTAGTTGTAAATCGTCAGTCGCGACACTTGTGACATCTAGTGTCAAGTAGCGGTACTGATAAATCCGCTACTTAGCGTCAAGTAGATGTCGACTACGAAAATAATAAGCGTTTTGGTAACAAAATTGACGTTACTTGTTTCTCTTTCTCTATGCTCTGACTTACCGATACAGGTTTCACCCATACAATGAAAGTTTCATTCACTTTTCCGTGCCAGCTTTCGTGAATCAACCTGTAAATGTGGGCTTTACAAAAAGACTAACCGTTCCTTTCCTCAGTATTTAGGTACTTTATAGCTCCTCGTCCCCAATAGCTTCGAAAGCGTTGTTCTCGACGCAGTCCTTGCCGGTCTTGAAGGCGACGGACGCGAACTTCTCAGTCAACTTCTGAACTGAGAATATCTCTCGAGAGCTGCCTGAGTTGTATGAATCTCCATTCTGTAAATAGTTTGAATGTTAAGGCGGGATTCCACTAGTGTGCATGTATTGAATATGCTTGTGCCGCACAGTGGCGAAATCCCGCCTTTACATTTTTATATTAACCTATTTAAAAAAAAAAGCACTGACGAACAATTTACTCCTTCCAAGATGCTAAAGATTGTTGTTGGTGGTTTTCTCCTGCCTCTCCGTGAGCAGCCATCTAATAGGTAGGTTATGAACGGCCTGTCTAGGTCGTTCGGTTGTCTGTCGAAAACTGGTCTGATCTTTGAGATCGCTAAAGCACATAATAGCCCAATTGTATATTGCATTCAAGTCCCGCCCCGCCCTTCTGCCGCATCAGCCCGTCCACGAAGTGAACCTGCACAACTGTACTCACCGCGGAGCTGAGCGTGTCGCTGGAGGAGGAGGGGGTGACGCGGCGGGAGCTGCCGTCGCGGCGCAGGAACGCGAGTCCCGTCCCGCCCTCCTGCCGCATCAGCCCGTCCACGAAGTGAACCTGCACAACTGTACTCACCGCGGAGCTGAGCGTGTCGCTGGAGGAGGAGGGGGTGACGCGGCGGGGGCTGCCGTCGCGGCGCAGGAACGCGAGTCCCGTCCCGCCCTCCTGCCGCATCAGCCCGTCCACGAAGTGAACCTGCACAACTGTACTCACCGCGGAGCTGAGCGTGTCGCTGGAGGAGGAGGGGATGACGCGGCGGGAGCTGCCGTCGCGGCGCAGGAACGCGAGTCCCGCCCCGCCCTCCTGCCGGATCAGCCCGTCCACGAAGTGAACCTGCACAACTGTACTCACCGCGGAGCTGAGCGTGTCGCTGGAGGAGGAGGGGGTGACGCGGCGGGAGCTGCCGTCGCGGCGCAGGAACGCGAGTCCCGTCCCGCCCTCCTGCCGCATCAGCCCGTCCACGAAGTGAACCTGCACAACTGTACTCACCGCGGAGCTGAGCGTGTCGCTGGAGGAGGAGGGGGTGACGCGGCGGGAGCTGCCGTCGCGGCGCAGGAACGCGAGTCCCGTCCCGCCCTCCTGCCGCATCAGCCCGTCCACGAAGTGAACCTGCACAACTGTACTCACCGCGGAGCTGAGCGTGTCGCTGGAGGAGGAGGGGGTGACGCGGCGGGAGCTGCCGTCGCGGCGCAGGAACGCGAGTCCCGCCCCGCCCTCCTGCCGGATCAGCCCGTCCACGAAGTGAACCTGCACAACTGTACTCACCGCGGAGCTGAGCGTGTCGCTGGAGGAGGAGGGGGTGACGCGGCGGGAGCTGCCGTCGCGGCGCAGGAACGCGAGTCCCGTCCCGCCCTCCTGCCGCATCAGCCCGTCCACGAAGTGAACCTGCACAACTGTACTCACCGCGGAGCTGAGCGTGTCGCTGGAGGAGGAGGGGGTGACGCGGCGGGAGCTGCCGTCGCGGCGCAGGAACGCGAGTCCCGTCCCGCCCTCCTGCCGCATCAGCCCGTCCACGAAGTGAACCTGCACAACTGTACTCACCGCGGAGCTGAGCGTGTCGCTGGAGGAGGAGGGGGTGACGCGGCGGGGGCTGCCGTCGCGGCGCAGGAACGCGAGTCCCGTCCCGCCCTCCTGCCGCATCAGCCCGTCCACGAAGTGAACCTGCACAACTGTACTCACCGCGGAGCTGAGCGTGTCGCTGGAGGAGGAGGGGGTGACGCGGCGGGAGCTGCCGTCGCGGCGCAGGAACGCGAGTCCCGTCCCGCCCTCCTGCCGCATCAGCCCGTCCACGAAGTGAACCTGCACAACTGTACTCACCGCGGAGCTGAGCGTGTCGCTGGAGGAGGAGGGGGTGACGCGGCGGGAGCTGCCGTCGCGGCGCAGGAACGCGAGTCCCGTCCCGCCCTCCTGCCGCATCAGCCCGTCCACGAAGTGAACCTGCACAACTGTACTCACCGCGGAGCTGAGCGTGTCGCTGGAGGAGGAGGGGGTGACGCGGCGGGGGCTGCCGTCGCGGCGCAGGAACGCGAGTCCCGTCCCGCCCTCCTGCCGCATCAGCCCGTCCACGAAGTGAACCTGCACAACTGTACTCACCGCGGAGCTGAGCGTGTCGCTGGAGGAGGAGGGGGTGACGCGGCGGGAGCTGCCGTCGCGGCGCAGGAACGCGAGTCCCGTCCCGCCCTCCTGCCGCATCAGCCCGTCCACGAAGTGAACCTGCACAACTGTACTCACCGCGGAGCTGAGCGTGTCGCTGGAGGAGGAGGGGGTGACGCGGCGGGAGCTGCCGTCGCGGCGCAGGAACGCGAGTCCCGTCCCGCCCTCCTGCCGCATCAGCCCGTCCACGAAGTGAACCTGCACAACTGTACTCACCGCGGAGCTGAGCGTGTCGCTGGAGGAGGAGGGGGTGACGCGGCGGGAGCTGCCGTCGCGGCGCAGGAACGTGAGCCCCGCGCCGCCGCCGCCGCGCGTGCGCGGGGACGCCGGCCCCGCCCCGCCCTCCTGCCGCATCAGCCCGTCCACGAAGTGAACCTGCACAACTGTACTCACCGCGGAGCTGAGCGTGTCGCTGGAGGAGGAGGGGGTGACGCGGCGGGAGCTGCCGTCGCGGCGCAGGAACGCGAGTCCCGCCCCGCCCTCCTGCCGCATCAGCCCGTCCACGAAGTGAACCTGCACAACTGTACTCACCGCGGAGCTGAGCGTGTCGCTGGAGGAGGAGGGGGTGACGCGGCGGGAGCTGCCGTCGCGGCGCAGGAACGTGAGCCCCGCGCCGCCGCCGCCGCGCGTGCGCGGGGACGCCGGCCCCGCCCCGCCCTTCTGCCGCATCAGCTCGTCCACGATTGACTGTACAAAACCGAAGCTAATTCAATAGGCTAGATGACAAATTTTCATTAATGGTACTAATCGACCAGGTGTGTTTTTAGGATCAAATGTCTATAAGGGACCCATTGTATTAAAGCAATACAAAAGTCAGAAATGATAGTCAAAGTCCGACAGTCGTACTTCACTCGCGAAACGCTCCTAAAAAACGATAAGTGAACGTGACGTCAAGGTCGCTGAGAGCCCATGTTGAAGTATGACCAAGAAAATTGCGGTTTTGTCGGTGAAGTATTGCGTTTATGTATATATTTGCCATACAATCTTTTTTGGATAAAATGTAAGGAATCGAATGGTACCCTTATCTTTTTGAAAGTTTAAAAAAACTTAAATTTTGAAACTTTCAGGTCCAGTATTTTGGTATTATTTCCATATATTATTTTAATATCCACATTATTGCGATAAATTGCTCATTTGCTATCTATTTGACTAGATTTCGTTATAAAATTCAACATGTGTCATCATCCCTGTTACATGTCAGTAAACTCACAATTCTATTTCTATAGGTTGTCCCCATAATCACTCTAATATATCCGTTCAGTAGTTTTCACTGAAATTATTACGAAATACGATTTACATACTTCTTGCTTAATAGTTGTGATAAAATACGGGCCTATAGTTGCAACCGCTGTCTGGCGCTGTCGTCGTGCACGGTCCCAATAAGACTCAAAAAGGCCTTAATATAGGTGTATCTATAATTTTTGTCCTATTCTAGTTTTATAACTGTGTTAAAAATACGCTTAGCATGAGTTAGGGTTCAAACGAAAAAAATTGTGGCAATAAGGGTTAGCGTACTCATTAAAATGCATGTACCTGCAAACAGACGCTTATAAACGTGGCGTGTTCCGTCTTCAAGGTGATCCACTTCAGGTTGTCTTTGCTGATGAGGTATTCGAAGGACAGCTCGAAGTTTTTGTTAGACTCCTCCAGTAGAGAGCGGTGGCCGTTTCTGACTGATAGTGACTGATCTACCTGTAAATTGTAAACAGTTATAAATTAAAAATTAAATAATTGTAGGAGTGCTGTGGTAATAAAATGAAAATATTAAATGTCGACCTTGCTGCCAAGGCAACACGATTCAAATTTCAACATCTCGTGCCTTCAAATAGTTTCCTCGCACGCGGATCCACGTTCCGGCATTCGAGGGCTTAATGATGGATTTGGTAAATAATCGAATTTAAACTGTTGTGAGACATATTAACATTAAATAATTTTACGGTTTAGACTCACTTGTTGTTGTTGTATGTCAGTTGTTGTCTAAACTCTAAACCGTAAAATTATTTAATATTGGTAAATAATGTTCATCTCAAGTATCGTAATTGCGTAGGTGTCTGTAATTTGGTATCTGATACAACACGTCTTCTGCAGTATCAACCAGTTTACTTTTATAAGAAAATATGTTTAAAAGCCACTATCCACATTCGACTACCTTTCATACCTATATCGCAAGCGAAAATTAAACAGTGTAGGTACTTACGAGTACTCAGTGGATCTAAAATATAGGTAGTTGATAAATGATTGGTAAACTGTAATCAACTACCATGTCATTAAAGATAGTATGCAATGGCATGGTATGGTATTGCAGGTGCATTTCACGAAACTATGTCATCATTTTTAAAAAACCGGAAACAGAGCACTTACGTCCTAAACGCTAAGTCTAATTTAGAATCCACAGGAAGCTGCGCGGTACCGCAGGGCTCTGTCGCAGGTAACAACCTATTTTTGATTCTTATAAATGATATAACAGCAGCTTGCCCAGACCCTGAATACATTATATTCGCGGATGATACCTGTATTATTGTACAAGCGGATAATTTCAACAACTTAAAGTCCAAACTCTGTCACGTGACAAGTTTAATCGAAAAAAGGTTCTCTGCAAATGGCATGTTAATTAATCTGGACAAGACAAATATTGTCCACTTTCGACTACAAAATACAAATACCAATAAACTGAATATTGTAGTAAATGACACCCAAATCCCACAAGTAGACACTGTAAAATACCTAGGATACCAAATCGACTCAGGACTAACGTGGGCCCCGCACATACAATCCACCTGCGACAGACTTGCCTCAGCCTGTTTTGCGCTGTCCCGACTAGCACCCAGTTTATCTATTGGGAACTTAAAGACCGCCTACTATGGATATTTCCACGCAATACTTTCTCAAGGTGTCGATCTTTGGGGTACAGCTGCTGATCGCGATAGACTGCTTAGAATGCAGAAACGCGCCCTTCGTATTATTGATGGCAAACCCGTTGACTATCCTGCACAATCTCTGTTCAAAAAACACAAAATATTAACGCTACCGTGTATATATATACTGACCGCATGTATGTATGTCAGAACAAATATACACTTGTATAAATCCAGCGGATCTACCCGCAGTGGCCCAGCCCGCAGGTTGCCCTACTCGCTCCTAAATGCAGGCTCGCGAAGTCACGAAAGTCTCTAAATATTATGGGACCAAAGCTTTATAACTCAGTACCGACCGATATAAAAGAATCGAAAAGTGACACAATATTTAACAATAAGCTACTTACTACTTGTAGAGAAGGCTTACTACTCGATCGACGAATTCATGCTGTCTATGCGAAATGATCATTGATCCCATATCGTAACTTCTTCCAAATTATCAATTATTATTGTGAATATTATTTTATTCTTAAGAATTTGAATGACTTGTAAAATGTATTTTATTTTACCAATAAAGATCTGTATATCTGTATGTATATCATCATAAGGTTCAATACACTTGACGTAACCGAGGCGTCTAAATGCACTTTGCATTTTAGACTACCGATAACCAAAATATTGATGTTAACGAAGAAACGTTGAAACAGTGATTCATAAAATAAATCCAAGCCATTTTGACGTGAGATCACTAACAACAAAATCAACAGACATATCGAGTTTCAAGTCTGGTAAACCAAATCAAATTATTTACGTATTTGCAACAAATGTTGCGATTTTACCTACATTACTCATAGAGAGACGAATGACTAAAACTTACGAATCGCTCAAAATAAGTATATGATCTGATAAGTAGGTATACGCTAAACTTAGAGCCGATTTCGATGGGGATGGAAATAGGCTACGTCAATTTAGTAATCCACACCCTAATGGAGGGTTGGAGCGAGGAGGAATATAGACAAACGGAACCCCACGCGGTCAGAGGTTACTTCTGAAATGTTGGTCATTTGAAGTTGAGAGTGACTACCAAGGAAAATCGCTGTTACTTACCTACCACATGTAAAATTGTGATCCTGCAGCACCGAATCCTCGTGGCCTATCTATCGTTGCGCCCTAGCTTTAGAGCTGGTCAGTGGTCAGCGCCAGTTCGCCAACGTCGCGCGTCGTACCAACTCAAAGCCTCAAAATTTGGCACAATATTTGCTGCTGAAAGAATGACTACCAAGGAAAGTCGTTGTTACTTACCCCATGTAAAGTTGTGATCCTCCAGCACCGCATCCTTGTGACCTTGTACCGTTGCTCCCTAGCTTGAGGGCTGGTCAGCATGAGCTCGCGGCCGGCGAGCGCCACGGACACGCGGCAGGTGGCGCCGGTCGCTCCTGATATGTTGCTCGCGTCCGTCACCGCTTCGCCTGCCGGTATTCGCCCGTAGTGCCTCAAGGTCCGCGCTAGCTCTAAGTACTGAAATGTTCATCTGATTTACCCAACAACTTATTGCCCAACAATAGGGTAGTTGACACATGTTGAATTTTATAATTGAATCTAGTTAAATAGATAGAAAATGAGCAATTTATCACAATAAATTGGAAACTTAAAAAATATATGGGAATAATAAAAAAATACGAGACCTGTTTCGTAAAAAAAAACTTTTTTTTACTTTCAAATAGGAAAAAGTAACGGTACCATTAGATTCCTTACATTTTATTTAAAAAAATATTGTATAGCAACAATATACGCAACATTTCACCGACGAAATCGCAATTTCCTTGTTTTCCATACATCGAAACGGCTTCTAAGCAAAGTGACACAGTGACGTCACGATGTGTTGCCATTTTGTTAGAGCGTTTGCTCAGTAAAGTGC
This sequence comes from Cydia strobilella, assembly GCF_947568885.1. Classification (NCBI taxonomy): domain Eukaryota; kingdom Metazoa; phylum Arthropoda; class Insecta; order Lepidoptera; family Tortricidae; genus Cydia; species Cydia strobilella. Next base: position 6,633,645 of record NC_086043.1, on the reverse strand, counting down.
GGGTGCCAGACTGAACATTATTTGTGACTTTTGTATTGCTTTAAGACAATGGGTCCCATACAGACATTTGATCCTCAAAACAAACCTGATCGACTGATATCATAAAAAAAATTGTCAACTACCCGATTGACACGAAAAAGGGTTAACCCTTTGAACGGCGAGCCTGTCGTGTGCGGCGTGTCATAGTGAACCTTCTCGGAATGCACGAAGGTTGATATTGGGCTTTGGGCTGTAGCCGCGCGCCTCAGTTGACGTCTTTGGCGGTCAGTGTTAACGTATGATTGGTACAAGCTAGCCAAAGTCAACTTTACATGAAACATATAGTTTATTTTGAGAGTGTAAGCTATCATAACACTTAGGGCCAGAGTTAACCCCAGATTAGTGAATGGTGCAAGTGGCGCTTAGTATCTATAAGCGTTGCTGGCGCTATGGGCAAGAAATAAACTGATGAGCCGTCAGAAACTTTCAAAATTAGCGATATTGGATTCAATGGACACCTCGCCACTATTTTACTTGCTCCTTAACCTTTTGGACGCCAATGACGGATATATCAGCAGCGTAGGTCCAACGCCAAAGACCGATTAATCCGTCACAGACCACAGAGCAACATAGACCTACGTGCATTCGCATAAAGTTCAATTTCAGTTTTGACACTTCGGTGACGTGGCGTCCGAGTGACAGTTTTTGTGTTTGACACGGCGTCGAGAAGGTTAATTTGGTATGCTATATAATTTTAATAAAATAAACTTATTGACAGAAAAATTAACTTTTGCAGTGAAACACGTTATTTCCAAGTTTCGTTAGTTATTAAGCATTTTTTACTAATGGTCCAACTAAGTAATAAATATGTGATTCAAAAGATTAAGTTTTTGTACATGGCGCTGCGTCTAGCCTGTTTCGGAGAAAGAACAAAACACATAGTCATGTGACAATGTAATACACAAATGATTGGTTACAAACTACATATTTTAAATTTCCCAATAATCTTACCAATATTACCAATGAAGCAAAAAAAAGCAGAACTTGCAGAAAAGCAGATTTTGATAAAAAAATTGGCACTACAATAGTTTAAATAGGTATGAATTAACATTATAGAATACTTTATACTAGAAATCATCTAAATAAATGCGGGTGGAATTATTTGTGACCGATGTCATTAGCAGCTGCTAGTTACAAAATGTAAAAAATCTACTAAGTTGCCTTTCCGCATTTTAACTTAAGAGTCAATTTAGTGCTTTGTGTGGAATTATCTACATTATCACAAGACTAATGTACACACAATAATAGGAGATATTCTTTACCGTCAGATAAGGATGTTTGTGATCCAAATTAACTGTTATGTCGCTACAAAGAGCATTACTGATAGCCACTTTAAGATAATTTTTATGTTGTTTCATTATGTGCTATCATGGTAGGTATTTATTATCAGACCTCACACCAGGTTTTCATCTCATTTACATACTGTACTGTAAACCTAGATGAGAATCATCTGAAGTTAATAATAAAAACAGAATTAAAATTAATTGGTGGCACAGTTTTTTATGTTTTTTTATAACAAGTTCCAGTAAAATAAGATGGATGATAGAGCCTTTTCATTTAAGCTTTTTATCAGAAAAACTGGACAAGTGCGAGTCGGACTCGCCCACTGAAGGTTCCGTACTTTTTAGTAATTGTTGTTATAGTGGCAACAGAAATACATCATCTGTGAAAACTTCAACTTTCTAGCTATCACGGTTCATGAGATACAGCCTGGTGACAGAGAGACGGACAGAGGAGTCTTAGTAATAGGGTCCCGTTTTTACCCTTCGGGTACGGAACCCTGATAACAGGGTGTTACAAGGTCTAACAGTACTACAAGGTTGATTGAAAGTTCCATGTTTACATGAAACAGGCCACAAATACAAACATTAATTAAAAATCTCACCTCTCTCTTTTGTTTATTTTCTTCATATGATTTCAGTATGTCTTTGATATGTGACTCAGCTGTTAACCAGCCTAGATCAAGCTCTTCTATGGTTTGTAAATATAATAGGTCTAATGACACCCTATCTATCATTAAATCCAGATCATAGCACAGGTCCCAGTAACTGAAATTACAAAATATTTTATGATAATTAATTAAACTCTATAAATAAACTCTTTTTGCCTTTAAAAGAAGCAAAACACAATCATGCTTACTTCATATGGTTACTTTTATTCATCAAGTCACCATCAGATACATTGGAGCGGCCAAGGTGCACAAAAATAACTGAACACACTCGTAACACCTTGACAATAGAGGGTTGTTCAGATATTTGTGAGCACCTCGCCGCTCCGATGTATCTGATGGCAACTGTACATATTAGAAATCAGCATTCCTATTCAAGCATATAACTACAATAATTATAACTTACTGTGGTCATAATATCAACGCAAAATTATATTGTTTCCTTACCTCTTCCTTAAAACAATTTTATCTTCAGGCCTAACATACTTTTGAGATATGTATGGAGACTCATATTCCTCCAGCTTCTTCAATGCCGGCTGGCCATCCTTAGCACAACTCCAGTTAAAAAGATATAGTGAAAAGTATTTTGACAATTCTTTTGGCAAATTAATATAATTACAAGCAATGTCAAGTATTGCGCTTGAGGAGTCTGTGGATGAGACGGAGAGGGGTATTCGGTAACCATTCATTAGAGATATTTCAATGTCCACTTCGTGCATCCTCACTGAATGTGTTTCTTGTTGCGCCGAAAACAGGAAGGTGATCAGAAGTTCAGAGTTTGCCAACATAGGGTTTTGTCCAACTGCAATAAACATTGTCCTTAGTTGCTAATAAGATATAAACATACAGGTCATACACATTTTATTATATGTTTAACTTGATCGCATCTTTTGATCGAATCAAAGGCAAATTTTTGAACTGCACACTTACAGGCGGGATGCATTTTTTCAGTACCAACTCAGTTCAGTGCAAAAGAAAGTAGCAGACCAATATCATAGGATATTTTTAAAACTAGTTAATAAATGTTTACTCACCCAGTTGAATATACTTTTCCAATAAGATCCGTCTTTCCTCTAGTTGGGAATTGGTTAGAAATAATTTCTTAGGTGGGAATTGTGGTAACTTAAAATAAGGATTTTGTGCTTGCAACTGTTCGTGAAGGCAAAGCAGCTGCTTATACCTTGTTGTGCAGTGGAAAAATCCATCTATGTAAATATTGTAGCCCTAAAAGGTAAAACCACAATTAATAACGTTTAGCAACATGCGTTGACTAAACACAATACAAATAAATTATCTAATTAACAAGTAACAAAACAATAACTAAACAGATGGATACTTTGCACGGCATTCTCAAAAACATATTACCGTGTACGAAACTCCGTTGTCATCTTGAAACTGCTGCAGATCAGGTATAGAAAAATGCATTTTTGCAAGGAAACCTATTACTTGACATAACTTTACCAACAAACGATTTTTAGGCGCCTTAGTTCCACTGTTTATAATTACATTAAAAATAAACACACATTCGCCCACTTTCGTTTGTCGTTTCAGTCCACAGACTAAACAAAAAAAGACAATCTGCCCTCAATCTGCCAGACTGCACAGATAAAAATAGAGAACCAAGCTTTCAATGTTGGGAGCATTGATATTTTTACAATTACTTAAGCACATTTTTAGCGATAATAAATGTAGCTTAAATATCTTTTGGGGTATGTTCGAAAACCACAGTTTGGTTGCAAATCGAAATAAGAAGAAAAACCAGTTAATTCAATAAATAATCTCTACAAAATAAAATAAAAACGTATTGTATGCGTATTCATCGAGATATCAATTGTAGAAACAATATATTCATTCAAAATGTTTGTTTAACTTTACATTCGTTAAATATTTTACCTCATTAAGAACATACCCTTTTAACTGTCAGCTGTCAAGTGTCAGTTTCAAAATTCGCATCTTTAGACAACTCATCTTGAAAGTGTTGTTCATTGTTATTGCTTCTTTTCGCACAATTATGTGCGTTTAATTGATACAATATAAGCGTCTTAATAATAAAAACTCAAATCCACATCTTGTGTTATTTCAACTTTGAAAGACACCGTCAGAAACTTTTTATTTTAACTTATAAAAGCATGTCGGCGAAATTCCCGGTTATCACAATTCAATGCGATTGGAATGAAGTCATAAAGTAAGTTACTAGATAAACATTTTCTTTTATTATCAAACCTGAGCCTAGCCAACTGCTTAACAAAAAGCCATGATCCCCAGAAGTCCATAATTTATTGAGTAGGCGTTAGTCCTTCCGCCCTCTATGCCCCGCCCTTTGCCCTGCCCTGTTTATGTCTACTATATAATATATCATGTGGACCCGGTTAATGCCCCTAATTATTTCAATTTAACTTTATATGCTACATGACAACTTTTGGAACCTGAAAATAAAGTGTTTTGCATGCATTAAAAGTTTGATTATTATCTTATTGTTTACAAATAAGTATATTATGTGTAAATACTATCCCTTTGTGTCGCTAACAACTGGACAATGGTATTGGAATTTTTAATTTTTGAAATAAGTCATTTATAAAATTATACTATGGAATGATGTCTTTCAAGCAATGCTTAAATATCTATATTGTTTAATTTCTTTACAGACTGCCAAAGTGCAAGGCTTGGATATCCTCCAAGTATTTAAATCAAAATAGTGTTCATGATGAACTTAAAACAAGCTTAAATAATAGCGATGGGAAGATTAAGATAGAATTCTCAGATAATTACCAGTATATATCTCATGGAAACCTCAGCCTTGTGATAAAGCACATATCTGGTTTGAAGACAGCCTTTGTGGCTCCTACAAAAGCTTATAAAGTGCATAAGAAGGGAGTCACTAGTGTGTCTGCTTCTGGCACAGAAAATGCATTGGCTATATCTGCTTGTGATGGTGACCAACTTTTAGTTTGGGACAGCAGGACAGGTAAAATTTAATTTTGTACAAGTCTAGAATCAAAGCACTTTTTCAATGGATGAACAATTTTACATGATTTAAATATGAAATTAATTTTAACAATCTTATCCTAATTGATATGTACTTTAGTTTTTGATTCCAATTTGTTAAATTATGATGTTGAGTAGCTATTAGCTATTTATAAAAACAATTAATTGCTGCATTATATTGCTGCCCTTAAATGCATGATTTTTTCTTTTTGCCCGAATTTAATATATGTATCACATAATTGTTTGCTGATTCTAGGAAAAATTGTCGAAAAAATATAAAATCAATTTGCACTGCGAAATCAGTGTTAGAAGTTGCATAGGCTAAATCATATGTATGTAAATATATAATTATTAGTAAAAGATATAGAAAAAATCTTACTACCATCAGAAAGCTACACTATTTATGATAGTGATAAAGTTTTCAAATATAAAATAATTACAACCCTGAAAAATCTGCCCAAAATCATATATTAATAATTTCCTAACTTTTCCGACATTTCATCTTAAAATAAATGTAATTTTTATAAATTAAAATACTGTGTTTTAAGTAAACATTCGGAAAATGGATTAGTATTACTATTGAAATAATATACAGTAACAAATAGCATTTGTCTCATTATGCATAAAATTTGATGTTTATGTTGTGTAGGCTGCATCCTACACTATGCATTTAAGGATTAAAAACCAGCCAAGTGCGAGTCGGACTTGCATTCCAAGGATTCCGTCCATTACACAATTTTTAACAATGTATTATTTTATGTAGAATTTGAGTGAAATGTCTTTAAAAAACCCGTAGGGGTCAGATCTATAACTAATTAATTAAGTCCGACTCACGCTTGACTGCACATTTCTAATAGGTTTTCCTGTCATCTATAGGTAAAGAACTATTTTGTGTATTTTTTCAAGATTTTAGCCCCAGTAGTTTCGGAGATAAAGTCATCAATGTGGTCATTTTTCGCCTATTTTCTTGAATAACATCTAAACTGTTTATCCTAAGATTATAAAATAATATATATTTGAAATTCTCACAAGGAGCTCTTTCGTTTGATATGTACGCAATATAGTTTGGAAAACTTTATTTTGAAATTTTCTCATTTAACCCCCAAAAGTGGCCCCCATGTTTAAAATTCATTTGTTTACGTTACATGTCGTTACACAAACTTACATATGTGTACCAAATTTCAAATTCGTTTCGGAGAAAAGGCTGTGACAGACGGACAGACAGAGACAAACCCACGAGTGATCCTATAAGGTTCCGTTTTTTCCTTTTGAGGTACGGAACCCTAAAAATGTATTTAATTTTCACAAACACTATGTGTTTTACAGGTGAAGTCATGCTAGACCTTAAAGGCCATGGTGGTCCAGTGTACAAGAGCAAATTCTTCAATTCTGGTGTAGTGGTGATATCGGCTGGTGCCGATGGATCATGTCGGATCTGGTCTGCTGAGACTGGAGTCAACCCTGTCACGCTAATAGGCCACAAATTGGCCATTTGTGATATTGCTATTGTTGAAGTTGGAAGGAATGTGATTTCTGTCAGCAAGTAAGGCATGCACAAATATTTCATCATGTTTCAAAACTAGCTTTGCCACATTTTTTAATAAGGTGTAATCAGGTAACTTCAAGTGCTTTAGGCAATACGTGCAAATAAAAAAATAAAATATTTATAAATAGTGCAATAAGGACTCCAATGTCTTCAATATCTAAAATGATTGAATGAATTTTTCTAATTTAGTCGTGCAACATTCTGAGGTGTTTTGAATTACCAAAATACTCCTATGCTCTTATTCACATGTAAGGTATTAACCCTTTTCCAGGCATAGTACGATTTATCGACTACATACGCGCCAATAGAATTTCAACCTTAGCAGTCCGATTTAAGGTTCAAATTAGATTTGACTTTAGGGAAATGTGACTTTTCTTCAAATCTATCATGAAAGCTGAATTAGTCGGAATATACTTATTTGGTTTTTTTGAGAAAAGTTTGTAGATTGGTGTGGCCTGGAAAAGGGTTAAATTATTATTAATAAATTATTTGAATATTCCAAGAGTTTATTCAGAATGCTTGAGATTTGATTGAATTCTGTTAGCTTGTCCCTTGATTGTTATTTAATAACTAATAAGTATTTTTCTTTTTTCAAGGGATGGTACTGCAAAGCTGTGGGATGTTGGTCAAGCAGCGTTTTTGGCCAACATTGTTGGAGGTCATGGTCAGATAAATTGCTGCACCCTGACAACAACAGCCAATGACGTGCCTGTTGAGAATGAGAGAGAGGTATGGTCTTTCGGGGCCCATTTGAAATCGACGACGACACTCATTTCATTAACCGGTTAAAGCGAACCAACCATTTTTTTATGGTGCACGCGCCATTTTACGTAACAATAGACAAAGGACAAGCCGTTCGGGGCCCGTTTGAAATCGAACGGCTTATCCTTTGTCTATTGTTACGTAAAACGGCGCGTGCTACTACCTGTATAAAAATGGTTGGTTCGCTTTAACCGGTGAATGAATTACGACTCTATGGTAATTGGAATAAGATTCAAAATGAACTAATGGAAAAATATAATGCGAGGCTGTGTGTGGTCTCTACGGTCATTGAGTGCCGGCGAGTCGAACGCTAAAGAACCAGTTTAAAATGTGTCATCAAGATGCGTAACAAAGGCGCGTTATCGGAGAGCACACTTACACTGGTTTTTTGAGCGTTGGACTAGCCCGCGCTCAGCAGCCAATTAGAATTACACGACTCTTTTTTGCATTGCACAAATTTACGGATAAAAACCAGCAAGTTTTGTATATGGGAAATCACCAGATTTGCAATGTCTTATGTCGTCAAACAACGATTGCGCGTCTGATGTACCTTGCTTGATGCTATTTTATTTTAAACAATTACTTGACAGTTATGAATATTATGATTAGCCGAAGATGTATTACCTATTTTTAGGTGGGAACAAGTAACAAACTCTTAATTATTGGTTGCGAGAGTGGCCTAGTCGTCGGTGCCCACGTGGCCAAAAGGGAGGAAATGTTCCAGAAGCAAATGGACTCCGCCTGCAATGCTTGCATTGTTGTAGGGCAGAATGCCATCATTGGCTGTAGCAGTGGGAAGGTATACAAATATTTATTTATAGTTTGGCATGCCATTTCCTTCTGTAGAAAAGGTGGCAAATTTAAAAAATGTAGGTGCTAAGGTTTATAGTCCCATAGAATTTTTCCCAAATTTCAATTTTGCGCCTTTTTAGGGTTCCGTAACTTCCGTACCTCAAAAGGAAAAAACGGAACCCTTATAGGATCACTCGTGCGTCTGTCTGTCTGTCTGTCTGTCTGTCAGTCTGTCCGTCTGTCACAGCCTATTTTCTCCGAAACTACTGGACCAATTAAGATGAAATTTGGTATACATATGTAACTTTGTGACCCAAAGACGGACGTGTAACATAAACACATGAATTTTAAACATGGGGGCCCCTTTTGGGGGGTAAATGAGAAAATTAAAAAATAAAGTTTTTAAACCATATCGTGTTATATATCAAATGAAAGAGCTCATTGTGAGAATCTCAAATATATTTTTTTATAATTTTAGGATAAACAATTTAGAGGTTATTCAAAAAAATAGGCAAAAAATGACCATCCCCCCCCTTTATCTCCGAAACTACTGGGTCTAAAATTTTGAAACAAATACACAAAATAGATCTTTACCTATACATTACAGGAAAACCTATTAGAAATTGCAGTCAAGCGTGAGTCGGACTTAATTACTTAGTTTTTGATCCGAACCCTACGGGTTTTTTACTCACGTTTCACATAAAAAATACATTGTCTAAATTGTGTAATGTACGGAACCCTTGGAACGCGAGTCCGACTCGCACTTGGCCGGTTTTATTCTACTTACAAAGTGTGTTTGAGAATGTGGGAATATATATTACAGATTACTTGTAGCTTGGTATTAACATTAACAAACGGATTTAAATTGATCAAAACAATTGTTTGTTAACGGTGTTAATTGTGTGTTTATTACGGAAATATGTTCCGGTGTTATGGATGTTTTTTTATGTATATCAGTATCTATATATATCGTCTTCTAGTACCCACAACACGAAAATTATTGAGCTTAGGTACTGTGGGACTAGTTGATATGTCTAATATTGTCCAGTATTTATTTATTTTATACCTTATTGTACTAGTCTTAAAGTCTATATTAAAACCTTTTCTTCACTAAAAATCTCTAATCACCATGACTGGAAGGTTTTGTTGGCGACCGTCCGACCAACACTTTATCGTGTAACTTATAAAACCATTTTTTCTTTTCAAATTTAATATACCTTTAATAACAAAGAAATCGTTTTTTGTGCAACAAGAGAGGAAAGTTGGTTTTTCTTGCGAGTGTTAACTTTGAGTCCCGAGAAAGCGAAAGATCCTATAATTGAATCACGAGCGAAGCGAGTGATTTTAAGTTAGAATATTAAGCGTAGCGAGGGACTCAAAAACACGAGATGTAAAATAACTTAGCTCTCGTGTGACACATATAATTTTTCACCTCAGTAGTGAGAACATATTAAAGGTACTGTATTTCGAACTTGTAATAGACCCTTGTAATAGAGTATAAAGTGGCAGTTCATGGCCTTCACTAAATTAAAAAGCTACTTTGTTTCACTCCCTGGAGTGAGAAAAGTCGCACGTTCTTCACTTCAGGGAGTGAGGAAAGTCGCACTTTCTTCACTCCAGGGAGTGACGAAAGTAGGCTTGTTCGAGCTGCTGAGGTGAAAAAATAATTTAAAACCCATATTGCACTTACAGATAATGCTCATCAACCTTCAAAACGGCGAACAAGGGGAGTTTCACGAATCCGCGAGCCCAGTCCTAAGCATGGTAACATTGCCCAACCAGATGTTCGCAGTCGGGCGCCAAGACGGCACATGCACTGTCATGTCACTACACGAAGCCCACGGTGCCACCCGAGTCCAACTGACCGGCTCAGACTGCGACGGAATCAGAGACCTAGCCTTCAATGGAAAATGGATTTTTGCTGCCTGCCGTGACTGTAATGTTAGGAAGTATGACTTCAATCAAGTGATCGTACATTTTAAGTGAGAGTTATTACTTCATGTAACAATATCTGTAAGTTAATTTTTTTTTTGCTCTTTGACCGCCAAGGACGCCCAATACGCGCACGGAAAGTGTCTTCAGCGCCATTACGTGTATATGCCGGCGGCGTGTATATGACGAATATCCCCCCGATCGTATAGTCCCTGTGTAATGTTTTGACGGTAGTCACATTAAACCAATAGATATTGGTAGGATAGGTTCGTTAGGTTGCTTCAGATGCCAAAAGGGCAAACTGTCCAGAAATAAAAAGCTCCGCGGGGCTCCGTCAACATAGGGAACGAGACACTGATTTTCACGTTTCACGATATGCCTAGGAACTTCATGATCTGGCGGATATTACGATCGGTCGCCGACATTTAATAGAGATAAATAAATCTACAAATATGTTTCTGTAATCCTTATCAGCTAGCTTTGATTTTAAATAAACTTTTAAACTAACATATCCACCAACCACCAACAGCTCTAAAAACAACTTATGAATTTTTTGTAGTCCGTGTCTTGGCGGCCAAAGTGTTAATAGTGATAGGATTGTTGTTGACTGAATTAAGCGTTCTCAATTAAATGAGGTAGTCTTGTTGAACTTCAGAGCAAACTATTTACCTTTATTAAAATCGGAGTACTGCGAAGTTTTACCCGCCATAATGCTTCACCCAAAAAGTAGTAATTTTCCGCTCTAATATAAGCAAATAAAACTAGCTGAATGATCTAGTGCCTATAGTGATTTATACATTGAGCTAAATAAAATATGTTCAAGACATAACTACATTTCGTTTTGTTTGGTGTACCTAAGTATTAGTGCTTAGTATTATGACCACACTTGAAGACCACAGACCACGAAGACATTTTACGAAACGTCGGAGGCTCGGAGGTAAGACAATTTGAAATCTTAATTATAATTATACTGATTTTACACGAGTAATGAGTCCCGTTTAACTAGATGAGAATATGTAAAAAAAATCGTTTAAGTTTAAATCAATGTATTTATTCCATTGCTACTCAGACGACACGAAAAAGGGTTTAACTAAAAATCTTCAGCATTCAGTTCTTGCGTAGATGGGCCTCATGCTCACGTCTGTAATATCTCTTGCATTTTAATTCGCCATTGTTTCTTAAATTGCTTTGATGGTGACGCTTTTTACTTGGATTTGGTTTTCTACGTCCACAATTTAGACAATATTTTAATGGTGCAGACGGCATCTGGAATCGAAGTGAATGCCATATTAGTTTCCTGGACAAAAACAAAAACCAACCGCAAAAATAAGTGAAATACGGAATGTACCAATTTATGAACCATTATAAAAAAAAAACTGCAGTTCGGTTCTTACGTGAAAGTTTAAAAATCAAATCACTATGCTACTTATTTGTGGCTTTCCATCAGAGAAAGGTCAATCAATATTTCAGATGGAAAGGACCGTATTGCACTTGAAGCATAAGGACCCTTCTGTGATAGAAAGCCATATTTTTTTGCTACTATAATTGGCAACTGTCGAAACTACATGGTTTATCCTTTTTCTGGATGGGACTGTACCATGCCGTATGATGTTTAGAACTTTAGACGCGATTACCGACAATGTTTTTTTCACCGCAACAGCTGGTAAAGGCTCTCTTGATTGTTCAAAAACTGATAAAAAAGTTGCATTTTATTCACATGTCAGGCAAAGTAATCAAATGCAAATTTTGAGTTGTTTTCGTTTGTTTGCATGATAAATATTTAATAACATTACTTTGGAATCGATTTGCTTTGATTTTATTAGATATTTTACACTTAGTATTTTCCTTGTGTTGGTGTTGTGAAAAATATGTGTTTGGTAGCAAAATTTGTTTAACCCTCGTCCTTTGAAACTGTCGCTACGCTCAAGATTCCATTTTTTAATTTTGGAATTTTTCCCTTGCTCGAGTATCAATATTAGCACGATAGGTTAAACAACAACTTTGCCCCCTTTTAAAACAAATAACTATTAACCATTTGAACGCCACTATGGAACGCCAGACCAGACTATGTAATAAGTACCTATGTACCACGGTTAAATTGTAGCCATTCGAGTTTGTTGCTGTCTTTAGCGGGTGAAAGGGTCACGGGGCTCCTGTTATAACTAATAAAAGTATTACAGAACCTTGAGTTTCACAGTCTTATCCTGCCTCCGCACTTCTACGCCTGTTGCGCGCTTGTGTAACTGCCGCCATGTTACGTCCTCTTCTGTGCGTGCAGGTGATCTTTGTCGCCCTCTGTTAATTTTGCCTGTCGTAAAATTATTTATACATTTAATACTCCGACAGGAAACATAATTTACTCCCAAGATATTCCAAATCCATTTTATTTTTAGCCTAATAGTTACAAAATTTATATTTATCAAATATATATTAGTCAAAAGATTTCAATTCTGTAAGAAGTAGGTAAGTATGTTATTCCTTTTCTTAAATCTACTCATAATTATAATACCTATACGATTTTCCGTTCAACAGTTGTTGTTAATCACGTTTAGGTACCTGCTTTTCGTTTCAAATCGGTAATATATTTTGATATGTACTTTAGCCACTTGTTCCATTTATCTAGGTTCATAAGAATAAAGTCCAAATCTTGGCACCATTTTTGATATTCACGCTCCCGCTCTTTCATTTTGTCTGTTCTTGCATAACCTGCATTTTATCGAAGATTTATTTTATGAAAGTAGATACAAAATAAAATCATTTTAACGGAATATGTCGCGTATTAAAAAATGTATGAATTTAAAAATACAAAACGTCGGGATGTACTTATTTTAAATTCAACGGTACAATACGTTTAAAAAAATATATTTCATGAGTAACTATCGCGGTAATCGACGACAATATTTAAATATAAAATAATTTGCAAGTTATGGGCTCCGCGAACCTTGTAACACATCACATCGCATACGATTTCGATACATTGCCGACTAAGTAGTTGCAACGAATTAAATCGATTGATCAAAAACCGCAATGTCAATGTATCGAAAATCGTATGCGATTTTTTGTAAGATGAGTGGAGCCGCCGTTAACGTAGTATCAAAGAGAATAGATAGTATAGACTGCTATAGAGGGTTATTGTCATAGTAAATTTACTGCCATCTATCGACGGTAATAAAACTAAAAATGAAAATGTAAATGAAAAAAAAAATAACTATATAAATTGATAAATGATTTTGTTTTTTTTTTATAACGCCATATGACTTTGACCCATGTTGTTTCACAGATATGTTTTAAAATTGTTAAATATCAAACGGTGTCGTCAACGTCATCTAGCCGAGTTTAGGCCAAAGGTGTGGCGCCATCTATTCGAGAATTACTTTTTCTTGATTTCCGATTTTTTTTCTTAGACTATTTATCTTATACTTGCGGAGTTACATATAATGAGTATGGTATGATCTTTGGTGGTCCATAATTATTTTCGATCGTGTTTTCACGGAAACTTACGAACGTGTCTTGCTAATTCAGTCAGCCTTGGTACAAAAAGTACTGAGGTTGACTGAAGTGGTATGACAAATACGAACGTTTCCGAGAAAATACGATAGAAAACAATAAAATTATGCACTTAGGTACATCTGTATTCTTTTACCTGAAAAGTTCAATGACATGCAGGTGCAAGGACCTAAGTTGGGCTCGCCTTGGCCGCGTCTTATCCAGGCAGGGGCATCTTTTAGATGAACTCCTAAAAAACCAATGTAAATTTTTGTTAGGTTACAATACAAGGTAAGCTCGGTACCTTCTACCCTCTAAATTCAGCTTTTACTTAGGTACGCACTGGTTAGAAAGAATCAGAAGATAAGCACTTATCACGAAAGTATATGACATGTGCCTATCTTCTGACTATGTTAATTATTATGTAGACACAAATGTTTGGATTAAAATGGAATGGAACTCGCTTAACTCATTAATATGCTGGCGCTGGCCCTAATATTTATAAAAATACCAACGGTAATCAAACTTCTGCGAAATTAATTCTGTAGCATTCTGTCTTTCATTATCATTAGTTGTGTCTTTCTCCAAATGTTCAGGACTTTGCGACTGGTTTTTGGACTTATCCGTTTCCCAAACAATATGGTCATATAATTCAGAAGCTGGCACATGATCATCGCATATCCAAATAATAGATGCATCTTTTTGTATAGAAGTAACTTCCTGACCTTCCTGTGTCGGTTCTAACAAAGATATTTCACTTGGATTGTAAATTTCGGATTCGACCAATGGTCCGTCTGGCTGATCGCCTTTTTCGTTAACATGGAGCGAATCTTTGCTGCTCTGCAAATCATCAATCATTTCTGCTGCATCTGGGCTTGTAGTTCTTTGTCGATTCTGTCCATAATTGTCATCCTCGTTATGTTCTTTTGAGTCCGTAGTTTTAAGTAAATATTCAGTAGCGTCTTCAAGAGCAGTAGAGAACATCTCATCCGCTTCTAATATTTTCCCCATAGAAGTGATGGAACGTGTTACACTCGCACTGGGTTTAGTTAAAGGTTTCATTTCTGGCCATGATTCGTCAGCGTCACCTGTTCAAAATATGAATTGTTTTAATCTTAGGTATTATTTGCAAGGGAGGGTTAAAAATATAAGGCAACATAGTAGAGTGCTAGTAAACTTACTCAACAATTCTTCATTTGGTGGGGCAAAATCTATATGAGGTCTGTCAGAGTATGCAATATTTTCTAATAGCTGTTCATCTGCTAAATGTAATTTTGTCCTATAAAAATAAAATCTGTTTACTTTAGAATGAATCGCACATTTATTGAAAAAAATATAAATTTCAGTATACCTGTTACGTGGATTATTTTGATCCTTAGGAATATCATTTATGGAGTCTGTGAAGAAAAATAAATCATTCTAGCAATTATAAACTTGCAAGGTTTAGGTTAGGTTACTACTTACCATCGTAATTTTGGTATATACATATACGAGTACGACTAAGGTAAGTAAGTACAAATCGTGGTACGCGGTGTAAAGAAATCAGAAAAGATTCACATCATTACAAAATTCGGGGGTACTTTCTACTGGTAAAATCTAGAAAAATAATTTAAAATAAATATTACCAAGGTTTTCTTTAGAAAATTGAACTGTTTTGTTCTTTCCCTCAGATAATTCTTCAGTTATTACTTCAACTGCGCCACTCACTTTTGAACTTTGTTCCTCATTTGTATCAATTGTATCTGTAACGTTACTTTCCCCAGGTGCCAATATGGTATTATCTTCAAATTTTCCATCATCTTTATTTTCATTTTCAATCATTGGTGGTTCAGTAATCTCATTGGTGGGTAGCTGGGTCGAACTTAATTCTGGAGAGCCACTTATATTTTCAGTTATGTTTTCATTATGATCATCGTCGTTATCGTCTTCGGGCATTGCTAACGGTGTATCGTTACTGTACAGTACATCAATAGCAGGTTCAAATTTAGTATTAGGTTCAGGTTTGATATCAGATTGAGATGTTATATCAGGTTCAACATTGGTATAGGCTTCAGATTGAATATCAGGTTCCGATTTAATATCAGGTTCTCCATATTCTTCATTATTCATTGAACGAACGTCAGATACTTTGCTAGGGCTTTCTAAAGATGCTTCCTGTGTAACCGAGTCCATAACGTTTTTTAATTGTTTCATAATATCATTTTCTATGGTAACTTCATTGGCTTTTTCATCCATTGTAATAGCATCGTCTCGTGAAGCTTCTTCATCAGCAGTTTGACGGTCGGTTTCTTGTTGGTCATCTTTTTCGACGTTTTCTGAAGTTATACTTAAGAATTCTGGCGTCAGAATATCCGATGGAGTTTTGATACATTTATGCTAGAATGATGAAAGATGATAATTAATGAATGAGAGGAAGGGTGTATAGACACTTTTAGTTAAGTACTTGTAGTTTTATTAGCACAGTGTTACTGCAAATAATACTTACCAAAATACTGTCCACTAAGTCGTCAAGTACATCAAGAACGGGCCCTTCTTGTTCTTCTAGGTCTGGCAAATATGTATTACAAATATAGACTTTATGAAAATACTGAGTTATAATTTAAATTTCGGCTACACTGCTCTCTAAATAAAATTAATCTGAATAAACGCACTAACTGTTCAAAGCTGATTAAACAATCTATGAAAATTCAAAGGAGATATCTAAATCTTGGCGATATTTTAAGGTTGCCGCACATCAAAAAGCTTGGCACTAGATCGGCACCATCTCAACTAGACCCTCTCAATATTCTTTGTAGGAAACTCCATCTAACGCACACATCGGCATCGAATGGCATCGCCTCGCTTTAGTACAAGCTAGTGGACGGCGCGTATAGGCTGCCCGTGGTTTCTCCCTAGGCGCCGCGCCGTTGTCACAGGCGCTGCTGCCCAGCCGCAACCGTAATGACAATCAGCCGTATCCATGCCTACATCACCGAGGTGTTGAATCGCTTCCGTTACATTATTACGTGCTTACATATGCTTGACACGTAGGTATCTAGTTAACGGCGAGCAGATGAGTTGTTGATGAGGTCTGGTGCCGAGATTTTAGTGTGAATCTCTAAACAATAAATTAAACTGATGAAAAAAATATAAACCTCTTTCCTGGTATGTGATTATTTCAATGAGTGTTACCATATCTCCAGCAGGAAGTAACGCTCTTGCTAAAATAAAATAAAATAAAATAAAATAAACAAAAAATCGAAAGACAACAGTGAGTAAAAACAAGTGAATGTAATTAGAAAAATTACCTCTTAAATCTTCTTCCAGTAGTTTTTCTTCAGAATCTTCAAGTATTTTGGCTATCCAAATAGTAACCTGTAGTGTAGTAAATAATTGCAAGTTACATTTTAATAGCCGAATAGGTATCTACCAACTATTTACAATTAACTTTGTTATTGATTGATACCTACCTTTTCTGACATTTCTCGCACCATTCGTTTATTAGTCGCTTTATCCGTTTTAAACGTTGTTGTATCTTTTATAATGTTGTATATTTCTTGACTGACGATGTTCGAGATGTTTTGTAACCTAAATCGTTGAACGAGTAATATTTGATACGCTAATACCAAAGGAAATACATCATATCATACCTACAATATTAGGTATGGGAAAAAAATCATGATATTACCGAGAATTTAGAGTTATAACAATCGGCTTCATTAATAACTCAGCTATTTTTACTCCAAATGCGTCACTTAAAATTTTATATTCAGCTTGGATTTTGTTCTGCATCGCCTCCTTGTTTATTTTTCTTGACGACCTAAAACAGAATTGATCTCGAACACCCAGAGCTTAAAATGAGAAGGTGATAAAGTCAAAAGAATCCGTTTATTTTTCTATTTGGCGGTAAACTCTTATTTAAAATCATGGACACATGCCCAATTACCCAGTATGGATAAAATTCGACAGTTAACCGACATTAAAACGGTATGTAGTTATTTATTGCTATAGGTAGATAGATACAGGGCACTGAGACCAAGCTAGGGGCTAAACTCTACTATGGAAGATAATAGAAAATAGACTACGTTGGGAGACATATGGGAGATAGAAATATTTATGTGGATTAATTTAGTCATTACCTTTTACTTGGCGTAATTATGACGCTGTTACGAGTATCAGATGAGCGCCTGTTATGTTTCAAACAATTTACGGCATCAGAGACTTTTACTATTGGTTCTTGGTCCGTAACACGCTGTTTCAGCCGATTTATCTAAAACCGAACCGTATACCCAATTACCCATATCACGGATAAAAACTTCTATAAGTCCCCACTAGAGAATGCTTTCGGATCGGGTCCGGTCCTGGCCAACCCCATTGTATATATTGATTTTAACTAAAACACGATTTAGACTCATAATTTATAAAACTGATTCGGGACTTAACCTTTTGAACGCCAATGACCGATATATACGCACCGTAGGTTCAACACCAAAGACCGATTAATCGGCCATAGACCACAGAGCAACATAGACCTAAGTGCATATGCATAAAGTTCAATTTTAATTTTGACACTTCGGTGACGTGGCGTCTGGATGACAGCTTTTGTGTTTGACACGGCGTCGAAAAGGTTAATCGATTACGTTTATTACCTATTTGGCTCATTGTATTTATCTTGTCCCGACAGAAAGCTTACTACTTACTCGTATTATTAAGTGGGAGTCACCTGTAGAAAACCTGATTACTTAATTGTATGCTACATGCACCATCGATCTTCATCATATCAACAGAAAGACTTTGCCATCGGAAATGGAAAATTTGCTAAGCACATTTAGGTATCAGAAGGGAATGTTTCATTTTATTGGTAGCAATAAATCTTACAAAGTCGACTACAATCGTGTGTTACCACCGCAGTCAACGACTTCAAAACAACTTACCATCGCTTCCGGCAGTACATTAGCATTGGCTCTCCACGAAGCCATACACTGTCGCTTGGTCGGCGCAGCTAACTCGCTGATTCGCATAGAGCACGCCGGCCGGCCCACCCGCGGACTTTGATATGAACGGCAACTGTCATCCCGTGATGCTGACGAGCTCATCCTGGCATTCTTCGCGAGTGGGGACTTACTACGACCACGTTTGTTCCATTTCGAAATAGTTCTGGACATAAATTATTAGTTTGAAGTGATAAGTATAACTAGAATTTATGCTCATAATCTTACATGACAATGAACCTTCTATGGAAGTTTCCGCCGTTGACGAGTTTTGGCGACTTGATGAGGACACGGACATTATTTGAGCGCTCCGAGGCTAGTGACTTCTGGTCTTGAAGCATTCGACCTCGAGCGATTTCTCTTTGAATAGTTTGTTCGACCCATGTATCTAACTCTGCATCTGAAAGGTATATCTACGGTGAGTAGTGAGAGGTCTCATCGCCTTTAGGCCCGAAGCCAAAGAATAATGGGTGGTATAGCCATGGACTTCTACAACCTACAATATACATGGAATAGACTAAAGATACAGTAACAGCACAATTTAAACTTACTGGAGGTAGGGTATGAAGTACGACTCATTGGATAGGGTTTCTTAAATTGGTTTTGCATTGTAAATTAAGTCGTCATAACAAATAATTTTGAAGGCGTACCTAAAACACGCAGTCTATTTAAAACCGAAGGCAAGTATAGGTACTTGCTTTTAGACTTAAAACACTAACTGACATTGACAAGTATTTTAAACTCATAAAATCTATTAAGCAATAGAACATTATATATACTAGGCCTCGAAAATATAGGTAAGAATATTATTCATATATTCATTCACCATCTTCTTCGTCTTTTGTCAGGCATTCAAAAACATGTAAAGATATTGTGTTAAACTTTCCGCCGCGCTCGGCTTGTATTGTATTAATGTATCGATCGACGTCTTTGCCGCCATTTTTACTTATTTCCGGTTTCATGTAACAGATGACAGATCATATCGAGTCACGAAAGGTACCGAAATATGAGATCAATAGAGATTTTTATAGTTGGTCAAACCAAATCGTCAGTAAATAAGAAAAAAACTATACTCATCCTTTTTCTTTTAGGTGCTCTAACTAGTGTAAGATAAAGATAGTATGATTCTCTCTGCCTATGTTTGAAATGAGACAGTCCTTTGACAAACTATGTTTGCATACCAGTATGTTACATTAGTCTGTTAAACAACTTTGTCAGTAGAAAAAGGCAAGAAATTCAAATTTTCTATGGGACGATAACCCTTCGCGCATACATTTTTGAAATTTTCCGCTTTTTTCTACTGACGGAAATGGCCTAATAGACTATAAATAATATGAACCTGGAGCACAGAAAAATTATAGTACTACCGTACAGAAAGGAAACTTCCTACAAAACCGAAGTTTGACAGCGGTTCAGGGTCGAATCACGACTAATAGAATATAATTTAGGGTTGTCAAAATTTTGGGCATTATCTTATCTGTGGTCGTGCACGCAAAGGGACGTGTGCAAATCCTAATGCTTGCTCGGAGCAATGTAATGCTGAGCCGAATGGAGTCGAGTTTGCCCGAAGCGAGGAGTTTCGCACCCCTGCCTGGAGAGGGTGTAGCAAAACATGTTGTTCACAATATCTTACTTGGGTAATACTAAAGTTTGTCAAAGGACTGTCTCATTTTAAACATAGATAGAGATAATCATTATCTTTGTCTTACACTAGTGCTAGCGCCCAAAAGAAAGGGATGAGTATAATTTTCCTGGTTGTTACTGACTGACAAATTGGTTTGACTAACTATAATTAATATACTTTGCTTAAAGAAATCACTGCTTTAGAATTTAGAACTTTCTAATTTGAATAAAACTGAGTTTTAGTACAATAAAATTTACGTCGCCGTCGGTTCATTTCTATCATGAATCTATGATTTCTATCATGTGGCAAAGGTCTGTGTGTGGCAATACTGTAAACTGGTAACCCAGCACTATCCCAGCATGATTACTTGATTTGACTTGTCAATAGTTGTCAAGTTGACATATCGTCAAATCGTCATTGACGTCATTATCTCACGGAAAATCAACGAAGTAGTGGCTGGTTCGCTTTATTACTCGTACTTACTTCGGAGTAATTAAAATCTGTGAAATTTGAATATCATAAACTGCCAAATATACTTATTACTTAGTAGCGATTTATGGATTGGAAGTCAGTTTTGTTAATTGCGCCTAAAACTCGTGAATTAAAAAGAGCGATTTTCTTTGTGGAAATTCTTTGTTGGTAAACAAAGGATTGTGAATTTCATAATGTGGTCTCATCTTCAACGGGGTAGTTCGCCCGTAGATTGGTGCGAATCTAATTACTCTATATCTCCTATGATCGCAGAGTTTGTTAACACGGTACGTAGTTTTATTCAGATATTTGTTTATTCTGCGGTTAAAGATCTCTTTCAGAAAGGATTTTTTGTGTAAACATGCCAATTTATTTGCAGGTGAGCAACATCTTGTTTTTCCTGTTTCCACCGGTTCTCATTCATTTATTCCAAGAGTATGCAAAGTTTGTAAACCCAGCCATAAATTTATTATGGATCATGCTGATGGTGGTGGGCCTGAGCTCGGCCTATTTTCACGCGACCCTCAGTTTAGTTGGTAAGGTCTTAGTTAAACTGACTAAAATAAGTATCCAGCAAAAACTGATTTAATCAACCTGATTTATAAAAGTAGGAAGAAAGCTTCAATAAAATCATTAACAAGAACTTAATATATACCAAGTCAATTGATGATATAATTATAACTACAGCTTGACACATTGGTGTCCTGATGTACTTAAATGTAAACAGTTTTTACTGTATAGTGTATACCAGTTATAACCTCATAAGGCCTAATGTGCATTAGTATGTATGTTTCAATAATAATGTATGTTTGAATGTACCTTTCATAAACCAAATAAAAAGTAGCATCTGCATCTATTTTAGAGATGGGCGAAATGTGTCAGTAAAAAGAAAAGAGTGATATATATCTTTCTCTCACTGGGATATATATCACTCTTTTATATCTTTATATCCGTATGCGTCACTGCTCCCGCTCGCAACTGTATCGGCACTTGCTCACTTTACGTCATGTTATGACTGTTATGAGTGAGAGAGAGGACACTAGAGTAGTTATTATACCGTGGCGAGATTGTTTCTTTCATTTTGTACCTATATATTGGATGTCTTGGATGATTGTATCATGATGGATATAGATCGATTCATTCACGAAGGCGCTTGCTTTGGTTCGTATTGTCATGCTCATGCTATTACTTTAGGTTTGACAAATCTGCGCGTCGTGAATTGCTCTATCTATAACCTTGACCTTGCATTTAAAAATGAATATATTGACGTTATTGAATTTTAATATTTTTGCGTAATAAAATACCTTATTGCGGTTTGTTTACATTTTATTAAATACCTAAAGGAATACACTCAAGTCCCGTCGAAACGAACGAGGTCAAAGCGAAGCGAACGATTTGCAAAATTTTGGAAATCGCAAATACGTTTTGTGTAAATCCTTAAACTTACCAAAATATGACCTAAATTAGTTTGCATATGCATAGTTTAATTCTAACTTTGTAGGAACAAAACGCAGCTAGTGTATAATAACAACGAAAATAATCATGCTAGGTCCAAACAACTAAGCTTTAAAACTTTAAGCAATAGAACTCAATTTGACTCATCACATCATTGCATTGTACTTCGGTTGATCGACGGCGCGGCGTCGACGCGCGGCCGAGACAAAGAGACAATAGACATCGCTTATCTTATCTATCTATTCACTTTAGTAAATCCTTGCCGCGGGTGCGACGGTGCGAGTGTACGGATATATTGGGATATACTGATATATTCGGATTCGTAAAGACAAGAAGAGTGATTCATGAAAAGAGAAAGATATATATCCTTTATATCTATATCCCCTGAGCTACCCATCTCTAATCTATTTAACTGCTTTCTCAAACAAAAGAAATTCATCCCAATTTACTATTCAACAAGGTTTAAATGAAAAATAGGATTAAATTGTATCATGGGCCTTAGGAGGATAAGGTTCAATGGATTTGAAAAAAGTGAGTCACCTCATTATGATACTTTATTTGTTATATTGCTTTCAGGTCAACTAATGGATGAGATAGCCATACTGTGGGTGTTTATTGCTACATTTGCTATGTTTCTACCAAGAAGATATTTTCCCAAATTCTTAGGAGGTAATAGGTAAGCTTTGTACTCATAAATATTATGTTCCGTTTAATGTTCAGTCAACTTCTCAACACTCAACATACATTACAAAATGTCAAAAATAGAAGGGAAGCACATGCACCCCCTCAAACTCTTAGCTGACTTAGCTCTCTTCACAAGTCAGCTCTAAATTACCACTTACCTTACCTACAGAGTGACAAATACACAATGAAAAACAAACATCCCTTTGAAATAAAACCTAACCCCAAACAACTATGAATTATGTATTTCACTAACCCAGATGTAATTATTTTTTAAACAATTCACAACTTTTAAACTATTAGGAATATTAGGATGATGAGTGTTAAAATTGTAAACTAACAATATCATAAAAAAATACATAGAAATGATGTTCCAGAAACCTTTCACATGCATGTTTTAGAGAAAAATAATATTTTTTGTAAACTCTATATGTATTTGTCTTTTTAGATTTCCAAACAGTTTTCATGCAAAACTTACTGTATATGTATACTTGCTCAACCAAAATACCTATGTAATATGACCTCGGCTTCTTCACATGCACATGTAGCTGATTTAATTACTACTGCACTAATTAAACAGTTTGTATTGCTCTGCTCTGAATTGAGCATTGTATATGAAGTGAACATTGTATGTAAAGGGATCGAAACGTCGGGATGTATTATAAATTCACTATACGCGATATAATCCATTTTCATAGTTTTATTTCTAGACAGAGACAGATAATTGTTTGCGTATGACCTACAGTCGTAAATTATTGTTAGCATACTTAACGACTAGTGTTGACACAGCATTCAATTAGATGCTTTGTTCTTATGAATTTATGATTAGGCCTATTTATAAATAAGTTTTAGGTTTTTCTGTTGCTAAATGTCTGGAACTGGAAGCCATAATTAAAAGATAAATGAACCTTAAGTTTTTTTCCGGTGTCTGTTTATCTACTTTGTTTGCCACTTAAGTAATTGAAAATCTAATTAGAAAAGTATGAGGGGTTCGGAATCGGATACGTGACTCAATTCACTATATGTGTTAGGTACATTATGAGATAGTTTAACAGTTTTTGAGTGAGGCCCATTCAATCAAAAACGACATAATTTACTTATGAGCGTGATATGACACTACGTATACGTTACGTAGCGTTTGAAAATGTGGGGTCGTGTGGGGTTCGAACTCCGGTTAGCTATTAAAGGGTTTCTTGTAACAGTTGTAATTTACGACCGAAATATGAAGGAAAATGGACAAATTCCAAAAAAGATTTAGCTTCGCCTCGGGGTTGGATAATATAATAGTCAGATGGCCGTTGCTTTCATGTGAAAACTAGTGCCCGCGCCAATTTTTGTCTAAGTGGCCTCCGACTGAGGGTTAATTTAGGATGCAATCGGGAAAACACTAATCAGGGGGACAGGAGAATGACTAAAAAAAAAAAACCGGCCAAGTGCGAGTCGGACTCGCGCACCGAGGGTTCCGTACATTACACAATTTAAACAATGTATTTTTTATGTGAAACGTAAACGTGAGTAAAAGGTAAATTGCGGTTTTCGATTTATGACGTATTAAAAAAAAAACTTACTAGATCTCGTTCAAACCAATTTTCGGTGGAAGTTTGCGTGGTAATGTATATCATATATTTTTTTTAGTTTTATCATACTCTTATTTTAGAAGTTACAGGGGAGGGGGGGGGGGGGGGGGAACGACACACACACACACACACACACACATTTTACCACTTTGGAAGTGTCTCTCGCGCAAACTATTCAGTTTAGAAAAAAATGGTATTAGAAACCTCAATATCATTTTTAAAGACCTATCCATAGATACGTATGGGTTTGATGAAAACAAAAATTTTGAGTTTTAGTTCTAAGTATTTTGGGGAACCCCCAAAATTTGTTGTTTTTTTCTATTTTTGTGTGAAAATCTTAATGCTGTTCACAGAATACATCTACTTACCAAGTTTCAACAGTTCTTATAGTTTCGGAAAAAAGTGGCTGTGACATACGGACGGACAGACAGACATGACAATTCCATAAGGGTTCCGTTTTTGCCATTGGCTACGGAACCCTAAAAACTAGGGGCAATTAGTTTTTCTTAAAATTAAAACCTAACTCGATCGATTTTTTGTCTTCGATTTTTCGTAAGCTACTGGGTACATTATGACTTTTATAACGTCAGCCGGCAATTGATTAGATATCGGATATGTCTCGTAAAGTGTTAGAATATTACATCTGTATCTTTTTTTCAATTTATATGTTTTGTTTTCCAGAAAAATGCTAGCATTGTACGCGTGTGTTTTCTCATTTGTATCAACTGGCTTCCTGCTGATGTATCCATTCGCCAACGCCTTTGCTCTGATGGCGCTCGTCGTACCCAGTTTAATGTTCATGTACAAGGAGTTATTAAGGTAATAAAATTTACATTAGATTTTTTTAGCGTAGTGGTTCAAATATTGTAGTGGTATTTACTGATGGTTTTGCAAATTGGTCCTTCGAACCGGATTATCAGATAGCGAAAAAAAAATTAGGTAGGTAAGGTAATACCTTTTTTGACGCCGAGTGTTACTGTGTTACATGCCCCTGTTGTCAAGCGCTTAAGTAATAGATGGGAAACCGTATGCAATAAAATATTTGTGTACCATTTCAGTGTAAAATGCGCGCGCGTGTACCGCCTAGGGTTGCGCAGCATGGCCGTCTGTTTCCTAGCCCTATTCTGCTGGATCATCGACCGCCTCTTCTGCGACGCCTGGCTCTCCATCGACTTCCCCTACATGCACGGCGTTTGGCACATCCTTAGCTTCATCGCCACCTACACAGCGTTCGTAGTGTTGGCCTATTTCAATGTCTCCGAGGAAAACCCGGACCAAAAACCTGTGCTCAAGTATTGGCCAAGCAACGATTTCGAATTGGGAATCCCGTATATTTCTGTCAAACGTCCGTGTAAGAAAGATGAAGATTTGGCAATATAAAATGTTTCTTCTATATTTGTAGTAGGTAGGTATAATGACACGTTCACATTAGGCTTGATCAGCCGTACCTTCTGCCGTACTTTTGGTGTATTGTATCCGTAGTGTAATCGCTCTTTTCTAAATATTAAGTATGCTAATGCTAACTGATGGCTGACTGTAACTAAACTTGGCTAATGTGCACGTGCCCTAAATGAGTCGCTAAATCGAATGTGATATGTGCGTGTGAATTAGACTGTAAATCGTGATTTCTTTGTTTAGCTAAACGCTGTAAATGTAAAACAAATGCAGCTCGCTAAACGTAGCATAGGATATTATGTAATTTGCTAGTTTGATTACCGTGAAATTTAATTTCAATAAGTTTAGGTACCAAAGTATGACAATAGCCATCAAAAACATTCTTACACACCCGCTTTTATGTTCTATTCTTTTTGATCAAAATTCGTAGGACTGGGTTTCGTTAAGACATGTACCTAATTCGGATTCTCATATAGTGTTGCTACAGGATGCGCACTATGTGCCGCATAAGGATGCCAATTATGTGTTATAAATAATAAAATAATTAATACTGTGGCGTCACGTATTCAATAATGTTCATCAGTAGTTTCATTGTTAAGTATGTAAAGTTGATTTAATATAAATGTAAGCAAACAAAACTACGGAAATCGGCTTATGGTAAAATACCATCACTGATATAGAAAGTTACTCTGTATGTATCATAGGTTATAGGTTTTTATTGTATCATATCAATCATCTAAATAATTTAGACGTGTCGTTTTCAAGCAAAAGGTACTCCATTGTCGCTTGCCATAAGGACGCTCTGGCAGGTTTTTCGTATAAAGATACAAGCAATTTTTTTTTTTCTATTTATTTAGGTAAACAAACAATCACTACAAGGGAAACTTAAATATAGTAGTTTTAACACTATTTACAGTATGTGTGACCAACACCGTTCACCACTTGATAAATACAAAAATTTTGATTATTCGGAGCTTATATACAACTGGAGCTTAAGGCTCCGGGAGACATTGATAAAAGAAAATATAAGTATTATTAATACATTATAAATTCATGAAGAAGATAAGAAAAAAAAAATCCTTAACGCTAACCAGTTAACAGTGAAGTGCATGCAGTATTACGTTATATAAAATATAAAAAAAAATTTTTTCGTCCTTAGGTAAGCGACAATGTCTCGCTGCAATGCAATGTGCTTTTGATTGAAAACTTCACTTATTATCTAGGTACCCAAAATTGTTTACATTCTTTTAAATACCTAAAAAACAGATTATGGATATTATGACTAAGAAATAAGTAGAGTTTTAACGAAAATATAATATTTTACAATTAGCTATTGTTAGGTTTATTTTTTTTACATACGAGTGAGAAACATGCTTTTTTAATTTTGAAAATTATTATTGTGCTGAAAATATAAATGTAAATCTTGTGTATTACGTGTGTGTATAGATACCCGTATATTTATTACTTTTATTAGACCTATAGTGTAATTAATGTATTTATTTGGTAAGTTATTATTAGGATATTAAGGTAGCAGACAAATGGCAGAGAAGTTTATGTATTTAGTCTATTCTTCATTCAAAAACAAAATGTATAGAAATATTATTAAAGAAGAAGTGTGGAAAATATATAACTAGTGTAAATCTGTGATGTTATAAAAGTAGTACCTACATGTATCAGTTACTTAGTTTCGTGTTGCTGTGTGTAGCCTCTCCATGATGACATGGTGACCTGTAGTTTGGAGCTAGATTTTTGCTATGATGTACCTACATGTACCTAAACTTCTAATTATGAGGCACCTCATGACTTCCTATAACGTGTTTAGTCTACAGGCGAGAACCTTGAATAAATCAATTCAATTGGTTGGATTAGGTTTTTTGTAGGTGTATCCAAACAATGGTGTCGCCATTGTAGATGCAAAATAAAATAATTAGGTACGCACGTCAATCTACAATTATAAATGTAAATTAATGTCCTTTCAGTAACAGTGTTAACTATATACTTTTGAAAAAAGAGTTCGTGATTGTAATAGAGATGTAAGGTCTAAGTAAAATCCGTGCCCCCGCGTTTGACAGCTAAACTAGATGTCGCTGTATGGTGCCGTGTTTTGAACGTCAGCTTTTGACAACCAGCTGTAGGCCGAGCACATGATTGGCGCGACAGTATCTCGCCGCGAGATAGACTACCCACCTTTTACTAACTGTATGAATTAAAGAGGGACGGGGAATCTATGTCGCGGCGAGATACTCTCGCGCCAATCATGTGCTAGCCCGGCTGAGTTACCGCATAAGGGTGGTATTCCACTTGTCCAATATGCATTGCGTCTCACTTTCATCAAAGGTAGATATAACTCCGTAATAGATGGATACAGTCTAAGGAAAAAACGTGCCTCGAAAATCAAGAAAATTTGATTCTCGTTCAGAGGGCGCTACTAGTTTTGGCCTACAGTCGTATAGATGGCGTTGACGGTTTCGTTTGTTATTTAACAATTTTAACGCATCAGTGAAAGAACATGGGTCAAAAACATGTAAAAATAATTGATGCAAATAAAACAAACCATTTAACCATATTTAAATACATTTTATCGTATTTTTAAAATCTTCATTTTTAATTTAAAAGTGGAAAAATTACTGCCTTGGGTGAGACTTGAACTCACGGCCTCCAGAGGCCGTGAGTTCAAGTCTCACCCAAGGCAGTAATTTTTCCACTTTTAAATTTATTCTAAGCTTAATAGCATCGATCGCAGACGTTTCTGCTTGTTAAAAATTAATTTATCTTCAGTTTTAGTTTTAAAGTGTGTCCATAGATGGCAGTGAATTTACTGTGGTTACAAAATTTACTATGACAGTACCGCTTTATCCTATTATATCCTCTTTGCTAACACTTAACACATCTTTTGTAATTAACGAATCTTATGAATATGGCTATATTGAGAATAGGTACCTGGTACATAGGTGTAAATAAGTATGTAGCATATATTTAAGAGCTCAAAATTATCACATTGATCTAGAAAATAAGGGCTTTGCTCATCATCAGCATCATTCATAAAAATCTTTTTGAGCTTGTTTTTACGTAGTTATTATAATATCAGCTGACATGAAACCTATTAGTGTTGTTAGATAACATTAATGTTGTTACCTTCTAAATCTTCTAACCGTGCTCGCCATGTAAGTGTATGCACGATCATTGAAATTGTATTATTTCTTATATTATTATATTGTAGATAACTGAATCGAATTCGCTAATTGTAACGAACCAAGTGTACCTATATTTTTCTGTGATTTTTTTATTGGTATCTATTTTATTTATTGACGTCTTGATACGAGTGGCAATTTTTTACGATTAGTTTATAATTATATACACATATTATTATTTACCATTATAATAAAGCGTTTTAAAACTATCGTTGTTTATTGTTACTTCAGTCATTGGCACCCCTACATAAAATAAATTAATGTGTGTCACAGAAATAAAAAAATTAATTCACAAACATTAATTAAAAATAGGTAGGTAGATTCATTATGATGTGCTGCCCTACATTTACAAAACAGATGGAAGTAACAACGGATCATGTCATATAAGTATAGTTTAGATCATTAAATTCACTACGTCACTAGAGAATACGCCATAATCATATTATAGTTTGATGTTACTACGACTGTTTTGCCATCTAGTGTCGGATAGCGAAACTAATTTCAATTGAGCGAGAGAGAGTACTGTTGTTGCAGTATTCAATTCATAACTAGTGTATATACCTAACTAAAATATACATGTAGGACATGATGGGTTTCTATATCGAAGGGTATGTTATGGCAACTGCATATGGAAAGCCATGTTATATATACTGATAAATAATCCCTGAATAGAGCTCCAAGAAAGAGATAAGTTCGCCTAACTACTAATGATGTGCTATTTCTTTTTTTATTATGTTTCTTTTTTGTACAATTAACTACTACTATAATCACCAACCACGTGTTTGTTGTTGGCCAACCAAACCCGAAATTAAAGGTACTATTGGGAATAGCGAAATTTTCATTAGATAGTATTAGTTCTTTATTCTAACAATTCTAAGCACTTAAACATGTGAATATTTCTTGATATATAATGTCACATTGTATTGATTTCTCAATCTGAATCTGAGGAGACATTGTGGTGGCGGCTGGAATGTAGGCTGGAATTCTCGTGTTTCTTGCGCGGGTAAGTGGAGCCGCCGCGGTAAACCACGTGGTTCTTCTCAGTTTCTAATATTTTCACTTCATGCAATAGAGAAGGCTTTTCCATTACTTTCTGTAGATGGTCCCAGATGTAAATTGCTAAATTTTCTGTGGTGCTGACCTGAAAATTCCAAGAAAATATATAATATGTCATTTATCTATTGATTAAATGAGTTATACCTATGATTATTAGTTACCACTGTCTTAAAATAAGGCACATCCTGATCCAAGTTCTTGTGGTCCAGGGGATCCATGATGGCCTCCTTCATGTACTGCTTCAGGTCATGGATGTTCATCACCATCCCGGTGTGAGCATCTACTGGACCTTTTACGGTCACCAGTACTGCAAGAGAAATGTACAATTCATGATTCTTTACAAGGTCAATGTGGGAGTTCATTGTCCCAAACTTGTTGTTTTTTCTTGTTAATAACTTATCAGTCTCAAGTCTCAAGGTCTCTATTTGAACAAGTAGGAAGCAAAAATAAGTAAGTGTATGATAATTTAGATTTTATTTATTTATTTTAGATACATTCTAGACTAGTATTTTTTGTAGAGTAGAGATGAGCATATTGTGACTTTTTATTATTAAATTTGACATATGTAAGTATAACAATTCAGTATTTTTAAAGAATAATAAGATCAAAAATTTGCTCTATGAAGATAAAAATATATTTTTAATAGTGAAAATATTTGGAGTTGAATCTTTCCACTTTTCTTTTTGGACTGACCACGGCATACCTACATCTATGGACCACAGACAGTCCTTGATAAAATAGAGCTTAAAATTATCAGATGATTACGCTGTATTTTCGTAATACATGCACAATTTTGGAGTGTTGTACATCTTAATGTAATGTTTAGGCAAAGATAGATATAACTCCGTAATAGATGGATACAGTCTAAGGAAAAAACGTGCCTCGAAAATCAAGAAAATTTGATTCTCGTTCAGAGGGCGCTACTAGTTTTGGCCTACAGTCGTATAGATGGCGTTGACGGTTTCGTTTGTTATTTAACAATTTTAACGCATATCTGAAAGAACATGGGTTAAAATCATAAAAATAATTAATGCAAATAAAAAAAATCATTTATCTATATTTAAATACATTTTATCGTATTTTTATAAATCTTCATTTTTAGTTTTAAAGTGTGTCGACAGATGGCAGTGAATTTACTGGGGTTACAAAATTTAATATGACAGTAACGCTCTAGTATCAGTTACTCTATGTGTTTAGGTAACATAAATACTTTATTGATCATGAATTTGAGCAGCATTAGACAATTAAGGCAAAACATTATTGTGCAAGCAACACCAGTGTGGTGAAGTGTTTGTTGGCTTAGTAATACTTCATGTAAAGCTCGGTTGCTCTGCTGTTAGTTACATAGGTGTAACTGTTAAAGCCTAAACATAACTTACCAACATAGTTGTGCCCATGGCCATTTGGGTTATTACACTTTCCATAAAGTTTCTTATTTTCCTCGTCACTTAAAAATGGACTGTAAAAAAGCAATGATTTGGTTAGTAATACCATTCATCTGAGAAAATAGGTCATAAGGTGTAATTATACTTCGCTGAATTGATCTGGGTAAAAAAACTACCTTAATTTTGTTTTAACATCTTTATCTAAAATATTGTTTAAATTTTTCTTGATTTTCAAACTTCAAATATCTTTATTGCCAATATATTACATTTACATGGAATATAGACCCTGTAAGGGCACAGCAATCTTATACCTACATAAGCATCTACAATTTAACCTTATACATAAGCATTGCACAGACATTCAAATAAAACTATTCATTAAAAAGAATTAATAATAGTATTATGCAGTTTCAATTACTACTATTTATTGCGGGACGTATCACCAAAAAACTCTTGCAGTGAATAGTAACTCTTATCCAATAAGTATTTTTGTAAAATGGTCTCAAATGATTTTGGATTTCCTATTTATTTGATTTCATGTGGTATCATATTATATATTTTTATGCACATCGTATGGGGTCCTGAATGGTATAATGTTAAGCTGGATGTAGGTAATGCAAGGTCGTTATTTCGTCGAAGGTTTAGTGGCTTTGTGTGTCGGTCTTTAGCTTGTGAGAAAAAATGGCTATGGGCTCTAGTAAACTTACAAAATTCAAAAATATATAGGCATGAAAGTGTCAAAATTCCGAGCTCTTTAAAGAAGGTTCGACAGCTCTGAATTTGTTTTATATTTACAAGGATTCTGACATATATTTTTTTAATTATAAACAGGTCATTTATTACTGTACTATTGCCCCAAAGCAATATGCCGTAACGGAACAGGGAGTGGGCATAAGCGTGATAGGCTGTTAAGGCAGTATTAAGGTTGGTTGTTTTTTTAATTCGTATAAAGCATACGTGAATCTGGAGAGTCTATTAATTAAATTTTGTATATAGTTTAAGTTTGTGTCTATTTTTAATCCTTTTTTTTTTTTTTTTTCTCTCATTTTATCTGCAATCGGCCGTTCTAGCCATAATCAGATGTTCTGTCTTTTTAAGGGTTTTGAGAGGTCTTCCATTAAATACTCTCTCTTGACTTTTATAAAATATAATTTATCTTCTAGTGCCTCTGGTCTAGCCGCAGTATTTGCCACCTTTTCAGCCTACTCGGATTGTCATTGATGTTAACCAAGTCCCTTGCAAGTTCGTTTGTATGTTTTTTTAGTCGTTCTTTGTACTTAACACAATATCTGTTAACCTCCTCTTTGATTGTTGGAATATTTAGGTATTCATGTATCTCTGTATTCTTTGCAAACCATGGTGCACATGTTACAGCCCTTAGGACATTATTCTGAAACCTTTGTAGAATCTCGAGGTTTGAGTTACTGGCCGTTCCCCAGAGTTCAATCCCGTATGTCCATATGGGTTTTATAATGCTTTTATACACTAGCATTTTATTAGATAGTGTCAGAGGTGATTGTCGGCCGATCAGCCAGTACAGGCGCTTGTAACGAAGGTCTGCTTCTTTTCTCTTTGTTTTAATATGGTTGGCCCATGTTAGTCTCCTATCCAGGTGAAGACCAAGGTATCTTACACAAGTTTCCTGGGGTAGCTGTTCTCCTCTCAGGTTCACGGCTGGACAGCTCTCTCTTCGTAGTGTGAATGTTATTTGTACTGATTTATTAACATTTGGCTTTATTCTCCACGTTTCAAGCCATTCTTCTATCTTGCGTAAATGAGTTTGTAATTTTTCAGCTGCTATGGTTGGGCTTGCAAGACAGGCTGTATCGTCTGCATATGTTGCCGTTACTACTTCTTCACTACATGGTAGGTCAGCCGTAAAAATTGAGTAAAGAACAGGACCAAGTACCGAGCCTTGCGGGACAGAGGCTTTGATGTTGTACAACTGGGATACTTCATCGCCAAACTTGACCTGAAACTTTCTGTCTTGTAGGTAAGATCTTAAAACCATATAAAATGAGTTTGGTAATAACATTTTCAGTTTTAATCCTAACAATGAAAAAGTGTCAACGGGTTCTAATTTAATATTATTAAATGTATAATCTATGTTTAGGGGTTGTTTCTGGTATGGCCTGAATTGCATTAGTTTTGTTTTGTTAAAGTTTATTTGGAGATTATGATCAGTTAGCCAAGATTCTAATAATGCGAGATTTCTGTCGAGATGTATCTTTGAACTATTTTCATTAGGGCACGGAAATACGATGGATATGTTGTCGGCAAACAAAATGCTTGGTGAGTCGATGATTTTAGGTAGATCATTTATATAAACTAAAAATTTGTTTTATTTATACACAGACTTGCAAAATAATATTTTGTTATACTATAAAGCAAGGTTTAGTTAGACTAGCAAGAACTTGCATGCAATTTACGTTACATTGCCCACTAAAAGGTAAACTGCATTCAAAAGTTTGATCAGATACCGCAATGTATAGACCTGTACCAATAACTTCTGAGGTTATAAGAATATTAATGTTGCTTATTTTTTATATATAGTTTCCAGACCATATACTAAACCTAAAAATAATATTTTGTGTCATCCTAGGTATTTGCTTAGGTAGAAATTTAGGTATTTCTTTTTTCAATCAGCATTCTGTAAAAAAAATATTCGAGACGAAATTCTTTGTTTCCCTGTAAAGGCAAAGTGGCTTCCGACGTACACACGCATTTTGTGTCATTTTCATCCACGGCTATAATGGCATTTAATAAATACCTAATATTGATCCTAAAACGCCTAAAAAAATATTAGAGTCGATAAGTGAAGTGTTGTACTTTACAGAACATTGTTATATGTTATTCAAACAAATCTGTGTCAAATTCATCCACCGCTTTTATTTAAAAAAAATTTTTTTCTAATTAACACCCTGTATCTGCCACAAAAAAAAATTCATATTATTAAGTTTACGTCTACAATATTATAATACCACATTGAGACATCATTCATAATTTGGGTCATTTTGATCCACGGTTTTTTTACTATCTGGCAAAATAAAACTCAATTGAGCAAGAAGGGCGTGCGCGGGGAAGGGTACCTACGCGGGTGGGGTGCTCATTATACTTGCCGCAATATCAGCTGGCGACTGAGATCTTAATACTATCTCCTTTACCCTTGTTAAGACCAACCAAGAGTGAAAGAGATGGCATTATGAGCTGTCTCGCCACTTAGTTTTGCGATACAGTGTATTTATTTCATTCGGAGGCATAATTACATTGTCTTATCAATCTTACCGTAGTAGGTATATAAATATAATTAAAAATAAACTGTAGGCTGCACTCCTCATACTGACCAACATTTGTGACGTTCCTAATCAAAAGGTACCAATTTCTCTGACAGGTTATTTGTATAAAGATATAATCAAATTTCGTCTTTATGGTAAACGACAAAGTGGTACCTACCTTTTGATTGAGAATGTCAAATCAGCGACTTAAAAAATACTTTTGTTTCGATTTTTAGTAGACTTTTTAAGTTTATTTTAAGACGCAATTTATTGCGATTTTTGTTATGTTTAAGCGTGGCAAGCAACATTAATTACAATGATGATGATGTTCATTAAATACAATATTTTTTCATACTATACTGAACTGTCACCCTATACATGAGAATGAACAGCGCCCTCTTGACAATGATCATATATTACTGGTCAGGCTTTAATATGTGTCATAATTTAGTAGTCCCCTTTGTGGATTCTAAGTTTCCGAGTTACAGCAGTTTAGTGAAAGCGTTTTTTTTTAATATAAATTAAGGGTTGAATAAAGAGGAAAGAAAATTTGATTATTTTTGCGCTACGACGTACGGTTTAGTAGATACAGCCCTATAAAGTTTTTTTTATCGTTTTTTTTTCTTTTTTTCTTTTTTACATTGTGTTTTTTGTATATTACTTTGGGATTTTATAAAGGGGAACGAAAATTTAATTATTTTTGCCCTACGACGCATGGTTTAGGAGATCAAGCCCTATAAAAAAAATCTTTTTTTTGCGTTTTTTTGTGTATAAATTAATGGTTATATAAAGGGGACCGAAAAGTTGATTATTTTTGCGCTACGACGCACGGTTTAGGAGATACAGCCCTATATAGATTTTTTTCTTTTTCTTTTTTAGGTTTTTACATCTTAAATAAGGGCTTCTTAAGGGGAACGAAAATTTGATTATTTTTGCGCTACGATGCACGGTTTAGGAGATACAGCCCTATAAAGTTTTTTTGTTATTATTTTTTTCTTTTTTTTTCTTGTGTTTTTGTATATTATTTTGGGGCTTCATAAAGGGGAACGAAAATTTTATTATTTTTGCGCTACGACGCATGGTTTAGGAGATACAGCCCTATAATGTTTATTTTTTTTAAATTTTGCGTTTTTTTTAAATATAAATTATGGGTTGCATAAAGGGGAACGAAAATTTTATTGTTTTTGCGGTACCACGCACGGTTTAGGAGATACAGTTCTATAAAGTTTTTTTCCTGGTTTTTTTTGTTTTTTTTTTTAAGTATTAATTACGGGTTTCTTAAAGGGTTTTTTTTTTTAATTATTTTTACGCTACGATGCACGGTTTAGGAGATGCAACCCTATAAAGATTTTTTTTGTTGTTTTTTTTTTCATTGTGTTTTTTGTATATTATTTTGGGGTTCCGTAAAGAGGAACGAAAATTTT
This sequence comes from Cydia strobilella, assembly GCF_947568885.1. Taxonomy (NCBI): domain Eukaryota; kingdom Metazoa; phylum Arthropoda; class Insecta; order Lepidoptera; family Tortricidae; genus Cydia; species Cydia strobilella. The sequence goes on along the minus strand of NC_086043.1, from coordinate 6,597,651 downwards.
GTTATTTTTGCGCTACGACGCACGGTTTAGGAGATACAGCCCTAAAATGATTTTTTCCCTCTTTTTCTTTTTTGCGTTTTTCAATCTTAATTAGGGGTTTCTTAAAGGGGTTTTTTTTTTATTTTATTTTGCGCTACGACGCATGGTTTAAGAGATACAGCCCTATAATGTTTTTTTTTTAAATTTTGCGTTTTTTTTTAATATAAATTATGGGTTGCATAAAGGGGAACAAAAATTTTATTATTTTTGCGCTACGACGCATGGTTTAGGAGATACAGCCCTATAAAGATTTTTTTTTAAAGTTTGCGTTTTTTTTTAAATATAAATTATGGGTTGCATAAAGGAGAACGAAAATTTTATTGTTTTTGCGGTACCACGCACGGTTTACGAGATACAGCTCTATAAAGTTTTTTTTCCTGGTTTTTTTATTTTTATTTTTAAGTATTAATTACGGGTTTCTTAAAGGGTTTTTTTTTTATTATTTTTGCGCTACGATGCACGGTTTAGGAGATGCAACCCTATAAAGATTTTTTTTGTTGTTTTTTTTTTTTTCATTGTGTTTTTTGTATATTATTTTGGGGTTCCGTAAAGGGGAACGAAAATTTTGTTATTTTTGCGCTACCACGCACGGTTTAGGAGATATAGCTCTATAAAGATTTTTTCCTGTTTTTTTTTGTTATTTTTTTTAAGTATTAATTAAGGGTTTCTTAAAGGGGAACGAAAAATTGATTATTTTTGCGCTACGATGCACGATTTAGGAGATGCAGCCCTATAAATATTTTTTTTTTTTTTTCATTGTGTTTTTTGTATATTAGTTTGGGGTTCCACAAAGGGGAACGAAAATGTGATTATTTTTGCGCTACGACTTTTAGGAGATACAGCCCTATAAAGTTTTTTTGTTTTTTTTTTTTCATTGTGTTTTGTATATTACTTTGGGGTCCCGTAAAGGGGAACGAAAATTTTATTATTTTTGCGCTACGACGCACGGTTTAGGAGATACAGCCCTAAAATGATTTTTTCCCTCTTTTTCTTTTTTGCGTTTTTCAATCTTAATTAGGGGTTTCTTAAAGGGGTTTTTTTTATATTTATTTTTTGCGCTACGATGCACGGTGTATACAGCCCTATAAAGTTTTTTTATTTTTTTTCTTTTTTTTCATTGTTTTTAGTATATTACTTTGGGGCTTCATAAAGGGGAACGAAATTCTAATTATTTTTGCGCTACTATGCATGGTTTAAGAGATACAGCCCTATAATGATTTTTTTTGCGTTTTTTTTTAAATATAAATTATGGGTTGCATAAAGGGGAACGAAACTTGTATTATTTTTGCGCCACCACGCACGGTTTAGGAGATATTATATCTATATATATAGCTATAATAGCTCTATAAAGTTTTTTCCTGGGTTTTTTTTAAGTTTCAATTAAGGGTTTCTTAAGGGGAACGAAAATTTGATTATTTTTGTGCTACGATGCACGGTTTAGGAGATGCAGCCCTATAAAGATTTTTTTGTTGTTTTTTTTTTCATTGTGTTTTTTGTATATTACTTTGGGGTTCCGTATAGGGGAACGAAAGTTTTGTTATTTTTGCGCTACCACGCACGGTTTAGGAGATATAGCTCTATAAATATTTTTTCCTGTTTTTTTTTTTTTTAGTATTAATTAAGGGTTTCTTAAAGGGGAACGAAAAATTGATTATTTTTGCGCTACGATGCACGATTTAGATGTAGCCCTATAAAGATTTTTTTTGTTTTTTTTTTTTTCATTGTGTTTTTTGTATATTAGTTTGGGGTTCCATAAAGGGGAACGAAAATTTGATTATTTTTGCGCTACGATGGTTTAGGAGATACAGCCCTATAAAGTTTTTTTTTTGTTTTTTTTGTTGCGTTGTTTTTAAATATAAATTAATGGTTACATAAACGGGACCGAAACGTTTATTTTTGCGCTACGACGCACGGTTTAGGAGATACAGCCCTATAAAGATTTTTTCCTTTTTTTCTTTTTTGCGTTTTTAAATCTTAATTAGGGGCTTCTTAAAGGGGAGCGAAAATTTTATTATTTTTGCGCTACGACGCATGGTTTAGGAGATACAGTCCTATATTTTTTTTTACAATGCATGTGCTCGAAAAGTGCGTTTCCTACGGAGCCATATCGTGCGGAAAGTACTGCTTTTCCGCACTAGTGCTTTTTGTTTTCAATTTTTTTTTACAGTACATATGGTGCTACTTTCTCGCACTAGTGCGGAAAAGAGCACTTACCGTGCATATGTCGAAAGTTTAAAGGGCCATATGTACTGTAAAACGTACGATACACGTGCGAATAGGTAATTCGCAACTCGTGTCGATTTAAAACACTCCTTATAATAATTAAACTTATTTGCCATGATATGTTTTTTTATTTACTCGCACAATGCATAGTAAAACATTGTATGATACACGTGCGTAAAGATGATTTCCGCACTTGTTGCATAAATAGCAATTTTTTGTTATCAAAGAATGAAAGAAAGTCACGGTATTAATAACCAAATTTTACTTTAGTGGTACCTTTTCCCTATTACTGTCACAAATGTATGTGGCGTTCACGTAAACGCGATATTTTTAAGATTTCCCTGCGCAATGTTGCCAGCTCGCTCGCAAATCAAACATGTACTTACAGTTCTTTTGCATAATGGTGACATTGTACAATATCTATAAGTTTTAAATAGGTAAAAGATAATTCGACGCATTCTTTGCTTGCTTGTTGCTTGTTGTTGTGTTGTTTGCGTAACTTCTTTGAATAAGTTGCGTTAATTTGGCGCACAGGCGAAGTAAACATGCGTTGCGTACGGCAAGGTCACGCCGCGGCCCCACCCTGCACGGCCTCCGTTGCCCATTCAGACCGCCCGCTAGCTTCGTTCGAACGCAAATAATATTTTTGTAATATTTGTTTAAGCAGTGGATGCAAGTGACACAAATTCATACATCTTATTTATCCCGCATTTCAAATTAATAAGATGTAAACTCTAATATCTTTAATATTCTTTTGTAACGGTGACAGCCTGTTACATAAAAATCATCAAATATCTTATGAAGCTATGCCTTAATAAGACACAAAATCATTTAATGGACCTATTTAAACGATTAAATTCGACCTAAGTAATTTTTTTTAACTCTAATTTTTTTTTGTGTCATTTAGAATATTATGACATAGTATCAGATTGCAGTGGACGTAATTGACACAAACTATGTTTTCACACTAAAAACACTATCCTAAATGCAACACAGTTACATGTTTTCTCTCGAATATTTTTTTCTCCAAAATAATTCAAAATAAAAAATAATTACCACAAAATAACAAATTACTAGAAAAGCAAATTATATATATGACACAAAACAAAATGTAAGATTTACATCTTAACAAAGTATTCATAAGCGAAAACAGAATTGACTTTAATATTTTTATAACCTAGGGGTCAAAATATAGCCAGCGGTACAGGTCTATGTAACGTAAATTGCATGCAAGTTCTTGCTAGTCTAAACCTCGCTTAAAGTACACAATCGACTTGCGATTTATTCACGTGTCATAATAACTTACGTACTAACAATAGAAATTAAACCTTAACCTGATGGCAGAAAATTTAATATTGTCTAACAGAAATAACAGATTTTGTGCTGACAGCAACAAGTAAATAAACTAGCTGACTCGACTGTCATTACTTTCTTCATGGAATTAAGGAAATGTGTGAAATAATATATCAGTACCTGTGTAAACGGTGACAAGAACTGAAAGTTTCTCTTCTTGTTATAGACACAATAGGCAACGACGACATTTTATTATAACAAAAGTAAAACAAGACTTATTTTACTTCACTGAGTATTTTTCAATCAGTATTGACACTAGTACTCAACGGTAACGTAATTAGTTAATAAATGGCGATGATACATTTATTACTAATAATTAAAACAAAGAAATAGTTAATTAGCAGTAATTAAGACAAATGATCCAATTACATTCTACTTGACTTGAACTTGAAAATCTTGAAATGAGAAGTTTGAGTTGAAAACAATATTATTGAAGGGAGACAGAAGAAACACTGACATTTGAGACACTTGACAGTGATAGAATCAAGTTAGTTTTCTATGTTCATGCTATGTTCCAGTCTTGAGAATTTTACACTAGCAACATTAAATAAATAATATTCAACTGTTTAAGCCCATCATAAAAACTGCACAAAGAATCTAATTTTGACAGTTTATTACTTTATTGTTTCGACTGTTTCGTATCTCTAACTGGCTGGTTGGCAGATACACAGTGGACTTTGTAACCTTTTTAGATATTATTTTTCGTTGAGTGGTACTTTATTAAAATTTGTTTAAATACTGGCTGGCAAAATGTTTTCGCCATCTGCAAGGCATTTGTTGTATTCTACCCAGGTAATTCAATGTAACAGTAGTTTTAAAAATCCTCTCTAAGTTGATTGATAAGAGTTCAAAGATTAATTTGATAATCAAATCATGATGAAGGTACTAATGTATTACCTACTTAATGCTTGTTTCTAGTTGCGTAGATTGCAGAGCACGCTGGTCATCGCCGAACACAATAATGAGGCTTTATCAGCAGTTACCCAGAATACCTTGAGCGCAGCCAAGAAAATCGGTGGAGATATTTCAGTACTAGTTGCAGGCACTAAATGTGGTCCAGTAAGTAACAGGAAGCACTATTAGTTTAAGTAAACGTTATCATACATATTTTTAACCTTCCATTTCTTGTAAGATCAATACAATACTCATGGTTCTAGGTGATAATCATATTTTTTGTTAAAATTTACAGGCAGCTGAGAAGATTGCCAAGGCCGGTGGTGTCTCCAAGGTCCTTGTAGCTGAGAGTGAGGCATTCAAAGGCTTTACTGCGGAATCTCTTACTCCTCTTATCCTTGCAACTCAGAAGCAGTTCAACTTTACGCACATCTTGGCCCCAGCAACTGCCATTGGAAAGGCTGTCCTTCCACGAGTAGCGGCCAAGCTGGATGTGTCGCCCATCACTGACATTATTGGTGTCAAGGATGCTAACACATTTGTGAGGACCATCTATGCTGGAAATGCAGTGCTGACACTTGAAGCCAAGGATGCAATTAAAGTCATTACTGTCCGAGGCACTGCCTTCCCCCCTGATTCCCTGGAAGGAGGCTCCGCAGCTGTAGAAAAGGCTCCCGAAGGAGACTACAAGACTGACTTGGTGCAGTGGGTGTCACAGGAGCTCTCCAAATCGGACAGGCCCGAGCTTACCGGTGCTAAGAATATTGTGTCTGGAGGTAATAAAATCTTTTCACTGTTTACTTAAATTTTTATGTGTTGAGGCAATTCAAAACTGAATGGATATATTTTATACACGCAATATTCATGTGATGAATACTTTAATAAAATAATTCCGTAAATACAAAACACACTTCGTTATTATGGATAAATTGGATATCTGCATCACTTTGCCTTTGAACTGTAAACAAATGTGATAAACATTGAGAATGATTTGGATATGGAATGGATTTGGATATGGATTTGGATATGGATTTGGAATGATTCAGATATGGAATCCATACTTCAAAAAAGATATTGACATGATCGAGCGAGTGCAGCGTAGATTCACTAAAATTCCCGCACAACTAAAGTCACTTTCATACGAAGAAAGATTAGTCAAGCTGGGCCTGACAACACTGCAAAAAAGGCGTGAACGCGGCGACTTGATCGAAACGTTCAAAATAATTAACGGATATTACAACTGTCCAGAACTAAGCGATCTGTTCGCTCGAAACTCAAACACGCGCACAAGAGGACACAACCTTAAACTAATAACAACAAAGCACAAAACAAATATCGGCAAACACTTTATTGCAAACCGAGTAGTAAAGGCTTGGAACAAATTACCCTCAGAAGTTGTGAACTCTGCAAGTGTTAATCAATTTAAAAATAGACTAGACAAACTATGCTAACTGTGCTAAGTGAACTATGATTTAGACGTACCAGCATCAGCTGCCTGTCTAAAATGAAATAATAATAATAATAATGATTTGGCAAAATCTAGTTGTTTTAACTAGACACTGATTATGAGTACCTACTATTATGGAATGTTAAACATGTTAAGTTTTTTATCAAATTTACTTAGAAATAATCATATTTAGAATCAAATTTGCTTATTGTAATGACGGTATTGCCTGTGTGCATGACAGTAGAGCCAGGAATCACACATGACATAGGTTAGGCCAAACTAAACCATAAATCATTGTGTATTTCTAACCTTATAATATAACTTCTCAGGCCGTGGTTTGAAGTCAGGCGACAACTTCAAGCTCCTGTATGACCTAGCTGACAAGTTGAACGCTGCCGTGGGAGCGTCCCGCGCGGCCGTCGACGCTGGATTCGTGCCCAACGACCTGCAGATCGGCCAGACTGGCAAGATCGTTGCTCCAGTAAGTATAAAGAACCAACCAACCTCATGCTTCTGTAAGATCCAGTGGACAAACTGAATGCCTCCATGTTGAATTTGTTTGGAACCCCTGCATCTACTTGGACCTATAAAAATCATCAGTTTTAAGAATAAGGTATACACCTTAAGAACAATTCCGAATTTATTTTATTTTATTTTATTTTCTTTAAAAATACCTTAAGAACAATTCCGAATTGTTTCTAAATGTCAGCTAATTCCGTAAATGGACAAAATGGGTGATTTTCAGAATTAGCCAACCCAACATTAGTAGGTGATTCTTGCAACACTATAAATGTGGTTTACTGTAATTCTTTCTACTATAGCCATTTATTAGCAGTAAGTATATACGCAACTACGCATACAAAATTGATAGTAATCATAAAAAGGAAATATGTGTTTTTTTGTTTGTTTTATTTGTTATTAAATGAGATGACCTAATGGTCCTAATGTGTTGTATCACACAGGACCTATACATCGCTGTTGGCATCAGCGGCGCCATCCAGCATCTCGCCGGCATGAAGGACTCCAAGACCATCGTCGCGATCAACAAAGACCCTGATGCTCCCATTTTCCAGGTTAATATTTTTATTTTAGTGCTCTTATTGCGTCATCGTCACCGTTATTAATATTGTACAATATAATCACTGTTATACATATAAAATGAAAAAAATTCCTTAAAAAAATATCTATGTTAAAACAAATTCAATTCAATAATTATTTATTTGAAATTACTAGTATTCATATCAGATGGTTAGTAACACAATAGCACATTCTCTTGTAAGGGCATCAATCCTATCTGCTATCATGGCCAGGATGCTGTTGCGGCTATCCCGCACCCGCCGCACCAGGGAAGCGGTGAAAAAGTACACATATGAATGGTTCATCAAATTTAAATGAAGCCTGTCGACAATTAAAATATATGACTATAATATAAAGTACCTATATAAATATAGACCTTTTTACGATGTGCCTTTTGTTCCAGGTCTCTGACTATGGTTTAGTCGCTGATTTGTTCAAGGCAGTCCCAGAGTTAACCGGCAAGTTGTAAACCAGCAGCCGCAACAAAATTTTTAGCTAATAGTATAATGAAAACTTCTCATTACCTCCCATTCGCGCACCATGAGATTTTTCGAACATTGTACAATTGTTAATGTGTAATCTTGATCATGTCTAAACTTGATATTTATACAAATAAAAATTGTTAATAAATTAATTATTTTTTATTTTTACAAAATACATATTTGATGCCACTGGATATATACTTTAATTGACACTGTTTAAGGTCAAATAAAGTCTTAATTAAATAACCCTTAATATTATTAAATAACCCTTAATAAAATACCCTTCAATTTTAAAACATGTCTAAGGGCCACTTGCACTACTCTATTCACTAACCAGGGGTTAACCGGTTAAACCTGGAGTTACTATGGTTACCAGTACAATTTAATACCGGGTTAACGGTTTAACCGGGTAACCCCGGGTTAGTGGGATAGTGGAAGTGGCGCTAAGTAGGGCCCGAGCCCGAAAAAATCATCTGAGATAATTCAAACTATAGGTTGGCAAGTTGGCAACATAATTACTTATCGTCATGCAATTTAGGTAGGTATTTTTGTTATAAACGAGGCATTTATGTTTTTAGCATTTTTACTTTAACTGATCTTGTCAAAGGTAAAAAAATAAATCTAAACCATAAAATTTTAAGGATCTTTACTACCTATAAATATTTGATTACATAAAGCGGATTAATTTTTGCGTTGCTCCGTTGCACCACTTATACCTACCGGGTGGGGCTTGAAACAGGACCAGTAATTGAAACATGTGATTTTAAAAGCCTTATCCTAACGCCAGTCACCCTCTTATGTTCCCAATGATTTAACTATAACTATCTTGACATTTAAATAGCTCGTTAGAGAATTTGGCGATTTGATCAGACATCAAGGCATTTTGGTTTAAAAAAAACCGCTACTCGCCGCTAGATGGCGCAAGTAGATATGGCTACATAAATTAATGAAAATTATCTGGATTCGTAAGTTGAATTATAAAATTTTAATTATATTTCCCAAAAATAAGACAATAATGAATCTTGCTATACGTTAAAATGTTCCAGTCATTTAAAAAAAACATTGTATTTCATTAAGTAAGTAGGCACTTGAAAATGCATGCAGCGTGGGATGCACATAACCTGCCCACATTACGATCTACGCACGTAGAATAATAGGTAGGTATTTAACAAGCAAAAGGTACGTAGTCAATCACGCCGGTGATGATAGTACCTAAGAGGGAGATGCGGTTTCGACGAGTGGCATCCTCGTTATCATATCTGCGGGGAGGGAAGGCGGAGCGGCGCAGGCCCCGCCCGGCCGACACGCCCGCGCGCCGCGCTCACAGCGCCCGACCATGCCGCGACCGTCGCGCGAATCCTATGGCGGACACAAACCACCATACTCCTACATCTCTTTAACCGCTATGGCCATTTGGAGCTCCCCGGAACGGATGCTGCCACTCTCGGAAATCTACCGATTCATCACCGACCGCTTTCCGTTCTACCGGCGCAACACGCAGCGCTGGCAGAATTCACTGCGGCACAACCTCTCCTTTAACGACTGCTTCGTGAAGGTGCCGCGCCGCCCGGATTGTCCTGGCAAGGGCGCCTACTGGACGCTGCATCCGCAGGCCTTCGACATGTTTGAAAACGGCTCACTGCTGAGAAGACGCAAGCGGTTCAAACTACACCAGGAAGAAAATTCATCTTCAGAGTTGACGACGCTGTTTAACTTAAATAACATGCTGCTCGCTCGGGTACCCCCGCTGCCAGTTCTTGAAACACAAGCGGTGCCTGAGCTAAATCTCAAAGTTCCGAAAATAAAACCGAATACATCCTTCATGATAGACAGTTTGTTAAAAAGTGATGTGGAAAGACCCTGTGCACTGGATTCTCATGAGGACCCTATAGAAGTGAGTGTGAGCGAGGGTCCGGTGACCATGTTGGGGTACAGGCCAGAGGTGCTGGCGTTGTGCGCGGCGATGTGGCCACCGCATCTGCCTCTGTTGTTCCCACCAGTACAGTTTACGTTACCTTTTGAGAATAGCTTTAGTGATGCATATTTTCATTCGCCGTTTCGACCACGGTAGGATCGTTCGAAGTACCTAGTAACTTAGGCTGAAATCTTACAGCTAAAATCATATGATTATGATTGGCTTTTCGATGATTTTGTCTGTTTGCAACAAATGGCTTAACTTATTAACATAGTAAAACTTTATCGAGTGGATATTACTTAGTGAATATAAATAAAACTGTTATCTTTTCTGCTTTGCTTTACGAGACATAACATTACAATATGACAATACGAGATAAAATGCTTGTATCTCGTAACTTGTGTGTTTTTTTTATATTGCGGGCCGAATTATTTTAAGCAAAAGTTAGGTAACTTAATATAGATACTTCTTAGGTCCTATGCTAACCACCGTTTAAAGGTTTGCCCGTATTGAATTTACACACTGTATGTATGTTCCTAATTTCTATTTCGCCCATACTATGTATTAAATTTGATGGGATGTCAAATAAACTAATATACCTATCCTTCACAATTTATAATTACCTGTTTATTGTTAAAGCAAGATATAATATTATTTATAATTGTCATTATTAATTTATTTAATTCAATAAATATCTACTTTTTGATATAAGCAGAAAAATTTCATAAATTTCCTTAACCTAAACTATACCTACACCTAAACTACCTACACCTTGTATTATTGGATTGTAGATTCAGGTGGAATATTGCAAATTTTAATTTTATTATCAAAGAAGGACAAAAACCTAATTTTTATAAAACAAATAATTAAAAGATTAAGAAAATGTAGAACTTATATTTAGGAGGATTTACGATACTTACATATTATTCTTATGTTTAGAAGTACCTTCTCTTTTGTTTGCATCTATGATATGATACTACAGGTACCTACCTAATCATCACTACATAGTATAAAACAAAGTCGCTTTCCGCTGTCTGTATGTCTGTCCCTATATGTATGCTTAGATCTTTAAAACTACGCAACGGATTTTGATGCGGTTTTTAGGGTTCCGTACCTCAAAAGGAAAAAGTCTGTCCGTCTGTCACAGCCTATTTTCTCCGAAACTACTGGACCAATTAAGTTGAAATTTGGTATACATATGTAAGTTTGTGACCCAAAGACGGACATGTCACGTAAACAAATGAATTAGAAACACGAGGGCCACTTTTGGGTGGTAATTAAGAAAATTAAAAAATAAAGTTATATAAACTATATCGTGATACATATCAAATAAAAGAGCTCATCGTGAGAATCTCAAATATATATATTTTATAATTTTAAGATAAACAGTTTAGAAGTTATTCAAGAAAATAGGCAAAAAATTACCATTCCCCCCTTTATCTCCGAAACCACGGGGTCTAAAATTTTGAAACAAATACACAAAATAGATATTTACCTATAGATCACAGGAAAACCTACTAGAAATGTGCAGTCAAGCGTGAGTCGGACTTAATTACTTAGTTTTTGATCCGACCCCTACGGGGTTTTTAAAGACATTTCACTCACGTTTCACATAAAAATACATTGTTTAAATTGTGTAATGTACGGAACCCTTGGAACGCGAGTCCGACTCGCACTTTGCCGGTTTTTTTAATAGTGATTCAAGAGGAAGGTTTATATGTATAATTTGTAAAGGTTTTGTGTAAATTAATTGAACTACCCGTGTGAAGCCGGGGCGCGTCGCTAGTGGGAACTAAAGTACACCTACTAAAACTAGTCTACCTAGTCTACCTTCCTCTGTTGACAGATAACTTGGTAGCAGATATGTCTGTAGGTACCCAATAAATATAGCCACTAGTATTAATATAATAAATACCTATATATTAGTTAAATAAGTTACTTAGTAGCAATTTGTTTTTGTCTAATTTGCATAAAGCTATTCTCCTCCCCAACCAACTCCGATGTTCACACCGAGCGGCAGGTGATATCTTTCATCGCGCTGTAAACAATATATTTTATGGGTTTTGCATAGCGCATGATTTTAAACTGTTAAAATGTAATAATGTGATAAATCGCCTTTCTCTAGTTTAAGCTTAAAGAAAGGAGGGTACGAATGTAATCGGCCGAATCAGACCCCGTGACGGGCGGGTGTTGGGTACTTGTCATTTTTTGTTATTTATGTGCAACGGCTTCGTTGGGGCTGTTTTGGTAATTAATATAGAGAAATGGTTAAATTGAGCGCCGTTTACCCGCGGGCGGGGCGCAGCTCGCGAGCGAACACCTTTCGGGGTTGTCGGGTACCTATTAACTTTGGTGTCACCAATTACACACTATTTTAAGGATGCATGGGGGTCAGGCTGATGTAAGAGCGATAAATCTAAATGAGTTTTGATATATTAATGGGCGGTAGAACAACAATTTGATTAAATTTATGTTGCGCTTCTAATCAAATTTAATAATAAATATTTAAGTGTAGACATACCTACTCTGTTTTCTCCTAGAGTCAAAACTTTGGTAAGCTAGTTTTTAGCGTCTTTTAATAAAAGAAACAAGAACAAAGGAAACGCAGAGGAAGACCGACACGGGTGTCGGACCAAGCTAAAGAAAAAGTTAACGTACAGGCGTATGGACTCAACAGCTCCACCGACAAGAGTCAGACTCTTAAAATTATGTTGATGATGTAAGTGCCATAAGATTTGCTATTTGGCTCATATTAAAGTACGAAAATCTTCACTGTACATGTTCTGACATAGGTACATATGCACAATAACACATTCGATAATGCATACCTATAGGAAAAACTAAGGTAAGTACCTAGATCACTCTCGATATCAGACTTCGCTAACTAAAGCGTCGCGTGTCTATTGCATTGACTGGAAATCCTTTAAAGATTACCCGGGCAACGAACTTTTAAATATCCCTATAATTGCACACTATACAAGGTGATTTTGTTATGTCTGACCATGCTCTGAGGGGTGGATATGTAGGTGACAACTTTTACTATGGGGCCAAACCCGAAATCGCGAAGAAAACCACTGCTGCTGTTCCATAGCAAACATTGACATGTGATTCACCGAAATGTATGAGACGGCAGATTTTTATAGTAAAAGTTGTTAAGTATGACCCACATATTCACCCCTCAGAGTATGGTCAGACATAACAAAATCATCCTGTATACCTTTCAATCTGATTGATAGCGGATAGACTCGTACCTAACTTATTACAAAGTAGTTACCTTGAGTTGAGAAGGGTAGAAAGCATCCACATAAAATTTTACTGTAATCCATGGCAAGATGCAAGCCCAGCTGCTAGCTGATGCTTATTACCGACTACAATGTTTACCAAATCACAGACAAGTAAGTAATAAAAACAGTCAATCATTGCTCTCTACAGGGTGGGCCCTGTAACAGGAGCAATAAATTAAACTGTAGGCTGTACTCCTCAAACTGACCAACATTTGTTCAGCGACTTTTAAAAATAACGTATTTTCATTTTTAGTATCTACACTTTAAAGTTTATTCTAAGACGCAATGTATTGCGAATTTCGTTATGTTTAAAGCGTGACAAGCAACGTCAATTACAATGACAATAGCGTACATTGATGAAAACCAAGTGCTGTGTTACGCTACCGAATGTCAAGCAGGTAAATAACAGCAAGATTAAAACAAAAGGTGATACGCTGGAATTTGAAGATCGAACGGTTTTCCTTGAAGTCACTTATTTAGACTCAAAACTGCAATGGCATGCACATATAGCCACAAGCCGGCAAACCAAGGCCCTTAGCACACGAGGCGTAGGCGAGGCGTAAGCGTATCGTAAAAAAAAAACCGCGCGATTCGGACTCGCGCACCGAGGGTTCCGTACTTTTTAGCATTTGTTGTTATAGCGCCAACAGAAATACATCATCTGTGAAAATTTCAACTGTCTAGCTATCACGGTTCATGAGACACAGCCTGGTGACAGACAGACAGACGGACAGCGGAGCCTTAGTAATAGGGTCCCGTTTTTACCCTTTGGGTATGGAACCCTAAAAACGATACGAGTACGAGAGGCGTAGTTCTGGGCACCAAGCGTCGCGTAAGCGTGATCGTTCTGTTTGCATACAAGTTCTTGACGCTTACGCCTTTACGACAGGGATCTCATACGCTACGCTACGACTACGCTTCGCGTGCGGACTTGTTTGAGATTGTACGTGCTCGTAGCGCTCTCGTTACACGCGCGTATTACGCTACATTTACGCGACGCTTACGCCTACGCCTCGTGTGCTGAGGGCCTTAGTTCTGCTGCCCATACAGTTAGGCGAATCAGACGGCTGACAAACGTAGAGACGGCCAAGCTGGTATACTTTACGATAGCTACTTCCACAGTGTTGTCGTATGGAATTCGGTTGTGGGGAAAAGCGGCAGACATTCAGACACTATTTGTGCTGCAGAAATGAGCTGTACGTTCTATATATGTATAGACTGGACGCTCGAGTATTTCTAAGAGAGAAATTCAAAGAAGTTAACATTCTTAGTACCGATGGTAATTGATTAAAAATTCAATCAAAAAAACATGTCTGAGCATATATCACGTTATTATTATATTCTTAGCACTTATATGAGAAAGTTATTATAATAATATATTATAAGTTATTATAATATATTATTGAAGTACTAGCAGTTCTTATAATTTACTTGTCTCATCATCATCATTCCCCGGCTTCTAGAGGCTCGCGTAACTCGCGTTAGCGCACAATGGGCACTTGCGGCCACCGGAGACCTATAACAAATATTAGACGACCGCTTGTAATGAGATGAGCCTCCTTTCGGGTACTATATTTAGCCTCGTAATCGGCCTAATAGCCTGGTCGGTAGTGATAGTGACCCTGCTTGCGAACTAGGGATTTATTTGTGTTTTAATCACAAATTCCTGAGTAAATTGTGCCTGAGTTATTTCTATAAATATGTAGGTATACCGTCGCCAAGTACCCATAGTTTTGCTTAGATTGCGCCTAGGTCGATCTGCGTAAGATTGTCCCCAAATATTTATTTATTTGAGCATAGGTAGGTATGAAATGTTTTGGCATCTCATGAAGCTTTAACATTTTTTTAAAGCTTTGAAATTTTGCTAATTAGACCTTATCGCTCTATTAATAAGAGGTAGGTTCATGAGAATGTTTCAATGATTTTTCATAAAAGTTGGAATTTGGCGTGAGGTAAGAAAAAATCGACCAACATACAGGCAGACAGACGGACAAGGCGGAACTATAATTTATTTGTGTATTTTGTGACACTTTCTTACATAATGTAGGTAAAATTACACTTTGTATCGTAACCAAATAAATAGGTACTTACACATTTGAATGGAAAATTGGAATGGTACAGATAAAAGACTCATATTTATTTCAATTTCTACGACTCGTTGTTTATGCTTTGTTAGATTGGTATCTACAAATTACTTACACTAAGACAGCAAATATTTAGAGATCAATTTTATTTCAATTTTTATTCCTACTAGAAAGTTGGCACGCTCATAAACGAGTGATATAAACATGTTATGTCTTCAACGCTTCCTAAAACCATTCGCACACAGTTAACCACACAAATCGAAGAGTAGCTAAGCATCAATCAAATTAAGCTGTTGTAATAAAATTTTATATGTGGCTTTCCATTACAGAAGGGTCCTTATGCTTCAAGTGCAATAAGGTCCTTTTTATCTGATATTCCAACAGAAATTCTGAAAGAAAGGTCCTTTTTGCACATCAAGCATAAGCACCCTTCTGTGATGGAAAGTCACATATCTTCAAATACTTACGTTTCCTTTTTCGCATTAATTATTTATACAAATATATAGTTGCAGCCAGTTAATTTGATTCCGTTAAGAATTTTAATTTTATTTGAAGTAATAATTCAATCAATATGACTGCGAATATCGAGGATGCAATTAAGGCGATGTCTGACTAACCAGTTAGTGGAGTGGTTTAGTGTTGGTGCCTGTGGTTGGATGGACTGGCCAATTACTTATGTATGAGTAGCTAACTAATGTCGCGATTGTCGCGAGTCGTGAGTGCTACGCCGTAGGCCTCGTAGAGCTTACGTAGATATTTTAGCAGCAGTTGTTTTTATTGTTTCAAAATCAGTTATTTATTGATTTGTTACTAGTCCGCCTAATAAGACGATCCGATAAATAAATATATATGTACATATAATAGGTAAATATTCAAATTTATGGTATTTATCTACAACCCAAGAACAAACATTCGTGGTAAAAACAAATTAATGGCCTTTCCGGATTTAGAGCCCACAGAGCCTCTAGATTTATTGGCTGGGCCACTACCGAACTAAGATAACAAAATGTAAAAAAAGCTTATGACGATTCCACCAAACTGTAATTAATTAAGATATTGCAAGAAATTAGATCCAACGGAAAATAGGCAATAAATTTATCTTTAAAACCATTTGAAAAACTCCAGTAAAAAACCTCGTATTATCCTCACGAAAAAGTTCATTCATTCTGTATGTGCGGCGTGCTGCGCGCTTCATAAAAAATAAAATAATATAACAGCAGTAGGAAGCTTCTAACAGACATACTTCACACGCTATCAACAGAACAAAATAAAACACACCTGGACAATCGTAAGTTAATATTTAATTCAATTTATTCCCACCAAATTGAATTTGGTCTACTCATCTTCACAATAGTTTAGTGTACGTTAACAATGAAGGAAATACCGACGTCCGGTAGCCGGCCAGGCGGCCACACAGCGCGCGGCCGGTCACGTCTCCAATGAGATCGGTGCCGCGATGACACCCTTGAAATGTTTTTAATGGCGTGATTCATAGAGCAAATTAAACATTTGACTTGCCGTGAATGCGACGCTGAGTGGATCTGTCACGCACGGACAGTGCAGCGCGGTAGGTACAGATAAGCGCAGCTCTCTATCGTAGCTTTCAGTAGCTTTTCGTCTAGCTGATTCTGGAAATGGGTGAGAGTTATACTCTGACAAGCCCTTTTAGTCAGTGGTAAAAAAGTAGGCGCGAAAAATTTATCTTCCAAATATATGTAAATGTTGAATTTCGCGCTTTTTCTACCTACTGACAAAGTTGGCTTTCCAGAGTATATAAAGATCCAATTAAGATATTAAAAAACTTTTATCTGGTGTCTTTAAATGCACGGGGAGCGTGTCACCTGTTGAGGAAATAAAGTTAATGTTAGCAAATGTCATCGAGAACTCAGACCCATGGAAAAGTTAAGATTTTCCACGACACGGGTTGGACATTCCACGTTACATTATTGGTGTTGCAGGCGTCCATAGGCTACGGTGACTGCTTACCATCAGGCGGGCCGTATGCTTGTTTTCCACCGACGTGGTATTAAAAAAATCTTTAGGTTTTCAACATAGAAGGCAGAACGGAGAATGCTTCACCCACAGAGGACTAGATATTGATGATAATGTCTCATAAGTCTACCTAGAAGGTCCCAGTTTCCGCTTGTCTGTCCGCCTGTACACATCGCGCACTGCGCGGTCGCTGCTGATTAATGCGCCGCTACCGTATTCGACTGTAGGTTTTTTACGCGGACGACACGGCGCGTGTCCGTGAGAACCGATTTACTCAGCTCTGCTTAGAAAGTTTTGTATCTAGAAATAACTTTTTTGGGAAGATATAGCGGCTATTTGCTATTTTTCAATTCGAATCGGTTAAAATTGTTGGTAGAATCAGGTACGACTTATTATGGAAGACTTATTCGTGATATTTAAATAATTATTATTTACGAATTTTACAATGAAAAAATATAATATAAAATCCTGGGTTTCTTATTCGTCATCGCATATTTTCCCCCATCATAAGCTTTGCTTAGTTTTGGGCTAGGACGATCTGCGTAAGATTGTCCCCAAATATTTATTTAGTTATTATTTTTAAACTTGCGTAGGTATCAATTTTTTGACAGCTGGTGAAATCGAATCTTGAAATTGCTACTTTTCATGACTTACTTAGTGTAACTGTACACACATGATAGAAGATAGATCAAAGTTTGAATAAATCGGTAAAACTATTCTTCTCAATCCTTGGTCACTGCGAGCTTGTCGAGACATCTTACATTTCGCTGTACGTAATTTCATGGCTGTTCAAAATTGGTGTTTATGATCGGTTTTTTAACTCATATTTCCAATATACAATATCCCTACCGAATTTCTGAAGGCACAATCGTTCTGAAACAGCCCCGCTCTGAAAAATTAGTCGATCGCCACGTAATTGCATGTAATAGCATCGCGTGACTTTACGAAAACGTTCCAAGGAAGCTCGGCCCAAATTAAATTAGATTAAATTGATTTATTGGAAGAGCGTGTCCCGCGGTCCTGCTCTCTTATTCATAAGCGCATCGCAACGCATGAACCAGCATAAGTTTGACCTCCGATAATGCATAGTGAAACGAATCAAGGGATCAAATTATTCTAGGGATGAGTTCAGAATTGGGTAGAAAATGTTTTGTGAAAAGATATGCTGGAGGCTACGCCACGGCTCCGCTCTGTTGCGCGTCACAGTGTAATTAATGCTATTAGATCCGGAATCTATCGTCTAAATGACCTACCGCGGGTACTGTATCATCCTAGAACGATCTTTAAACATTTGCGGATTGATAAGGAAGAGTAATTATCGTGTTCAGATCTCATGCTACACAAAAGTCTAACAAATACGAATGTGTTAGACGTCTTTCTTTATTGTTTTTTTTTATGAAATAGGAGGCAAACGAGCAGACGGATCACCTGATGGTAAGCGATTACCGCCGCCCATGGACTCCCGCAACACCAGAGGGGTTGTAAGTGCGTTGCCGGCCTTTAAGATGGGAATACGCTCTTTTCTTGAAGGTTTGAAGGTCATATCGGTCCGGAAATACCGCAAGCGACAGTTCATTCCACAGTTTTGCATAATGTAGACTTCTCTTTTTGTAAAGCTATTATAAAACGGTAGATGTTTTTGACGCGTAGTCTCGTCCGCTTCTATTGATGCTGCTATACATCCGAATAGCCAAAAAAGTTTAGGTAATTATATATTTTAGATATTTTCATCACACCAGCTGGTAAAGGCTCTCTTGAATATTCAAAAACTGATAAGAAAGTTGCATTTTATCCACATGTGATGCAAAGTAATCTGATACAAAAGTCTGATACAAGAGTTGTTTCCTTATGTTGGCTAGTAATAAACTTTGCCCCCTTGTAAAACAAATAACTACCTATTATTATATATCCTAGGTGGATAAAAATTAAAGGGCATTTTGTCCCAACATGCTGATAATGATAATAATTGTTTTTATTAGAAAAATGGTCAAACGTACGAGAAAATATTTTCCATAAAATTTTCTACAATATTTGCCTTTAAAGTATGTTGCTAGGACTTATTATTTTCGAATTATGTGTGGCCCAAATTTTGGCTAGATATGACGACGTACGACGCTATACGGGCAGAATGGTAGCAGGCAAAATAGTTTTAGAATGATTTTATTTGCTAAGGGATGTAGGTAGTGCAAATCAACATCTAGACAATGCTCTTTATAGTCATAGCCCGTCCATAGCCTGTCTTTAGACATAAAGACCAGCTTTCTTGCTTGGGTTATGTTACTCAGGTGCCTTTATTACTATCATGTATGGTAGAACACCATCGCTCGTCAAAAGTTAACCTTGCATAATTTGAAAACTACAATTCTTAGCAACATATTTCAAAAACAACTATTGTAGAAAAAATGAAGCATATATCGTTATTTGCCAGTTTTGTTGTAACTTCAACAGTTTTTCTAATTAATAAAAACTGTAAAATGGGACTCAAAAGTGGGAAAAAGAGTGGGAAATACCCATTTAATAAGTTACTTCCCCTTCTATTTTTTTTTACCTACACAAGTTACATATATATTCATATTAATTTATTATTATTAAGCATACACTGTCAAAGCTATTACAGCTATTTATTTAATGATCATTACTCAACTAATACATAATAATCATAAATGCCAATAAAATTGTATGTTTTCTTCCAGTTGAAACTGTACATTGAGCTTACGGGTCGGATTAATTACTAGGCATTTCCACCTAAATAATGTGTATAAAGAGGCTTTATTCTATGTGCAATTTTATTTTGAATTGAATTCTGTACGTATGTAGTTATAGTACATACCTACCTATAATTAATATCCAGCTGCTTGAATGAAAAAGCTGAAGTTAAATTAAACAAAATGAGAATATTTCGCTGCTTATATTGTTCGAGCTGGATAATATACATTCTGTAGGAACAAACTTTTAAACATTCAATGTATGCTTTTACAACACTTGAAAAGAATTTTAGTCGGCTGTTTTTTATTAATTTATACAAACAACGTAATTAAATCTGAGATGTCGCTGATAAAATGCCTCCATTTATGTTAAGACATAGGCGTCCTGAATAATAACTTTGGTACGGTTTGTTGACCAAATTGTGTATGTGGTTAAAATAGGCGAGACGTTAGGTATAATATAAACTGGCTGGTTGGATTACTAACGGAAGGTCTGTTTATGATGTCAGGTTCAATGAAATATCTTCACGTATAGTTACTAAAATTAAATAAATTTATAACTTATATTAAATGCATTTATTATTAGATACTTTAATTAAATGTGTTTAAAATGTAAATCTTCTAATTCAATATAGGTAATTATTTTGTAAAATGTCTGGTCAAAACACGTTTTACTCGAGATTAAGGTAGCGAGCGGTATACATGTTAAGTGGCTGGTTAGAGAAGCTACTTTGAAAAAGGTTGTGTGGGAGTCCCCGTTAAAATAAAATGTTGGTACAAAACTACCTCGTTACTAAATTAATGTACATTAATGGAGTAAAGCAGGAAATATATTCGTGTAATCTGACGATACAATCTGACAAAGTGATGTTCATAACAGCTATTAGGCGGCGAGCTAAAGATAAATTAACGTCAAATTAATATGGCTATTCTAGCAGTGTCAGACCAGCAAAGCTATAACAAACTCGATCAACAAAAAATCCTATTAGTCGAACGAACGCGCCCAAACATTAGACAAAAACGAACTGATATCTTCTACATAAATACGCCCGCGTTCGCTACCAGCGGATAATTACCACACATTATAAAGGGTGAAATAAAGCGCATTCCAAACAAACGCTTCGGCTTCGGCCGTAGGCAACACGTACATTCGGTAGTGCGTGTCACAGGTCGTGTCTAAACTCATCAATCTTGTCTCCATTTCATTGGAGAATAGAACGGTGCGAGGCGGTAAGAAGAAACAAAAACACTCGCGTGCACAATGAACGAGCCGCGCAAATGGAATAAGCTCCGAACACCATTGTCGATCCACAAAAGAAAGGCAATCATTCGACATGAATAAATATCTTTGAATAATGGGACCACGCTTATAATGAAATGTTTTATGCGGCGGAATTATCGCGTATAAATCGCTTTAAACGTCGTTACACTTTTATGTAAGTAAAAATATTACTTTTCCTTGATGGCGTGTATTATGGCTGCAACGGTAGCATAGATATGCTTAATCATGTTTATGTTTGTGTAATGCTATATAATTTATGCCTGATTGTTTTGTATTCTTTGTTTCCTACACTCTTATACCTACTTTTTACTTATTTAGTAGGTATAAATATACTTACCTAATGTAAAATTTTGGGTGCAGATAAATTTGGGAGATATTTGCGTTACAGGTAGAACTAGCTACAGTACTTCACACTGAAACCAAGAGTGTCCTTGTGACTGGACAGAACTCGAACATGTCTGCCACGCGGAGATGGCGAAAATAAGACTTGACGCTTTCTTACGGATTGGGGAAGACTGCTCAGTGCTTAAGACTAGGATATGCCAAAGGAAAAGGGGGGTATTGTCCAGCGGTCGGATCAAAATATATTGATTTCTAATTTGCTAGGTACTTAATAACTTTTTCAGTCTCAAGTTTCTGACACAGAAAATGAGGGGTAAGTTATTTAGTCTGACTTTACTATAAAGAAATAAATTATTTGATGTACTTAGTACCCAGGGTACAAGTAGCTCTTACCGTAGCTCTGTTAAAGCAACAATACGCCGTCCAAATAGACATACGCGTGCTATAATATGGTCATTATTCTAATTGGAATGTTTGGGCAAGAGCGGCGCGTGAAATTAGGCCAAGCGCGGATCGTAGGCCTATCATTACGGTGCCGCCAGACGAGCTTCTCTGAAATGAACTAGCCAGAGGCGCTATTCACAGAGCTTACCGATTCTTTTTTGCAGATAGACTAGTATAAGTTGTTATGAATCTTGGATTTAACTTACTTTAGGGACAATCTCGCAGTCGTGAAATAGTTATTTGTGCAACAAGAGAGGAAAGTTGGTTTTTCTTGCGAGGGACTCAAAAACACGAGATGTAAAATAACTTTGCTCTCGTGTTGCACACATAATTTTTCACCTCAGTAGTGAGAACATATTAAAGGTAGTAGTAGTAGTAGTAAATCACTTTATTGTACAAAACAAAAATTGATACCATGAAATTCATATAAATTTAGGTACAAAGGCGAGCTTATCCTTTAAAGGTTAAAATGTATTTCGAATTACACAGAATAAACAGAAAAAAAAGTATTATAATATGTACCATACCATACGATACGATACGATACGATACGACACGACACGACACGACACGACACGACACGACACGACACGACACGACACGACACGGCACGACACGACACGACACGACACGACACGACACGACAGCGACTCGCTTCGCTCGTGATTCAATTATAGAATCTTTCGCTTTCTCGGGACTCAAAATAAACACTCGCAAGAAAAACCAACTTTCCTCTCTTGTTGCACAAATAACTATTATGAATTGAATAGATATGCGGCTCTATTTACACTGCGCTTTAGGTTGTGTACGCACTCGCCAGTGCATTTTTGCAGCTTTTTCTTAACCTAACCAAACAAATTCCGTAAAAGTAACTTTAAAAAGAAGGGCAATATTGCTGCTTAAGGATAAGGAGCAAGATAAGGAAGGAGATGAAGATGTGAGGAATATTTGTAATACACTAGGTATTACAATACCAATTTATTGTCAGCTCATTACTAGTAATCAGTCCAACTTTCAGCCTACCTTGAACTGCCACAGAGATAATGGCCAATTCGAACGTACACTGACATCAGAATGATATTTGAATGTTGTTTAGTTATCGTGCATTTCGCTCATACTTGTCCGTACATGAATTGGCGCGGGCGAGACACACGATACCTAAATAACATTCTGATGTCAGTGAACGACTGTACTTACGTTCGAATTGGCTTAAATGTCAGTTTGCATACAATTTTTTCAAACTCCTTTTTTTCTTGAACAAATAAAACGTCAAGTGAATCAATACAGTAACTTGTAACATTTAGCGTTTGCATCAAATCCGGTAGTTCTGATTTTTTGCAGACTTGTTTATGATGGCCTAATGAATAAGTAATCCAAGTTTGTGACCTCAAAGGCCGAACGCAACTTTGTCTAAAATAGAAAAAAACCGCGAAAATTTCTGTTTTTTTTTTAGATTTGGGCGATTATAACCCCAAAGGACTAGGTTACTTTTATGGTTACTTATAGTAATTTAATTTTAATCTGTAGCGGTATCATGGTCGCGTTTTTGTCACTTGTCATATCATGCGTCACTTACGTACTTGTTAGAGCGTGACCGGTATGGTGACAAATGATAGACAGCTGTCCATCTTAGCCCCGCTGTAGTCGACGTTAATCGACGTTACTGACGGTGAGGCGGTACTGATACTGACGAGTAATAGTTTCGCTGGTCTGTCGTCAAGTTTAAAACAAATAAATTAAATTAATGTAGAAGGACAATCGTAAACCAATTTGGCTCTTAGCTTATTCTTGCCAGTAAAAATTATATTTATTTAAAAGCACCTTGGTTTTAATAATATAACGTAATAAAACTCTAGTAAAGCTAGGATGTAATATTCTCAAACTCGTATATTAAATTTTATATTCAATTGTTTTATGCTCGTATAAAAATTAAAAGAACAGTTATTCAGACAAACAGGCGGCGTTATTAAAGAGTGTAATAAAAGTGTGTTTTGTAGAGTTAGAAGGGATGGTAATTACAGGTGGTCCGAGAAGCGTTCAGTTTTCGATACTACGAGTAATCTGAAAGGACAAAAGCGTCATTTCAGCGGTTACATACATATGCCTGTCTATGGGAGCTCCTGGATAACCAAGAGTCGGAGCTCGTGGGTTCCGTACCCCGATTTTTATCTCAAACGGTGAGCCGACGTTTCCATCCGCGTAATTACAGTTTAAGGCCTAGAGTGAATTATTAGGCCCGCGATGCCGTAATCAACACAATAATTGTTATCCACTGCTGTTTGGAGAGCGTTTTTGTGGTCACTCTACTCGCAGCCACAAATTGAATTTCGTGCAATTGCCGGCTAACGGTCGCTCCTTTGTTGTGCTTTTAGCTTTAATCGGAATCAGATTTAGCTTTGTCTGTCGAAGTAGCGCTTCTAAATTAAATTGGCGCCTTCTATATCTACATGAACCGATTTAGACAGCTACGCGATAAGATCCGCAAATATTTCGTTTACTAGAAATAATTTTCATTTGGAATGGCGTCAAGGGAAAACGTGAGTTGCCTTTACGCTCTTGACTGCTTTTTCCACTAAAATGGAACCTCGTTATTGAAGATTTGGCTAAAACGACAGTTATCCTACTCGATTGGTAGGTATATAATGAAAATCTATTTTGATATAGCCTTCGTAGTTATTGCAATTAGTTTTGTGTGTTCTACCAAAAGTAATGGTATGAACCAATGCTTAGGCGACTTTCCTAAACACAGGACCATTACTAATGTCTAACCCCTTTATTACGAAGGTCTCCATTCCAGCTTGGACAATAGTTATTTGTTATACAAGGGTGCAAAGTTGTATTTTAACACACGAGAAGTAAAATACATTTGCACCCGTGTGTAACACAAAACTTTTCCCCTCACTATAGCGAGGAAAGTGCAACATCCACAGGCGTTAGATCATCTTCATCAACTGGAATCACTCATTTTTTTACGATATTATAACAAAAAACTCTGGAAATTCTGTACTGTACGTGAGAAGTTTTTAAGTAAAATTTTTGTTGACAATGTTGACATTTCTGACGTATGAAATGTCAATGATGCGTTTTGAAATTGCATCGACTTAACTTGTGCGTTCAGAATTATATTTAACATAATTATAGGTATTAAAAAAACAAACGTTTATTATGGAATTTTAAGGGTTATGACTTAAAATTATTAAATAAAGCTAAATCTGGTATTTTTTATTAGATTCTTAAACCATTTATTTAATGATAATTAATATCGAACGAACCATTATTATGAGCGTTTTACATTTTGTTATCTGTCAAGCTACTTAAACACGCTCCATCCACGGTCAAATTACTTTCCCCACTAGTGGATAAAATGCGTTTTTCCCCGCTTGTTTTAAAGGATAAAAGACTGCTTTCCGAGCTAGTGAGGGGAAAAAATAATTTCGTGGATGTTCTCGTCTACAGGACACATTTCTCAACCGATTCGCTTGAAACTTTGTGATGGTTCGATATTTTATATATATTTTTTCAATTAATTTTTTTTATGGCGGGCCCATAGGGCGTTCGTGAGGTCTAAATCACAACAGGGCCACTAATACAAATGTTTAAATGACAGGGGACAAACAATTACCAAAATTAAAAGTAAGTACTTAAGTAAGTAAATGTTCTTTATTGCACCAACAATTATACATTTTACACACATGTAAAACTACAAAGGAATAGAATAGAATAGAATATAATACGGACACTACATACATAGAAGTAGGTCATTAATAGAAATCTATAAACTGTTTTTAGTTATAAATGGCCTTTTCAAAGTCCACTGTCCGTGTTGACAGGAAGGTTGAAAAAATTATGAGTATCAATGATTGAATTCTTTTGAATATTTTATTCTTATGTCTTGTTACAAATGAAGTTGCTACTTTCCTTCGATCGTTTGATATTTAGGTAGGTATAAATATTATTGTTAGAATGTATTCAAAATGTATGTTTGGCAGGAACTTTAAATATTATTAAGTAATAAGCGAGGAATAAATTTTTCGTGCTATTGAAGTTTTAATATAATATTTAATATTTGTAATACTTTTCCAATATTTTGTATCAAGGTTAAATATTCTGTTAATTAGGTAGGTATACATTTATGGACTAACATGATTTAAGTTATTATAGTTAAATTTATGTCAGAAGGGGTAAGAGAAACATTTAGTTTATTTTGAATGTGGCCACAGAAATAGTATGATGATTCCCAACAAGTGTTTCTCTCTCTTACCCCATCTATTCTTATCCTTTATACAAAAACAACGTCTAAATATAATTGTTCGCAAAATATGAAACAGTATAATAGTATCAAACAAAGATTAAATCACGTTAAAACATTTTACCTCAGAAAAAGAAATCGAGCAAATCTAAATAAAGGAAAATTCGTAACAGAATATGAAGTAAACTCACACGACTACTGAACTGTTTTACCCACTAACCCACAAGTTGTTCAAGTCAAACTAAAGCTTTTAAAGCAAAACAAGGAAACTACAGCGCAATTTATTTTCCTAGGGCGGCGCCCGCCCTCGCAAATTCATTACCAGCACAACCTGGCGCTTCCGTTTCCGTAGCTAAACACGTATTTTACTAACCAAAGTGTTGTATTGTTCGAACTCCATTGCTTGTTTAGATTGTACGCTCACGTACCTCGCAATATAATGCTTTCAATAGATGTTGTGCATAATTGAAGTATCATTTTTAAAGAGACTTTTGGTACAAGTTCGGTAGTGGAGCGTTATCGTGATTTCGCCTGGCTGACGTGACTTCGTTTGCTCAGGCGCTTTGAGAAAAACTAACATAAACATCGATGCTTGCTTTCTATTACTTACGTGTGCTATGCTACTATGTCTTTTTAAGCTTCCGTGCTTAGTGAAATTTATGCGAATGTCATGAGTCAGGAAGGCTGTTTAAAATGTTGCCTACTTAGGTTCCTATACGTGCAAATGCTGTATTTTTATGAATCGAGGCGCCTTATTGCAATATTTTATTTTGACATATTAATCCTCCTTTTATTAAGTATGCCCTTAATAAGATGTGGGTCATACACATTTTATGGTAAACTCGTTCGCGTCTTTCCTGTAGACATCGCAAATTTAAGAGAATCTAAAAATAATTATTACGCCGCACCTTTACAAGTGGGATACATTTTTTCAGTAGGTACTTGAGAAACAATAAGACAAACAGGATATCTATGTACCCGAGTTGTAAAATTTTATTGTATTGTCCACAGAAGTGACCCTTTTCTAAAATGTGTTTGACCCATGTGTAAATTTAATGTAATCAATCCTTTATTAGGGTCTCGTAGCCAACTAGGACCTCTTATAGTTTCGCCATGTCCGTTTGTCTGTTTGTCTGTCCTTTCACGGCTTAGGTCAGTTAACGTTAGTTACTAGAAAGCTGAAATATGGCATGGGCATAATATCAATCACGCTAACAAAGCGATACATCAAACCGAAATAAAAAATCGGTCTTTAAAAAAATGCCTTAACATAAAAATTGACTTTATCGTATAACTAAGTTATATCGAGTTGCCCTGTAGATTAAATAATTATTGCCAAAGTTAAATATGGTATAATATCACTTTGCGAAAGCTTTCGCTACGCTCCAATGTCTCGCTCTCCAGTCACGACTGCTTGATATGTAATTCAATAACAATAATCGGATTCTCTTTAACGTCGGCCCGCTAACTAACTATAATAAACATTCAGTCAAAATATACTTCACTAATATAATCTTTAGTTAAATAAGAATAAGGTCTAGTTTCGTAATATGGATAGCCATGACGTTCGAAAAGCGGTTTGTCTGTAATAACACCACACCACCACACCACAAATAACGAGACGTTATTACTAGGTACAGTCGCCATCAGATATATGGGAGCGGCTAAGGTGCTCACAAATATCTGAACACGCCTCTATTGTCAAGGCGCTAGGTGCGTGTTCAGATATTTGTGAGCACCTCGGCCGCTCCGATATATCTGATGGCGACTGTACGTGACGTGAATCGTTCGATACTCCCATTGTCTTATTTTTTGAAAGTTTGGTTTGGATTTGGTTTGGACAAAAAAAAATCGGCTTAGTACTTTTGACACTACGGTGGAACACAACATAAAACTTTCCTATCCATCAACATTCGTACTTATGCACATAGGCCTACTAAAACCATAATCCTTTTTTTAACTACCTATATTATTTTCAAAGTATAAATATTTATCATGTTTTACTTACTATAGCTCTTGTAAACCAACATTAATTCTTCTTATGACTGCCTTTAAGTCCAAGTATGGATGGATGTTAAAAGGTTAGGCATGAAAGGAAAATGCAATAAAGATGTTAGGTACACATTGGCATGTGCGATTTTCTCATGAGAAAAGTAAATCAAGTCTTCATTGATCTTATCTGCTACACATAAACCTTGTATTGTTTAAAAAAAATGTAGGTATAATCGACAAATGTATGAAAATAACTCTCAAAATAATATGTCTGGAAGTGATACTGGTAATAAGTTAAAACCAAACATATGTAATAAAGTATGTAATGAACAGGCAATTGGTTCGCAATATCTGCGGCTGTTTATACTGAAGTTGTGATCTCGTCGATAGCCAGATCCCAGATAAGAAGCAATTAAGCGCGCCAGCGCACATACATAACCATTAACCACTTTTCCGAGCCCGGTTAATAAATAAAATCTCGTATTTGCGCTCGCCCACTGGCCAGTGATATATAAACGTTTGTTAATTAGGTTATCTCCCAGCGGCATCTTCAAACGGCTCAGTTTAAAAGGCTCGTTGATATTAAAAAAGCCGCTTATAACTTTTGTCATAAATCACCCTCTGGCTCGGCGAGGGCGCGAAAATGCGATCTACATCCAACAAAAAATATGCAAGTAATGACTAACGCACTCTGAGAGCTTTTTTAAGTCACCCCGGACGGTGATGGAATTAATAATCTTGGCCAATAAGTAGTTAATAGCGAAGTGCTGTCACCGCTCTCCCGAAAAACGGTAAAAGCTTCGTCATTGTTTTCTTATTCCGTCACCTAGTGGAATGTTGTGTACGTTAAGAAATACAATTAAATATTAATAATATTATAGATACCTACTGAGGGCTAAAATATGCACTAAATGTCTATTTCATATTGAATGGAGATCTATTCAACAAATTTTGACGAGGAATTGTTATGTGAATAATCTATATTTTTTGCTGGATTAATATCACAAATCACAATACATATAAGTATACTTGTTGAATTTAAGTACATATACTTGTAGTTATAAATATTAATTAAGTAATTATATATGGGCTAAGTAAATATTATTTCAAAATTACAAAATCCGTGTTTCCACGTCTGCTTGCTACTTGCAGCGAAATATTCAAAACAATTTCAGAATATAAACTTCCGATGGTTTGGATAGTGATAAAAAGTACCTTCGGATTACAGGTAACCTAAACAAACATTTTAAATAAATTCATTAACCCGTTTACATAATAACTATGAAAAAATATATAGCTACAACAAAAAGTTACATCCGTCGAGTTTATTTATAGAGAAAATTAGCTTTTTTAAAACGTAACCATACTTATTTGTTCAGCTGACGCTAAAATGTAGTTACAGTGTGCAGTGGTCACGCTAGTGACGCTACAATGCTTGCAATCGAGATACGTCAGGCAGATAGCGCTCATAATTTTGATATCAAATGAAATAATACCTAACTGGTGTGTCATTATGTGCGTGGTGTCTTCATTTAGCCCAACGTTAGTGGTCTAGGAGGTGGCGAACGAAAAAACACATTAAAACAAAAAAAATTGTTTAAATAAATTAAAGTATATGAGTGTTGCCGATGATATGTATATTATACGGTACTACTTATAGTAAAACATGGGAAATCGCTGGGGACGGTTGAACGAGGCTATCAACAGGATACTTATAATCAGTGTCAAGTAAAAGACATCCTTCGATTGAAATGATCATACAATATGATAAGGTTAAATGGGCACAGAAATTCGTCAGTTAAGT
Organism: Cydia strobilella; assembly: GCF_947568885.1. NCBI lineage: Eukaryota > Metazoa > Arthropoda > Insecta > Lepidoptera > Tortricidae > Cydia > Cydia strobilella. Next base: position 6,568,043 of record NC_086043.1, on the reverse strand, counting down.
TAGTTTTTAGACTTAAGTTTCGGCAGTTATTATGAAATATAATAGGTAGTAAGGAGTAAATTTCCTACAGACAAATATAACATTTAATTTGAAAAACCGGCCAAGTGCGAGTCGGGCTCGCGTTTCAAGGGTTCCGTACATTACACAATTTAATTTTTTATGTGAAACGTGAGTGAAATGTCTTTAAAAAACCCGTAGCCGTAGGGGTCGGATCAAAAACTAAGTATTTAAGCCCGACTCACGCTTGACTGCACATTTCTAATAGGTTTTCCTGTAATCTATAAGGTGCAGAAACATTTTGTGTATTTTTTCAAAATTTTAGACCCAGTAGTCGCGGAGATTAAGAGGAATGGTCATTTTTTGCCTTGTCTTGAATAACTTCTAAACTGTTTGCTCTCCTGACATGTGAAAATATAAATACAATTTGTGGCTTTGTAGTACGAAGCGAGTGAAGATTATCAAAAAATGCTGGACAGAAAATTTTAGGTATGATGAATATTCGGCGAAAACTCCGTGAAAGCCCATACATTGTAATATGATTGTATTTTTATTATAAATTACAATATATATTTTTTTTAATACCACGTCGGTGGCAATCAAGCATACGGCCCGCCTGATGGTAAGCAGTTACCGTACCCTATGGACGCCTGCAACACCGGAGATATTACACGCGCGTTGCCGACCCTAACACTCCTCTCTCTCGTTGAGCTCTGGCAACCTTACTTACCGACAGAAACACAACACTATGAGTAGGGTCTAGTGTTATTTGGCTGCGGTTTTCTGTAAGGTGGAGTTACTTCCCCAGTTGGGCTCTGCTCTAGATCTGGAATGATATCCGCTGTCCTGTGCCCTACCACACAAAGCGAGATGTCATTCACAGTGCCCATACCTCTCGTTTGGACGTAGTTTAAGGACATATCCGGGTCCGGACGCAGTTTAAGGACATACCCGGGTCCGAATTACAGATTATTAAAATAAAAGTACTGCTTGAATATGTGCATTCGGTAAAAAGATATACCCGCAGCGGTATCATGGTCGCACTTTTATAACCTGGCATGCCATGCGACATTTTCGCACTTACATATTTGTTAGAACGTGACAGGCATGGTGACAAATGATAAAGAGCCGACCATTTTAGCCCTACAGATCATGCATGGCCGGACTTCATCGTGTACAGTCTTCAGTTGTTTAACAAACATTAATTGTTTTGAGCTCCTGGAGTATAATGTTGTTTAGACAAGAGCATGTAAGTACAAGGCGCATTAACATGCCACGTAACATCCATCTGGCGCAATTAATGCACGTTATGAATACAAATAGGGTTCAATGGCTTAGGCTGGTAATTATTTTGTGCTAACTGTTGCAATAAATAATTAGTTTAAAATGTTCACGACCTCTATATTTATCAAGTACTTTTTACTTACCTAATCTAGTTTTGTGTGTTATTATAGGTATAATATGACACATTCTTGAGGAATAATGATAGGGTATTCATTTATGGGCATAATAAAAATAAATAAAATAAATAAATATCCTTACACAAATTGACTATTTAAGCCCCACAGGAAGCTCAAGAAGGCTTGTGTGGTTATAATAATAGGTGTACAAATACATATGCATAGAAAATACCCATGACATGACTCAGGAACAAATATCTAAGTAAGTACATGTGCTCGTCACACAAATAAATGTCCTTTCCGGGGTTCGAACCTAGAACCGTCGGCTCATTACTAACTGGATCAGACCGGTCGTCAAAAAACCAATCCATACTAATAATACTAATACTAATATACTAATAATATTATAAATGCGAAAGTCTGTCTGTCTGTCTGTTTGTCTGCGTGTTACCTCTTCACGCTTAAACCGCCGAACCGATTTAGTTGAAATTTGGTATACAGATAGTTTGAGTCCCGGGGAGGGACATAGGATACTTTTTATCCCAGAACTCACCCCTCAAGGGGGTGAAAAGGGGGTGGAAATATGTATGGGGAATTAATAACCGCTGAACCGATTTAGATGAAACTAGGTATGGGGATAGTTTGAGCTGTGGGAAATGATATAGAATAACTTTTATCCCCGAAATCATCCCAAGGGTGTAAAAAATGGGGTGGAAATGTATTATAGTGTGGACCAATTTGGGGGTGAAAAAGGATGGATTAAAAAGCAGATTTGTTTTTTTTTTTTATTAAGGTACCCAAATTACTAATTCCACGCAGACGAAGTCGCGGGCAAAAGCTAGTAATGTAATAAAACTAAGGTTCTTACTACACATAGTACTTTTTAGGGTTCCGTACCCAAAGGGTAAAACCCTGGGACCCTATTACTAAGACTCCACTGTCCGTCTGTCTGTCTGTCACCAGGCTGTATCTCATGAACCGTGATAGCTAGACAGTTGAAAATTTCACAGATGATGTATTTCTGTTGCCGCTATAACAACAAATAGGTGCATACTAAAAACAAAATAAAATAAATATTTAAGTGGGACTCCCATACAACAAACGTGATTTTTTCCCGTTTTTTGCGAAATGGTACGGAACCCTTCACGCGCAAGTCCGACTCGCACTTGGCCGGTTTTTTTTTTAAATAAGAAATTTGCTTAAGTAATTATCATGTGACCAACCGAAAGAGAGCTTTTCCTAGCCTTGTTTATAAAATAATTTAATAGAAATGATTCCAAGTTATAGATGGTTCAACGTCTATTTCCAGTTCCATCAAAAGGAAAAGGGCCTTATTAGTAGATAATTTTCGAACTGGGTAGGTAATTACCTGCATACAATACAGCGATGGAATATTCTAGTTCGTTTCCTGCATATATGTATGTATATGTAGGATATGTATCCTACGAAAAATGTTGTATTAACTTTAACATGTTACCATAGGCATGTAAGTTAAGCTTTAATGAGTTAGGCGGCTATCATATATTTGCTAGTAAAGCGTACACATATTAAAATATCAATATGGCGTTTAATGAGTGTTGGGCTCGGCCCTTGTCGAAAGCAGAGCGTCGGTTTATGATTACCCGTCCCCTGTAATAATAAAATATCGACAAGCCGCCTTTATCGACTGCCTGCTCGATAAGCATCCGTGACGAATTCGCACCATCGAACTATGCATGCTGCTCCAACCAAACAACTGAAAAACGACTTATCGCACATAATAACCAACCAAAAAAACACCTTCACACCAAATCAGAAAGTTCAAAATTAAACAAGACCTAATTACCTTAGAACGTTCAACTTTTCCTCGTAAGAAAACGACCGAGATATTCGTATCGATATAAATTTATTTCCAATTATAATTCTCGTCGTCTCACAGTTTATTTCGGCTTTTTGGGAGCGAATAAAGGTGGTATAGGAAGACTAATAAACTTAAGACGATAGTAGACGACCGCTCCTCCATACAAACGTAGTCCTCCTATTCCTCCATGGTGACTTTATGGAAAATATTCACTGTCATTGAACAATACTATATGTTGTGCCAGGCAGGCAGCAAAGGCAGGTTTTAGGGCTACCGTAAGAAGACCGTTTGCCAACAATATCATCTAGTTATATTCAATACTCTTAGGGTCGATTGCACCAAACTGTTTGTCATCGTTAAAGAGTTCGTTACATTTTATTGTATGGAAACTTTTATAGTAAACCGCCGAGGCGCGCCGGGTGACGTTGATCAGCCTGTCAAGTGCGGATGGTCCAACTGGCACTTAGTGGAATAATAGTTATTTGTGCAAAAAGAGAGGAAAGTTGATTTTTCTTGCGAGTGTTCATTTTGACTCCCGAAGAAGCGAAAGATACTATAATTGAATTACGGGCGAAGCGAGTGATTCTAAGTTAGAATCTTGAGCGTAGCGAAGGACTTAAAAACACGAGATGTAAAATAACTTTGCTCTCTTGCTGCACATATAATTTTTCACCTCAGTAGTGAACATATTAAAGGTTGAAATGTATTTCGAATTACACAGAATAATACAGAGAAAAAAAAAAAAAAAAAAAAAAATGTAATAGAAGTATGAAGTTCATGGCCTTCACTACATTAAAAAGCTACATTGTTTCACTCCCTGGTTTGAGGAAAGTCGCACTTTCCTCACTCCAGGGAATGACGAAAGTAGGCTTGTTCGAGGTGCTGAGGTGAAAAAAATAATGATCGTGTTACGATTACGACAAGCGTATATGTGGTAGATTGTGTTTCAGCAGAGGCTCTCAATATATTTTGTCGCATCCCCGTCGTGTGTCGGTGATAAGAGCACTTCCCCAGTTTAGATCCCGCGCTAGAATCGAGTCATTCAATAATAAATAGAGCTAGTATCTTAGTAGTCTAAATGGAGATCACGTGCTACTCGTAAAAAATGCAAATAAAAATATTATAAAAAAAAATGTTTTTTATTTAGGTATATAAATAAATAAATTAATAAGTACAAATAACATTTGCAAATACTTAATTAGAACAATTCGTTAAGAACTATTTACACACGTTGACTATAATCACATTCCGCTCTACTTTTCACGCTGATTGACCACCTGTCTCTCAAGTGCTAATTGAAATGAAACAGAAATGAAAAATGAAACAGTAACATAATTATGATTATTAACCCTTAAATGCATGATTTTTTCCATTTGCCCGATATTAATATATGTCACGTAATTGTTTGCTGGATACGAACCAGGATACGAACCCAGGACTTCCAGCTTTGTAGGCAGGAGCTACTTAAAAGGGGACCGTATCAGCAATAATTATGCCATTTTCAACCAAAAGGGTACTTATTGGCGGATATCAATAAGGCTCTATTTCCATATAGCTTCAATTCGAACTCAACCTTATCGACAAGCGACAATGTGGTACCTTTTGGTTGAAAACGTCACAATCATGCATGCTGTAAAGGTGTTTACGACACTAGATGATTTACTAGCAATTTGGCTAGAATACATATTTTGCCGTATATTAGGAAAATATATGTAGTTTATTTAAATACTTACCTAGTGACGTAGTGACATGTCTATTGTCTATTTCAAAATCTTGGTTCTACCTACTAATTGCTATTAATCGACCACCTGTTTCTTAAATGCTCATTTAAAGAATGAATCATAAATTGTCATTATTATTTCGCATGAATGCTTAATATACTGTTTCATTTGAAATACACTTACATTTAATTTGTTTCTGTATTACATAATCAGTTGTGTCAGCAAGGCTCGTTTTTTACTTACCTAGAGTGAAAAAAATCCCAGAAGTTAGATAAAAAAATTAAGTATACACGGTGTAACATGAGGATACCGAATAATTTTAACAGCGTATTCCTGGTCATATTTAAAGACTAAAATGTCCTATAAACTTATCTGTAATTTTCCTAGTTTCAGAGTTAATACCAATTAACAAACAAGTTTTTATTGTTACATAGTGCAAAACGCATATTTGATGTCGATGTTCCACTGTGGGACATAGTCTAAGTAACCTTATTGATAGATGTCAAAAAGTGACAAGTAACACTTTGTAAAAACTACGTTTTACGAAAAAAAAATTTGTCCATTTTAAGTGACAAGTTTACCAATAATATTTACTTTTTATGTACAAATACATCTGAGAAATCGAAAAAAAAAAAAAAATTTTTTTTGCGAATTTGACCTAAACTTATTACATTTTTTCCTTCTTTTGGCCTCAGAAAAGCGTGGTTAAAATCTTTCGGTTTCCTCGTGAACACCTTGTATAATAAGTACGTTATTCTATCGGCGTTTTTAAATATCGCGAAAGTATCAATTAAAACATATTAACAAACTTTTTACCGTTTGTTAATAGGGGGTATTACTGAAATGTTCTGCCACCAAAGTGCAGCACTAGCCTTTTTAGTAAACCATAGAGTAACTTATACATACTGTGCCTATAAAAGTTTTTTGACAAGTTTTCAGAGACAATAAAATATGACAATGATGGATCAAAGGGGTTTGTTTACAGAGGATCTACCGGGAAACGCGAATCCGAAATTTCGATATCTGCCTCAGATTGTGGTAGTGGCGCACTCTACGCAGAGTTTCGCGTATATTGCCTATTTATAAAAATAAATTGCACTTAGTAGGTAGGTACCTCTTTTGTAAACTAATATTTAATAAATGTATCAAATTAGGTGAACTTTATTTTTATTTTTTATGTGATAGTCAGCAAACGAGCAGACGAGCCGCCTGATGGGAAGCAGTCATCGTCGCCCATGGACGTAAGCAACATCACAGGAGCCACTTAAGCATTGCCGACCCTTGAGAACCCTAAATACCCGCTTCTTGAAGAATCCCAAGTCGTAGCATAAAGGAAATACCTCAGGAGGCAACTCATTCCACATTCTGCACGTTCTGGGAAGAAACGAGCGGGATACCCGCTTATTCGTGGTGTGCCATGTGTCTAAGAAGTGAGGATGAGCTTTGCTCCTTTGGCGGGAGGTGCGGTGATAGAAACGAGATGATGGCACCAGATCAAAAAGTTCTTCGGAACATTCCCCATTGTACAGACGGTAGAACATGCAAAGAGAGCCAACGTCTCTCCGAAGACTGAGATTCTAACCCAACTAGCAAATTATGTCGTAAGAAAGGCACCATTACTACGTTTCTGTTTCAGCTATTTGTTCGAGAGGTAGCTGTGTAAACGGTCGAAAGAAGGATCCGACGACGTTCTCTCGACGCGATTTGGGCGCACTTCTTTCAGCTTTTTAGTTGAAAGAATATCGTAAGAGTGTCATTGAATAGCCAAATAGTTGAAAGATAGTCATCAGAATCGCTTTCATTCGACTTATTTATCGTAAGATAGCAGCGCGATTGCAATCACTCGACTTATTTATCGTAAGATAGTCATCAGAATCACTTTCATTCGACTTATTTATCGTAAAATAGCTACCGCGTGACGGCCAGGTTGACAAATTTAATTGGAGTGACAGAAAATAAAAGTAAAAGGTTATATACATAAATTTTACGCCAGCCATAATGATATTAGGTAACTTTGACGACACTAAGTCGTAGGTCTTACTTTCACGTGCGGAATTAAATGTTTCGTCTACATTTCTTAAATGTTAGTTAAAATATTCATGAGCCGCAAGATTATTCAATGGAAAATTAGTCAGAAATAATATTAATTTAAAAGTTAATATGAATTCGCCATTTTGTCATCTCACTTGTCATCCTAAAAGCCTTCTTTCAGCTTTTTAGTCGAAAGATAGATTTGAGAATACCTTTTTTCCACGTAAGTAGCGACATTTTGTGTTAGTTTAGGGGTCTTTAGGGTGAATGTATTATTAAGAAAACCATTATTATCCACCAGTACGGGCGGGGACCGTCTGATTTTAAACTCAGATTACTCGGTTCGAGCGGAGTATGTCACTTTCTGAGTATGTCACTTTCTTCGTAGGTCACTTTTGGAGTTCGTCACTTTCTGAGTATGTCACTTTCTGAGTTGGTCACTTTCGGAGTACGTCACTTTCTCACTGTCATTATCACTATTTTCGTACGCCGATTTCTCACTGCCATTATCACTTCTTTCAATATTAGAATCCAAGTCTTGATTAATGGGGATATTTCCGGTACAAGAACTAGTAGACGCTTCAGAAATTTCATGTTCAGTAATATAGGAAATATTTTCTACTGAACCCTCGTTCAATTTTTTTGATGGCACTTCACCCGCGGCTGCACCCAATGTCGCTGTTGTACGATCTATCATACGAGTGTACAAGTTATAAACTTTACGTCGGAAACCACCACTTCTTTTAATTTTTTTCCACCTGTTGTAATCCATTTTCTGCTTTGTATTATTTTCAGAAGTATTTTAGAGGCCTGTGATATAAGACTTAATGTTCTATGCTCTTCGCATTTAAGTGTGTTTAATTTCTTAGGTAATGCTATAGTTTTACTAATTTTGAAATCACTTGGAACTTCGCCTGTATTGTATATATCCTTAACTATTGTAAATATTTAATTTTTCATGGATTCACACTCTAACTTGTTTATATATTCAATGTAAATTTGATCGTCTCCTGCAGCTTTACCGTTCTGAATACTATTTATCGCTCTATCAAATTCTTCTCTCATAATTTCTGGGCCTAATCTATCATCATCTACTTCCATTACGGTTTCTAAATCATTGTCTGTTAAACCATTGCCTTCATATAATCTTTCAATGTATCTTATCCATCTTTGCAAAATATCTTCATTGTTTATTAAAATTTTACCGTTTTCATCTTTTATTGTAGCACTTTTTGTCCTGTGGCGTTTTCCTATGTCTCTAACCACCTTATAGGCTATGTCTATTTTTCCTCTTTTCATACAACCTTCTATATTATCGCACGCTTTTTCAATGTCTGCTGCCTTTGCTTCTCTGCACTTCAAGGTTATTCTATTTGTAAGTTGTTTATATTGTCTTATGCTTTCTTCATCTGTTCTATTCCTTACTTTCCGTCTTTTAATCATCAGATCCATAATTTCTGTAGTCAACCAATTCTTTTTAGGTGTAATTTTTTCCTTTCCCAGTGCTTCTTCCGCACTGGTCTTAATAATATCTCTTATATTATTCCATCTATTTTCTATACTTATACAAAGCAGAATAAGACCGATAGCTGAAAGCTATTTAGGACCCGACCAATACGGTTTCAGACAACATAAAGGAACTAGGGAAGCCATTCTCGCTCTTAGGTTAATTATTGATAGAAGATTGGATGTAGGGCTTAATACCCACATCGCATTTATAGATTTAGAGAAAGCATTTGACAAGATAGACTGGATAAAGATGATGAACATTATGAAAACAATAGGCATAGATTATAGAGACAGACGAATTATACATGCATTATATAAGGAACAGGAAACTATAGTAGAAATAGGACAGGAAAAAGGAAAGGCGAAAGTAAGACAGGGAGTGCGTCAGGGTTGTCCACTCTCGCCACTAATTTTTAATATATTCATTGAAACCGCCATCAGAAAAATTGTTGAACTAGAAAAGGGGGGTGTAAAACTTAACGGAGAAAGGTTTTATTTCGTTAGGTTTGCAGATGACATAGCAGCCATAGCAGAAAATTCTATAGAACTTGAACAGCTTGTAACGGAAATGGACCACATATTTACAGAATTTGGACTTAAAATCAACATCAATAAAACAAAAACATTAATAACATCCAAGCACAATAACAAAATAGATCCTATAAAAATCAGAAATACAGTCATTGAGCAAGTAAAAAGTTTTAAATACTTAGGAAGCATTATAACATGCAACTCCAGATGCACTTCGGATATCGTCACACGCATAGCCATGGCTAAGAAAGCTTTCAACACCAAAAAACACCTATTTAAAGCAAAGATATCTCGAAACATTAGAAAGCAATTTATCAAGACCTACGTCTGGAGTATAGCGTTATATGGTAGCGAGACGTGGACATTAACCCAGCGTGATAGAGACAGACTAAGCGCTTTTGAAATGTGGACATGGAGAAGAATGGAAGGTATAAGCTGGAAGGAGAGGAAAACGAATGCAGAAGTGTTGGACTTGGTAGGTGAGAAGCGATCTCTGCTGAGAATGATTGAAAACAGAAGGGGAAACATGTTGGGGCACCTGATACGTCACGATACTTACATAAAGTCTATAATAGAAGGAAGAATAGAAAAAAGCAGAGGCAGAGGAAGACCGAGACGTGCGTTTTTGGACCAAGCCAAAGAGAAAATCAACGTAGTGACGTATCAGGAGCTCAAAACAGCGGCAGAAGGAAGAACGGAGTGGCGGTTACTCCACCGACAAGAGCCAGGCTCTTAAGAGTTATGATGATGATGTAATCCATTTTAAATTGAACTAAAGCCCACGCGGTTTTTATTGTTTTCATCACCAAAATGGCGATTAAATGCTGTAAAAGATTTCAAATAGCTTTCAACAAAACAGCCTTTTCTCAACCTCAATATTCAAGTCGAAAGAAAGTCTTGCAGACAGTCATTATACGACTATTTGGTTGAATGAACCGCTTTTACTCAACAATTCAGCTGAATGATAGCCGTCAAAACAGCCTTTTCTCGACCTCAATATTCAAGTCAAAAGAAAGTCTTGCAGACAGCCATTATACGACTATTTGGTTGAATGAACCGCCTTTACTCAAAAACTCTGCTGTCATAACTGAATGTCGAAAGATGGCGCTATAAAAGCTGTTTTGATGACAAATTAGCAATTTGGTTACTTTTAGACAACCTTCTTACGACATATCAGTCGTAAGAAGGCGATCGAGAGATACCTTTATACAATTATCGAGTAAAAGCGATATGAGTTGGTCGAGAGCACGTTTACTCGACAAGTTTATGCGACAAAAAAGCGTTTAATGCTAAACAGTCGAGAGAGTTGCTTTTATACGGCTTTTTGATAACGAGAGATCTTTCATACGACTGTTTTTCGACTTAATAGTCTAAAGAGTGAAGCTTATTCGACATAATTTGCTAGTTGGGAAGCCGTCAGTAAGTTCGGGATTGCCGACACTACGAACTGCCCGCCGTTGGATGGAGTCAAGGGGAATGAGCTGGTATTGTGGAGCGCCGGACCAGAGATGAGAACAGTACTCCATATGGGGTCGAACCTGCGCTTTATATAACAAAAGTCGGTGACCCGGTGTGAAGTACTGTTTGGCTCTGTTAAGCACCCCAAGCTTTTTGGAGGCCAGTTTGGCTTTGTTACAAGTCTTAACGTTTATAATGCATATCGAGCTCTTCTTACGCAGCGTACTTACAACGTAGGCGAACAACACGCGAACGCAAAGCGGCGCGGAGCGGGGTGAATCAATCCTTTGATATCTATAGAAGTGTCCTACGTGGGCGATCTCGTTGCGAACGCGAACGCCGTGGGCCCGCCGCGCCGCGCCGCTTGACTTCGCGTTAGCGAGCGTTCGCCTACGTAAGACGCAGCGTTAGATATGTCTGGAAAAGTACCTTGTACTAACAGGTCAATTCTAACGTACACTGACATCAGAATGATACTTAAATCAAGTTATTTAGTTATCCGTGCATTTCACTGCCTACTTGTTCGCACATTTATATACCTAAATAACATGATTCAAAAAAAATATAATTCTGATGTCAGTGTATCTACGTTCGAATTGGCTTGTAAGATATCTATGAAGCCTCGTGGTATGGGTATGAGATTATACCAAACAGCATTATTCATCTTGAAAGTGATTTTCCAGTATCTAGATGCAACTGGGAAATTACTATTAAGATGAGGAATAAGAAGGAAGCCACTTAAAAAAATACCTAAGTAGCTAGTTATTCGCATTGACCAATTATATAGGTACAGAACAATTAAAAATTAATTAGATTACATACGGACATATATAAAATAGCATCGGTCAAAAGGCGCGAAAAATACATATTATCAGGGCGTTTTTGGCTTAATTAGTCACCTTAATACCAAGATCATGACCAAGGAGAGCGTACAGTACATGCATCAAATAAAGGAAAAACACAACGTCGTGTCGTATCAGGCTGTCAGACCGCCAAACATGGAACTTCACATCCTCACAGACAAGAGTCTTACACTTAAAATTGTCTAATTGGAAATTGAAATCTTGTAGCCCTTCCAACTTAATATAAAGCCAATTGTTGGTTGTCAAGCAAAATAAAATTAGAGTAAGTAGATTAACTTATCGGTCACGATTCGTTATTTTTTACCGGGTACCGTTTCTCGAATTCGTGAATGACAGTAGGGTAAATGAACTTCGGCAAAAACTACTGTGACAAACTCTGGTGCAGCTCTATTAGTGCGTAAAACCGACATTTTATTTGATCCGTTAGCACTGTTGTTCTTGTTTATAAAGATTATATAATGTTTCGTCTTAAGCTACCCATCAGTATCAATGTGATCTGCGATTAAGCATACTTTTCATGGATCTCGGGCTCAAGCTATATGGCAGAGGTAAAAGCCAGACAAAAGTGTTGTGAATTGGATGGCTTTGGTTTCTCGAATTGTATTATAGGTATCGGTATCGACACTTTTTTCTATACAGATAAAAATAAATGATTGTCTCTCACCGTTAAGTACCTAACATTAGTTCCAATGCCTACAACGGTAGTTTTTAAATTTACTAACAGCTATTCAATTAGTGTACAATACAAGGATACCAATTCCATTCACCTGTTTGTCGGCCATTTGTATTCAAAAGTTTTTCAAATGAATCTCCCCTTAGGTAACAAGTTTTTTTTGAGCTTCCGTAGCCACAACAAAAACGGAACCCTTCTAGTTTTGTCATCGTATTTGATTTGACTGTCCGACTGTCTGTCTGCCTGTGCGTCTCTGTCCTTTGTCTGTCCTTAGGCATGTATGTAAATGAGTGTTTTCAGAAAAAAAATTGTAAACACAAGACTGGACGAGTGGACGTTCTTGAGCTCATTCTACTTAGAATAACAGCATTCTCTATCCTACCATTAAAAAAGTGCCTAAAATGTCTGTTCCATTACGTGACGTTTTAGTGTCAAGTTTTTTTTTTACTTCTACCTATGTGTGTGGCGTATCGTAGTAGAAACTTAAATTTTCATACATATTTTTTGAACATTTTTTTAGCATCAGGATTGAATATCCTAGTGATTCTGAGTTGGAAGAACCCAAAAGTAAGTATTAGGATCTGTAAGAATCAGGTTTTCAATAGGTATTTATTTCTAAAAACGCTCACATCAGCTCTGTAGTTAATGTATAAAAACTATATTATTTTGGCGATTTCATAAAATTATTAATTATTATTATAATTAAATTCCGTGTCATTGAACTTTTAAATATAACATAAATTATTTTAAGACAAAAGCTCATAGTATTAATAAGAAATTTTAGTAAAAAAAAAAGTTCCCGCCTCTTTGATTTTAGACCAGTGGGTCCAATAAATAAAGAAAATAGGCTTCTTGAGCGATCGCCAAAAATCATGTCTTAGGTATTTATAATAATGCGTGGCCCGACATGGACTGAGCTAGTTTTTAGGGTTCCGTACCCAAAGGGTAAAAACGGGACCCTATTACTTAGACTCCGCTGTCCGTCTGTCTGTCTGTCCGTCTGTCCGTCTGTCTGTCTGTCACCAGGCTGTGTCTCATGAACCGTGATAGCTAGACAGTTGAAATTTTCACAGATGATGTATTTCTGTTGCCGCTATAACAACAAATACTAAAGTACGGAACCCTCGGTGCGCGAGTCCGACTCGCACTTTGCCGGTTTTTTTACTTACCCTTAGATACCCTAGATTATAGAATTTTTCTATTGTATTTAATAAAACCAACCAATAACATTTTTATGGGCCCCAGGCCTGAAATAAACGAATATTTAATTTAATTTAATTTTAATTTAATAAGTAGGTATATACTAGTAATATTAGTGTGAGTAGGCAGTACGTGCAAACACCTACCAAATAAAATAATAGAGCCATAATAATAGACCTTTATTCGATGATTCGATTAAATTCAACGGCACCTTTTAATCTTCAGAGAGATATTATAATACTTACTCAAAAATTTAATTTGCTCATTCATCGTCGGATTGGTGTATAATTCAAATCTCTTTTTCTGTATCACCGTAATTTACATACGCTAAATAAAAAGCGGTGTCATCACAAAAGATATTTGGAGGCAATATAAACATAATATCAATTTAAATTCCTTGTTAGTGGAGCGAAAGCCGACATTATACCTGAAAGTGGAGGCTTGCGATTGGTCGCCAGATCAACCAATGAGGGCCGGAGTCTGGGTACCGGTCGGGACGCTCCGCCGCGCCGCGGCAGCGGGCGGGTCGAGTGCGGACAGAGCTCTCCGCGCCTCAGTTCCTTCACACACCTCGCTACGAAGTGACGTGAGCGCACATTCGTGTTTTTGGTGTCCTCAAATTTAGAAAATTTTTGAACTGTTCCAAGTCTATGGTAGTGACAATGCCGCGACCTTCCCGAGAATCGTACGGGGATCAAAAGCCGCCCTACTCGTACATTTCATTGACGGCGATGGCGATATGGAGTTCCCCGGAGCGCATGCTGCCGCTTTCAGAGATCTACCGGTTCATCACGGACCGCTTCCCGTACTACCGCCGCAACACACAGCGCTGGCAGAACTCGCTAAGGCACAACCTTTCCTTTAACGACTGCTTCGTAAAAGTGCCGCGCCGACCGGACCGGCCTGGCAAGGGAGCCTACTGGACATTGCACCCGCAGGCCTTCGATATGTTCGAAAACGGCTCGTTACTAAGGAGGCGCAAACGTTTTAAGTTGCAAAAAGGAGAGAAAGACAACCTTAACGCGGAGCTTGCTGCACTGGCCAGTTTTAATCGTGCATTTTTGGCTCGTCAAGCGGGTGCGCCACCGCCGCCGCCAGCTTTGCCGAGTGCGAGCCTCTACACTCCTCCTCTGTGTCCTCAACTCAGTCCAGAGCCAGCAGAATTACCTGAAGTAGCAACAGTGACGATGTTACCTCCACAAAGACCACGACGAGCGTTCACGATAGACGCGTTGCTGGAGCCGGAGCCGGCGCAGTCACCGCCACAGCTGGCGATGCCTCGCCTGGAGTTAGCGATGCCGGCGCCGTACATCCTGGCAGCGCAGCGCTACCACGCCGAGCTGTTGCAGGCAGCGGCGCACGCGCTGCGGCCCTGCTACCTGCCGCCGCCACCGATGCCCGTCGCGTGACACACCGCTCACTCGACCTGCCACAACATTTCGTGCAATGCTAGATTGTAAGTACTCGAGATACGAACAATATTTGTGCAGAAATAGATTTCAAAGTGCTCGTCGATGAAAATTTCAAGTCAGAAACATACTTAAATACTCATTATCCGTATATCTATAAGGAAACACAACGATTCATCTACAAGTCAAATTTACCAAATAAGTTACATTTTGTGGCATTTACTGATATACTAAAGTATATTTGTTATAAAGATAACCGTCGCTAACACAAGGAGTCGCGCAGTAGTGAGGCCTAAAATGGTTATAATTGCGCGACCGAGCGCGGCGAGGAACCCGGCAACCGTGGCTAAACGAATAACCCGATTAAAAATATCTGTTGTTATTTTAGTGATCTCACATATAGAAATGTAGGTGTATAATTAGTTTATGTATACATTAGAGTTAAGGAACACCTATTTATTTAATCAGTAGGTAGGTAGATTTGCAGACTTTGATGGTCCTGTTATAATACCTATATCCTAAAACACATTTTGACACTTCATATGAAGTTCTCAAATACAATGTTTGCATCGAACAGTTTAGTCTTCATCTGGACAGAATAGATGTTGATGTAAATATATCTTAGTTTTCTTGTCTAAAAACGCAAGAATACGCAGTGCTAAATTTAGTAAGAAATTGTTATTTATTTTAGTTGTTTAAAGAAATAACTTTATTGTTTACCTGTTTCATAAAAAACAGTTAGATAAGTATTATATCTGTAAATATTGTTTAAATTGTTAAAATTTATGTATAGGAAAATTAAATGAAAATTTTCTTATTAGTACAAAATTTGTTTCATTTTATTCAAAAATTGACTGCTATAATTAGAAATCATAGTTTAGAACTTTAGAAGAATGTGAGAGATTTTATTAGTATATCGTCGTGGGGGGCGGGCCAAAGGGATAAAAAGCGTTTCTGTAAAAAAGGTTCTAGTTCGGTGGTCCGTTTCACGCGTAACGCGGCGAAACGTGCGCGTTTTGTCGACTAATAACGACTGATATTGGCTCGAGCTGGTGCCGAGTCATCCACCCTCTTGTTAGGCAAACCTTCTTCTTCAGGAGTGGAACCAACGCTTTAATAGGCAGATAATTCTTTGAGCGGAGAGCGCTGCTCCTTTGCCTTCAAGCATCGTTGAATCTTGACGGTAATAAAAAAAAGATTTGAAATCAAATCGACAATTGATTTCATAAGATTTGCTTAATTAAGTTTATTGGAGAGAGCAAATACGATTATTTAGTCAATCAATAATATTCCAGAACAAAAAACTAAACATTTTAAAAATACCTAACTAAAAGGTTTTGATTAATGCAAAATAAGTATAATAAGTATATCACTGTCAAAATCAGGGGTCAAACCCTTTTAATTTGAGTTTACATCAAAAGTTTGCATTAGGACTGATGAATTGTCAAACAAGTTACTAACATTGCTTATGTATTGTAAAATAAATAATTATAAAAATATTATAATATAAATTATTTTTCTTAAATATAAAAAAAATACACAAAATATTTTTTACTATGTTGACAGTACAATAATACGTTAACTAAACACTTTAACCGTTATATTACCATTACAAATAAATGCCCCGTTTTGTCAGATTAGAAATTTTATAACCTTAAAAGTAGTGGTAACTTTTATCCTCCAAAATTAAATCTGAGGAGCAATGCACTGAATTATAGTGCCCTTTACATATCGGCACAACTTTGAAAAAATCTCGTATCTCACACTGATACTCAAAGTTGACAGGCAGCAACTATGCATGCATCCCATACATATCTACCACATTTTTCTTTTGATTGACAGTACGAGTTTTTTCCAAAGTCGTGCCGATATTATTGTACCGCAATATTAGTTATTGTAGAAACCCTAACATTTCGGAATAAAAAGTTAATTACCACTACTTTTAAAGATATAAAAATTCTAATAAAAAAACGGGGTATAGCATTTTAACCGTTTTATAAGTAGGTAGTTGCCTACTTCCTTAGGTAAGTACCTACATAGTTAACACCAACGATATATGTAGAAATATTCGTACCAATATCGAAATCTAAATTTCAATATAGGTACTATCTAAATGAAAAGAGATATAGTATTATCATAGACCATATGAATTTTTTCCAAGATATTCTTAAAAATGAAAGAATACTTAGTAAATAAATAACACCAATACTAGGTAGCTTTCAACTGCAGTAGAAATCGTGAAGTAATATTGTGACGTTTAGCGTCGCTTAAGGGGTAGATTAATGTAGGAAAAGGGGTAGATTAAGCCTGGATTAAATTGACATAAGTAAGTATAATAAAAATAAACAAAAACTGAACTGACACTAAACTAAAAAAAACGGCCAAGTGCGAGTCGAGCTCACGTTTCAAGGGTTCCGTACATTACACAATTTTTAACAATGTATTTTTTTATGCGAAACGTGAGTGAAATGCCTTTAAAAAAGCCGTAGGGGTCGGATCAAAAACTAAGTAATAAGTCCGACTCGCGCTTGACTGCACATTTCTAATACGTTTTCCTGTCATCTACAGGTAAAGAACTAATTAGTATTCTTGCATATTTCGGTTTTCGCGCTAGGCCCTCAGGACACACGTGCGCTCCTATACGCGCCAAGGGATGAGGAACTTTGACCATCACTCCAAACTCGATTGATCAGACTCCGCTTGTTAAATAGCTTATTATAAAGAAGTTATATATTATCTTTTTTTTTCGGTCACCTGGCCAACAAAAAGCGCCTATTGCAGGCGAGTGATGAGAGATTTGAGGCTTGATATGTTAAGTAAGTAAGTTTAAGCAAACCGTTCCATTATTTTGTTTATTTTAACTAATATCCACTAAGAATTACGAAAAACTTTGCCCCTGTCTAAATGTGTGATCACTTATTTTACCGGTGAGTTATACATAATTATCTATATTTAAATCATATTTAATTAAAAACTTAAACATTAGCACATAATAAATAATAGGACTACATTAGTATCGCCTTAAATAAGACCCATCCCTTATAAGTGTCTTTGATTGACAAGTAATAAACTTGGCTCCTTGTGGGAATTTCCACACAACAATTACAATAACAAATAGTATAATGAAGATATTTGTACAGGTGCTGGGGCCGACAAATATGTTTAAGTTTTGTGTCATGCATTAGTATGCAAGTATTCGGCATGCTACAGCAGTATTATACCGAATTAACTTTACATACAAAAAGGTAAAAATAAGTTTTTACAAACAACGACACAATGGGGAAATAGTTATTTGTGCAACAAGAGAGGGAAGTTGGTTTTTCTTGCGAGTGTTTAAATGCGAGATGTAATAAACTGCTCTCGTGTTGCACACATAATTTTTCACCTCAGTAGTGAGAACATATTAAAGGTTAAAATGTATTTCGAATTACACAATAATACAAAAAATACAAAATACAAAAATTTATTTCGTTACCAGGCATGAAATATAGGATAAAACAATCGGTTTCACTTACAAATATGTCAATTTTTTAATACAGATAAAAAAAGTATTAAAAGTATGAAGTGGCAGTTCATGGTCTTCACTAAATTAAAAAAGCTACTTTGTTTCACTCCCTGGAGTGAGGAAAGTCGCACTTTCCTCACTCCAGGGAGTGACGAAAGTAGGCTTGTTCGAGCTGCTGAGGTGAAAATGGAATATTCTAGATCCTACAGTAGGTATAAGTTTTCATGTAAGGGCCGGTACAGACGGACTGAAACCCGACTGCAACTTGTAATGGGTTGGATCTCGAAGAGGGCTACGACACCCTTTGTTCACGGGGGGCGCATAGTTGGTGAACTCATGACCTATTTAGTCTTAACTTAAGCATCGAAAAATTCGTATATTTAAATTGGTGTTATTTTTAACTAAATTGCAAATAATATATAATTAACTTCTGAGTGTAGATATTTTTACCAATCAACCATAGGGTCGCAAAGAACTGCGTCAATTTGTGTTAGTAAATGATTAAAAAAACTATCAAGTAAGAATTGAGGTATGGTTAATATTAAAAATGATAAATAAATTAAACATATATGCACATATATTTTACGTTTAGAACAAAATAATGCTTCTATGGATAAGAAAGGAGTTTTTTTTGGGATATTTTATAGTACTTACAATTAACACGCAAATGTACTTTAAAAAATTATCTACTTACTATAAATTAATAAATTGTTCAGACCTAAAGTAAAAAAGTATTACTATTATTAAAATATGTTTACTCTTTAAAATAAGTTATATTATTATTATTATTAAATTAAAGTTGTAGTCGTTTACATAAAGACTACAGAACGAAGTAATAAAACAAACAGCTGCTGTTGAACAATGCCCTTTTATCTTTTATTTAGTTATTTGTGCAACAAGAGAGGAAAGTTAGTTTTTCTTGCGAGTGTTTCGTGTTTTTGAGTCCCTCGCTACGCTCAAGATTCTACCTTAAAATCACTCGCTTCGCTCGTGATTCAATTATAGGATCTTTCGCTTTCTCGGGACTCAAAAACACGAGATGTAAAATAACTTTGCTCTCGTGTTGCACACATAATTTTTCGACTCAGTAGTGAGAACATATTAAAGGTTAAAATGTATTTCGATGTACACAGAATAAACAGAAAAAATAAAATTATGTAATATTACCATACCATACCATAAAAAAAATTAATAAAAGTATGAAGTGGCAGTTCATGGCCTTCACTAAATTAAAAAGCTACTTTATTTCACTCCCTGGAGTGAAATAAACCCTACTTACTAAGCCCCTATTACTAAGACTCCACTGTCCGTTTGTCTGTCCGTCTGTCTGTCACCAGGCTGTATCTCATGAACCGTGATAGCAATACAGTTGAAATTTTCACAGATGATGTATTTCTGTTGCCGCTATAAGCACAAATACTAAAAAACAGGCCAAGTGCGAGTCGGACTCGCGCACCGAGGCTTCCGTACTTTTTAGTATTTGTTGTTATAGCGGCAACAGAAATACATCATCTGTGAAAATTTCAACTGTCTAGCTATCACGGTTCATGAGATACAGCCTGGTGACAGACAGATGGACAGACGGACAGACGGCCAGACGGACAGCGGAGTCTGAGTAATAGGGTCCCGTTTTTACCCTTTGGGTATGGAACCCTAAAAAATACGGAACCCTCGGTGGGCGAGTCCGACTCGCACTTATCCGGTTTTTTAAAATACAATAGAAGGATAATGGATGGATGTGTAGCTATAACAGTGAAGTACGAAGTCCCTAATGTTTTTAGAACAAAAGAGTTTTTATAGTTATTATATTGGGTCGACGTTTCATATATTCCAAAATATATATATATGTAAATAAATATACATATGTAGGTAGGTCCTTACAAATGAAGGGTACAATAGAGTCCCAAAATTAGTCTGTTCAGTAAAAAAGCAAGTAAATATATAGACGAGAGGGACTTTTTTAAGAATATAAGTATAACAATAACAGCACCTACACTTTCAATGGCCTGTCATTATGAGAGCGCCGCTTGTCTTTTGTTAGTTCATTACAATCACATAAAAGTTTTTTGTGAACCCAAATCAAGTCTTATGCACTTAATAAATATTTGTAGAGGCAGCTGTTTGAGGGCCAATTACACGCTCGGGAAGTAACAAAATGGTCTCTCTTGGCACTTCTGGTGCCGTTTTTGCCCAAACACCTTGGCACAGATAGCTGTAGTCTATAATTTTGAAATTAATATCTAACACATTGTGTCTATCCATCCGTCCCTCAATTTGCTGTTTTTATATCTTTTCCGACACCCTTACTGCTAATTATTTAAACAGTGATATAGCTTATAGTATTTTAAGGAAATATCTGCTTTATTCCGTGTAAATAAATCTGATATTTAGTAAAGAATGATAGAGAAATCTGTTCCATGGACTGTTTCTTGGAAGTTTCCGCTTTTGCTATAGCCCCATAATGAATTCTTACATTCAGCATCAGCATCACACGCTTTTCATGATAATTTCTTTAACAAGTTACTTAAGTAATATTAAAATATATATAATATCTTGCCTAAACAGCCTTGGTCATAATTGGGCATTTCTATTTAAAGTTGTTGCATTTTAATTTTTGGAATTTTTATGTTTTTTCCACTCAAAATCACGAGCTCTTTCGATCTTAATATGAGAAAAAGTGTTCCCAAAATTTCTTACAATTTTTTTTGTCCATTTTGTACAGTCATAGAAAACCGTAACCAAACGGACCAAAAATTTTGGGGATACTTTTTTTCTCAGTAAAAATAGAAAAAGCTCGTGATTCTGAGTAGAAATAATATAAAAATTCCCAATTCTAACACAAAAATGTTTGGTACAACTTTAAATAGAAATGCACGATTATGTATTATATTTTAGTATCTTTTTAAATATAAGTAACGAGGTTAGGATAATTATTTTTCATTCCAAAATTTCTTTATAGGTAATAGTAAGTTTCGATGCTAGTGCGGAAAGTAAGTGAAGAATGACATTTCCACACGTGTATCGAACGACGTTTTTTAATACATTTGCGAAAAAATAAGAAAAACAACAAGTAAGGAATTAAAACAATATCGAATGTTGCCTCTGGAAACTTAAAACATGCTTGCAGTAAGAAAAAACGCCTCTTCTTTGACAGGCGTTTCGGCAGCTATTCCTAGTATTCCTACCTCTACCTTCCATAGCTATTTCGTTCCATTCAGACAACTTATTAAGAACGGTTTTTCAATATTCAATATTTAAAAAAATAAACGTGTTACAACGATAAAGAGGTAAGTAATAAAATATGAAATATGTATATTTTTCGTATTCTTACATTAACAATAGGTTTTTATGTTGATTACGACGTTTAAAGGAAACTAATATTAATACTTATCAATAAGTAGTAGTAGTAAGTTTTGAGCAACTGTATTAAAAAATATTGTTTAGTATTTCCGTGTCTGCATCCTTTCGTATATCTGTCTGCACTAGAGCTAAATGACTAGTGGGCAATGTAATCTTGTTTATGTTGATGAAACTTGTAGTTGGGAAGTGAGTGCAGTGCCGAGCGAGTGTAAACCACAGTTAAACGATTAATGCGTGATTGCGCTGCGCCCGGCCCGCGCTAGACCTGTAATTGGAAATTCATTTAGCTATTTATTCACACGCCTGCGTTTTCGACTTGCCTACTAGGCAGGTGAGCATTTGAGCACTCACTCGAACTTAAGTAAGTAGATAAAACTTGTAGTTAACAGACGCAATACCTTATATTTTCATTTAACTAGTTTATAATAATTAATTGAACGACACAAATTTCTGTAAATATCAATACTTGTGGAAGAGAGGTGTCTACAGATAATATCAATACTCAAAAGAGGCACGAGCCTGGTATAGATATATTTTAATTATTGATTATCGGTTTAGTCGTGACACCTAATGTGTAATGTCTGACTACCGTAAAATTTTCCACAGAGCTGAGTGTGAGATGAGTGTGATTGCAAGCATACTGTCTAGAAATCAAGTACTTCCCAAAAGTTCTATGGAATACTTTGATAATTTTCCCGTATTTATAAACTTGATATTGTATTTGACATTTCTACAGAAGTAATTGGAAAGTAGGTGGACAGGTACCTACTTAAAATCCGACCAAGCGCATACCGAGTCGGTAAGTATCGAAGTCTAGTCGGAAATTTATCAACGAAACGACGAAAGTCGTGTCTGTATCTCCTCGGAGTCTGGTCGGTGCAGCCGACAATCGTTGGTCGCTGTTGAATGGGCGACCTCTTGGCGTCCCGCCGTGTAGTTCCGGCGATTGTGTCGTGGGGACCGCCCCCTGGCACTTTACACTTGACTTACATGACTATAATGGATAACTTGAGAGTGAGCTTAATAGAATTTGACGGCTCTTAGATTTTCTATAAGGAAAAGTAGGTTTTGATAGGATAATGTGAGGAAAGTGGATGTTACAAAGCAAAGGTGATTGCTATTCTGCTTTGCTTCTGATGACTTCTGTAAAAAGTTGCTTAATCTGAATCGGGCACCAGGTACTTACCTGCAAGTAGTTTTTCTTTGCTAAAGTTGGTAAAAGGTCCGAAAAAGTTACTGTTACGATACACGATTCAAATCCCACGATTTCGATCCCTTCTTCTCTAGCGTTTTGGTAACCTAATCCTAAGAATCGGCGAAGGCCCGGTAGGCTTTCCAGTCCAGAGGGAAAACAAGGCATTTTTTACATTACCTAATACCTAAACAAGTTTATAACAGTAAGTTACAGTCTTGGCCAAATGCATTGGTGGCTGGTATCCGTACATCATGTTCATTTCCCGTACTCCTACGCTATTAGGTATTCAAAAACACTGTTAGCTAATAACCGGTACCTACTTTACCATTAAAACAATGGAGCCGAGATGACACGCTCGATCAAGCGTTATTCCTTCTTAAACACTTCCGTCAACAAAACGTTGTATGTAGTAACTAAAGACCTTTTGTTTAATATTTTATGGGTTATTTACGACAGATTAAATATTAATTACTACCTTGGACAATACTTTAGCAGAATAAAACATTTAAAGGAAACAAGTAGGCGTTAAACAGAGTATGGAACTTTGTGTATCTACCTAGTATTGTTTGAGTGTTACAGCCAATAAATCATATTAATTCATATGGAAAGTCATGGCTTTTGTCTTATTAAAATAGAATGACAAGCAAATCATAGCCGCTTATTCTAAAATGCAGTATGTATCGCACTATAAAGTACACATACGTATCTGTAAGTATGTCTTCGTATAAATTGTATTCGCTTGTCCAGAAAAGCAACTTTTCGCCAGCGTTGTAGTTAGTGATCTTATTTTTTGCTACGAATTTCATAAAATAATTGCAATAAACTGCAGCAAAACTAGTTGTTTCTATTTGACACCTGTATGCAATAAATATAGAGTCTAATTTATGTCGTATCATTTGACGGCGCATACGTGAAATATGCGCTGCAGTTGTCATTAGGTCACGTAAAGCAGGCCGCCAGGATGATGGTGTAAAATGACTGTTCTCGCTTTGAAGACGCCGCCGGTACCGTTTTGTATGAGCCACTTTTTGTTGCGTGCGTTTAGGACGCAACCTCTTTTTTGTGGATGTTTGTAATGCCGAGTGTGTGGGACTTGACACGTAGGGAACCATTGTTAATTCATTTTTGTTTGTTATTGTTGAATTTCGAACTCGTAATACGATTGTGAAGTGATTCCATTTGTGATCGGTTTTGTACAAAAACTAATTCATTGTTTACGTGTTGTTTTTAATGTCTGTTTTTAGTAATTATGAATTCAATGTACGACCGACCTCAATTGCTCCTGATTGATCAATTCTTTACAAATTACTATTAATGTTGGAGTTAGTAGGAAGCATATATGGCTATCAATCATACAAATTGATTGTAATTTACTAACCGAAATACCCAAATAAGATATAGCTCTAATCAGGTTTTAAGTACTTAGAATTTAGTAAAGATTGGTTACGAACTTAAATATTTTAAGATTTGTTTTAGTTAATGAATTTATTTTAATATTAATAATACTTTTCGACACAGATATAGAAAAAACTTATTAAACATTACAAACATTGTAGTGGTAGTAGACTTCTAACAAATGACCTTAAAAAAATAAACATAGAGTTACGAGTGTTATAAAATAATGTGATGTTAACTTTTAGTTGTTAGAACAGCATAGAATATAGATACTAATTGACACCATACGTAAGGCAGATGGCCACGGATAATAGACGAGCATCAAGTCAGAACATAATTCAGAAAGACTCGCTGAGCAGGTTTTTCTGGTTGCTCCTTTAGATAGCAAATAAACGAGCTCCTAGATGGCTGGGTGTTGGCGGAGATCGCACCCTGTCTTTATTTACACATTACTGTGTATTCAGGCCGGCGCCCGCGACTATTTGCTCAGAATTAGCTCCCAAGTGTCGGATGTCGGACCGACGAAGGGTTGCGACAAAAAACGCAACTCGCCGCCCGTTAAAACACTTCCATTAAAATCTACTTTGAACTTATTAGCGTTTTTGTAGTTCATGTTCATAAGAAAGAAATTTTCGATGCGTTAGAAACAAGTGCAAATCTGTTAACGGAAAAGATGCAATATTTACGTCATGTCAAACCGCATAACATTTGCGGCCAGACTTACTTTTAATATAATTTATCTATTAGAACGGTGAGTTAAAAATGTTTTTTCCTGATTTTCCCTTTCCAAAAGAAATAAAGTAAAAAACAACATCAGTGACTTCTTTATTGCGCACTGGAACTGATTTTTGCTTCATTATGTTATGGCCGCAAGATTGATTCCCGCACAAAGGCTGTCAAGCTCAGAGGATGAATGCAAACGCGCCCGTATTGTTGTTATAACAAAATGAAGTCGTAATGAGAAGCAATCGCATTGTGAGCGAAATGTCGCGGGATTGAATTAAATTTGCTCTAATATTGCGGCTGTAAAGTTTGACGAGCGTGGCTGACGGCTGTCATGGTGATGGCTGACACGACGCGGAAGGTCGCCTTCGAGGCGCCTATGTCGTCTAACTTAAATGAATGAAGAACTAAGTACGCTCAAGAGCAATGAAAACGGATCCAAAATAATTCATATTATATCAAAAATCTGTTAATTATATAAAATTTCTTGGCTTTTATTTCAAATACCTGCCTAGGTATTCGCATGTGGTTCATGTTTGTTAGTTTTAAATATTTTAAGCCGATATTTTTATTTACTAGGAACTTTCTGATTTGCAGATTTGCGAACCCACTAGGCTTTGCCGGCTATGAATATTTCCAAAAAATTAATCGACAAAAAATATATACTTAATTATCAATTACACCTAGGTAAAACTTAGTTAAGGGTCGTTATAGGCACGTAAATCATAAACTTATGACAAGGTCATAACGGTATCCTGGATTGGATTAGGTACCTAATCCACTGACTAACAGTAGCAATACTAAAGTTAAACATTACTATTTACTGCTAAGTCAAAGTTATATGTATTGGCACAAAATTAAGTACATTATTCAAATATAAGATTAAATAAATTATTTACACCGTATGCCTACTACGAGCCTTAACAGGACAGGTTTTTCTGCTTTTTTTGTAGTTTTATTTGTATCATGTATACGTCCTGAAATATGTATGTGTCTTGAAATAAATATTATTCATTCATTCATAAATAATTTCGTTTCGTTAGGCATAGGTATGTACTTAGGTATATTATTATATTTTAATACTGTCACAACAATTAATACACTTAGTTATGAAAAATTTACTTATATAACGTTTCAATTATCGTTTTTTTTGTAATAATAGTGGAATTAATGATTAAAATGTAGTAGCTCGAATAAGAGTTAATAAGGCGATTAATCGGTCTTAAGACAACGTTATTATCTCAAGACATGCTAATGATGCGTTAATTAATACTTGAATAGTAGACACACGTTAAAATGTATTTTGATGACCTAGGTACCTATATAATACATTTTATGTATTCCGGTGTAAAGATATTATATAATTTTAACGCATTTTGGATTAATGTGGATCTCAATGCAAAATGAAGCAACTTTTATATTGAAGTATTTTTAGGGTACCTCAAAGGAAAAAACGGAAAGTCCTACCGTCCGTTTGTTTGTTAAGACCCTTTATCTCGGGAACGCGTGGAGGTATCGAGTTGAAATTAAAACCATATACTCAGGTCTACAGCCCCTTAAAGCTGTGAAAAAATCAACTTCTAGGTTATCGTAAAAAAAGATACGGCCGTTTATGCCGCAAAAAATCAGATCTGTGTCTGAAATAAATATTTTCAATTTCAATTTCAAAAAACGTATATTTCGACACGCAAAACTTATAGGGTATTTCCCGTTGACCTAGAACTATGAAATTTGGCAAGTAATATCGTCTTACACTACAAGTACAGGGAAAAACCTGAAAACTATAAATTTGTAAAAAATAGTAAATAAAATAAACATTAAAAAAAGTTAAACTTGTACGGAACCCTCGGTGGGCAAGTCCGACTCGCACTTGGCCGATTTTCCTTTAATGTAGGACATCTACTAAAATCGGTTTATAAACCCGCCGCCGCCATGGAAACCACTGGCTGTTGGTGCGCTGAGGCCGTTTATAGGGGAAGTGGGCAGATTAGCGGGAAAGTGGTCATGACCCTCGCTCCGGGTCGTTCCTTATGCAAAGGTTGTCCATCGCTGTTCAACGTGGCAACGCGGCGAGCGTGATAGGCTCCTTTGAATTTAGAGGATCGCGGGGCGTATTATGTGAATTCTTGTGCTCGTTAGTTAGTTCAGGATTTAGTTTAATTTAGGTTAAGATTTTTGTAATAATTAAGTATGATTTTAAATTATTATGTAGGTATCGCTGTTCGTTTTATCTTGTCAATAAAATTATATATAGTAGTTTGACTGCTTAAAACAACGCAAGTCAAAATATTTAACAAAAAAATAATTGATTGTTCGCTAGTTGATCTCAGATTATCGGGGAATCTAACTGGGAACGCGATTAACTAGATACGATATGGATTAGATGTCAGTGTCAAAAGTGAATTGTGACGTATCTTAAAATTCGAATCGGGCCGTATGTTGTGCTAAGAGCGCGATGTTATAATTTATGTACCTAATAAAATGTTAACTCATGTGTCATTGCTAGAGATGGGTAGTGAGTAAATACTCAAGAGTAAATACCGAGTAAATACTCAGTATTTACTCAATTTACCCGTATTTACTCGTTTATACCCAATTTGGTGGGTATAAACTATTTAGAGTGCTGAGACTGCTGACAGGGTATAGAAATCTGAAATAAAGGTGTATTTTGTACTGGATTTAGTAGTCCAATTAGTAAAAAATATATTTTAAGAGGGGCGTTCCATACATGTAACTAAGTGTCACAATAAAAAAAATCTGAAACCACCAACGTGTGGCACATCATTAAATTGGTCTTTAAAAATAACTTCAAAGTTATTATGCACTTTTTTTGATAAATTTAATACTTTTAGGAAAAAACCGTTTCCAAAGGCCAAAATAATGTTCATCCCTCTATAACTTTTGGAACAAAGTTTAATAAAATATGAAAAAATATCGGGAGAGTAGACCCTAGAAAATACTTTGAGAAACAAAAACTTTGAACATGATCGGTTGGGTCATTTTTGAGTTTTCATTAAAAAACTCTTTATAAAAGGACGTAAGTGCCGCGTCAACACGTACTTTTGCGTGTACGGGGATTCAGGATTCTAAAAGGCGGACCTGTGGATTCTATTCCAGTCCTCAGTCACTTATTTTAATGGGAGAGTGGAACCCAGCGTGGAACGACGCTTTCTAAGCAGCAGTTGACCGCAACTAGAGGGTAGTTAGTAAAAACCCACCAAATATTTACCTAAAAACCAGTATTTGCCGTATACCGTAACTATGTAGTTAGTGTGGTTAAAATATGATTTTACTATAGTCGTTAGTTTTCAGGCTGGCCCTTTTGGTTAACTCTTTGTCTATTGTAAGTAAAACCGCACGTGCTACTACCTGCAAAACAAGATTCGTAACTTTGACCGCGTATACTATACGGCTATACTATGTATAGTCGTTAATTTTCAAGCTGGCCCTTGCAGCTAACTCATTGTCTATTGTAAGTAAAACCGCACGTGCTACCCACTCAATAAAAAACGGTTCGGTCAATTTAACCGGTTATTGAATTACAATTTCTATGGAACTTGCAATAAGATTCAAAATTAACTACAGAAAAATTGCGAGGCTGTGTGGGGTCCCTCTACGGTTACTGAGTTTCGGCGAGTCGAACGCTAAAATATGTCAACGAGATGCGTAACAAAGGCGCACACAAAGACGCGTAGAGAATTCGAGAATTTGAGGGAATTCGGAGTGGCAGCGGAGGGTAAGGGAGAGGGAGTGGTGGCAGTGTCGCTGGACATCGCCAACGCGTAGTAGTTAGTAGAGCACTACCTGACGGGGCGGGTGGTGCACTACGAGTGGAGGGGGGTTAGGGGTGTGAGGGCCATGGAGTGAGGGGTTCCGCAGAGGTCTGTCCTTGGTTCCGATCTGTCGTTGGATCCGAGGTTCCACAGGAGGGGCCTGTGGAACCTCGGATACGATTGGGTAATCCGGGGGGTTCAGCTTCCGCGCATGGTCACCATGTGTTATGCGGATGACACACTGGTGGCCGTGCGAGGAAAGGAGCTGGAGGAGGTGCTCAGGCGGGCGGCGGTAGCGACCGAGCTCACGGTCCACCGCATAGGCCTCCTCGGGCTACAGGTCTCACTGCCGAAAACCGAGGCCATGATCCTCGGTGGACCAAGGGGCTGGGGGCGGCTGCCGGCAAGCACCGCTGTAAGGGTTAGGGGCGAATCTGTCCTGGACAGAAGGTGGACCTTTAAGGAGCACTTCACGAGAATGGCTCCTCGTCCCGTCGGTGCTGCCTCGGCTCTGGGCCGCCTACTACCCAACCTAGGGGGGCCGAATGCCCCATGCAGACGGCTGTATGCGGGGGTCGTCCGGAGTACGGCGCTCTACGGAGCCCCAATCTGGGCCGGACGACTCACGGAGGCCACGAAGGCGCTGCTCCGCCAGCCGCAGAGGATGGTGGCCCAGAGGATGGTGAGGGCCTACCGCACCACCTCTCATGCAGCGGCGTGCCTCCTTGCCGGCACGCCGCCGTGGGAGCTGGACGCGGAGGTGTTGGCGGAGGGGCACGAGCTGAGGGCGGAGGCCAGGAGGCGTGACGAGCCCCCAGACACGGAGGAGGCCGAAAGAATGGCGCAGGCAGCCGCGGAGCGCCTACGAGCGCGATGGAGGGATGCCTTGGAGGATAGCCACCATGGAACCCGAACCATAGGGGCTATCCTCCCGGTGATGAATGAGTGGGTGGACAGGAGGAGGTATCCCTGACCTATAGGGTGACGCAGGTAGTGTCCGGACACGGCTGCTTCGGACACTACCTGTTTAGAATTTAGAGGGAGCCGCGGCCCCAGTGCCACGAATGTGGCGCGGTGGACGACACGGCCCAGCATACTCTGGAAGAGTGCAATCGCTGGGCCGTGGAAAGAACTGCCCTCAGGGCGGCAACAGGGGTGATGGACCTGTCGCTGCACAGCATCATAGCGGCGATGCTGAGCAGCGATAGGAATTGGGAAGCGGTGGCCTCCTTCTGCGAACAAGTCATGTTGCAGAAGGAGGAGGCGGAGAGGGGGCGCGAAGCTGATCCTGACGTGCTGCCTCTCCGACGCAGGCGGCGGGGTCGAGGGCAAAGAGTGTATGTTCGCCTCGACAGCAAAATCGTTTTGACAGTTCGAAAAAAGAAACTGATTTGACAAGTAGTCAAATACCCTATTAGAATTATATGCCAATGACCGAACCTTTTTTGCAGGTAGTAGCACGTGCGGTTTTACTTACAATAGACAAAGAGTTAGCCGTAAGAACTACTATACATACTATGTAACAATCGCCGCGCTATCTGGTAAGAGCTATAATATTGTAAAGTATTTTCGTCGCAGTTTTATTTTAATAAACAACTGGTTAAAAACTGTATAATATGTGAATCAGCTTGCAACATGCACTTATCTAGAACGCAAGTAATTAAGTAATTTTGTAAGTAATTAAGTATCTTCTTATTTAAAACAAAATTGTTAACTATACTTTATTACGTCTATATCCGCTAAATTCCAAATGACCTCTCACTGATAATCACCTTTTTGCCGAAAACTAAGCGCAATAAGCTTCTTATAACATAAATATCATTAATATACGTTAACACAATTAAATAAAAACCAATTTAGTACTTAAATCTCACCAAAATATTGAAACTTTGTTAATAATCGTTTTTACTCACCAAAATGAGTAAATACGAGTATTTACTGTATGCTTTGAGTAAATACCGAGTAAATACTCAGTATTTACTCACCCCTACCCATCTCTAGTCATTGCATAATAATATAAGTTATAAGTATGTAAGTTTCGTATTGTATAATATATTTTTGAATACGTATTGATATATATGTTTTATATAGCATTATAAATGACTATACCTACTATTAAATAATATGTAGATAGTAAAACTAGTTAAATATTTAAATTTGTGTAGGTAACATTGTGAATAATGTTGTTAAAGTCGCAATTTTTCCCACTGAGCCCACGTTCGAGAATTTCTGTTTCGCCCTATGGTTTACTGGCAGATAATATCTTACTTAAGGCATTAAGTCTGCCATTTGTACTTAGTTTTATTGTGCAATAAAGTTTAAATAAATAAATATACCTACTCATTTTACTGGTATGTGAAATGCTTGTTCAAAACATCAATCCGTTTAGTATTACTCTAACAAACATAAATGTGACTGTCCCGTTAGCTAAAAGCTAGTTAGTTCCAAGATTTCAACAAATCAAAATTCCACATAGCAAATCTGACAGGATAGTTCTCCGTAGTGTAAGGCCTGAGTGGACGCTCAAAGCGGAGCGTTCGGCGGGGCGTGCAGCGTGGCGTCGGGCTCACAAGTGATTTGAGCAGCGTGCACTAAGGCCGCTCCTATGCGTTTGCATTTGTTTAACATGCACGCTGCTCGTTCCGCCCCGCTGCATGCTCAACTCGAGCGTCCACTCAGGCCTTACACTTATGAGTAGTAAACTGACCGGCGAGAATACTACGATAAACATGGCTGGAGAATTATTTAGAGAAGATTAATCACACTCAGCGAGGAGCGATCATTGCACCTAATTTTCTGTCTTTAGTCCAGCATTTATGCCGCGGCGAACAGCTCTGGGGGACAGCGCATCATATCACGGAATAAATATTGTAAACAGTATATTGACTTTGAACAAGCATCAGTTTATAAGTTTACTATCGCGCGGGTGCAATGCTGATGTAATATACATATAAACCTTCCTCTTGAATCACAACCTAATAAAAAAACCGCATCAAAATCCGTTGCGTAGTTTTAAAATTCTTAGCATACATAGGGACAGACAGACAGCAGTTAGCGACTTTGTTTTACACTATGTAGTCTAGAAGACAAACAATACAAACATGCAATAGTCGCGCTTGATAGAATTAAGGATGTGGCCATTAATAGTGATATATGAACAACATTGACTAAACCTTGAGTTTGTGTCTTTACATGACTCGCATAACAGACCGGCAAAGACGAATGCCGTGGGTTTTTGTAATACTCTGCATTAACTGTGCATCACTTTTAGCTCCGGTGCTGTTAATCCTTCACTGTCATTATGCACGTAAGTACTTACGAGTATGTCTGATAAGTATGAAAGTTACAAGTGAGGATAAACTAGAAATAAAATAAAACAAATATTGCTTAGTGACTTATAGAAGTTCGTTTATGTTCGAATCGCCTATCGACTTTCCATAAAGTTAAGGTGCTGCTAATGCTAATTCTATTGGGATAATATTCCATGCGTTATCGTCGGCGATGAAAAAACGCGATATGCCGAGAAACGTGTGTAGTTAACGGTGAGACTTTGCCTTGTTTGTTATTAACAGCAACGAGCCGACCCTCCGTGGATGGGAGGACGAAAGTACGCAAAGTAGACGATCTCATGTAGTTTTTGAATGGCAGCGGAAAATCTTGACGAGCTTATTAAGAAGGGCTATCGAGGATATTACTCGTATACTCATGCATCATACACATTTTTTTGTTACAAATTGATCAACAACGGGCCTTAGTCTCTCTAAAAGAAAAGTTACGATAGAGCCTGAAAGTAGCTTACCTACCGGTTCGGTTAGCGTATTCACTTTAGTAAGATTACGTTATTACGTTAGCATCAGCTTCAGAGGCTTAGATCGTGTCATACTACCAAAACTACATAACTGTATTAATTGAAAGCATGCCTAGAAGTTAGTAAACAAGTTACGCTAATTTTCAACACAGTTTATCACATATTTTACTGAGAGGAAAATTCTATTGCAAATCTAATTACACTTATTTGGCTATCTAGTTAATTCCTTTAGATTATTTAACCGTAACGTAACTTTGGCAGCTGTCTTAAATATTGACCACCAACTAGCTTAGCAATTGGTTGCCCTGATTATATAACGAGGCTGTAATTATCTTCATATTGTAAGTGCAACCTATGGTTATTGCGGGCAGTCTCGTTACTTTCCATGCTCCGTGCACCGACTGCCCGGCCGTGTTGCGGAGTGATTAGCCGCGCAGCCCTGTAATCACGCCTCTGTTGCCCGTGCGTCTGCGCCGGTCCCCCTTCCCCCTGCCCTGCCCGGGACCTACCCCCCTCGCCCCGCGCCTCCAGGCGAATACCTCCAGAGCAAACAGAAAAAAAAACCAAATACAACGCGGCGAGCGTACTCTGTTAACGACCCGACCTGTTTTCGATGCCGTGTGGGAAGATTTAGCGAATTTGAATTTCGATTGCCAGCCGGGTCCAAATGGTCCATCCATCACGAGAATTGATGGATTCGGGGCCAAAAAGACGCGAAAAAGTAAGCGAGATGAAAGCGAACCATTTTGCGAGCGGTATTAGTAAGCGAAGCTATTATGTGTTGCCAGCTCGTCGTAATGTTCTTTTTCATGAATAACAGACAGAAACAAAAAATACTCCAAAGTTCTGGGTAGTGTGAAAATGAATCATTAAAGTATGTACCTATTATAAAATTAAGCCACTCAATTTTAAACTACTTTAATGATCATTACTCACACAAATACTCGGTTTACATTTACATGTAAATTAGAACATTTATGCAATGAAATGATTAAAATGAATGCGACGGTGCGGCGTAGACATGGCGTAGCTAGTGCGTAGCGGCGTAGAATTTCGTAGATCGGATTCGTAGTCTATGCGAATTTAACAATGCCTTAGTTTTTGATTTTCTGCTTTTGGTGATTTTGATAAGCTAGTTTTTCTTTTTTCCTAAATGTCCGAATATGTAAACGCAAAAATAAAGGAGTTGTTATGAGATTTCTATGTAGGTACCTCTCTTTCATTGACCTTTGGTGTATTACTGCTTGTTTACAAATGAACGTAAAAAGTACAGTACCTACCTTATAGTATTTACCTTAAATTTATCTGTGGGGTATAAATCAGGTGGTGCCCGCGCGTCTGCCGCGCCCGACCGGTTGTCTGCGCGTGACCCACTATTTGTATTTCCCGGCCCTTGGAGAAACAAAAACGATTTACTAGGACCGCTCTAAATAGATAAGACTTTTCTTACCCAAGCGATAGTGATCTTATAAAGGATTTACTAGTTTAGAGGAAGATTTTATCACAGGCTTTACTTAATAGTCTAACTTCAGTGCTGTTTTGAAAACAAAGCACACTATAGTTAATTAAATATATCGGTGTAAATGTTGTTTCTACTGTGCTTTATCTAAGATAACTTATATTGACACATGAGGTTCATAAGAAATACAAATATATATTATAGTTTTTAAAGAGGGTATCGTCCAGGTTTTTTTATTTTACTCTAAGTGTTTGTCCAGATGTAGACTTACATTTAATAGCTTTAACAGATACCACCCGCCTGATTTACGGCGATCTCACATCTGCTAGAATTTCACGCTTACCTTTCCCAATTTTCCGTCGATTCTTCCTTGTATCGCCATAAAACTTGTTTTCAAAAACCGACATTTACCGGTCGACTCCACACTTCGACATTGGTCATGCTGTCTGCGCGCATTCTTCTTAAAGAACTCGAATTGTACATGCGAAACATGCTCTTATGGCTTAAGAGTTTTGGGTCAAAATGCGTTGTTGATTGTTAAAATCAAGCGTACAAGCAGGTGGGTATGCGACGCGATGTGTGTCACACTCATATGTAACTAAGCGTAGAACAAATTCTTTAGAGGTGCTTATTAAAATATTTGTTGTTCCCTGGTTATTTATTTGTATACTTGAGGAGTCTTTGCGGCATGCCGACAAATGTTACGTTACGTTGAATGGCGGAGCTGGGCTGGCGCGCCGACGCGCTATTCAGCGCGGACTGTGAGTCTGTGACCAATCCCTGTTTGTAAGAATAATAACATTGCAAAATTTACAATATTTGTCAGTAAACACTCGTCCTTTGTTTATACAAATTAGGTCATTGCCGTAGAAATTCTAACATTGTTGTTTTTCAACGGTTAAAAAGACGGATGAACGTAGTATTTATATACTCGATCATGATTATCATAATCATACCCCGCAATCGAACTAGCAAATCTGTAGCAGTTGTACATCAGGGTTGTCACTGTTGCCAAATGAAGATCAATGTCATGTTGGTAGAAAGTAAGTTGCAAATATTATACTTTCTACCAACATGACATTGATCTTCATTTGGCAACAGTGACAACCCTGATGTACAACTGCTACAGATTTGCTAGTTCGATTGCGGGGTATGATCATAATGAACCGATTAGACATTCAGAAACATGTAGCTACGAGTAATACCCCATTTCATATATGTATCATGGCGGGATTCTACTTGAGACGGTCTGTAAATATGTCGTATAAATACACGATACTAAAATATATATACAAAAAAAACGACTGTTATATGGTTTTAGCTATTTATAAAGAGAAGGCAGTGTGATAAATTAAGCGTAGATACTAAACTTGAACATATAGTGATCAGTTGCACCCCTGTTTTAGTGCCGGATTACTGGATGTACCGGACCATCGAAGTATCGGATTACCAAGATTTCACTGTATATATATATATTTTTTTTGTATTTTAGTTTTACCTAGTTGTTGCGTGTTTAGATTGATAAGTAGTTGTAGTTAGTTTTAAGTTTGAATTTTATTTGTACCTATTAAAATGTTCGTTTGTAAATTGTATTTCTGGATATAAAGATCTTTTAAGTACAATGATTTATAAAGTCAAATTATTATGACTTTATGATTCTTCTGTGAAAACGTTCTACGGATGGGTACCAAATCAACCTAATACTAGAACATTTTTCGTAAAATGTAGAGTATCAAAGTACATTTTTAATAATTATATAACAACACTAATTACATAAACATAATCTTATTGTTGGACCAAAAATGCACAAGTAGAATGAATTAATTAAATCGCTCACGAGGTGCGGCGGGCTCCCGGCTCATAGAACAAATCGACTCAATTATTACTAACCCGAGCAGGAAAATTAAATTGGGCTTCGGCTCGATGCTTTCAAACGATGAGACTGTTAAAACATTATGAGCCATACAATTTTTATCTCCCTCTCGGATCTTAAACGGATCTGAGGAGCACGGTTCCCGCAGACGATTCGGCGCAGAGAGAAAGAGACACCATACGGACCAAAAGGAGACGCCACATTCGACCGAACGTCTGAGGTCGAATATAAATGTGGAATGTTTATGGTTCTACCGTTTTATTTTATTCTTGTGGCGGCAAAGCATTAAAATATTGTTTCAATTGAAAGCGGCAGATCAGACGGTAGGTATCTAATGAAGAGTGGATTAATAAAGGCTGACAGATGATTGGGTCAGGTTTGCAATCTCGTCGCGCACTATTCGTCTTACGGGTGGTTATTGGGCTCATGATAGCATCTAGCGAATAGCGCAAATGTGCAAAAGCGGGCGATCGTAATGAACCAATTAATATACCAGCGTCACTAGTTACACTTTACAAGTAGTCAATGTGAAATGTTGATGAAAGTACGGCGATAACTGGACTGGACACAAGTACATTTGCCCTGTCGTTTATGTTTCCAGCTGCTTGTCTAAGACACCAACGTTGAAATTCACGCAAAATGCTGAGCACTTATTTAAAACAGGTGAAATAGTTACACAGGTACTACTCGTACTTGTACCTAATGGTATAGGAGTGAAAACGAATTGCTACTGTTACTGAGATAAAGAGCTCTAGGTATCTACAAGGCAAAATTTTGTTTCTGTTGATTAATTATTGGACCTGAGACAGTCGAAAAAGTTTCAGTCATTTAAATAATTTATGTAATTTACATTAAAAATAAGTAAATTCATAGTTTATAATCAGCTACAGGCTGCTTTTCACAGATTATAGATAGTTCGTGGATTATTTTTAAGCGGTTTCGTCGTAGATTGCTTTATAATCTACACAGCACATTAACTAATCTCGAGTCACTAGTTCAAGGGTGCAGCGCGCCGCGCAAATGACCGGTGTGTGTAGATACAAAGGCTTTGTCGCCACCGCGAGGCTTTCATCGCGTCGGCGGTCCAGCGGTATTGTCGCGCGATTCGCCGCGGTCGCGGCGCCGTCCCGCGACTGTTGTGACACTCGCACAACGCATCACACGCGCCGACATAGATGCCGACTGTTTGCATTGTACTACGTGCCGTGACATATCGTTTGTCGGCCGCCCGCCGACATAGCTGACGTATGACTTCAAATGTTTTATGGACTGAGCTTTGTTGCTATTGAATAGCTATTATGCAGGTAAATCAGATGCAAAGGGCCGTGTTTACAGTTGCGCAAGTCTTGCAATTTAGAGAGGAGGTAAAAAGCACGGAGATAAACATTCTATGTTTATAATGGACCTGAGAGTTTAATGTATACCTACACCGACATAATAGGGTGCAACGAAATAAATCATGAATTAGCCGGACACGCTCACAGCGTCGCTCAGTGGCCTCAGTGCATTTTATACTAGGTAAGTGTTGGTGAGCGAAGGTCAAAAGGAAAGTGGCGCAAATGGGTCATGTAACCTAATACATACTCAATCCTTATTTATTTACATACAAGATATATACAGGATGATTCATGAGGCGTGAGCAGGACTAATCTTGCACACTCGGTAACTGTTGATTGATCGATCACCGTCGTATTTAGTTGAAACATACCACACTTTTTCTGATTTTTTTACTTTTTGGTGAGTACAAATTTAATTCTCTACAATCATGGTTACCCTACAACACCTAATTAATAAACATGAAACCTCTTTAAACCTAATGACAACATTTTGATTATGAAGAAAATAAACTGTCAAATTTGAGTGAGATAAGTTTTCAAAAGTAACCAGACTGCATGATGACAGACTTAATCAATTTGACACAAAATATCGGTAGTTTCCTCAGAATAATGACTAAAGCATAGAAGTCGGGCAAAAATGCTTCGCAAATATGTATACCCGTACTTTACTTCCTTACGAATTAGATAATGTGCCGAAAAGAGATGCATATATGCTTGTTATTTCTCATTTACGTACGGTGTCATAAGTTTGATAATTTGCTAGGGATGTAACTGTGTCGACTTTTTATATCGATAAATTATGCATAAGTTTATGTGCCGTGTAAAATAATAATCACGAAATTGGCAAATTGATAATAGTCTGGCTAATGAAAGTTGAACCTGAAAAAACGCGGCAATTTCAAGAAATCTGTAGCAGGCGGCTCGTTGAAATGAAATGAAATGAAATGCGTGGAATACAAGGATTGCATAACTTTCACACTTTTTATAATTTTCATATTCTAAAAATCATTAAAAAGTATAAAAATTATGCAATCCTTGGAATCAAAGAGCCGCCTGATATGAGGATTAATGCATGTACCTAATATAGCTTTTATCTCATTTGCAGTCTACCACTCAGAACCGTCTAACTATACCTCTCGTTTTTTTATCATTAGAAAGAAGGCGAGCGATCTTAACGTGTCGTTTTATCGAAAAACACTTTGAAAATAAGTCACAACAAATATAATATACGATCATTTACATACTGCTTTCATAAGTAAAATATTGTTATATTTATAAAAAAACTTGTCAATAAAAAGACACGTGGAAATGGTTTACCGTTTTTTCTAATGCTAAAAGACTAAGTATAGTTTCTAGTCATGTACAGTCAGCTGCAGAGAAAAGGCACCCCCCTGCATACAAAGTCCTGTAAATTAGTATGGACGTGGGGTACCTTTTCTCTGCAGCTGACTGTACCAAATAGGAAATAATAAAAAAATCGTTCGTGTAATATTTTTTATTTATTCAATAATAGGGAATATTACGCGAAACTCGGCGTAGGTGGCGCCACTATCACAATCTGAGGGTCTATCGCGAAACAAGAAAATCGAACTTTCGTTATCTAACATCTCTGTCACTCTTGCGTATTCGAGCGATAACGAAATTTCGGATTCGAGTTTTCCGGTAGGTCCCCTGAAAACTTGTGAAAAACCTGTTAAAGGTACAGTATGAATAAGTTACTCTACGGTGCACTAAAAAAGCTAGTGCTGCACTCTGGTGGCAGAACATTGCAGTAATATCCCCTATTCCTCGTCCTTTAGAAATCTGAAATAAAAAGTTGAGTTTTGTGACCAACAATATTAATAAAAGGAACATTCATCAATGATCATTAATGTCTTTTTTATTAGGGTTCCGTACCCAAAGGGTAAAAACGGGACCCTATTACTAATACTTCGCTGTCCGTCTGTCTGTCACCAGGCTGTATCTCATGAACCGTGATAGCTAGACAGTTGAAATTTTCACAGATGATGTATTTCTGTTGCCGCTATAACAACAAATAGTAAAAAGTACGGTCCCCTTGGTGCGCGCGTCCGACCCGCACTTGACCGGTTTTTAGTATTAAACTATAGTCTGGCAAACAAAATCTGTCAGTAAGTAAGAAAAAAGAAAATTATAGGTACAGTCGAAGGCAAAAATATCGATCCAGACAAATGGCTTAAAAATATGTGAACACGATTTTATTGTCTGAGCGTGCACATATTTTTGAGACTTTGGGAATGTGTATATATTTATGCCCTTGACTGTACTCATCAATTAAAATGAGACAGTCCTGGGCCAAACTATAAGAAAGCTGTAAATGTCGATAGGTTATTGATCTGAGGTCGATACATCACTATGCCAAAAATATAACCTTTCATACTTAGCAGAAAAGTTCGAAAATATATGCAAAAATCTATATAGACTTGAATGCAAGTAATAATTACATAAACAACATATCGATTTCTATGTTTAGGGTCAGGTCCTATAAATAAATTTCTTCAAAATTGAACAAAACTCACCGATTAAAGGTTATCGGTTCGTGCGTATTTTCTTTTCTTCCTGTATGCGATTTACAGCCCTCGATCACACAAGACATTATCACAAAGGGAACTTCAAACCATTACAAATAAAAACTCAGCACGTTTTCCAACAATCTTTCAGAAATAGCAAAAATATAATTAAAATAAACCAAGATGACCGCTGAAACATCCCGAAATATTTCAACTAAAATAATACGACTATGTCAAGTTGTTACAGTTGACACCTACCTGTGAAATAACGAACATATATTTTATTTGGCTGGATTATATTATAGAACCACATAGGACCATTTGACATTTCCCTCAGTTTGTCTTATGACAATACTGAAAAAAACGAAAGAACTTGCGGATTGTTGTCTCACTCACTCATAGACAAAAAGTAATAACGTGTTGTGAATACGATATCTTTTACCAAGCTTTTATTTTTGCCCGGCTTCTTTGCTTTAGTCATTATTCTGAGGTAGTTTCGTACTTATTCTAATTTTAGGGCGACCATGCATGTCGTAAATAAATTATTAACTTTTTTTCAACACGACTAAAAAATTAACGTTAATTTCATTAATACTGATGCAAAACAGTTGCTTGTAATTTACGAAATGCGCAGTGTTGATCCTGCTCACGGCTCACGTCTTCTAAATCACCTGTATAGTGGTACGACTAAACAAAATAAGTAACTAGCTTTAATCTAAAAGAGGCCCTTGAGGCATTATACCAAGAATATTCATACATACTTATACAGGTGATCAATCCAAATGGGTCAGCAGGGAGAAGTCAGAAACTATGAGAGATAGCGACATCTGTTCTTAGGAACCATGGCTTCGATTTTAGAATTTAATAATAATGGCATACTGACCCATTTGGATTGATCGCCCTGTATATTAGAGTCGACGCTAAGTTTTCATGCCAAGTGGTACGTCAAGTATGGCGCTTCTAGGGATATGTATGCATTCTTACTGCCAATTTTGTGCAAAGAGCGTGGTAAGAGTTTATATTACCTACGGCTCGTGTCCAGTGAGTCGCCTTTTGCCTTACTAGTTTGTGTTGACTTATGTCTTGATTGTAAGTAGGTATGTAAAATACAGACTACTGTTCGAAGGTATAAGGTCAATTTTAAAGGCAACTTGGCTTCTTGTGTTACCTATCCTATATCTAACCACGTAATTAAGAAACCTTACTAGATGACCTACCAACCACCTCGTAGCATTTTAATGTCTCCATAAACATTACGCTACGAGGTACAGTCAGCGTGAATAGAGCGAGTATAAAGACTGACACGCTATTTATTTTAAATCGGAACTCGCTCGGACCCTATGGGAAGATTATTGCTTCTGATTATTGCGAGACAGGCTATGTACATATACATAAGATCGTTAATATTGTTGCAAAAATTACCTATAAGAAAAAAAGAAAAAAAAAGTGCTTTTAATGGATTAAATCTAAGAGGATATAACCAAACGGAGTAGCCATTAACAGGCGTTCCCCTCTGTCGAAAATAGTCGGCCAATACGCAATGTATGGACTGACGTTTATCTGACATGGCTATTTTGACGTGCTCCTCCCCCGCAAAAATCGGCAGACTTTTTTGTACAGAAAATTACAGACAAGGCGTCTCCGTTTGGTTATAGGATTAAAGGCTCTCTACCCCAATGTCGATCTAACGTAGGTCTAAATAGTAAGCATACTATACATAACGTCGCTAAACTTAGTACAAAGCTGAAACATATTAGGGTTTATAACCATTACATAAATAAATATTAAATAAATAAATATTATAGGACATTCTTACACAGATTGACTAAGTCCCACGGTAAGCCCAAGGAGGCTTGTGTTATGGGCACTCAGACAACGATATATATAATATATAAATACTTAAAATACATAGAAAACACCCATGACTCAGGAGCAAATATCTGTGCTCATCACACAAATAAATGCCCTTACCGGGATTCGAACCCAGGACCATCGGCTTCACAGGCAGGGTCACTACCCACTAGGCCAGACCGGTCGTCAAAAGCATCATAACAATCGGCAGTGTTGGCGCAGCCTGTATGTAATTAAAGACACATAACGTTGTTTAATTTGCGATCGTTGCTTTCATTGCTTATTACCTAAGGCACAACATTTAAGTCAACTATCGAGTGCTGAAAATAGGTTTTCGATTAAATCTTACTTAGTACTTTTGCCAAAAGCACACACGAGATTGACCCACCACCTAACTCCCGATTAATACATGAAAAAATCTACCACCTAACGAGATCGTTAATGGCACCCCCATACTAACTTTTAACCCACATTCAAACCATGTTAAACTATTTGTGTACTTATCTACCATATCCACATATAAATTTAGACGTTTTGGTTTCGTTTAATAACAAAACATGTATACATGCAAATTTTCATATATTAATAATTGTAACAGGATTTCAAAAACACATTAATTTTATGTTGTAAATGCTCACTGACTGTACTTTCCTTAAACCGTCTGACATCTCTTTCTAAATGAGACAATGTTTCCATAAACATGTACAATTTATGTAACAAAGACTGTAAAATATTCAATATGTAACAGTATAACTGGGGCACGTGCACAGGATGGAGCCCTCTCGTTTGCCACGTCAGACTCTCCTGAGCGAAATAGCGCACGCGAAACGACCGATTGGGCGACCAATGCTTCGTTTTAAGGATTGCGCAAAGCGAGATATGTTGTCCTTCCGGATCGATCCCACCGACTGGGAAAGGGAGGCTGATGACTGCGACCACTGGAGGAAAACCCTGGGCAAGGGAGCAGCTGCACACGATGAAGCATGGCTTGACCTCCTTCACACTAGGCGAGAGCTAAGACACCAGCGCGCTGATTTCCCACCTTCATCACCGGGCATAACATTCTCTTGCCCGCTATGCGGTCGCGGCTGCCGCTCTCGCATTGGACTTGCTAGTCATTTACGTAAGTGCCCCAATGTTAGGGACGCTGTTTAAACCATCATTTAATTGATGTTGAAGGCCAATGATGAGTATAACTATTCGATTATTTGTTCCCAAGTTAAGGATGTTTTTCACGTTATGTATATTACCCAAGTATTTTGTTTATCTAAATGTATAACTATGACGTATGAACATATCTTCGTCTAGTTAGTACAAGCAACGTCAATCACAAATATCACAATGATGATGGAGTACATTTAAGATAATATTTATTTTGTATGAAAAATAGGAAGTCTTTAAGACTTCATAATTTTTAACAGTTATTAAACAAAAGTGTCACCGTTTGAGAAGTACAATTGCTCTATTTTAATTATTTGCTCGTGTTACAGGCCACACCCGGTATATGCTAGTTGTACGTACGTATTTCTGCATACGTAATGCAAGATTTAATTTAAATAATTATTATTTCAAGCTGCTTTACTGCTTAATATATTAATATCGTTATTAGTACTTAATTCAAATATAAGACTGAGGCTGATGATAAAAATACGCGTTTAACTTTATTTAGAGCCCACTGTGTCCCACTGCTGGCTAAAGGCCTCCCTCTTGTTTTTCCACTCTGTTTAGTGCTAAATCTGGCTAGCCTCTCAAAAAGGAGTCCAAGTTATCCCGCCATCGCCGACGAGGCCTGCCGGATCCTCGGTTAGACTCGTGGGGCTCCCACTCCGTGGTCGTCCGGCATTCGGCAGACATGACCAGCCCAGTCCCATTTTAACTTAGCTGCTTACCGAGCTACGTCTATTATTTGAGTCTTAGAGCGCAGCGTTTAACTATCTACATAATTTGCTACTATTATACTTACAGACACCCAGTACCTACATACGTAACTGCAACTTGTATGTGAACTGTGACAGCTGGCGTGCTGTTATTAGACAATTAATAGCGATTGCCAATAAAACAAGATAAATGTATAA
The DNA here is from genome assembly GCF_947568885.1 of Cydia strobilella. Lineage (NCBI taxonomy): Eukaryota > Metazoa > Arthropoda > Insecta > Lepidoptera > Tortricidae > Cydia > Cydia strobilella. The sequence continues at coordinate 6,524,529 of NC_086043.1, read as the reverse complement.
GTTATTGTTACAATACCAAACGTAAACGAACAATAATAAAGAGAGTCAAGCCTATTCCCATAAAACTAACAAGACCACCCAGGTTGAGGATCATCGACCTATCGCTATCCTCTCGTCGATGGCAAAACTTTTTGAGTGTGCAATAAATCGACTTGTTGCCCAAAAAATCGGGCCCTACCTTTGTGATTCCCAGCATGGTTTCAGGTCTGGGCGATCAGTAGAAACCAATCTGCTACTCCTGGTTGACTCTATCGCAGATCATTTAGACATTGGCATACAAGTAGACGTGTTGTACTTTGACTTTAAAAAAGCCTTTGATCAAGTAGATAACGATGTCCTGTTGTCCAAGCTGTGTAATATTGGGTTTTCACCTGTTACTGCGATTTTTCGCGAGCTACTTGGTCGACAGGAAACAGTATGTGCAACACGGCTGTTTTGTATCTAAAACCTAGCATACGCGTTCTGGCGTCAGCCAGGGTTCGATACTCGGGCCGTTGCTTTTTAGGATCATGATCAATGATCTTGCACCAGTTCTTAAAAATGTCAGATGCTTGCTCTATGCTGATGACCTCAAAGATATTTAAGGTGTGCAAGCGGTATCTGACTGTGTAACCCTTCCAGGAACACCTGGATAAAGTGCACCAATGGAATCTCCAAAATAAGTTGTCCTTTAATGCCACTAAGTGTGCCGTCATGACTTTCAGTAGGGCCCGTCGTCCACTCTACTACGAATATCATCTAGGATCGGAACCATTATCCCGGGTCAATACTATTCGGAATCTTGGCATTATTCTTGACACCCACCTCAACTTCCATCAACATATGATATCGTTAGCTAGTGATTGCTATAAGAGGTTAGGGTTTATTATTAGGAACGCGAGAGATTTTCATGACTCGGGTACTATAAATTCTATACACTTCTCTAGTCAGACGCAAGCATGAGTCAGCTGCCGTCGTTTGGAATCCTTATGAGGTATCCTACGTCTTGCATTTGGAGAGGGTACAAAAATTCAGGTATTAGGCTTGAACTCTTTGGAGGTAAGACGAAATTTTAAGCTCCTTACGACAGACAGCCTGTAGCCGTTGTGCCGAACTGGTGGCGCAATTACTGCGTCTTTTTGTCCCTTGCAAGAGACTTTCGGCTTCGGGACCGTGGTATACTTGTAGGCCCGATATCGCGAGCCGTGTCTCGGAGAAAATTCCCACTTGTTCGCCCTTTACCCCTACTGAATGCGCTCTTAGCATCAGCGCCCGAGTGTGATTTATTTGCTGGCTGGTGGAGCGAAGTGCGAGATGAATTGTTGAGGTTCTGTGAGAGGATGGATGCACGTCCTTCAACAGTTTGAATGTGCTTATTGTATGTTGCATCTTAGTGTGTATTTTTGTTTTTAATTAGTTTGAGTTTGTAGTTTTGCAGTGACTTATCATACTGTTACAACTATTTAAAAAAAAAAAAAAAAGAGAAATAATTAATCGACATTTCTGTCTCTTGTTCAATTACATAACGTAACTGCGATTGCCGCTTTAGGTATCTATCGTAATCCATCACTGCGAATTACTATTTAGGTTATAACATTACAAGCATACGGTGTTGAAACATGTAAATTTGTAAAATTAAACCAGGTCTTTAAAGACCATTATGATGCCATCTAAATAACCATTAAAAAGGAGTTAATTTTAAATCACGAACATTAAAACACGTACGGTAACATACCTACATAAAATTGGCAAAGGGGTCGGTGTGACCAATTCGGTAATGTCCCGTTACTTACATAAAGCACATAATGGCTAACGCAATTAAAATTGCATTACTTACACATGCTTACATGCCTATATTATGTCCTATTATGTGAAATATGATTAAAAAGGTATGTGTGAAATACTTATGTAGGTATATATGTACCTATTTTAAAACATAAGCTTCAGCGAGTAGGTAAAGGATGGGTTGGTTTTTTCAAACCTTTCCTACGTCAATTATTTTAATTATATTTAGAAGTTTTTTTAGTTTCAGTTGTTTTGCTTTGCTTTTGTCGATACATACTATATTCATTGGTAATTAGTGTTATGTTAATGCATTATACGACTTCGTACCTATACCTATGTAATTTAGTATTTACCATTTACATATATATATATTTATTTATTTTAAACTTTATTGCACATAAAAAGTGTACAACAGGCGGACTTAATGCCATTATAGGCATTCTCTACCAGTCAACCATAGGGCTAAACAGAAAAGCGTCAAGGTGGGTGCACTGAGAGAAAAAAAACAATAAAGAAACGTAACTTTTGAGCGAAGTAAAACTTCTACATGCATAATATAATAATATGCTTAATTATACCTTATGATTATGAGTACACTAAATATATATATATTTATATATAATTAAATATATGAATAAGCAAGGATAAATACATATACATACAATTGCACGTGCGTTAAGGGTTACCTACCGACTAATACCTACGATGCCTGCCTTAGCAGGTGGTTATAAAGCAAACGTTTGAAAGTTAACTTGCTTGGAGCCTGTCTGATCGTCAGAGGGAGCGAATTCCAGAGACGGATTGCTTGTACGGTGAAGGAAGAAGAGAGAAAACCACTATGGTGAGGAAATACCGAAAGATATGTGACATATATATGTGACACTGTCCACAAAAATAACGTTACTTTCATGTTTAAGTTTGGGAAGTTTATGTGAATGCAATGATTTCTATGTTTTTATGATATGTTATGTCCATTAAATAGAAATTGACGTTAGAGTACTAATCGGTGCATGCACCTATGCATCAAAGAGAATTTAGTATAGACTATACAGGCATATTATCAAAGTAAATTTTGTAGTTACAGTATATTTACTGTCGACACAGGATTAAAACTTTTTGAACGCCATTTGACTTTGATCCTTGCTCTTTCACTGATATGTGTTAAAATTGTTAAATATCAAACGGTGGCGTTCAATCTTTTCGAGCATAAATTTTTCTTGATTTTCGGAGGCACGTTTTTTCTTAAACCTTATTTATCTTACACGGAGTTTGATACGTCTTTGATACGTATAAAGGAACAAATAAGTAAGTATATTATATTATAAATTATCATACAGCTAAAATATATTTATAATAAAAAAAGGTAGCCGCATACACTTTAATAACCTACTTTCTTGGTGATATTTCTGCTTAACAAGTTTAAGAGAACGGTTGGTGACAATTTGATAACAGCCTTTTACTCATATGACAGTCATGGTGCCATTATATTGGTATTTATACGGTATGACTACTACTACAAAATTGGTCGTAAAAATATTATGTAAGTAGTAATTATTATGCACTTAAACTGAAGCGATTCATCTTATTAAAATTACCAACATGTGAAGTTGCTTGTACTTGTCAAAAAGTGTGTCCTATTTAGTATACATATAACGGATAAGTCTTGAGATACAGCTGCCCAAAATGCATCATATGATACAATATTACTTGGCTTTAACTTAGTCCAGACCTGGTATAATATATTTATATCGTGATCGTGTTTTTTTAAAATCTCCGTTAATTTTGGGGGCTAAGTACATTTAAGGAAAATGAATGGCAGTTTTTTTGTATTTTTCATAAAAAGTAATTAATAGCATTGTTGTAACACGAACATTATATTTAAATCCACCAAACCATTGAAAAATATGGCATTATCAATGATCTTTCAAACATCGATCGTCAAAGATAGTACTTGCGTTTAATGTATAAACTCATACTAAACACTAATCAGTATGAAAAAGGCCCTAAGGTAACTTTACACGCTCGTAGGGGCCTTATTAGAAAAAAATAAAACATAAATGAGGTATCTCCAAAATGGAGTTAATTAGGGGATCGTGGGGGAATTGGAGCCTACTAAGGATATTTAGTAATAACTTTTATATTTGTTGTAATTAAAAAATGTTTTAATTATGGACGAAAGCGTTGCTTATCTGGCTATCTATAATCAGAGAAAAAAACTAAAATAAAATCATTATCATCGGTTAGACACGAAAAACAAAAAAATGGAATTCGCTGCCATTGCCCCGCACTTCGGGTAATTAGAGCCAAAGAACAAATTTTATCTTAAACAGTTTTGGATTACATTTTCTAAAGTTTCTACTGTCCAAAAGACTTTCGTCGTTGTAAGGTTTCTCTTTCGTGGCATTTAGAAAGATAAATAAAGTCAAATATATAAAAAAAACAATTATAAACTGCGTTGGGGTAATGGGAGCTAAATTCAACTAGTTCTGCGATGGTACTATGAAGGCTCTCATTAGCCGCATATCCCCCGTGCAAAAAAATAAAATAAAAATATATATAATTGCAATTGAAATTTCAAAAGTAGCGCTAAAGATAAAATAGCCATATATTTCGTGTAAATACAAAACAGTATGTATATATTTTAATGCTTATCAACAATGATGAAATTTATATATTTTTTATAACCGCGGAGCCAAAAACAAACATTCGTCTACTGCAATTAATCGCGGGGAACTACCTACAGGGTTGCCCATAGGAGGCAAGCAAGCGCTGGCGAAGGATTCCTGACACTCCTGAATTAAGTTTGTATAAATATTATCATTAAGTAAGTCTATATTGACACCGCTCTCATTACCCGCCCGCTCCTCCACGCTCCCCTAGAATACCGGTTTTTTTGAGAAAGTTACTTAATTTAAGCTCAGGAATGCACCCTTAAAATTAAAGGATTTAAAAAAAAATACCGTGTATGAAAAGCAAATAGTTTTGAGAGAGACAATTTCAAACTGTGTAAATTACACCCCAAAAGCTGACTGCATTGCATATATACGTGTCTAGTATCAAATGAAAGCTGATTAAATAGGTATATTTTTAGTTTTGTCACTGATCACAAACGTCAAGTGTCATCTCATGGTATGGCTACTGGAAGCAGTTTAGAGTTAGAAGAATAATAATAAAAAAGTTCTAATATCTAAACGAATAGTTTTCCCATAGCTTTCATTTCCTCATTTACTGCTATTGTATTGCACAAAGCTGTGTATGAAAATAATAAATATTATAGGTATTGTTTGTGTATCAAATAATAAAATTATTAATGGTTATTAATAATTTTATTATTTTTGCCACATCGATTATTGATATTATGCGATAATGTTTAGTGTTTGTTGTGCAGTAAATCGATAACTAACAAATGAACATTATTATATTACCTAATGGCCTATTAGACATAGGTATACAGCTGCCGCTTAGCAGGTGGTGGTTTTTATGACAACATTAATAGTTTGAGCCATCAAACTACAATAATAATTCTGAGTCATATGTATTCTTGTTGTATTCTATTCTACGCCTTTCCTAATCTTTTTTTATTACGTGGAACATAGTGTTCGGTACTTTTATATGTACGCACAAATACTACGTATTTTTCTGTTCTTATTTCTAAATCGGTTAATACTTAATCGAATAACTAGCATAGTCCAAACGGGACAAGCCTAAAACGGAACGCTATTCAAAGCGCGCAACACCGAAACTCGAGTGTTGCCAGATAACTCTCTCTACACAACGATCTCAAAAACATGTAAAACGCCGTCGCATCGCTCGCTCCGAAGCTTGAGCTCAAAACCCAAAATCAAACCATACCAAGTGTCCAGCACAAATAGAAGATCGTCTGTCGACTCCAGCCTATGAGGTTGCTACATTCATCATCGAAGGAACAGGGGCCCCTGGAGAAAGTCTAACACGTCATCAGGTTAGTCCCAAATTACGGTCTATGCTAGACTATCAACTACATTTCCCCAACATACTTGTGTTTCGAACCGGATTCCACTATCTGGTATCGATTTATGCGTATTATTTGTGCTGTACATAGTTATTTCAACTAAATTCCCTTTTCTTTGTTCGTAAGTTAGCGAGAACCTACCTCCGCTTACAATTACAAATATCGAGTTTCCGACAACGTCGTGCAATATTTCTCAAAAACACCGATACATACAGTTAGATCTCAACGAGATCATTCTAATTATATATAGTTTCATATGGTTTTGAGCACTTTTAGCGAAATTATATTCGTTTATAATTCTCGGAACCGGGCGGTAGATATACCTACAGCGGCGCGCGAGTCACTTGCCTAGTACATATAGGTCTAAATATAGTTTGTCACAACTCATTTCTTTATTTTGTACAACGTACATTACATTACATTTAGTATTTACGTACTGAAGTGTAAATTTAAGGTTCAGGTATAACATACCAAAACCAAGTTATCGTTTGCTGTCATAATTACAGTATCGAATAAACTGTCGCCCGTATTGCGTACGGCACAGAGTTCAGATTTCTTTAGCTCGGGTTCTACCGACGGGAAATATTATCTTTGTAATTAACATTGCATGTTTAATTGCAACTTACTTTTAATTTGCGACAGATTATATAACTATTTTATTAACTAACTAACATTTTGCTAGTACCTAGCCATTTTAGAGATCTTAAAACTTAACATAACGTATACACTATACATACAAATATATTTACAAGTTTAGTCATCTCGTGATAATATTATTATTTTCCACAGTATAATAACTAAATTTCTTATAAAATGACCGCTATGGAGATTGAACAATTGACATTCGAACGTGATTTAGCGATTAACAATATTCAAAAAATTGTAGACTGTTCGAATAATATAGCGGAATTTCGAGTTCGAGTTAAGGAATTAGCTTCAATCAAAAAATCATTTTTCCAAGTTCAAGCGAAAATTGAGAAATTATCGGCAAAGAATGAGTCATTCAACCGCGATGATAATTTAGCTGTGAGAAATCAATTCGATTCTTTATACTTTAAGGTCCAAGTTGCCTTGGACACGCTTAAGGAGGAGCGTAAACAAAGCATTACGTCCGTCTGCGGCGGACTTAATGGGGTATCACATGCGAGTTGCTGCGCTCAGCAATCAAATCAATCGCATATTCGCTTACCGCGCTTATCGCTTCAAACATTCACAGGTGTTCTAACTGAATGGAATGCTTTCTACGATTTATTTAAATCACTTGTACATGACAACGTCATCTTAACAAATGTCGAACGCTTCCGGTATTTGTTATTGTTTTTAAAAGATGAACCGTATAATCTTATCAAATCTATTCCTGTTACGGATGCTAATTACGAAAATGCCTTACAGGTATTAATTTCGCGTTATGAAAATAAACGAATTATTTCAACAAAACATTTTGACAACATTTATGACTGTGAATCAGTTAATGAGAAAAATGTTGAATCAAGTTTACGCAACTTGATGAATTGTTATCACGAGAATATTACTGCTTTGAAATCATTGGGTTTACCAGTTGACGACTGGAGTTTCGTACTTTTAAATATTTTGCTACGCAAAATTACACCTAATATTCGTAGGCGTTTCGAATTATCATTAAAAACTTCATGTGAAATTCCTGACGTGACCGAATTACTCGATTTCCTCGATAAGGAATTAGCGGCATCTGAAGTGATGACCGCGTCCGCGCGTACTTTAGGTACTTCCGCGGGGCCTGCGCAGCGCGCGGCGCCCGCGTTCGCTGCGGCTGGCGGAGCGGCCGGCTCGGCCCGCCCAGCTGCGGTGACGTCATCGCGCCATGCTATGGCGGGAAAACGTGCGATGTCGCTTACTCGCGCGCACTCCGATGTGCAATATAATGCACCGCGCAATAATAACTCTTCGTTTGCGCGTAACTCGCGTACTATGAGCGTCCATGCTACAACTGCGGTGGATTATTTAAATAAATTTAAATGCGCGTATTGTAAGGACAATTCTCATCCTTTATATAAATGTGAGAAGTTTAATGCACTCGCTCTAAAAGAACGAAAACATTTCGTGGAACAAAATAAACTTTGTACCAATTGTTTATTCATTGGCCACGAACTAAAAGATTGCAAGTCGCGCCATACTTGCCGCGTCTGCACTCAAAGGCACCATTCTTCATTGCATGAAGATGCGCCTACTCCAACCGTCTTACTGACTACGGAGTCTTCTTCTTCCCCTGAGTTGCGCTCAGTAGCGGAAACCTCCTCACCCACTCCATTACATGGAGCTACGGGGCATCCTTCTAGTAAGAACTGTACGGTCTTACTCACGACTGCGCTTGTAAATTTACGACCCTTGAACCAGGGGCCTTACACGCCGCGGTCCGTTCGCACCCTTGTGGATCAAGGTGCGCAGACCACGCTCATTTCTGAGTCGTGCGTCCAACGTCTCGGCCTGCCGCGGTACTCCGCTCCCACGGGCACCACTCTCACCGGTATTGGTGGCGAAGTCCAGCCACGTGGTTACGTGTTGTGCGAGGTCACACCTCACAACAAACCCGAGCCGAAGCTTCACATCGAAGCTTATATCTTAGCTGACTTGACAAGCTACACTGCTTATATTCCTAAATCAATTGGGAATATTCATAAGTTTCAACACCTTCAAAATCTTGATCTAGCGGACCCAGAACTGCGCTCAACGCGGCCTGTTGAACTGATACTGGGATCTGAGTATCTTGATAGCATACTGCTACTGGATAATATCAAGGGTCCACCGGGCACACCCGTGGCCATTAACAGCATTTTTGGTTATCTGATAGGTGGTCCAATTTCATATGAAAGTATGAAACGATTAAGTGTCAACTTGAGTACTTGCCAACTTGACATGAAACTTCAAAGGTTCTGGGAGTTGGAATCCATACCAGAACATCCACATCTTACAAAAGATGAATTACGCTGTGAGTCGATCTTCGTCGATACTCACACACGAGATGCAAATGGGAAATATACAGTTTCCCTACCCTTCAAGGAGAATGCTCCGCCCTTGGGCGAGTCTCGTGCTATAGCTCTTTCACGCTTAACTAAACTAGAGGCACGCCTGTCTCGCGACCCTGCCTTGCGTGAGAACTATAATAAATGTATCCAAGAATACTTAGACTTGGGACATATGGAGCCAGTCACTGACTCAGCGAGTCCTGGCACTCCCCCCTACTATCTACCTCACCACGTCGTGGTGAAGAGTTCCACATCCACTACGATTACTGCGAAGAGTACGAAGTATCGTATTGTGTATGACGCTTCATGCAAGACTACATCAGGTCGTTCTCTTAACGATAATCTTCTCACTGGTCAGAAATTGCAGCAAGACATTTCTGATATTTTACTGAAGTACAGACTTCATAAAATAGTCTTTACGGCAGACCTCAAAATGATGTATCGCTACATCGGTCTTTGTAAAGAACACCGTGACTTCCATCGGATTCTTTGGAGATTCTCTCCCCATGATCCCGTAAAGGAATATCGTATGTGCTCTGTCACATTCGGCGTCGCTTCCGCGCCGTTCCTAGCTTTGCGAACACTTCGTCAATTAGCAATTGATGAAGCTGCTAACTTCCCACGTGCCTCGCAAGTACTCCTTAACGAAGTATTCGTTGATGATGTCGTTACTGGAGTTGATACGGTTGAAGATGCTATCACTCTTCAGCATCAACTAACTTCCATTTGTAAAGCAGGAACCTTCGAACTCCGCAAATGGACCAGTAACAGTTCTGAGTTTTTATCGCATTTAAGCGATGACGCTTCCATTCATGATGACGCTCTCATTTTGTCAGCACTTGACACTGACGCTTCTGTAAAAGTCTTAGGGCTTAAGTGGAACCCTAAATCTGACGTCTTTTCCTATCAAACGGATGGAGTGGCTAACTCACGCAAATGTACGAAACGTATAATGTTGGCAGAAATCGCTAAGATTTACGATCCCCTCGGATTTCTAAGTCCAGTGACCGTATTCGTGAAGCATTTAATCCAACTTTTATGGGTATCAGGCTCAGGTTGGGATGCTGCCCCTCCTCAGGGTATATGTGACTTGTGGTTTCGGTTCATCGACGAACTGCCGCTACTACAAGACATTGCGTTACCTCGTCACGTGCTTCCTAGCACACATCAAGTGTCACTTCATGGCTTTTCAGACGCATCTGAAAAGGCGTACGCCGCCTGCGTCTACATTCGTGTCGTTGACTCGAACGGTGCCATCAGCACCCACCTTCTCATAGGTAAAACAAAAATTGCGCCTTTGAAACGGCTTACTACCCCTCGATTGGAGCTATGCGGTGCTCATCTATTGTCAAAATTGATAAAAAAGGTCCTCACTGCTTACAGCAGTAGATTGTCTTTCGACCAAGTCTACGCTTGGTCCGATTCCACTATAACTCTTGCCTGGTTACGTTCGTCTCCAGACAAGTGGCGGACATACGTATCTAACCGCATCGCGGAGACAACAAGCAACGTGCCTGCCTCTCATTGGAACCACGTTCAATCCGCAGACAACCCCGCAGACCCCGCGTCTCGTGGTGTTCTCCCATCTCAGTTGAACCATCAACTATGGTTCACGGGACCTGCTTGGCTCAGTAAAAATGAGTCTGAGTGGCCCAAGACTAACGTCGTATGCCACACCGACGAAGAACGTCGCAAGCATGTTCTTCTCACACAAACCAATGAACCTAAGAGCTTAGAGTTCATTGAGCGATTCTCATCGCTTCCAAGGATGCTACGCGTCATTTCGTATATGTTTAGATTCATAAATAAATGTCGTAAAGCCAATAGTCCTACGACTAAACATGTCACAGTTCCTGAGACAAAACAAGCTCTCAGTCGAATTATATCACTTGTCCAAAGTGAATGCTTTTCTGAAGACATCTCGCGTCTTAAGGACGACGACAGATGTACAAAACGTCTTCAGAAACTGAAACCTTTCTTGGACGATGCCGGACTCCTCAGGGTCGGCGGCAGAATAAATCGGGCCAACGTACCGTATGATGCCAAGCATCAGATTCTGTTACCCAAGAAACACCATTTCACGAATCTTCTCATTGATTTTTATCATAAAACACATTTACATGTGGGACCTCAAACTTTGCAGTTTGCCCTCGCACAGACCTACTGGATCCTGAGTGCTCGCGACGCTGTGCGTATGCGCACACGACGCTGCGTATCTTGTGTTCGTGCACGACCTGTCGCACCACAGCCATCGATGGCTCAGTTACCTACTACTAGGGTTCGATCACTTCGTCCCTTCTTAAATACGTCCGTTGATTTTGCGGGACACTTCTTTCTTAAATCAAGTAAACTTCGTAACGCGAAAGTTTATAAATCATACGTATGCGTGTTCGTTTGCCAATCAACGAAAGCAATCCATTTGGAATTAGTTCCCGATCTCTCAACCGAATCTTTTCTAAACGCATTGCGTAGGTTCATATCCCGACGCGGGTATTGCCAAACAATCCGTTCCGATTGCGGACGGAACTTTGTAGGTTGTGACAGGTACCTTTCCGAACTTTACACGTTTCTGCGAAACGAGTCAAATCAGACTGCTATAAACAACCAGCTGACAAACATGCAAATCACCTGGCAGTTTAATCCTCCGTATGCTCCGCATTTTGCCGGTCTCGTCGAACGAGCCGTAGGTAGTCTGAAACGACACTTACATCGTGTCATAGGTACACTAAAACTGACTCAAGACGAATTTAATACTTTGATCTGTCAAATTGAATCGGTTTGTAATTCAAGACCTCTCTGTCAACTTAGTAATGATCCTACTGATCCATTACCCCTTACTCCTGGACATTTCCTCATCGGGGAACCATTAACGTCTTTACCTGAATTTGACTTGTCTAACGACAACCCAAACCGCCTCGCTAGATGGCAGGTTATTCAACAAGCTGTTCAACATTTTTGGAAACGCTGGAGCGTAGAATATTTACACCAGCTACAACCAAGAGGTAAATGGTTCCACGACAATACTAACACACCCCTTCGGGAGGGTTCTGTAGTTGTGTTGATAGACAACACACTGCCACCACTACAATGGCGTCTCGCGCGCGTGCATCAACTGCATCCCGGCGCCGACGGTATTACCAGAGTCGTAACTGTACGCATCGGCAATACTCTTACCAAGCGACCTGTAGTTAAGGTCTGCCCACTGCCTGTTGAATAGGCATCTCTTAGGTAAAGCATTACATGTCTTAGCCCTAAGTTAGCATAGTATTCTGTATGATAGTTCTTAAATAAAATAAGCATTATTTTATGGCCGGCGGCATGTTCGGTACTTTTATATGTACGCACAAATACTACGTATTTTTCTGTTCTTATTTCTAAATCGGTTAATACTTAATCGAATAACTAGCATAGTCCAAACGGGACAAGCCTAAAACGGAACGCTATTCAAAGCGCGCAACACCGAAACTCGAGTGTTGCCAGATAACTCTCTCTACACAACGATCTCAAAAACATGTAAAACGCCGTCGCATCGCTCGCTCCGAAGCTTGAGCTCAAAACCCAAAATCAAACCATACCAAGTGTCCAGCACAAATAGAAGATCGTCTGTCGACTCCAGCCTATGAGGTTGCTACATTCATCATCGAAGGAACAGGGGCCCCTGGAGAAAGTCTAACACGTCATCAGGTTAGTCCCAAATTACGGTCTATGCTAGACTATCAACTACATTTCCCCAACACATAGTTTTACCTTCTTATGTGAATTAACGTGTTGTTGTTTTACTTACACGAATTTATTCATATACTGTACTTTATTAGTAATATTCGACTTGAGTTTCTCACTGCTGGGCAACAGCTTCTCCCCTCGATTTCCACGACTTCCGGTTAAGTGCTTCCTCCGACTAGGCCCCGTAGACAAGATGCCAATCGCTAACGCTCCGTAGCGAACGAAACGCAACTGTCACTGTCACACTGATATGGAAGAGTGATAGAGAGACACAAAGTGATTCGTGGGCGAAGCGCAAGCGATTGTCACCTTGGCTAGGCCGCCAGGTGTTAAGTAAGGTGTCCGGGTTATACCACCATCTCCGTTCTCGGTCTGGGCTTGTCCATCTACCAAGAACCACTTGGTGTTGTATGAAATTAATTACTTAGAATATTTGAAGTTTATTGCAGTTTTTTTTCAATAATGTTAATACCCAGAGATGAAAATGAGGACAATGTTTGTATGAAAAGACTATTACGCGCGGGTCCTCCACTTTCGTCTTAAGGATAGATCAGTTGGCTAATTGTTGTCAGATATGTGTAGGTACAATGACACGCCATAGAGAACACTAACAAGTAATATGTAAAACCATAGATACCGAATTTATTCTTATTTTTGTTAAATACATATGTCATCATCATTGGCATTGGCATTATTTAGGATATTAGTTAGTATCTAATTATTTTGTCTTACAAACCAAGGAAGGAAGTTAGAAATCAAACCAACATAAAACAATAAACACAATATGTCTATATTATTTTTTTCGATTTACCTCAGGTTACATTTTCTAAAATAAATTATTATAACAAGTACATTTATCTAAACAAGCATTTTATGTACAGTATTTACAAATAATAATTTATCTACATTCTAGCACGAATATCACAGTTAAACAATCTCGCTACTTTAGGAATGTTTACGTTTCTAGTTTAGTTGGGCCATCTAACAAAACACCTTTCCAGTTTCTGAAAGTTCACAACATAGACATTGAAGTGAAGCTTTATTTTGATTTTAAAAAATAACCGCATGGAGCTTATTAGAAGGTAGGCCAAAAATAATATTGGGGTCATATTACTTATTGGGGAATTTAGTCTATTCTATAGAAGAGACTAGTACCTAAATATTTAAGACGTACAGCCTCCATATAACATCAGAACATCACGTTCCTCGCGTGCTTTTTTTTTATTATTTACCATTTTATCTTTATGCGTTTAAAATCTGTCACCTACTGCTATTTATGACTTCTAAACGTAAAATCCGACTTTCCTGGCGGCTATGATACCTATGCACAATGAAAGCATGATAAATGCATGTTAGGCATATTATTATTTGATAGCGCTATCAAGATTTGAGATCTTAAAGATCCTTTTATAAAGACTCAAAATGCTTTATTTGGGAGTTTTCAGAAAATAGTGTACCCAATTAGCGTGAGTTATTAAGAAAAGTTAATCGCTGTCAGTTTTGTGACGATAATTAAGCATTAAATATCAATAAAAAAATTGGTTTTGGTATTCATTTCATAATCTACCTATAAGCGATATTACAATGTAGAAAAAAGGCAAAAAAATGTTAATATTGCTTAATTGTCGTCACAAAACTGACACACACGCTAATTGGGCACACTATTTTCTGAAAACTTCCATTTATACTTTAAATCTACTCCTGTAACTATAACTGCGGTCATTCAAGTCCACTTTAACGTTTTGAAATTATAAATAGCAGTACTAGCAGTAGGGTGGTGTAGTCGGGCAATGCCTAACTTCAGAAACAGGAAATATAAAATAAAACTCATACTCATACATGTCTTTCTAACCTGGACGTAGGTTTACACCTTCAAATAAATTGACAAGGCAATTAATGATAAATCTTAGAATGAGGGGCAGTTGAGTTAAATGGTTTTCACTTATTTACAGTACATAAGGTGCTACTTTATCGCACTAGTGCGATAATTAGCACATTACGTCACTATATCGAAAATTTAAAGGTCCATATGTACTGTAAAACGTTGTACGATACATGTGCGAATAGGTTATTCGCAACTTCGGTCGTATTTTAATTTATCGCTACTCGTTACGAATTTCCTATTTTTCGCACTTGTATTGTAATGTACTATTGTAGTATAACGCGGAACCTGAAAAAAAAGAACATCAATTTAATTCAAAACTTTGAATTATTTCATTATGTTTTTGGAATGTTTTGTTTTTGAGGTGTTCAATGATATTGATAGTTGCGATAAACTATGTATAAATTTTTATGGTTAAAAACTGTTAAATGAAAAGAAAGCTTGTAAAATTTGTATCTCCTTGTTCTAAAAGTAAAAATCGAGAATTGTCATCGCAAATAGTTACAAATAACTTTACAATTTTCTCTATTTTAGTGCTGTGATTCTATTATGTGTCAAGAGCATCTGTTATTTATATATGAGGATGTAAATCATCAAGAAGGGTAGGTACCTAACCTACGCATGCTACATAGATAAACCGTTCACCCACCTTTATAAGTTCAAGTATGGGCGACCTCTCAAAAACTATAAGCTGCTTTAAATACCACTGAACTATGTAAATATTTTCGACAATTCAGGTTTTTTAGAACAATTTTCATTTTGTTATTGATGCTATCAGGCCAATTCGAAAGTACACCACATCAGAATGATATTTGAATTATGTTAATTAATTATCGTGCGTCTCGCCCGCGCCAATACATGTACGAACAAGTACGAGTGAAATTCACGATAACTGAATAACATCAGTAAGATGTCATTCTAATATCAGTGTACATACGTTCTAATTGGCCTGTATATATTCATAAACGTTTGTCAAACTTACTTGCCGTTGAAAATCGTCTGTCCTTATTTGTCAGTTTGACATCTCTGTCAAACCTCAAATTGACAGTATGTGTGTATAATAGGTATTTAGGTATTACAAGAAACTTACCACGTTATGCTTATCCTGTTAGTGGTCATTAGACTTAATGGCAATATTGCCATCAGCCTCTCAGTCTAATTTATTAGTGTTAAGTTCCAAGTCCATTGCAATAATCTTCTTAATTGATTTATGTAGGTATTTCCAATATGAAACGGACTCTAGATTTTTTCTAAATCTAGAGTTATCCTGAGATCAGTTTTAAATTAAATACGTATGTTGATCTACCTGTAGACAAAGAAAATTTAAATTAATATAGCTACCAGTAATTAATTTATTATGTTATTATATAATTTGTATTGTTGTCTTTTTGACATTCATAGGTACATGCTTGTGTTTGACTTTTATATACTTACCTACTCATGATATAAACGTAAGTAATTGTAAGTTAATTTCTCTGAAATACGTTAAAAATTCAATTTCTCGGTATTGTAATTGAATTTCCAAGGTCACGTAGTGATTTAGGTAGTACATGAAAGTACCTTTAATTTTGATACAGGTTAATAATCTACTTTTTCTATTTAATTAGATCTATGTACTTCACAGTTTTAAAATTGGCTCCAGTATTAGTACTAGTAGGTACTCTCAGAGATAGCAAATTACAATTTTTGTCAGTTTAATTTTTATACTGTATATTTAAGTACTTATTTATTTAATCTTAAATTTTATTTTAATTATAAGTTGTATAATAAATAAACAATTTAATACCAAAAAATTGTTTTAAAAATATGGATAAAGATTAAGAAGTAATAAGTAACATTAGGGTTAATTTAACATGTTTTCAATAATTGTAATTTTAACTTCTAATTCGGATATGTAGGTGGTAGGTAGTAGCAAAGATAGATATAACTCCGTAATAGATGGATACAGTCTAAGGAAAAAACGTGCCTCGAAAACCAAGAAAATTTGATTCTCGATCAGAGGGCGCTACTAGCTTTGGCCTACTGTCGTATAGATGGCGTTGACGGTTTCGTTTGTTATTTAACAATTTTAACGCATATCAGTGAAAGAACATGGGTCAAAATCATAAAAATAATTAATGCAAATAAAAAAAATCATTTATCCATATTTAAATACATTTTATCGTATTTTTATAAATCTTCATTTTTAGTTTTAAGGTGTGTCGATAGATGGCAGTGAATTTACTGGGGTTACAAAATTTACTATGACAGTACCGCTCTATCTTCTTATATCCTTTTTGGTAGTAGTACAGGGTGTTCGGTGGAGATATCCGATTTCACAATTTGATTTAAAAAAAACTTAAATATATAAACCAAAACTATTTATTTTTATAAAAAGAAGATGAATGCGGTAAAAAAAAATTGAAACACATTTTCTACCGAGCTTTCAATCACTCACGAAACAAAAAAAAAAACCCTGCGTTTATCTCGCACTACGCGTTCGAAAATTATATGGATTTGAAATCGGGAATCTGCCACTGGACATATTATTGTGCAAAATAAAGACTTCTAGGGACCGACTATGTTCCCGTGCACAAAAGATTGCTTATGGCTCCTCACTTCTCCCTTATAGTAGATGGTCAGATTAGTCAGGTATACGTATTCCCTAAAGATATTCACTGTTTGACACTAATACACTGCTTAAAAATGCTATTTATACGGTTTATTTTTAAATATTATTTTAAATACCTACATATTAAGTATGTTTTAATTAAATAATTTAGCACAAGTTTTGTACTATGCTAACCTAACATTTAATTTAGTAACTTGATTAATTTTATTAATTGGTTATAAAAATTATGAATGTAAGTCGAATATGCAGTAAAACTTTGAAGTAATACACTAATGCAACGAATAATAATTTTAGGAATACGAATAGTAAGTACTTTCGTTATTTTACGAATACGAATAGTGAGATACAAACGTAACTTTTCCGTTGTCCCAATAAAATTATGTAGGCCGTCAACTGCAAATATATGTTTGTGTACAAACTTACAGTTTCAAAAAATTTCTCTTTACTTTAAGATTGGTATTGTTTTTTGCCAAATTTTAAGTATAAAAGGGTTTGTAAAATTTTCGTCTTTTGGCTATAATATGCGACATTACCGGACGTTTGTTTGAAGTTACATATTTTATACATTAACAATGCAATTACATTGCGTATAGTAGGTCAAATGTGTAAAATACTAGTGTTGTCTATGATAGGTACTTACTTATATTGTTATAGAATAGGCACGCACATCTGTCCAAACGAATATACGCGTTCGCAATTTACGAATATTTGTAAAAAATATGATTTTCGGAGATACAAATATGTATTTGTATTCATCGCATGACTAATAATAATTAATGGAGTATCAGAACCGAATTTCGATTATTACTTCAATACCATACATTCTACACTGAACATAGGTACCTACATACATGTTCTTTTAAGTATAGATGTACCATAGGGATAGGTACTTTGTACCTAGCTATCACCTAATTATTAGTACATTGTGCAACGAGGGGGGTAAGTGAAATATTGGAAAGAAGGGTGATAATTCGCGACAGCCGCAGGCTGGAGTGAATTAAAGACCCGAGTTTGCAATATTCTTACCCCCGGAGTTACACACCATGTTTTTTAATCTTTAAGCGAAATAATTCTTAAATACGGTGAGACATTCGTCCGCTAAATTGTTATTTTAAGTCAGGTTAGGCATCGAAGGCACAAACCCATATCAGGCATTCAGCCACGATTTAAAATAATATGTAAAAATATTTTAAACGGCTGTTATTAAACTAATTTAATCAAATAAGTAATTTTAAAAATGAACAAAAATATTAAATTATAAACGTCAGTATTTTAAAAGTAAAACTCATGTATACCTACTTCGTTCGCATGAATTAGTGACACAATTTAAAAAAAAGTTATGGTCCTTTAGTAGGTACACTTGCATGAAATAAAATCTTTTTCGAGCAAGTGTGATAAAAAAATGTTATTGTATTGTAAATACGACTAAGACTAGGTAGGTTAGTAGGTATTCTTATATTGGCACTTATGAAGGTACTAACTAGGTAGGTACTTTAGGCCATTTAAAATTGTAGTTTCATATGTAATATACATGTTATTAGTGTAAGTTATTCATTAACGTATGTAAGACACTCACCATTCATGAATTAAGCGTATAATGTGAAAACTGGTTATTGTCTCGCCACGTCCACAACGGGGGCAGGCAAGACTGCTGCAGCCCGGCCAGCAGCTCTGCGTGGTAACGCTGTGCCGCCAATAGGTAAGGCGCGGGTGGCAGTGGTAGCGGACAGTGCGGCTGCATTGGTAGCGGTGGCGGTGGTGATGGCGAGCGCCGCGGCTCCGGCTCTAGCAGCGCGTCGATCGTAAACGCGCGCCGCGGCCGCGGCCCCGCCGGCAGTAGCGCTGCCGTATCCGGCGCTTCCAGCGGCTCGGGACTCAACCTCGAACATAGGTTCACAGTGGGGCCATACAATCCTCTGCTCGGCATACTCGGTGGTGGCGGCGGCCCGCCCGCCTGACGCGCCAAAAACGCCCGATTAAAACTTGCCAGCGCTGCCAGCTCCGCATTCAAACTGTCCTTCTCTCCCTTATGTAACTTAAACCGCTTGCGCCTCCTCAATAGCGAGCCATTCTCGAACATGTCGAAAGCCTGCGGATGCAGCGTCCAGTAAGCGCCTTTGCCGGGCCGGTCCGGGCGGCGCGGCACCTTCACGAAGCAGTCGTTGAAGGAAAGGTTGTGCCGCAGCGAGTTCTGCCAGCGCTGCGTGTTGCGCCGGTAATATGGGAAGCGGTCCGTGATGAACCGGTAGATCTCTGAGAGCGGCAGCATGCGCTCTGGGGAACTCCAGATGGCCATGGCGGTCAGAGCTATGTATGAGAACGGTGGTTTTTGGTCTCCGTAGGACTCACGTGTGGGTCGAGGCATAGTTTGTCACTAACCCGTTATTGTTTTGATTATTATTGTCAATTTAAAATTGGCTGGTTACACGTCTCCCGCAGCGGAGTGGAAGATAAGGACTGGGCGAGCGAGCGAGACTGGCGCATGAGGCAGGAGGGGCCTGCCGCCGGCGCCGCCCCATGCTGCTGCGCCAATCGCGCGCCTCTCCGTTTGTTTGTTGTTTTTGTCGGCTCGAGACCCTTTACAGAGGAATTTAAATTGTTATCACGTTTACATTATACAAAATTTATTCGACACCGACAACGCTTGAGCTTGTTTCGAAATTGCAATGATTAAAGAAGTAGGTAGGTGGGTACTTATCGATGCTGGGTGAGAGAGTTGAAATGATGGGAGATGATCCCTATTAGCGGAGCGGGTGTGTATCTAGAGCTCGCGGCAAGAACAGTGGATCTATCTTGAAGTAGTAGAAAGTCATATGCATACCTAGAGGGATGCTGTTACAATTTTGCAAGAATTTATATTTGTAAATTCCGCTCTACAATAGTGAATTACGAAGGTGCATATATTAAGTATATGTGTATATGTACATTTATTTTAAAGCATGTAAATGATTCTTTTTAATATTTTATTCATAAAATGACAATATCGTAATGATTCTTTGATTTTTAAATTTATTAGTTTTGATATTTTTCTGTAGCTGTGGATTTCGGCTGGTTGATATTAACTCCACTTTAGCGTACCAATTTTTTTGAAAAAAGAAAGACGCGATAATTTTTCAGGTGACAACAACTGTTGCGTAGGTGGCCTTACGACTCAAATAGATCCTTCAGATGCGTCTAAAAGCTTAAAACTTTAAGTAGTTCTTCGGTGAAGGACAATAGGAGACAATAAGGCTAATAGGACGGGTAAAATCTAGTGCTTATTTTGATATAAAATGCTAAAGGGCAAAGATGAAAAAGAGGAGAATCTATCTAATGCCGAAGGTAAGTCAATTAAGTAAATATACAGGGTGTAACCAAAATGGTGGAGATCGATTTAAGGGCATATTTGGTATCGTATTCTGATTAGAAAAGAGTAAAAGAAATTTTTTTTTGACGCGAAACATTTTTTTTTCTATGGGGCAGGTCGCCCATGTCGGCCAACTCTCCATATAAAGACCAAAATTTCTATCTGATATTAAGGGCTGTACAGCTGTTAGGTACGTTGGTGGGGCAGGTAGTGGCAGTACCTACCTATGAGTAGGTAACTACATTTTGTTCATTGTCAACACTTAACCTCGTTAATTATTAAGTTTACAACTCAATATTAGATATTGAATTAGATTGACGATGATGAGCGATGAATTATCAAATAAATAAGTTCTCATGAACCTCAGTCAAAGGCCAGGCATTACACATATCACATATGGCGCTCCCGGATTTGCAAGAGTTATGGTCGTGTAAAAATCTGTCACCTGCAAATATCTGAAACAAAAATATTCGAGCATGTTCCTAATAGCATGCATAGGAATGCTTCCGATAACTCTTAACGACTAGCGCCTACAATAAATCTCTCATCATTTCATCCCTATAGCTCGTGGACTAAGCAGTACCTCGTTCGCATAGTAATGCGCCGCTACAAATATTTTCAGTCCCGGAAAAATATAACCGGTAATTTATAGATAGTGTCTCAGTGCCAGAAAGTTACAGGTAATTAGTAATGCCGGCCATAAAAACCACAAACTGGTCACATTAATTGTTTCTGGTTCTTAATCTGAAGCGGTTGGAACTTACAACTTTAATTTTAAGCAGCAATGGTGACCCTTACAAAAGGTATAAATGACTAGTACTTTTACCACCAATAATTAGGTAGTTTTCTCAATCTAGATTCTTAAATTAATTAATGAACTTTCAAAGTACAAAATAGACAAGGCACCATTAGTACTCCGAGGCCATATTGCCGGCGACGTTAAGGACAGTAAAGTTGTCGGCAATACGCGAGACCGGCACATCACTACACTTAACACAACGTGCGCCTGCGGCCCGCGAAAATGCTAAAGGTTCACGACGAACGAGCTGCTAGCGGCGACGTTGTGATCGACGACGTGCTGCGCGGATAAGGCTGCTGTTATAAACGTAATCACAGTCAAATAATAGATGCTACGAGGTAAGGGAAAGAGGTCCGAGTTGTGGAGGGCGTCTTCACTTAGTTTAAACTAGTTTTCCGTACGGCCCTGGTGAAAACTAGTCTTGACTAGGATTTTTTTTGACAAAAATAGTTTTCGCGGAGTGCCTTGGTAAAAACCTAAAAACTAGTTTTATCTACGCACATATCGTTAGTGCTCTAAAATGCGTCCAGAAACCGTAGCAAATGACCAGCATTATTACAACCAATTTTACTATGAGGTAAAATCTGTACTGTTATTATACAGTATGTCTCTGATCATGGGGCTTTAAATTCAGGGCTCGATTCTACTCGCTAAACTGAGCTACTTTTATTATGGGACCAACCCTAAAATCGCGATTTTTTTGGCTTTTCCATAGAGAACGTCGACATCTGATCAGCCAAAATGTATAAAAAGCCAAGTTTTTTTCGCGATTTCGGGGTTGGTCCCATAATAAAAGTAGCTCTGTTTAGCGAGTAGAATTGAGCAATGAATTTAAAGCCCCATGATCAGAGACATACTGTATATTACATTATAGATTTTTGTAAGGTTATGAGTTTAAATTTGGAACAGCTGTCGAAACTCAAGTGGGTCTCTATTTTAGTACCTATCCATAGATATTAAAACAGTTACCGATACGAAACGTCAATTCAGTATGTTTTTAGGGTTCCGTACCCAAAGGGTAAAAACGGGACCCTATTACTAAAAATCCGCTGCCCGTCTGTCCGTCTGTCCGCCTGTCTGTCTGTCACCAGGTTGTATCTCATGAACCGTGATAGCTAGACAGTTTCACAGATGATGTATTTCTGTTGCCGCTATAACAACAAATACTTACTAAAAAGTACGGAACCCTCGGTGCGCGAGTCCGACTCGCACTTGGCCGGTTTTTTTATTTTAATATAAGCCGCCCGACATTTGATTACCAGTGACATGAGAATTGGGACTTCTTTCGTATCGTCTATAAAAAGAAAGAAAACATTCGTCTTGACGGAGGATCGAATTGCCGCCATTACTTACTACTTTATTATTTACTACTTTGTTGCATTATTTTAATATCTATAGTCTATAGATATTTTACAGGTAGCACTAGTAGCAATGCAGGTCATTTCCCTACGGCTTCTGAACCCATCTTAGAGTACTTATGATATGTGTGTAGATAAAGTAGTGTATGCAACTGTACATAATGAGGCTTTAAAACATGCCATGTGATTCTATTATGAAACGAGCGTTAACGAGTACGTCGTCGTATTAGAGCGAGCGAGCAAGCGAGAAAATCACACTTGTGTTTGAACGCCTCTCATTATGTATCAGTTGCATAAACTACTATTGAGTAATTGTTCAAAAATTTATTTCAGTGAAAACTAGTTTTACACATAATCCAAAAACAGCTTTTTTTCTAAATTAAAATTATAAAATACATAAAGTCGGTTCGCTGTTTGGTCACGGTCAACCTAACACGCTCCTCCTCGCTTCGCTCGTCGTCGCACCTGTTTTTCGTCTCTGGCAGAATACCGTAAAACTTTTAACTAGTAAAACGGGATTTCTCGAGTGAAAACTAGTTTAACTGAAGTAATATTGAATAATTAGGCAAAACTAGTTTTCACAGAGACTCTTTGCGAAAACTAGTTTTGAATGAAAAATCCTAGTTAAAACTAGATTTCACTAAGGCGTTTTGGGAAACTAGTTTTAACTAGTGAAAACGCGTTTTCACCAAGGCGATACGGAAACTAGTTTTAACTAGAGAAAACGCGTTTTCTCCGAAAAGGGGTTAATTCGATTTCTGTTACAATCCAGTTCAGATGATGGGGTCCATAAGGAAATGGCGGAACTCTACAATAGTGATAGGCACACATACCTATAGCGGTTTTTGTATTTTCATAGACAAATCAAGTATTTGCATTCAAATAGGCGCCTTATTTTTTGACTTACGAAGTCATTCTGCTACCTAAAACGTAGCGTTTTAAAAAGTGATTTTAAGTTGTTGCGCAAACATACAAGTGGCAACTCAACACAATAAACGAATTATTGTGTTGAGTTGCCACTTGATCATTCGGAAAAATAAGATTATGCGAATAATTGGTAGCAAAATGAAATTTGGAAATAATTTAGAGAATCCAATCAACCAGTAGGGAAATATAGCCCAGATTCTCAAATGTGTCTCCAATATTTAGTACATAAAAACAATGATTTGGGTTGACAATCATTAAAAATTTAGACGTACTCTGACGGAGAACCCTGGCGTAGTAAAATGCCGATTCGAATACTCCAAGTTACACGAATAATAAAGTAAAAAGCACAGTGATTTGTAGTTTCTGTGTTTGGATTACCGCACTCGGGAGTAAATAGTCCCCGACTAATGCGGGGGTGCTAACTACCCTCACTTGTTCGGCTCTAATGGCCCGTCGCGTAACGCCCTCGTATTTGCAAAGCTTTTAGAAAGCCAGATTTGTTACTTGCCACTTGCCGTTCTGGCTTGTTCAAGTGTTTCAAAAGGAGAAAATTTGCACTTACTTAGTGCGTTGTTGCAAGCGAAGAAATTGCCCACCATTAATCCAATGAAATTCAAATGCAATGATTTACGAAACAAAATATTAGATCACTAAAAATAAAACCTTAGTTGTTTATAATATAAGTATGTATAGGTACATATACCTAAACACTTCCGGCGGGTGAATTTTAAGTTATCAATCTGCCAATAAGATAAAGCGTGGTGATTAATTCGAGGCATTAGTGTAATGGCAACAAGCAGTGACATTATATTGTAGGTACATGGTATAGTTAAAGACATTATCAAACCGAGACACGGAATGTCATAGATGATCCATCCTAATAGTATAATAGGCAGCCAGCTACGGCATTATCTCTCCATCCATCTGTACGCCAGCCACGTCGCGCTAAATTATCGGCGTCTGCGCAAATAGGGCCATTAAATTCAATCGGTCCCGCTACAAGAAGACAGAAGCGTCACTTACCCGTCCACTATGTAATTTAGAGATATTAACTTAACACTGAGCGGTTCAGTATCAGCACTAAGACTTCCTCGTGCTCTGTATACCAAATATGTTCCTATCGTCCTACCCGACCTGAAGGATCAGCTTTCGTCTTATATCAAATTACATAAATTACCTTAATGTAAGTACTTAAATGTACATATTATTAGACCGTTTAACTTCTCACAATGGAGGCGACGTGTCGCTAAACTGTTGTATGGTAAATTTCCACTAAACTCCGCCTTTGTCACTATGCAATTCTTAGAAGAATATTGAGAGAATTGACATATTATAGGTTAAATGGCGATCAGATCAGATCAGCCGATATGAACTGAGCTATGCAGGAATTATGATGAGACAATCGATATTGTAACACATATGCAACTGCATTTTAGTTCAAGGTATCCTGATCGATTAGTAATGCCAGGAAGGGAAACAACACTGTATAGTACAAGCACCTATTTTATGTGTGTTTCTATATAAAATGCCTTACATGACACAATTAACAAATATTAACAATGTGCCAATAAGTGTTTTCAAGCGGAAACTGGCTAATGGAGAATAGTTTTTACTCTGTAAATGAATATTTTGATTATTAATAGATGTCATACTTTATAATTTTTTCTAATTTATTATTCTTATTAACTACTTGCTACTAAGACATATATTTGCATGTTATTTTAAAATTTCGGAATAATATTTGTTTCCACCATATATATGCCAGATGTTGGTAAATTGTGAGAAGCTGTAAATATCTTTTAATTACTTCTATGTACCACTTTTTATGCAAAATAAAGACATTGATTGATTGATTAGTTCATTAGACTTTGATTTACACAATTCTGAGTAGCATAAAATCAACTTTCAAAATTTTATTTACATAAGTATTATATAATTTTACTTATACGCATTTTCTGGTTACAACGAAGATGAAACGTGTTTTGGTGTAATACCATTACAAAAAAAAACTGTTGGTACGATTAGAATTGTTATTTGATAGGTACCATTCATTACATAATGCATGAAATCATATTTTGTGTTATGGCATTAAATATGGGATTTCGAGTAGAAATTGTATGTGCATAATGTTTTGTGCACGATCCATACAACTGTGATGCAACTATGTATAGTGTTTTGTGACACAATTATGGACGTATTGTCAGCGCTTCGTCACGCTTCATGCTGAATAAATAATTCATAAAAAAATGCTTTAAGTATAAACTTAAATATTATATACACATTTTTACCCCATTTTTTTAGGGTTCCATTCCGTAACCAAAATGCCATTAACGGAAATCTCAAGGTATAGGTACTTAAAAACCTGGTTTAAACTATATTATAATGGAATTTGGAACGTAGTAATAAGTAGCGGCTTACAATATACACCTAATTTTATGAGCCACTACGTAGTTTAAAATTAAATGATGACATAAACGATGCGCTTGTAAAAGTAATTAGTTAGTTAAATAATAATAAATTGAAAATTAATGTTAATAAGACCCATGTAATGCAATATAAGACCCCAAAGAGTAGCAGTATAAGTCTAAAATTCAACATGGCAACAAACATGTGGAAGAAGTATATATCACTAAGTTTCGTCACTATTGACCAATTTTGTAACTGGAAAATTCACGTTTCGGACATTTGTGCGAAACATAGGAATTTCCTCCCGCGGACGCTTCGGCTGTGGAATGAGCCCTCTGCTGAGGTTTTCCTGAGGGGCTACAGTGTGAGGTTCTTCAATAAAGGAGTACAGGTCGGCAACGCGTATGTAATATCTCTGGTGTTGCAGGCGTCCATAGATTATGGTGACTGCTTACCATCAGGCGGGCCGTAATGCTTGTTTGCCACCGACGTGGTATAAAAAATAATAATATGTTTATGCCCTGCGAAGACACAGTACTACGTGTTCAAAGAAAATTGCGTTGACAGCTCATTATGGCTATGTATCCTCCATGTTGAGTTACGGATTAATAATCTGGGGCAACTCCGTAGATATGAAAACGACTTTTACAGTACATATGGTGCTACTTTTTCGCACTAGTGCGTAAAGAGCACTTTTCGTGCATATGTCGAAAGTTTAAAGGGCCATATGTACTGTACGTGCGAAAAGGTAATTCGCAACTCGTGTCGATTTAAAACACTCCCCGCGGTCGTGTTTCAATTTATCGCTACTCGTTTCGGATTTCCTCTTTTCCGCACTTGTAACGTAAATAACTATTCTAATTCAAAAGAAGTCTTTAAGGGCAGTATGCAACACCCACTATTTGAAGCCATGCAGAAAAGTTTTTTATTTTATTGAAAGAACGATGCATTTCCGTACATAAAGTTCAAACCTACAATACAAATAGGTACTCAGAACCGCGGTTCGAGCTCGTTTTGAAAATAGCACTCGTTATGGGAAAGGATTATTCAGTACATCTGTACATAGTAGTTTTCTTTATTTATTTAATAATTTCGGATTGTAGTACAATAGTGTTGTTTTTGCTTCTATGTTTCCGAAATTATTAAATAAATAAAGAAGACTACTATGTACAGATGTACTGAATAATCCTTTCCCATCGTATTTTGTCGGATACGTTCGTATTTGTCATTCTCCTGCAGTCAGTCCCAGTACAAAAAGTTCTGTACCTATACCTTATAGTAATTGATGGGTACACTTTAAGTACTTACTTTTATTTGTGTGTTCATAAATGTTTCTGATCTCGTTAAATATCAGAACCAAAGTCATTCGGACTTCACAAAAAACTAAAACATAAAAAAGAACAATAAAACCACTTTAGATTACCTACTTATCATTTTTTACTCGAAGGTCGCTGTCACCTGTTGCGGTCTCCCAGAGAAGAAGCAATCATAGCACCTCACTCATAGTCATATCGCCCTAATGATTGCTCCTTTGATGCTGCCGCCGCTCCTAAACATTCGTTGAAAAAATCAATGTTATTAAGTGTGAATTCTACAAATTGTTCACAAATATTTGCGTCTACCTGTGTTTTTTCAAGCAACATTTGTTATATTTGCTATGATGGGATCAGGGATGCTATAAATGCTAATTTTGATTAAAGACGGTACATTAAGAACTAATCCCCGGTCGTGCTATGATTTAGCTGAATAGGTTTTATAAACTTAAACGTGAGTCACAAGATTAGTTTCGTTTCCAGGTCTATTTTAATTGATGGTCCTAAATTCCTAACGATAGTATCAATAAGCAGACAGTAGGCAGACTTGCTGGATGGGCCGTTCTTTTTTTTACTATAGGTTTTTTTATATATGTAGTTATTGAATCTAAGTTTACTTTTATTTTAGTATTAATCAATTTAAATTTATTTGTAGCTTTAGTTTCTTTAAATAAGTTAGTTTATTTAAATATTATTTCAGTTAATTTACGCTCATTTTGTTTCAATAAATTACATAAATATTAGATCATCATCATCATCATCATCATCACTTAAGAGCTTTGCTCTTGTCGGTGGAGTAATTGCCAGTCCTTTCTTTCCTGAGCCAGTCTTTTGATTTGCTCGTACGATGCATTCTCTTTTACTTGGCTCAGGTATGTGATTCTAGGCTTTCCACTGCCTCTCGTCTTTTCAATTTTTCCTTCCAGGATGTTAAGGAAAAAGTTGTCGTTTCGTATTAGGTATCTTAACATCTTGCCTCTCCTATTCCTTATGGTATTTAATAAGCTTCGCCTTTCTCCTACCATATTCAAAACCTCTTCATTCGTCTTTCTTTCAGTCCAGCTAATCCTTTCCATCCTCCGCCAACACCACATTTCGAAAGCTTCCAACTTTTTTCTGTCTTTTTGTCTCAGTGTCCACGTCTCACTCGCATACAACGCAATGCTCCAGATAAACACTTTTATCAATCGTTTCTTGGCTTTTTTGGAAATGCGTGCCTTAAGTAGGTATTTTTTGTTATTGAAGGCTCCTTTAGCCATAGCGATTCTCTGCTTAATGTCTTCGGTGCATCTAGAGTCATTGGTTATCACGCTTCCTAAATATTTGTACTGATTGACTTGTTCTATGGGTGTGTCCTGTAGTATGATGGGTTTGTAAACTTTTGGGCGGTTCGATGCTGTCAGAATGTTTTTTGCAACTGTAAGAGTTTTAGTTTTTTTGCAATTTATTTTAAGTCCGAATTTAATAAAAATTTCATCCATTTTGGAGACTAGTTGCTGTAATTGACTTCGGTTATTGGCAAATGCCGCGATATCGTCCGCAAAACGTATGAAATGAATTTTGTTTCCGTTTACTTTAATTCCTCCTAAATCTGATTCTGTTATAATTTTTATGGCCTGTTCTATGAAAATATTAAAGATGAGTGGTGATAGTGGACACCCCTGTCTCACTCCTTGTCTGATTCTGGCTTTCCCTCTCTCTTCTCCTACTTCGATAATGGTCTCCTGGTTCTTATAAAGTTCATAAATGATCTTTCTATCCCTGTAGTCGACTCCAATTTCACGTAGGATACCCATCATCTTTTTCCAATCATATTAGATAGTAGGTAAATAAATGTGTGTATATACTGGTAATTACCGAAATTAATCATTATTATTCGCAGGCATGCATCGTTTGTCCATATCTGTCATTTTTAAATTTTTGTAGAAAGAGACAAAATTTAACAAAGGTTTGTAAGCGGTTGCTAAGTTTTATGAATAAGGGGGTTAGTAGGTATGTAGGTCCCTATAATAACCATGCGAATGTGAAATGAAATACAAAGTCATGGCTACAGAGTGGATCGTTTATCTCGGTATTTACGTCCTTGCATTACAAGCAGTTGAAGGGTGGCTCGGCGCGTCACGAGCGACGTGTCAGCGGCGCATCTAGTATTCTCATCATTCACTGAGCTTTTATAAGCTCTTCTTCTTCCTTGCCGCATCCGGCAATGGCGACCCCATTAACAATTCTGTTCCGGATTATGAAATGCCCTTATGTGGCTCGCAAAACCAAACTTTGTCTTGAAGATGCGGTCACAGGATGCACAATGGAGTTGTCCAGTCGAGTTGCGGGTGTACGTGTAGGAGGGCTTAGGTCGTGTCTTGCGGATATGGCGCTTAGCATCTAGGTCTTCCAGTCGCTGCTGCTCAAATTGGTCTACATTCCTATGAACACTAGAACGAAATTCCGATCTTTGTAATGCAATGTCCTCCCAGCAGTCAGTCGGTATACCGCAAGCGACGAGGTTGCGCCTGAGGACATCTTTATGTAGCAGGTACTGTCCTCCCTGCTTTCGCTTTTCACAAGAGAGCTCCGAGTAGAAAATTGCTTTGGGCAATCTCTCATTCTCCATACGCACGATATGTCCACACCACCTTAGCTGATGCTTCATGATCAGTGCTTCAATACCAGGCATCTTGACGCGACGTAAAACTTCCGTGTTCGGTACCTTGTCTTGCCACTTTATGCGTAGAATCGAGCGCAGACAACGTAGGTGGAAGGTGTCCAGCTTTTTAATATCTGCTTTGTAGCTGCACCACGTTTCTGAGGCATAAAGCAGAGTCGGTATGATAAATAATAATAAAAAAATAAAATAAAAAAAAAAATAGTTTATTTACCAAAAAATTATACATTGTTATATTAACCTATGATCTCCACACTAGGCTAGGCCTGTCTTGTGGAGTCAGTTGAGACAATTCCAATTTTTAATTAACATCTTCCTACGCTGAAGTTTTGACATTATGCTAATACTAGGTGATACATATAGCTTAAAGTATGATGATAGCTTTGTATACCATAATTTTAGTGGACAACTTCAAATCGTGCGACTTCCAAACACGGTTGTTGAGCTTGCCAAATGCAGCAGCTGCATTGGCTAATATGCGTGATGGTATTTCAGACGCTAAGGTATTGTCATTGCGAAGTTGACTTCCTAAGTACCTGAACCTCAAGCGCGGCACTTCTTCCAGAGCTTTGTTATCCAGATTGTTATTCAATGTGACAACCTCTAGGTGGTTGTACAAGAATTTGTGTTTTTGTCGCCTTATCACCAAGCCAAACTTACGGCATGACGCATGGAGAGAGTCCACATACGACTGAAGAGATTCTGCAGAATCAGCCATAAGGCAAAAGTCATCCGCGTAAAGTATGTCTACTAGACATACTTTACGTGGATGACGTGTCGAGTGTTTCGTGACTTTTCTTTTGGCCCTAAAGTGCGACAAATCGAAAATGGACTTATCTGACCAATTGCCATATAAATAGCAATCGTGACAACTTTCATGTTTAAGTTGAATATATATGGAGCAGATCTGCTACTAAGCATACGAAAAGTTAAACAGGCCTAACGAATTTTATACTTTTGGTTACTGATTCCGGTAGATGATGATTGATGACATTAAAAGAAAACTAATTTCTTGTTTTTTTTAAATATCATTATTTTAATTTAAAAAAAAACCTGTATGTGGTGTAGAGTAGTTTTAAGGGTTAATCAAGTCTTCAGATATAATCGATGAAATAATAAAACCACAATGTACATAAGAAAATAGTGCCATTTATTCGTGTTTACTTCAGTAAACAGCAAAATAAGGTCTGAAAGTAAATGCTACTAAAAACAAATAGGTACCTGCTTAAAATAGTGAATATTGTACTAGAATGGTTCGTTCATAGTAATAATATTATCCTTAAATGTCATGTAAACTCCCTGCAGGGCAGTGGCCACATATAGACCACTTGTACGTGCCCCAAAACGGGCAGAGGGTTCATACGAACCACAAACTTTTAGAGCGAATATTAAATTTTATCAAAAAACAATATCTAAGGTAATTTATGACTGTCTAATAATGTACCAAAAATACAACACAAAATTCTTACAGTATTTTTTTTCGGCGTAGCGAACTGTTATAGCGGGAGAAACGTACAAAAACTGCCATTTGTTGTCGATTTGAACTTGACAACTAAAATGTCAAAGAAATTTGTTTTGACACCTCCCATGTTTTACGTTCGGAAATCACCCACTTTATACTAGACTTTACGGAAAAGACATTAAATTTTGTGGTCGTTGTATTTACACTGCTCGTCAAAAAAAAAAACATTTTTGAAGTGCTACCTATTGATACACTACTTTGTTAAGGGTTAACTCAGGAAATAAGGTATTTTCAGTAATACTACGTTAAATCGTTAAAAGACGTAAGTATTAAAAACTGTTTGAACGTAGCCGGCTTGGAATGATACAACACTTGCCAAAGGTAATTTCTTATGTCGTAAACGGCTATTCTGTCTTGGCCTTGTATTGCTATCGTTTTAACAGTGCAGGCGAGTCAAATGCTTAGCAAACCAATGTAGCTGTGACCTCTTAACCTTTTGACCGCCAAAGACGGTAAATCACGTCGTCGACATTTTGTGCCACTCACGCCGCCGACGTCATTTGCCGTCCAAACTTAATTTATCAAAGACTCTTTAATAAATAACTATATTTCTTTGTTTGTATTTGCATTATTTTATTTTGCCCTTCTACTTTATTGTATAACTTTATTACAATTCAACTATGAATAGAAGGTTAAAAAAAAACAACATTATGTTATAATACGACTTACCCAGTAAATAGCATAGCTAGCCGCGCCAAAAACGGCACTTGACGTCGCCTAGTGATGTGACCGAGTCATGGAGGAATAATATTATTATATGAAAGTAACAATCTCCTAATAGAAATCGTTTCGCGCAGTTCCGACAAACACGCTAGCGCCATCAATAATAGATATGGCTTAATCCCATACATTTTGTAATAGGAGTTGTTTTTGCTAAAATAACTGCTATTTGTGCTGTTACGGTACTTGTTTTCGTGCTTAATTTAAACAACTTGGTTTGAAAGACGGTACTGACCTTTTGTGATAATGTAACCCCTTATGCATTTATTTTATTGTAACGATACTGCAGTTTGCTAATTAGTAGGTAATAATAATCGACAACGGGTTTGCACATCTCTGAGTAACGCGCGCTTATCAGTGTTCCGTGCGCCCATGACGGCACTTCACGTCCGATGCCTGACGTCACCACTAAGTAGTGATGTGGCATTATTGAGAGATTTGAGTGGAAGTTACAAGTACATTTTGATATTTAAATACGTTATTTAAAGGTTTTTAGTAGAGCTAAAAGCCAGAATTATCTAATATTATATTGTAAAACACCTGTGTAGTGGTTCTTCTTATCTAAGTATGTCAAAAACGAAATCAGTGAAAATATCGATATCCTGTTTTGTAATCACTATTGTTCTCTAAGGTTTTATTTTGCTTCATTGCGGTGTCACGTCGAGTTACGTCAATGCTTGGCGTTCAAAAGGTTAAACCAATACAATTTTGTGTAAGTGATCAGATAGCACACCTGGTTCGCCTTAGGTAGGTAAGGGATTGGAATAAGACACTAAAAGCCCTTCAGCAGGTTATTTTCTAATGCTCGTATAATGTCCTTTTTATTGAGTGTAAATAATTGAGTTTGTATCAACGGCAAGCCGCCATCTGCTAGCTGGAGTTTTAACACTCATTTCGGATTTTTCACCTTTAATGTTCCCATAAACTGTACGTGTCAGTATGACAATCGATTTTAATTCTTATCGTTATTAAAGAAAATTAATTATTGTCTGACAAGTTTAAATGTACGTCGTCGGAATAAAATAAAATTTAAGAGGAAGTATGAGCATATCTAAATATTCAAAGCTTGTACTAGGTAAGCCTGTATAAACTTTTTTACAAACAGGTCAAAACTCATTCAATTTCGACCTTACTTTCAGACTCTAATTTGAGCCAAAATTTTGAAAACTTATGTAGATCGGATGATATTCCAATATTTTGATACGTTCGATCTGATCTAATTACGAGGATAATGGATAATGGACAGACAGGACAGAACAATACATACAAAGTTTTGACTGGCTTTTGTATACATATAACTCATATAATATAATGTTTCATATCTGGAAGAGCAAACAGGGAAAAACGGAACCTTTTGAGCGACGCAAACGAGCATTACCTCACTATTCCCCTTAAGCCACCTTTCCACCTTATATCCATATCCAAACTAATATTATCAATGCGAAAGTGTATCTGTCTGTCTGTTTGTCTGTCTGTCTGTCTGTCTGTCTGTCTGTCTGTCTGTCTGTCTGTCTGTCTGTCTGTCTGTTACCTCTTCACGCTTAAACCGCTGAATCGATTTAGTTGAAAAGACATTAGGGTAGTTGTCATCCCAGAACTCATCCTTTAAGAGGGTGAAAAGGGGGGTGGAAGTTTGTATGGGAAATCGATAAAAAGCAGATTGGATAAAAAGTAAGCTACCCAAATTACTAACTTCACGCAGACGAAGTCGCGGGCAAAAGCTAGTTTACTATAACTCGACATTGATCCCTAAATACGTTATTACTTGGTCCTATTTTTATTTGATTGGTTTTAAAGACGGCGGTAAGGCCAGAAAGGTTAGAATTATTTGTTGTCGGACGTTATTTATTTGACTACTCGTAGTTGCCGCGGCTTATGTCGGCGCGACGTTGTCAGGCCGGTTGTATCGTACTCACAAATTACAATATTTGATTTGTATTTTATTTTAATACGGTGTGTTATGTAAATAAACTTTTTCAATCAATAGGATTTATTTCCAGTGGCAGATTTAAAATGTTAGCTGTCAAGTTTTCAATTAAAAAATAACCCATTAATTCATGAATACAAAAACTTACCAGTAAATAAGCCAAAAGTGTATGCAATTTTTAACTCATCTCGCACTGTAGATACAAATTTGTCATATTTTGATGGCAGCTCGTAATATGGTGATCTTATTAGTCAGAAAACTAACATTTTATTCTACTTTTATAAATACTATAAATTTGCATCATGCTTATATAACTTAAACTATAAGACTTAAAATATATTTATATATTCCCTTAATTTATTCCAAATGTTAAAAACTAAAACAAACACGTACACATAAAACTAAAGAAAAACATTAAAACTAACTAGAAAATACACATTATCTATACTAAACATAAACCCCATTCCGACCCCCACCCCGTCCAAACGTGCCAAATATACTTGCGGCATTGCCGCGCTGGATAGCAAGCGATATTTGTTGGACCAAGTAGGAGCCTGAACGGGGGTCGCAACCTCTATCACGTAAACGCCGCCCCAAGTCTCTTACCAACTTCTTCGCTTCCAAACACCACGGCCCAGCCGTCTCCACCGCGACCGGAACAAAGTGATCTTATTTGTCGTGGGTCAACTTCTAACATATCTAATAGAGGAGGTGTTAGATTTAAAAATATATAAAGATAACAAAAATGAAACACACTTTCTCTAGGTTGTCTTTTGTCAATTAAACCATGTATACTCATAATAAGACAAATTATGCAATTGAGCGGTCACAAGCGGCATTTTATTTTTTATTTATTTATTTAAACTTTATTGCACGATATAAAATTGTACAAATGGCGGACTTAATGCCTTAAAGCATTCTTTACCAGTCAACCATTAGGTCAAACAGAAACTGGTAGTTAGTGCAGGATTGTAGAAAGCGATTTTAACTTTATATTCAGCCCATAAATTATTGCAGGTGACTAAATGAAAACCCTACATACCTATGACTCGCAGCACATCTCACTCGCATCGTAAGTACGAGCAAGAAGCACATGCGAATGATAAAAAAGTGAGATCAAATTTGGCGTCCATTATTAATAGAACAATGAAAAAAAAATGTGTAGGTATTCGTATATACGCTCTTGATGTTCTGAAACTATCGACCGGATACTTAATAAATAAAATGATTAACAATTTATCTGTTAACATTTCGTTGGAATTGTTGGCAGTGCGTGTCCCGCACACATGGCACCGCCTGCGGCTCGATTTGTAACACTTTAGTAGGTACAGGGTGCCACTGACCACAAGCTATGTTAAAATTCGAAAATACTGTCAAATAAATTTTCTGGTAAAGAATATTAATAATTCAATAATTGTACATATTAAGTAGATATTGATCGGTCAAATAAAAACTATAATAATTTCAATGGTTTAGGCGCTGCAGACTACAAGGAGTGCACTCTCTCTGTTCTGGCGTATGAAAAATCATGCTCGCTGCACATTGTAGCTTTGTGGAGTGATCATGCTCAGTAGAAGGATAAAGAGGGATGACAGAGGAAGAAAGAGAGAAAAATAAAAGTTACGAAAACGGAGGGAAGAGAAGATGGAGGAGGGAAGTTCTGCAACTACGGCTTTTTGCCAGGCCATATTCCAGCCTCAGCTGCCGCTGGGTTCGCGATTCATGTGGTTTTATACGGCAAGCGGGATCTATAACTCCTGTCTATGTAAAAACACATTAGGGTTAGGACAGACAAGTCATGTGAATAGTGGGATGTTCTGTTTCGGTTTAAAAATTTATTTTAAATTGCTGGTTGGTTATTTTCCATACCTAAGCTACCTAAGGCTACTGCCTTGTAAATAAGTAAAATTATTATGTTAGTACAATATATTAATTGAAGCTAGGCATCTGAACTTAATGATTTAATTTATAGTAATCGATCTATGTGTATGGTATTTAAATAACTGTTCTGTAATATTGTCTTCGGTTACCGCGATAGTTACTCATGAAATAAAACTATGAAAACGGATTATATCGCGTATATTGAATTTATAATACATCCCGACGTTTAGAACTCTTTACAGCGTTCGTGGTCAACGGGTGACTGAGGAAAAATTACAAAGTGCAAAAATATTAAATATTTTTTTTATATTTCATAACTGTTCTGTAGTCAAGTTGCATTCATGCATGTTTAATACTCATAAATGCGCTTTGTTTGGTGGGAAATAGCCTAGAAATAAATTAAAATCCGTAAAATCCGATAGCTGTTTCAATCAGTTAGCTCCATTTAACCTTAGTTTACTGTGTCTGTTCAGAGAGCACGTTTCTACCTTCTGTCACCATCGTGCCATGTCAAGGTTTGTAAAATAAATGTTGTGTTAATTTCCCCGCACGCCACACAGAAGACAGGCGCAGTCGGCGCTATCTAGATATTGTACACAGCAACAAGTCGCGATAATCTTTTAAAAGGTGTTCGTTGTGTTGTAGATAATTAATATTTAGGCAGTGCGCCCCGCGGCGCGGCGCGGGCGCGGCTTTGTGCCGCCGCACCGCCGCATTTGTCATGTTAGCGCTCCAAAGGTGTGAATGACTTTTTTCTAACCATTATTAATGACAATGATAGAAAATATTGTTTTTTGTTGCAACATTGTTGATTGTTGTCAATTAGTTTTTTGTTGCATCATGGACTTTTGATTATGAGCGTAGAAGATCGATTTAGTTCGATTTGAATTGAATGTTTGATTTAAAATATGGCTAGGTTCATTAAAGCCTTTGATTTGATTGAATAGGAATAGTGGCTGTGTTCGCTCCAGCGGATAGTAAGACGATAGCAAACGCGTCGGTAGCGGGTTTTATTCTCTCAGCCATTATAGGCGTGCCTGGATGTTCTCCTGTGCACGAGAGGGATCGGACTATAGTCCGCATAGTCCCCATGCAGGAAACATGTTGAATGTGTTTCTAGATATAATAATGTTCAGTTACAAGCCAGCATTCAAGCGACCTCCGTTATGAAAGTCACACGATTATACCACGATGAAAAATATTTTCTTTCTACTGCGGGCATAACTAATCAATAACCCACTTTAAGGAAAATATTTTTTATTCCAAAGAGCCTTCCGTATTACCCTGTCAGAAAGAAAAACTTTTCATGGAACTCAATATTTCGAGAGGCGCTACTTGTTTTGTTACTTTAAAAAATGAGCCAAATCACGGCGCCGAGCCCCTTGGTACAATGAATAATAAGCAGTAACACCATCTATCCATTATTTTCCTTCGCGACCCCAACAATAACAGGAAAGTTGAAAGAATAATGGAAACAATTGAAATTTCAATATTCTTTCAAATTTTCTGCCAAGGGTAGATATAATAAAAACGTCAGCAAAAGTGCTGCATTACTTCTGCTTGAAACCAATAAAATTTTATTATTATTGGGGTTTTACATCACGATGAAAAATAAACCACAGCATGTTGTACATAGGGTAAATCTTAAATTTTGTTTAGATGTTTAAAAAAAATTAAAACATTTTTCCATGATGTAATGTGCCTATTTTTAGTGTATATAGACAAGCCTAATACCCTGGAAGGGAAAAAAATGTGAATATAGAAACGCGGCCTTTTCAAACTTGGAGAATAACCTTTTCAATCACCAAAATTATCTGGTTTCGCCCTACAACGATACCTAAACTTCTGGCAGAATTGATACTAATTTTATTACTCTAATTATATTAAATTAGTGTAATTAATAACAAGCAATGACCCCTTATTCCTAAACAATTTAGTCTTATGAGTAATATACCTTTCATTCCTAATTGGAGGTCTTTATTTGAATACCTAACAATCACTGAATGTGACCCTGTTACTTTAATGTGACCGAATAGCGGCCCTTTATTATTGACACCTTATCTAACCCAGATATCTGTATTGTTAAAATAATATTCAACGATAAGCGCAAATAGCTTCCCGCGATTATTTATTGGGCTCTTGAAACAATAGGTATTATATTACATTGAAACAAATGGACGCTTTTGTGAAACAACAGTACCTGAAGTATTGCTTCCGGACAAACGGAGCAGTGAAACTGTTCTGATTAATGGGAATGATTGCATGTATGTAGGTAGTCGCAAATTTATCATTGTTATAATAGTAAAGGTTTTATTCCATTTCCGAGTAGACGCAATACAAAGATAGATATAACTCCGTAATAGATGGATACAGTCTAAGGAAAAAACGTGCCTCGAAAATCAAGAAAATTTGATTCTCGTTCAGAGGGCGCTACTAGCTTTGACCTACTGTCGTATAGATGGCGTTGACGGTTTCGTTTGTTATTTAACAATTTTAACGCATATCAGTGAAAGAACATGGGTCAAAATCATAAAAATAATTAATGCAAATAAAAAAAATCATTTATCCATATTTAAATACATTTTATCGTATTTTTATAAATCTTCATTTTTAGTTTTAAAGTGTGTCGACAGATGGCAGTGAATTTACTGGGGTTACAAAATTTACTATGACAGTACCGCTCTAGTATAAGTTACTCTATGCGCAATATGAACGCGTCTCTCCATTCCATGCTCCTTGTTTCAATTTGAAATGACAGAAGTGACCGTGCCGTACGGCGACATGCCCTTATTATCTTAGGTACCTTAGGTGGAACAATGTAGAATGCTTACAATGTTTTAGGATCGATTCAAACTAAGCTCTATACAGTCTTAAAATCCACTCGAATCGAAAAACACTTTTGGGTGTTGGATGTTCTCTGTGGAAAAATTGCATAGATACAGGTACACACATAGTCACATAGCTATCTCTTAATACTCTAAACCTTATAAGTCTTATAACTGTAACGTCGTACCTAAACTAGGCATTTAGACTCTCATAAATTAGTGAAGGTCATCCTGCATCATAACACACGATAGCCGCAGAGGCGTTAGTATTATTAACGCACGGTCAGAGATACCATCGGCCGACAAACTCGATTAGCTGTTTGAATGGTGCCTCTTATACACGGTCTAAATCATAGGAGAACAGCGGGTGAATCCAAGTTAACTTATTTTCTACTTGAAATGTTCTTGTATTTTGTTTTACTTAGGTAAAAAGGCATTTGTTTTAAAATTTGTGCGAATGTTAATTTCAACCTTGTATCTTGCTATGGAAGATTTTGCAGAAATTCGGTGGTAGTGCGTTGTTGTTGCTTATTTTTATTTTTTATTTATAATTTTACAGGACTTTTATACTGTACTGTTGTACATATCGGCCCTATATTGTTGTTTATGGCAATAGTTAATGTATATGTATACATAAAGTAGGTACTTATAAAAAATATTCAAACTTATTAGCGTTACAGTTAATTATGTTCTTTATTAAAGTAAACTAATTAAATTAAATTATAATATTACAATATTAAAACTAAAGTTAAACCTAGAAATAAAATAAAAAACACATACTATAAAATATACTCACCTACAAAACCAAAACCAATTACAAAGAGATAACCCCTTCTAACTAGTCGGACTGCGGCATGGACCCCATGACACTGGCGGCGTTACCTCTCTGTATCGCAAGGGAAATACGTTGAGAGAGATAACGCGGTTCGATTCCCGGGCGAGACAATCGAATTTAACAAAAACCTTTGTTTGCAGTTTTGTTTCTTTTTAAAAATAAAATAATGTTACCCTTAAGTAAAATGAGCTAACTTAAGGTTTTAAGGCACTTTCTCTCCAGGGCCCATAATTTTTTTTCACACTAGTAACTAAGTACTGTTGTACTTAATAACTGTTTAAAACAATTGTTTACAACAACAATGAAATTAAATTTTTTAATTTACCTATACAAAAAAAATGCTTTTAAAATCAGCAACATAAAAAGGATAAGCAATAAAAGCATAGGATAAGGCCGATAAGGGAAACATTTACCGGAAGTGAATTTATTTTGACGTTGCATGTTTCAATAACTTTTTATAAAGTAAATAAAGGTAACTCTGGTTAGGACACAACTCTATATTTAAAGTAAAATACAATTATGTAAAAATGTACGTCATCGATTAGAGTACAAACCTCACAAACTTTTCAAAAATGATCACTTGCGGAGATTTAAAAGTCGTAATCTCAACTAAGTTGAAGTTAATTACTTTCGGCTCTCTCAAACAAGGAGGCTTTGACGGTAACGCGCACGACCATAACTCATCCGAGCGCGTTTTCTTTGTGCCGACCCCATTATTACACATTACCGTAGGCATGCAACCATTTCGCCTCTGGGAAAACCATTATATTTAAAGCCTCGAGATACATGTAAAGAAAAAGTACACGTAAATACGAAATATATAAAATAATGCAAAAATAATTATTAGCATCCTGGTTGCTAGAAAATTATTTTATATTATTTAAAAGTTTTTAGTAGTATACCTACCTACACATAGATACTTACTCAAAATACGGGGTGGGCCACATCAGACAATAGAGAAACCACACTATGTGTTTTTAGTATGGTTGGTTTAGTTTCACAAAAAATGGAATTAAATTAAAAAATATTACAGTACAATCAACATTAACAAAATCAATAAAACATATACGTGTTAGAGGCAATGTACTAAACTTAATTGAGTCATATATTAGTGATAGGAAGCAGTATACTGTAATAACAAAGCTATGTTATGAAACTAAAACAGAAGTCACATATACGTCAGATTTGAGAGAATCTTTTTATGGGGTGCCGCAAGGAAGCATTTTAGGGCCTTTGCTCTTTATTACCTATATAAATGACCTTCCCAAAATAACTAACTCTCCAATGGTCCTTTTTGCGGATGATAGCACCGCTATTTTTACTGGTAAAAATTTGAATAATTATGACATTGATATTAATTTTGAAATGAGTAATGCTTTAGAATGTATTGTAAAGTGGCTTAATGAAAACAATCTAAAAATAAATATTGATAAAACAAAGATAATGAACTTTAGACAAAGGAAGAATAAACTGGAAGATTTAGATGTCAAATATAGGGGGCAACAACTTGTAGAAGTCTACAACGCAACATTTTTAGGATTGGTTTTAGACAGCAACATGAATTGGAAAGGTCAGATTGATAATTTATGTAAAAAGTTAAGTCGTTACTCCTATGCACTGTATATGCTAAATAAAGTAGCTAGCCAATCTGTTGTGTTAACCGCTTATCATGCATATGTATCTTCTAGACTCCGATATGGCATAATTTTTTGGGGGAATTCGACTGACTGGTACTTGGCTTTCAAAGCTCAGAAAAAATGCCTTAGAGCGACTCATCATCTACTGCCCACAGTATCATGTAAGCCATATTTCGTAAATTTAAAAATATTAACTCTTCCCTGTATATACATTTATGAAATAGTAATATTTGTGAAAAAACATCCAGATATATTTCGATGTCTTAACAGTCAACGTTTGCAACACATGGTCTGTGCACATCCATCAAGAACTGCTCTCTTGTCGAAAAGCGTTCTCGGTATGGCTCCTAGAGTATATAATAAATTACCTGAACATATAAGGAAAGTGTGTGACATTGGTATATTTAAAAAATCTGTCAAAGAATTTTTGGTTAGGAAGGCTTTCTACTCCTGTAATGAATTTCTAATTGAAAACATGTACTGATTATTATATAATTATTCTTGAATGGAAAATGTGACATGTATTACCTATAATGAAAAAACTTATTACGATTTTTATATAATTGTTAAGAAATATTACTGGACATTTAAATTAATTGCTTATTTGACATACACACTGATTGTAAATATTAATTTAGTGCATGGTGCATGCTAATTGCTATTAGCTAACAAACAGAATTTCGTATGCCCTTGGGTACGACATAGTGGAACAATTTATCTTTTTTACCATCATATGCAATATCATGTTGTGTACACCTATGATCGACGAATAAATAATTTGTTTGTTTGTTTGTTTGTTTGTTTAAAAAAATATATTTTTTTATATATCGAAAAAAACGCATAATACCTACATAGATACAGTCGCCATCAGATATATCGGAGCGGCCAAGGTGATCAAAAATATCTGAACACGCACTCTAACGCTTCGACAATAGAGGCGTGTTCAGATATTTGTGAGTACCTCGGCCGGTCTGATATATCTGATGGCAACTGTACCTACCTACCTATTACCTATATCAGGCTGCTTGAAATCCCGCTCTACTTTAAAATCCAAATCAGAGAATACCTACGATTTATTACTGGTTTGATTGAGACCAAAGCTTGATGCGCTATGCTATGGGAATAATATTCCCGGCCTACGTAGACGCATCGGCGCAAGTGAGCGAGACGCCCTACGAGAGACGAGGACGCCGACTCGTATCGGACATAATACAAAATGTTTATAGCTTGAGCACTTCCTTTTAACTTTTTTTGGGCACTATTTCAAATATTGTTTTAATTGATTGCCGGCAGACCATTTGGCGGCGGTGGAAAGAGCATCCTCCTAATTACAGGGGCTGACTCACTTTTATATTTCTCGACCCAGAAACTGTGTTTACGGCGTTTTGCTGTCGATCTGACAGCTGTAATTTACTAAAACTTATCATGTTGGTTTTGTTCCTGGGTTTATTATTAAGGTTTAATTATGAGTTTGGTATGAAGGGTGTTGGATGTTTATAACAATTATTATCAAACGTGTACTCGCCAAGTGTTTATATTATTTATACTTAACATGGTTGGTTTATCTTATTGTTTCCTCGAATGCCAAGGTGATGGTTAAAATCGTTGATTTAATTTTATGAATTTGCACGTTCTTTGGTGATGGATTTTGTCTTATATTATAATATTCTACTTCTACGGACTGTTCGAAATACATTTCGCGTAACGTAACATTGCTCGCATAACTAAATATTTTTTGCCGAATGATATACTTTTGCGTTAACATAATATAAACAAAACCTTCAATTTAAAGCAAAACCTACACAGATCTGATATTTAGCTTCACACTGATTCGTCGTGCTAAATAATAATCGGATACCTTCAATTAAAACATTTTTTTTTATATGCATTTATTAATCTTTGTCTATTGTCTACTTACATGCTTTATTAGTGTTTACTTGAATTATTAAAGTGTTTACACAAAGTGTAGAAAAATGTGGAAAGGTAATTTTTAAAACATTAGTTTCGAAGAATATACCTCCGAAACCGATGACTTGCATCTCAGTTCGAAGAAAGAAAGGCATTTAACTACTTTTCACTGTAAGGCTTATTAGTTAAGTGACATCAAGTACCTACGTATCAATCTGATGTGTCTTCAAATATATTCAAAACATGTGTAGGTAAATTTAATTAGCAAAAAAAAAAATTTTATCTGTTTATTTCATAATAAATTTCATAAGAGGTTCTAGTTAGGTACAAACATTCGTCTTAACTCAGTTACAATCTCATTATTTTGAGATTATTTTAACTAAGCTTAGCCTTGATTATATGTTGTTCGTTTTAGTTAGTTAGTGCTGACATGTTAGTTTTAACTTAAGTAAGTATGTACATTAGTTCGTGTTAATCAGTGCTTTCTTAAGTGTACCTACTCTTTGCTTTATCAAGATATTTTTCTAACGTTTCTACTACTTGTTTGGGTAAGCTGTTAAGGATATTAGGCAGGTATATTGGCCAGAGCCTATTCCCATATTCATTGGTATTTTTAGGTATTTTAAAGTATGGTTCATTGGTTAAGTTCCGGAGGTGGGATGGTCTCTTATACCTGTCCAGCTGCCCCAATAAGTGTTTATATTCTAATATCACAACAATGCTTTGTTATGCTTTATCATATACACTAAATATGTTTGAATCTTTATGTAACCATCGTCTTGATGTCTTGCCATGTTTTATGAATAATTTGGAATGTTAAAGGTACAATACAATTTTTGAAAAGGCCTGTTACAGGCCTAGAACTATAATAGTTGACAAGAGGATTTGTGCCCAACGACTTACACGCGTCTTCTGTTTTGTGCACATTATTAGTAGTTTCGCATACGGTAGTTAGGGGCGGGTAAAACCAAAGAAACAGTCGCAAAAGCGAGTATTATGTAGAATGGGACAATGTTTACTAAATACGCGGGGTAGTAAAAGAGGCAGTAAAGGGTAATTGGTCGCATAAAGCCGCGCAACGCACCCGCATTGCTCCCGACCGCACGCCATTGTGAGACTTTAATGCTGGCTGTAAATCTACCTCCAACTTTACATTTACATATCAGGAACAACATGTTATTGTTTCTGAATCCCTGAATGTGTTCTGAAGTTCTTGAACTCAATGGCTCATAGCCACTGCGCAAATTAAAGCAAAAACGACCGAGAGGGGGGAGATCAGACTCTCTTTGGTCACTGCATTGGCGATAGTGTCTAGCTTATATTAATTATACTATAATATTATACGGTGTCAAGTTCCAATCAGGTCGGGCCTTACAAGAGTTACTCAATCACTTACGATTAAGGTAACTAACAAGTAC
Source organism: Cydia strobilella (assembly GCF_947568885.1). Lineage (NCBI taxonomy): Eukaryota > Metazoa > Arthropoda > Insecta > Lepidoptera > Tortricidae > Cydia > Cydia strobilella. Next base: position 6,480,072 of record NC_086043.1, on the reverse strand, counting down.
CTACTTGTACCAGCTGCCAGGTACCTATCTGGCTGTTTAGCTCTAACACCCACACCTATTACCAATCAATCTCTGCAATTAAAATATGCGTGCTTGTTTCGCCATAATCGCCATATTGTCATAACTATTCTATCAAAGCGCGTGTGGTGAAAGTGTATTGAAACAAATGGCTGGCGCTCACTCGAGGTGGTCCTGAAGTGTAATTTTAACCTCTTACCGACCATGGGCGAGTCGAAGGCACGACATATCCAGTATAAGCGCGCACCCAGATTACACATAGTCGTTACAAATCTTGAGTTTGCGCTTGACTGGTAACTCAAGAACTTGCTCTACAATAGGAATGTACAACCTGCGTCGTTAATCTTTTATCTAACGCGTTGAATCGCGGCATGCTCTCGCGCATTGTGGCGTTGTCACGGCACCGCCGGAGCGTGCCGAATCGAGACGATCCCGGCACACCTCCCGGCAACCATTGTACTACAACAATCCCTGCATTGATTTTAAATGCATTAACTCTCCTGTTTAATGTCTATAGTCATTATTGTCGAGAAATGGCGGTAATTTTACTTGAATTTATTGTGTCGGCAATAACCGCAAATGTCTTTTGGAGCGCAATTACGCATATCGTGCTATTGTATACATGTGTCAAAGTCGTGAGTTGGGTAAGCAGTTAGGTAATCTTATATTGTAAAATGTATCTTCATTCCTAAATGAAAATGCTCGAAGATTGAATCTTTTACAGGCTTTTAGTTCACATAGCTTTTTAATACTTAGGTACTATATACAAAAACTAAGTTAATAGAGGTAAAGTTACGTCGCATGGTAGTGTGTGTTCTGTTGTGCGTGGTGGTGTTTTAATGTATTGGGCACGAGGGTACCAGGGTATGAGGGTAACAGACGTAGGTACCTACTTAATATTTGTCCGATCGCCACCGGTGACATACTTAATCGCTACATATGTTGTTATGTCGGTGATGTTGCAAGATGTCAAAAGGGCTTCTTATTTTCAGTATTGAAAGTCAAAGTTTACGAGTCTTCTTTTCTCAACCCTGTTCCTATTATTTAGGGTCTACCCTCTTTAGATTCTTGCATTGTGTGATACCGATACAGTCTTGGGTTGTTATTTCTAGCAGTTGGGGTTGCTTCAGATCTCTTAGATAGAGTTCGTTGGTGAACAGATTTCCCCTCATTTGCCCTCATTCAGGCCAGCCCGTGGTAGAATATGCGCAATCCAAGGACGCCTCCCCAAACGGCATAAATATTGTGGGAAACGCCGGTGTGGGTTTAGTGGGTAGGCTCCTCCCTTTCTTTTCTCAATGGAAAGAGCCGGGAGGTGAGAGTCCCACATACCCCCCTATAATGGGCCTCAGGTCAGGGGGACGATGCGTAACAGCATTCCTACACCGACAAAAAAAAAAACACAAATTGTTCATAAAAACTGCGGCGGCGTTTAAGGAATAGGGTTTGTGACCCCTGTTCCGGCTCGTACCTGGTCCAGCAAATCTTGTCTAACACGGCAACGCCATATTTTTGGCACCTTTGGACCAAGTGACAGCCGGAATGGGGCATAGGTTTTTAGATAAATAGTTTGTTGGTTACAAAACTTAGTTTTTAATTTATTTTTTATTGTATGTTTTATATTTTAACTTAAACTATCATGAGACATATTTCAACGAAACATGTCGCGAAACATGTCGCCAAAGGCGACTAAAAATAATAGTGAGTGAAACCGTACTGATCTAAATATGTTTTATATTGAAATAATAATGTAACTTATTGACTGTATTCATCTTATGTGCCATATACATTAACAAAATAGGGTTACTAGTGTTTTTATATCCTTGACTACACTATTGTTGATTCACATTCACACATATATAATAAATAAATTGAAAACGAATTACTACCTCTCAAGTACTGTTTGCTTACCACGATTCACTCGATTAAAACCTTGAATAAACTCATTATGTCTGAATGCGACTACCCGCCGAAAGGCTCTTTTCAAACGATATTAAACCGCATTATCCGCGTTTATTCCCGGCCTTGATTATTACCGTATCATTTAGTCCCGTGTTGTAATTAAAAATTAACAATCGAAATAGAACTCTATAACTTAGTAATGTAAGGTTCTCAATCGAGGAGAAATCTTAACCGTCGGTACCTTTGACTGCAGGAGATGAAAAGCACCGCGGCCATTTATCATTGACAAATACAATTGTATTGCGACAGGGCTCGAGAAATTGGTGGACAAACATACTGGAATACAAACTTCAACGATTCTGGATCACAGCTACACTCAAGAGAAAAAAACGGTTAATTAGTACCAATAAAAAAAAAATCTGCACAATCTGAGCCAGCTTACCTACATTGCTCTTATAAATACCCGTTTATAAGAGCAATACTCAACTACATATTATACAAATATACAAATAAATTAATATTGCATTGTTCCTTAGCCTCACAGAATAAAACGTAATTAAGTATTGGGATTCAGCGAGGATATACTGCCCGCATTTTCGGCACAATGCCACATGGGCCAACAGACAGCGGAATCCGCTTTTTAGTTTTATAGGAGTTTTTATTAACTTAATTTTAAGTTATTTATTTTGTTTTATTAAATAACATTTTCTCAAACATGCAATGAAATATTGACATTATGTTCTTTTTACTATCGAGAAACTAGGAAAGCAGACCCCACAATCAGGTGGGAATAATAATGCTAAGGAGAGAGAGAGAGAGAGAGAGAGAGAGAGAGAGAGAGAGAGAGAGAGAGAGAGAGAGAGAGAGAGAGAGAGAGAGAGAGAGAGAGAGAGAGAGAGTGTTCTTTTTAGGCTGGGAAGTATCACGTCTCAGGCGCGGCTAGACAAGGCTACTACTTACTTGGCTGGCGCGATGACCTAAAATTAGTCTTGGCCTCCAACACAAGAGCCCGCCACTTTGCCCGGTCCAGAGCGATATCACGCCAGCTTTCGTCAACGCTGAGCTCACGGAGATCCGCCTCCACTCCATCCGCCCAACAATATCTAGGACGACCAACACCAACAGGACGAAAATATGAAATTAGTATTAATTGTACTCCTACGAAATTGAGAGCGGAAGCAGAATAGACTTAAAATAACTTGCTGCCGCCAAAATCAAAGGCGAAGTATATGGATGCTTAAGACAATTTTATAAATTGAAAAACTAGGAAAGATGCTCACAGTTTATCAGAAAGTTTTTGTGGCATATTTTAAAGAACTGAATGTACCTAACTATAAAATCGTCAACACTGTGAGAATTATACTCCATGCTTAAAGGCAACGATGCATGTGAAGTATAATATCAACATAAAAAATTATGTAAATTTAGTTATGTGGCTAATACGACAGTCAGACGGATGCAAGGCCAAAAAGTCAGATACATAAATATATCTTGAAAAGTTGTGTAATAAATTGATAAACTACATGTGTAAAATATACGACACGTGTGATAAAACTGATAAATATAGTTATAGGTGGTAGTTATATTTTGTACCTAGTTTACTTTTAGTTTCTTCAGAAATAAAACTGGTATCGTGGAGATTTTTAGATTAGGACATAAAACAATCATCATCATTATCATCATATTTGTATTATTATTTCATTGCATGAATGAAAAAGCACTATACATACATCAGCGTGAAAAGGGGTTGTCGGCCTCATAACTATATACGTCCTCACTACGTTCGGCCATCTATATGCACTCGGCCGGCAACCCCTGTCCTTCCCAGCCTCTGTAGTAATGTACTATTCCGTGCGTGATTTGATTAACTAAATTCATCAAAATTTCAATTCTTTTTTTACTGATGAAGTAAATACGAGTATATTATATCAGCCAAACCATTATACTTAGTAGTTACCTAGCAGGAGCACATACAACCACAAGCCTGAACAACAGCTACCACTAGTCAGTAAAGCGAATACGATGGCTTTGTTCAAGACGTTCATAATGCCAGTGGTAACGAACACGCTTACCTATCACTACTTCAAATGTCTCGACATCCTCAAAGAGAATAGGATGTCAGTTTAACGAGACATTAATCTAGGAAAGCAGTGGAGGCGGGAACGGAGCCCCGCCCTCGCGGCCCGGGCCAATGGCGGCGCCCGGGCCCTGCACCAGCTGCTCTCCTCGATTGTCTTACCGCGGGCCATCCTGTGACATTTCATTGCGACGGACGATATTGCGCCTTATACAAACTGGTGAGTGAAGCGTTCGCATTTATTCGCGTGAGCTTATAATAAACATTAGTGCATGTTAAACCGCATTTCCATTAGATTATGGTCTTAGTATGTATATCCTACTGGTATTTAAGTTTTGTTTGTTGTCGGTGCAAAGGAAAATTAAACTAAACAAACAAAAAATAACTTATTTTTTAATACCCTTAAGAAATTAAGGGGGCTCCGTTTGATAATCTCCCAAGCTTTAATTAAAATTAGAAATATTGGCAAAAAGGGAGAACGCCAGTAAGATGATAATGATGATTTTTGAACGGTTATTTCATAAACCATCAATCCATAGGCAGGTATATCAAATTAAACAAAATAGCATTAGTATAAATAAAATCATTACTTGTAAATTTTGAGCCCAATCACCCCAAAACACCTTAGCAAAAAGCATCAAATAAATTTTGAAAGGATTCGATGCGATAGTTAGTAGAGTCATTAAAAGGGATGAGGTATAGTATGTATTTCAATATATATGTACTATATGTACAGATATACACAGATTAGCAATACTAGAAAATTAAAACTAAAGTTACCTAAGTCTAGAAATAAAATTAATGGTATCACACAACCAATACCTAAATAAAATATAAAACTAAATTTAAAAATAGGCACATTTTACGACATTTGACGAGATTGGATACTGACTTACCTACCCGTGCCAGGCTCACGGCGGTTTAATAACAAGGGGAAATGAATTTCTCAAACAGAAAAACACTATCAATTCCAGTCTAATATACAATCGATATCAATCAATGAGTATGTATGTGTGTCGATTTGAAAGGAAACAATGTTTATCTTGATTGGCCTCGTGCAAAAACAAACAACACTCATCGTTATTGAAACTCGTTTTTGGCCATAAAGTGTAATAAATGTCGCAATTAATTGAAGATCATCAGTGCAACTATGTTGCGTCTTGTGTAAATGTATAAATGTTTTGTAAGGGTTCTGACCTCTTAGGTTTGATATAAGCTTCTACAAGCAAATACATTCCGTTAGAAAGCCAATTAAACTTATTAGATAAAAATGTTTATTTCATTTGCTTCTATTTTCAATTTAATTTTGTACATAATTGATTCCTTAATAGGTACGGCCTCCCCTAAGTATTTATTTATTCCGAAACATCTTAAAATTTAAAGATTGCTTACAAATAAACCGAAATAATTATTTACGAATAATTTATATTCATAAAATACTTTTCGATCTCACTCGACAACTTATTTTATTCTCGTACTTACAGAAGTCGATTTAGAAAGAATTTGACGCAACCTATCCTTTCTCCCTAATTGTGATTCTCCCACCAACATTATTTCAATCACAATAGATTTAGATCCATTAAGACCTAATGGGAAATAATCGTGTTAGTAGTAAGAAGTTTTCCAGTCTATGCGGGTTCCGTCACCTTTCGTGTGTGATTAATGCCATATAGTGTTATTAAAATCATACGCATTAAATACGTCACTACGTTGATTTTCTCTTTGGCTTGGTTCAAAAACGCACGTCTCGGTCTTCCTCTGTCTCTCCTCTGTCAGGAGCTCAAAACAGTGGCAGAAAGAAGAACGGAGTGGCGGTTATTCCACCGACAAGAGCCAGGCTCTTAAGAGTTATGATGATGACGCATTAAATACATTGAGTAATTTTATTCTTCCGAAAAAGAGTTTGATAATAAGAAGGATGGGCAATGTGACTGGTAGAAGCTAACAAGAAAAAACAAAAAAAAAAATTGCTGACTAACATCGGGGAAGTGAACGGAATCACAAGTGCAGAGAAGCCTCTCAAATGGCCAAAGAATCGGACCACCAATGCCGGCAATGCCTAACTTAAGAAAACAGCATAATATAGGTACACCAACAAATTTTAAATGACAAAATTTTCAAAGGAACCCCAAAATGCTATTAAGATACGACATAACTTTATTGTCGTAATAAAAACTATAAAAAAACTTGTTTAGCAACTGCACAGCACCCACGGCTCCTAGCGCGGACATCGGCAACCCGTTCCAATATTTATAGCTGATTTAATTAGCTCACACAAATTGGATTCCATCAAAATTGGCGTTGGAAGTTTAAATAATAAATATTTATACAGGTAGCAGCTGTACTAAACCCCGCTCTGATACCCAAATAATAATTATCCTGCCCTTAGCACCTCGGTCAAAAAAGAGCGCGTCGATACTCGCTCGCAAACCAACATAACCTGTAATTTGGAAATTATTATCTAACACATTGTGCCTTTCTGGTTATCCCGCCGGTCAATTTGCCGTTTTTATGGCTCCCACAGAGCCGGCCTCTAATTATCTCCGCCACGATCTCGCCCCGCGGCGGCTGCGGGAAATCAATCAAAACGCATCCCTATCTCACAGTAACAAAGCATACTAAATCCCACTGTTGTCATAGATACGCGGCTTAACTTAGACACATGAGAAAATGTTTGAAATGGTAACAAGTGGTGGAGTCTCTTTGTTTTGTAGGAATTATTTCCATTTGCTTTGTGATCCAATATTACTAGAAATACATATTGTTTCTACGTATGTTCATTTAGTAATGTATAAGAAGCCATGCTTATTTATACCTACATAATATTAGGGTACTTCTTATTTCATCGAAGTTATATTTTTCTACGGGGCACTCGTTTAATGTGATATCTACCACTAAGAAAACAACGTATTTTTTTCGATTTTTAAATACATTTTTGGGGTCGCTACCGTACTGAAAATTTGAACCCTCCGTACAAGATGTTTATATATATATATTTATTTTATTTTATTGTGGAACGACGATTCAAAGTGTATTAATGTCCAATTTAACATAAAATAACATTGCAATTTTTTTAAATAATTTTTGTTTGTTTATAGGAATGGAAAGATTGCACGTGCAACCTGTCACACCTCTAAATTAATACTTTAACCCCTGAAATAATATTAAATTAATTTCACTAGACTTATATTGACCGGGATATAGACCGTGATTACCTTTTGTATTATTTGTGAGCTCCCGATATTTCGACGCAGTTACATGCATCATGTTCACATCAAAAAAAATCAGCGGCGTTCCTTTATCTTAAGCTGCACATTAATACATCCTGACATTCCTGACTCATCATAACAAAACATCGAAAAAAAAAACACATTTTGTATGGAGGGTCCAAATTTTTAACGACCCCTAAAATGTATTAAAATTCTGAATAAATACATTGGTTTTTAGTAGTAGATTAAGCACCCTACCTAATATATGTATATTCTATAAAGATAAACATATGCAAATAAACATATCTTTATCTTTTTTTCTAATAAGGGATAGGTATACATGTATAATAATAATATATTATAGGGGATATAGGTAAGGTACTCTCACTTAGCACCTAATTATTTATTATTGTATAAAAATACATACCTAAGTACATATTTTAAGTTTTACCTTCATAATTGAAAACTAATTTGACTGACAAACTAGAAGCATTCTCAAACTTTTTACGAGTCTCATCAGCTGTTGGTGCTCATATTCTATTACAAAGGCGACTAATAAAATTAATTTATTTCTCGATTACAACAGTAAAGCGAGTTGAAACGCGCCGCGGCCCGCGTCATTAATCATAATAATTAAGACGAGGCAGCCTTTGTTCGTGGTGCCTTCGATAAACGAGCGTTCTTAACGCCCCGAGAGCGCCGTACACACCTACACGGTCTATCTATGGGGAAAGAAGCGCGAATTCTGAGAACGTTCTCCCGGTATGGGCTAATATTTGTGTGATGAGCAAGATTGTTTGCCTCTTTTTTTCATACCACGTCGGTGGCAAACAAGCATACGGCCCGCTTGATGGTAAGCAGTCACCGTAACCTATGGACGCCTGCAACACCAGAGATATTACATGCGCGTTGCCGACACTAGAGTGCTAATATGTAGTAAGTAGGTACGTATTTAAACTAGTCCTGACAATAAATGCAAACTACCTTTTATCCGTATTGTTACCTAAAGTAAGTGACGTCAAAGTTACGTTACACTTCAGGGCTTCAGATACTATTAGGTACCTAATTATAATAGGCAGCCGATACTCTCACCATACCAGATTATCTGGTATCGTCTTCGATGATACCAGATTATAAAGTTTTACATTCGAATATCTATAAGCACCAAGTCCCGAGTCCCGGATCTAATACTTTCAGCACCTTACAGTAGGTAAGTAACTCAGGTTAAGAGAATTTAGTTGTTTACCAATAATAAAAAGCAGATACTTACTAGAAGTACACTGAAGACGAATTAAAATTCAAAATAAAGTTATAAGGGGTCGAAAGTCGAAAGTGCCCTGTCGACTTGAACAGGTCGAGAAATAACCACTGTCCCAGTAACTAGTTTGCAATTCTTAACCCGCATCCTGAAAGTTTAGCATGTTGTGTGCACACAGCAAGTGTGTCTAGTTATATATAAGTTTCTAAATAGCGGCGCGTGCGACGGGCCCATAACAAACGTTTGGTAAATCGTGGAATGACACCGCTTGGCGTGATATAGTCACATTTGAGCGCCGCTTTTCGCTTACGAATTTGACCTAGTCACTTCACCAATCTGCGAACATATTACTGCCAAATACACGAAACTTTGCTAGAAATTTGCACAGATTTCCTCGAGTATTAAATAAATTACATAAAAAGTTAAAATATTTGTTCACAATTTGTAATATTTTTAAAGATTTCAACGTACATATTTGTCAATATTTCTTCACTACTTAAATTATTATTTTTTATGCTACTCACCATACTCTCAAGTCAGTGAATATGTAGGTTTGAACAAGATGCAGGGCTGAACAAGTTTTACTGTTGGGCCAACCCCGATATCGCAAAAAAAATCTGCTGTTCTATATAAAACATTGGCATGATTCGCCGAAATGTATGAGACAGCAGATTAGTGAGAGTGAAAAATAAATTTCCACCAGACTACCGTGAAGAAAAGGGAGAAACTTAAAATGTGTTTACTGATTTTCAATAAAAGAACTTATATAAGAATGCAGTTGAATTCGTAAATTCAAGTGTCGTAAAAGCAGGCTATACCTAGTAGACTAAAAAAGAAGCAAAATATTTTTTTCCGAGCGGATGAAGCGAAGACATGTTCCTATTACTCGTGAGTGGTCACGATCATGTAGTTATGAGGCTTTACGCTCGTGCGCAGCCAATTCGACAATTGGTCAGAGACAATATTGTTAAATGGCTGACAAATTCACTCCGGGTAATTATCGTCATAATACGGCGTTATGTGTGTAATCGAACAAGCACTGTGAAGCCTTTCCACCACTACCTTTCTAAACCTCCTAACTTAAATATTCTACAATCGAATGCCACCTTTATACATAAACCGTAACACTGACTTTACAATGGCGTGTTACAGAAGATACGAGGTTAACGAATTGAATGCTGAGATTCAAATGGCACGCGGTCACGATTTGTTGCGCTCGTGTTTTAGATATTCAATTGTTTTGACGAGTCTAATGAATTGATGCTGCGATTGAGTTCCGATTTGAACAAAGGTGCTATGGCGTGTAACCACGCAGAATTATATGGATGTGATTGCATCGTAAAGTCTTGTTAATAACAATGCTTGGCACTTGAGTATTGTATAGGTATAGTGAAGATACTGTTATATGTGTGGCACTTTTTGCAACAGTAACGGCACATCATAATCATAATATACCGGTTGAAGTAGCTAGAGTCCCTCTAAGCTAACTCTGCGCCCATTTTGACGTGATAAAGTATGGGAAGGTCAAAATAAACGTCATATATTCATAGAAATTTGACGTTTATTTTATGGTGTGTTAAGGCTGTGTAGAGTTAGCTTGGTCCGACTCCCAACTGGACACCATTTACACCGAGGCCAAATCCCTATTCGAAACGGTAGGCCTCAGAGTAAATGAAACCAAAACTATATTGTTAGTACGAGACCCACTTAATACGGATCAAGGTCTAAGAAACTTTGTCACACTCAGTAACGTACCAATACCCCCCCATGAAAGAAATTAGATATCTAGGAACTTTCTACTCTATGTAGAAATAGCACAGTTCACACGCGATGCAAGCAGGCTGTCTGGAACGCCAAGACTTCATTAAAGAGTCCCGTATGCAATGGCAGATTACACGTCTGCTATATAAAATGGTCATCGAACCCACCATCACATACGGGCTCAAATGTGCGGCCTTAACCAAATCTATTAGATCTAAACTCAGACGATACGAACGAATAATCTCAAGACATGATAAATAAGCCAGGAACAACGCCGAGACCCTGTAAGGTCCGCGATATATTAAACGGCAGAACAATAACAAAAAGGATAAAATGCCTCCGAATGTGATACCTAGGACACATCCTAAGACGCCCAAAACCGCACCTCTTAGAAACCGCATATAGCTACGGAGCTAGTAAACTTAAAGTTGGCAGACCAATCTACACGTGGGCAAACTCGCTGACACAAGACATCCCTCTGATTGGCTCAACATGGCAGACGACAAAGGCGAATTCATTAAAGCAGCAAGAGAAATATATCAACTAGACGAAACCGACAGCGAATCCGACGAAGTAGAACCAACAGCCCAAATCGACGAACAAACGGCAAAGATAATATCGGCCTTACTTGACACAAGATATTACGAAAACCGAAACGGAAACAACGACAAGCATATCACCAACGCTCTCCCTCGACTACCCCACCGACTTTGCAATATTAGCTTTAGGCTGCATAGCCGGCTGATTATAACTATCCCTTTCCCATCAGAGCGTTCCACTCCCCATAAAATTACGTCCCCTCCTGTTATGCCGGCTAGTTCGGAGCAGGCATATATGTTCCTGGCTGGGAGTGGCGTCTCTTGTCTTGTAGAGTTAGCTTGGTCCGACTCTACAAAGAGACGCAAACCCACAACACTGCTGATTGACGCCTTTGGTCAATTTCTTATAAAGTCGCGTTCCTCATTATTGTTATCGAAGGCCCCTATGAACTTTTAAGCGAAGATTTATACTCATATTGTTAGTTTATTCGCCTAACATCATAACGTCATCTATTTTCAACTTTTCACTATACCAGAGCGCTCTTAAGATGCCTTTAGAACCCGTCTACGACCTGACTAATGTGGTCCCGAAATTCTCAAGCGCGCCAAAAGCGCAGTTCACGGTAGTGACGAATAGCACAAGTTGTGCTATATCCATACAACGTTGTGCTGCACAACGTTGTATGGAGACTACTAGTCTCTACTCCTTACGTGTCCGTTTGTCACTAATTAAAATTTGAGCCAGTCAAGCTGCAATTACACACTGATTGCGCGAATCGTGGTTAGCAGAACCACGACAAACAACACAAACGTTAAACCCTTTTCATATAGAAATAAGTATCAAATTTGATTGAAACATAGCTCTTTTGCTTGGTAATTCTGTAAGCCTTTAATCATAACATAACTCTGTCTTCCTTAACTGCGATTAATAAGGGAACGTTACATGCCTTGCTTACAAGAGGAGCAATTATCTGAAGAGATTGGGTGATAAATTAAATATCCCAAAAAACATTAATCTGAAGTAGGTAGTTTGCGTTTTTTCACTCAGTCACCGAAGCAGAGGCAAACCGAAAAGTCTTGGGAAATATATTGGTCAACTGTGCAAGGAATATCGGGAAAATTAAAACTCAACTGGACCGAGAGAAGAAAAAGAAAGACACAGCTCAACATTATGTTGTAACGCCAAAATATCCTAATTAATATGGGTAAGTACCTACATCAACGTGGTAGCTGTTGCGTAAAAACACGAAGAGCTTTTTCTCTAAAAAGGCTACTCTTCCTTTGTACTACAGAAAACTTCGACCGATTATAGTTCTCAGCTCTATTCTTGGATCTTCGAATATAAATTCTGAACTCAATCTGGTACTTATACGACAACATATATCTAACTCCCATTACATCGGAATTTTGGCGCGACACTACTTAGTATGGAAGCATTTAAAAAAAGTTTTTAATGATACGTAAACAAACTCATGTTGGATAACTAGTAGGTAACTTCAATTATAATGACAGGTCCAATTCCAAAAACAGCGTCGAATCATCGCAGGCTTCATCATAATTATACCACAGAAGCCGTGGCCGGTGCTTAATGTAATCCACTTCTGACTAAAATAAACAAGTTTGATTGACGCATAAATTACAAATTGAATGTTAACCTTTGATTGACTTTTTGTGCGCCTTTGATTTCGTACACCTATGAAAAAAGAGTAATCGTTTTTTTTGTTATTTTAATGACGGGTTGGGTAAATTGAGGTTAAGACTATTTTTGTTTGTTATAAATCTAAATAAATATCGTTAAGACAAATAAACACTTTTTGCTGCAGATGACATTAAAAACATGAACAAAAAGCAATATCAAGCTTGTGTTATGATACATAATAGATTAATGTTTAAATATATCAAAATCATCCATAACTCAAAAAGAAATATCCGTATTCGTTACAATCATCAGTTTAAGCGTAGTCATTATCTAATATAACAAGATTAAATGAAACACTAGATTAGAATTCACGACGGCCGCGCTTCGCGTATTGATACAAGATTAGAATGTTTGTTCGTAAGTAGTATAGTGCAAAATAAACATTACGTCGTCAATTCAGAGTTTCTTTAAAACCGGAGGTCATAAATCATAACATGAATAAATTAGCGTTAAAAAGTGAGAAAGCGTAACATCCTAGTTTACTTTTTATTATGTGATAGTCAGCAAACGAGCAGACGCCCATGGACATAAGCATCATCACAGGAGCCACTTAAGCGTTGCCGAACCATAAATACCCGCTTCTTGAAGAATGCCATGTCGTGGCGCAAAGGAAATGCCTCAGGAGCCAACACCATTCCACATTCTGTACGTTCTGGGAAGAAACGAGCGAGATGCCCGCTTATTCTTGGTGTGCCATGTATCTAAAGGTATAGGTAATATAGGCATTATGCCTTTTAATTGATCATCGACATCAAGTCTATTTCGAGTACAAATATTACTAAACCAGTTACGAAATGATGGGCTTTATGTGTAGGAAAATATGTAATAGTTAATCATGTCATGAGTTGGCTTTCACATAAAAATGCGCTGTGCCTCCTAAACGTTGTAAAATTGTATCACGAGTTGCATGAAAAATATTTAAATGTAACCTTGGGTTCCAGTTAGAATCATTACCCGTATAATTTATGGGTAGGTATTACCGTTGTATCTAAGCAAGACTTTTTCATTGGCCGTGCTAGATTCCAACAAGAGAACCTGGGAATATGCCAAATTCAAAAGCTGTCCCTAATTTCGCTGCACGATGATTTTATTTTTGTATGGCGGTTTAGACTAAATCAACCTTTTATAAACATTATAATATTGCGAATAAGCTTAGCGTTAGACCTCTTTTATATGGGACACATAAATAAAATAGTAATTTCTACTTGCTACGTGGTTGATTTGTAGCTGCTTAGGTTATGTTACTAATTTGCATGTCAGCAAGAAACGCGTACAATATAATTTTTCAATTGCTTAACCCATATTTAGTTGGTTCTTTGATAAAGGTAAAATAATAGACGGTTGACGATAAATGCATTCCTGTGTGCACCGAGGGCTGAATAGCAAACGGAAGTCGGCTCGTCAAACTCCCTACGTGGCTAGGGTATACCTATTCAGAAACATAAAATTTAATATGATGACAATTTGGTATGAATAATTGAATAATGCGTTGCAATTAACATAATATGAACTATTATGAACATAACTAACTACCTATGCGGGACCTGAGTTTTAATTAATTTTTGCAATTTTTTTTGAGGAAGTTACAGTCGAAAACAAAACTCTTTCACACACATACCTAAACGAAATACCATTTAAGAGTTCTCAGGAAAATTATGCGAATTTAATCTTATTTGGGTACCTATCATTGCTTTTGCATCTCGCTTCTACTTAGGTGTATAATATACGGTTCGCCTGAAGCAAACTAACATTACAAGTACGATAAGTTTTTTGGTGTATTCGAGAGTCGAGCTGAGCTAGTGTAAACGCGCCCTAAGCCCAGGCCACCAACGACAAACTGGCACATCACGCACCTATTAGCTTTAACGACAAGTCGCCATTACATCTTCATCGGCTACTGTAAAGCAATTCCCTCGCATGTATGTAATTACGCGTATCACATTAAGGCATATTATCGCAGAAGCGACTATCAATGTACCTAATGGGGCGCCATTTCGATAATCGCCCTTAGACAATGGGCAAGGATTCCGCGTCGGAGTCGCAGATTACATAATTTTCGTTAGTAAAAAAAGAAAAGAATATAGGGTATATAAGATACCTACGTTAAATTTCACGTTTTCAATCATTACACTGGCTGCTTTAACATCTGTTGCAAAAGATAAATTTTCATTTAGTTTTTAATTTTTAAAGATAATCTTTAATATGTAGGTTCTTATTCTCAAGTCATGCTGAAGTCATGTGACGAGACAGGTATTACGAATGAATGTGGAGGGAGGTAAGAGAAAGGAAAACCGAGGAAACCATCCACCGATGGACTGTGTGAGAGATGATATGAAACGAACGCAAGTGTATGATGAGATGACGCGCGACAGAGATGTATGGAAGAAAATACATACTGCGACGATCCCAAGTGAAGGGATAAGGGCAAGCGAATGATCAGATTCTCATTCTCATTTATCATTATTTTGACATTTCAAAAACGTCAATAAATGCGAATACCACTAAACTACAAACAATTTGCCACCGATAATGTGTATGTGAGTGGCATATCTGCGGTAGTGTTAAATTATCTGTGCCTGAATTAGCAAATATCGTTGTTATGCATGAGTCGGACTCGCTGCAATTACGGGATTCATTAAATTTTTCGCGATGCTTTAATTATTTTGCGAAGCATCATCGTAATGATGGACGATTGATATCGGCATTACCTCGAATCACCGCGCGCGCATACGGCCAGTTAAGTATATGGTATTAAATTACATTTACAATCGGGTCTAACGCGAATTTATTTTGTTACCTTTATTTACCGACGTTTCGACACAGGTTTTACTGGTCGTGGTCGCGGCTCACTGACGTCTCAGGAAGATGTCAAAACAGAGATTTGTGTGACTACCCTACGAAAAGTGCATGAAAAAGTTTGGGGTAGACATCACATTTATAAACCACCCACTAGACGTAAATGTCAATTATTGTCAATAATCCTACACGCAATACTCACAACATCCACGCACACATCCGAAGATAGATCCCTTGGCTTTAACTTCTGGATCACCGGTCCCCATGTTGCCGATAAATTAAATAAAGAAGTAAAAGAGCTCGGCAATTTGTAGGGAGACCGAGCGTGTAACATTTTGTGTAGGTACTTTGACGTCACGAGCGTAATTTAGTGATGAGAAACATAAGCCGCGCGAAACGATTCAAAAGCATCGATTCACAGATCGATTAGAACACGGCATCGATTCTAAAATATCTATAAGAACCGACAGAAGAAATGATAATTATTTTCGACAGAGGAAATGATAATTCACGTTGACGATTCAACGGAGCCACGGCCACGACGTTCTATTGCCAAAATAGTGTTTAGTTTTTAAGTTTATGAAATTTATATGTATGTTAGTCTATAAGGTATATGTACTAGATTTTATATAGGCCTTGTTGCCTGAATTAAATTTTAAAATAAAAATCACAGAACTATATCAAGATAGAAGGAAAGAGTTCAGCAATTTGTAGCCTTTGTAGGGAGACCGAGCGTGTAACATTTTGCGTAGGTACTTCGACGTCACGAGCATAATTGGTGATGAGAAACATAAGCCGCGCGAAAACGATTCAAAAGCATCGATTCACAGATCGATTAGAACACGGCACCGATTCTGTGCACCGCCACCTGTTTGTTAATAATATTTGCTTTGCACTACGTACATTATACAGTATGTATCAGAACGAAAGGCCAAGCTGAAGCCTGGTTGATGGTAAAGTGGAGTATGTTCTAATAGAATACTTACTAATAACTTTTATTTGCTTTTTTTAACTATGCTCAATCTCAACATGACTTTGAGTACTCTTATTTGCAGTCGGTTAAAAATTCTTGTAACAGCCTGTAGAAACAGTAAGACTTATAAGCGTAAACAAACTAATTAAAACCAATCCAGATCATATCATATTACTGCAATTTCAACTATCACCAGATATTGATAAGCCGAATACATACGAAACACTAAACACTTCCTAAAATTATCATTTAAGGACTATTTTTTGTTATTATTTCATTATTATTTACAACAAGGATTTTGCATATCATTGTAGTTCACTTTGACATTCCTTTAAATTTAAACTTCAAGTCAGTTTGACATTCGTCTGCCAAGAAAATCTAATAAATAGAAATTTAAATAAAAAAATACTGGTAATTCCTTTAAGTTTTTCTGCGGAGGAACTTGTGGATATGATCCTTCTTTACGGAGAGTGTAGGGGAAACGGGAATGCCGCTCTTCGTCTGTACGCGGAGAGGTTTCCCGCACGAAGGCAACCCAACCATGGCCATGTGATCGTCAATACGCTTATCCGACTGCGAAATAACAACCCGCCGGTGCCGATCAACCGAGGAGAGGCTCCACAATTACACGTGAGAGAGGAAGAACATGTACTAGACCATTTTCACAACCAACCGGGAACTCTTCCGTCCATCGAATACTAAAACGGGATCGACAACACCCTTTCTCTATTAAAAAAGTTCATGCGTTACAAGCCGACGATTATGACAAACGGACTGAGTATGCAGATTGGGCTTTGCAAAAAATAAGACAGGATTTTGAAAAAAGTTATTTGGAGCGACGAGAGCACGTTTGCTAGAAACGGAATGTGCAACCGGAGATGTGTCCACCATTGGGCTCCTAAAATTAGAAACCCTCACGTTGGTCGCGAATTATCACATCAGACTAGATGGTCGATAAATGTATAAATAGAACACTGAACGGTGAGCGGTATCTCGAAATACTGAATGGAACTGTCAGTGACTACGTGGACAATTTACCTCTAGCTGACGATTTAAATACCTGGTACAAGCATGACGGTGCACTACCTCACATCTCGATGCAAGTACGAAACCGCTTAAATGAAATGTTTGGACAACAGTGGATTGGCCGATTCGGAGCGACCCTCTGGCCACCTCGTTCACCCGATCTCACTCCACTTGATTTTTTCTTTTGGGGTTGGGTGAAACAATCAGTGTTTAATGAAAGGGAATCACAAACTCACGAAGAATTACAAGCACGGATAATTCAAGCATTTGATAAAATTAGACGCGTGTCCGGCAAAATCCGAATTTGCTGCGAAAAGTACACGAAAATAATCGTCGTCATTTGCTCAGATGTTTACGTACCGGCGGCCGGCACATCGAACTGAGTCGCATTTAATTACGTGAGTGTGCACTCAACTTTAGCTGTCTAACTTTATCAACTGACATTTATGACATTTACGTCATTTTATTTGTTGTTATTGATAATACTGTAAATAAATAATACAGGAGGTATTAATAAAATAATTGTTTATAAAAAAAAAATCACTTCCATTAAAAGATGCTAAATTTGCATACGCCCGGCACCATAATCATATTTATGGTCTAAACATTAATGGGTCTCTTTCTTGGCCTTTCGTTCTGATACATACTGTATAGCTGCATAATAATATAAGAACGTAATTATCATTTCGTCTGTTTTAATAATCGAGTAAGAAAATCGCAGTGTACAGCACTATTCTTACTTTTGACAGAAAAAATGAGAAATCAACCGTGACTCGACAGTTTGAATAGCTTATTTTTACATCGCTGGTTTTGAAAGCACGCCAAGTCTGGCTCGTCAAATTTAAGCCTCAATGAAAAGCTAGCGTTGGCACACAATCGCCCGCTACTGTTTTGATGAAAAAAATAAAATAAATAGTTTTTTAATTAATAACAGATATTTAAGGACAAATTGTACTTACCGATGAAAAGAAATACCTCCATTAACAGCTCCAACTTTATTGGTAGTTTGAACAGTTAATTATTGCGCAAGAAACCATTTTGTTTTTAAAACCTGACGTCGCAAGCAGACATCGATCGGGAGCAGACTGAAGTTCGCGGCGAGCAATGGAGCCACCGGGTCGTCGTTGCGCCACGCGAGCTACACATACACTCTTTCCTTCTATCTTCTGGGGTGGGGTGAGCCGCGATCACGACTAGTGAAACCTGTGTCGAAACGTCGGTAAATAAAGGTATCAAAATAAATTCGCGTCAGACCCGATTGTAAATGTGATTTAATATGTGTTCAAAACGCGAAAGTTTTTAATGTTAAGTATATGGTAGCCTGTCTTTCACTTTTTTAACATCTAATGTTAATCGGTGTGCTCAATAAAGCACGGCGATACTTTACTCCGGGGCAAAGTCTGCTGCTATATAAATCACAAGTCAGACCCCATATGGAGTACTGCTGTCACCTTTGGGCAGGAGCACCTGGATGCCAGCTTGGACCCTTCGACTCAGTCCAAAGGCGCGCTGTACGAATCGTCGACGATCCCAAACTCACAAGCGGTATTGAACCTTTAAGTCTAAGGAGAGACTTCGCCTCCTTATGCGTGTTCCACCGCTTGTACAATGGGCTGTGCTCTGAAGAACTGTTTGACATGATGCCAACGGCCGCTTTCTATCACCGCACCGCTCGCCATCGGCAGGGTGTTCATCCTCACACCCTAGCACCTAAATGGTCGCGTACTGTGCGGTTTAAGAGGAATTTCCTCCCGCGTACGCTTCGGCTGTGGGATGAGCTCCCTGCCGAGGTTTTCCCGAGGGGCTACAGTATGGGGTTCTTCAGAAAAGGAGTGTACAGGTTTTTAAAGGGTCGGCAACGCGCGTGTAATATCTCCGGTGTTGCAGGCGTCCATAGGCTACGGTAACTGCTTACCATCAGGCGGGCCGTATGCTTGATTGCCACCGACGTGGTATAAAAAAAAAACATTACAAAAATATTGCACAGACTTTTACTTATCGTAGTCATTATTGATGTCATAGGATTAAGTCGTAGCGTCGTAGTAGCACACCAATAAAACTCCCGTGAGATTCAAACATATTCAAATTATTTTTAAACGGGTCACTCACGCTAGCTACTATTCGACTTAATAATACGCGAGTGACCCGTTTGCAATTTAAAAACCACTTGATAATTTTAAGGTTTTATAAAATGACCGATTGCTACGGCAAACAAAACGCCAATGACGAAGGCTCCGAGAGCTACCTGCCTCGTTGCCCCACCTGGTGCACAAAACCTGACGTCACAAGGTAGGGATGAAGTGGGGAGTATTCGTGGTTTGACCGATCTGTTACAGGAAATCAAGTTCGCTACTCTCAAATTATTTATTTATGTTAGGCTTCAAATAAGGTTATCGCTTAATAAGCGTTTTAATGGTAGGTAAAACGCTGCTAATAATACGCGAGTGACCCGTTTAAAATAATTTTAATATGTAGCACAGCACATTTCGTTTTCGCCAGAGTGCCTCAGAGCAGTGGAACATAGGTGGTGAATTGCTGATGGCGAAGAAAATCCTGTTTAAAATGAGGATGTAAGTTTTTCAGTTCAATTTTAGTTTCTAAAACAATTAAGTGTTTATAAAATATATGAATAAGTAATTCTGTCTTAATTCTTGTCTTCCTGTGCCTTTATAATAACATTTTGGCACAGGTACTTTTTAATTCCCAAATTTAATATCTCCCTCGGGGCATTTATTTAAAGGCTATTTGCGATTATTTCCAAATTTCGTTATTGCATTATCATTCCAATATTTCCTAAAGCCCGATTATTGCAACGTGCACTTTAAACCTCTGACAACACAGTTGTTATTTCATTAACAGAGATTTTGTAAATTGAGCAGATGAAAGATGCCGCCACCATTTGTCACGATCTGGGAATGAGGTGACGGGGTAAAGTGGAGTCCGCCCACTTGGCACTTCAGAGTCAGAGGTGCCATTCCGAGCGCCTCGTGGTTTCGTGCGAATAGAGTAGTTCACAATTTTTTATGAATGGGATCAGTCGATCAGGTTTGTTTTGAAGATCGAATCATCGAATTCCCTTAAAGCCCATACCCATTTCCTTAAAGCAATACAAAAATCACAAATGATAATCAAAGTCAGACAATCGCAGTTCACTGACGAAACGGTCCTAACAAAATGGCAGTACATCTTGACGTCAGCATGTAACAGAAGCAGTTTCGATGTATGGAAAACAAGAAAATTGCGATTTTGTCGGTAAAATGTTGCGTTTATGTATAATATAGTTGCTATACAATAATTCTTTAAATAAAATGTAAGGAATCGAATGGTATCATTATTTTTTCCTTTTTGTATGTTTAAAAAAAGTTCCATTTTGAAACTTTGAGGTCCTGTATTTTTTATTATTCCAATATTTTTATTAAGTCCAATTTATTATGATATATTGCTCATTTTCTATCTAGTTAACTAGCTGATTTAGTTATAAAATTCAACATGTGTCAACAACCTTATTGAAGGCTCAGGCTTTCGTTTGTGTGGCTGTTGGAATCTCGGGAACTCTATACAAGATCAAGTGTGCCTGCTACTTAAGGCTAGGAGTATATCGCATAGATTCCTGCGATACCTGCTTGCTGCCTGCTTTCTTGAGATTGAAATACTGCGGGAATCAGGGTTGAATATAAATAAAGAATGGAGAAAGGATTGGACGTCAGATCCACCTAGACAGTCCCTATCGAACTTCAATCCTACGAAAAAGCCAGGATGTTTTTCCGCTCCCAGAATGGACGCTGTGTCTATATGTTCAAGTGCGGGTGTGCCGAGACACGCTAGTGTGATTGCGGAGCCCCAAAGCAGACTATCTACCACATAATATACGAATGCCCTAAGAGAAAGTTTCATGGTAACCATTCAGACCTGCTCGCGCCTAGTGAAGACGCAGCACTATGGGCGAAGACATTGGATATACCTAGTTGTTTAATTTTTATTTTTTATTTTAAGCGACTCGAATCCTGTTTGCCATACGATTAAACAAATAGAAAGATTAAATACGTAAGCAAAACCGTGACACCAGTATTACTCTTTTAATTTGTATGCAATTAGCTAAAATAATCAAAAGCCCGTTGACATAAAACAAAACCCATTGTTTATTAAGGCTAGGTTTGCGTGTAAGCCGTAGTAAAGGGCAATTAAATAATTTGTGGTATTAATACTGACATTAAACGTAATAAAACTCACATATCAGTTATTTTGTAATTATATGTGAACTTTATTTACTAAGGAGTAAGGTGAATTTTACAGCAACAGGTTAGATAAGATAAGAGTTTGTGACAAGAACTCGTGGATATGTAGATGAGGTGCGTGGCCGGACCGCCATTAGATCGAGCTAAAACGCCAAATCATTTACAAGAAAGCGAGACCCCGCCTCGTACTATTTACATAATTTATTCGGCTGACATCCCGGCGGTTGTAACTTTGTCGGTGCATTGAATCAACACACGGAACTTTATAAATTATAGATTATTTAAAATGCTTTGTCTGATTCTACGTGCCAAATGAAAGTCAAATATACCTATGTATTTTATTTACGCGACAATTTGTGTCGTTTTCAAGCAAAAGGTACCACATTGTCGCTTGCCATAAGGACGCTCTGACAGGTTTTTCGTATAAAGATATAAGCAATTTTCGTCCTTATGGTAAGCGACAATGTGGTACCTTTTAATTGAAAACGTCACAATTAATATCAGTTTCAATAATCAAGGAGCGCGATACCGACTTTCACTTGTCAGTTTATTGCTTGTTTTTATAACTGCGTCCTAAATGAAAATACTTCAATGAAAGACTATTTATTATTTAAATTATGGTAGCAAGCTAAATTGTGAGCTATCAGTGTCCTGTGTGTACCTTATATTTGAATGAAAACTCTCGTTTTATATTGAATAAGAACTTGTATTTTAATGTAGATTATGGTATCCCGTCCGGAAATCAACATATAATAGTACTATGTATTGGTATAGAGATTCCAAATAGACTCACGCAACAGCAGCCTGCCTATTAAAAGCTCGTGCAAATGAGCTATATCATTATTCCAATCAGCCGCCGGTCTGTGATACAATCTCCAAAATATTAAACTAATATTTAGGCAACGCTTTGCTCGAAGCCGCCTCATTTGCATAAGATTCGGTTCCACTATAAAAGCTATTCCTAATGCTCTACCATGCACTCAAACTTGATGTAATATAATTATGTAGGATATAATTAATCGTGACGTTTATAGCTGGTAGTTATTATCGTTCATGGGTTTGGTATTTTATACTACCGTTGTTCATACGTGTGTGCGTGTGTGTGTGTGGTTATCCCATAGGATAATACAGTGGCCTATAAATACGTTATCAATTTTTAACTGCGGCATATTAAGTATTGCCAAAGATAGATATAACTCCGTAATAGATGGATACAGTCTTAGGATAAAACGTGCCTCGAAAATCATGAAAATTTGATTCTCGATTAGATGGCGCCACTAGTTTTGGCCTACACTCGTATAGAGGGCGTTGACTGTTTCGTTTGTTATTTATAATTTTAACACATACCAGTGAAAGAACATGGGTCAAAATCATATAAAAATAATTAATGCAAATAAAAAAAACATTTATTCATATTTAAATACATTTTATCGTATTTTTATAAATATTTATTTTTAGTTTTAAAGTGTGTCGACAGATGGCAGTGAATTTACTGGGGTTACAAAATTTACTATGACAGTACCGCTCTAGTATAAGTTACTCTATGGTATTGCTAATTTTAACACACGTCTGTGTATCAATGATGAAAGGAGAACATTTTGAAGATTATACGGTTTCTTTAGAGAAATGATAGTATGTAGTTTTAATTTTTAGTAACATTTTGTATTTAAAATACGTGTACGTGCGCTGCGCAGCACACTAGGAGTTCGCAGAACCGACCGGGTTAGGAACACGGAACTGCGCTCCAGAACTGGTATCGTAGATGTGGGTGTTAAGGCCGCTAAGATTAAGTGGGATTGGGCGGGACATGTCTGCCGTATGCACCCGAATCGGTGGGCCAAACTGGCTACCGAATGGACACCGCAGACAAGCCGGGCAGAGGCAAGCAAACAATTAAGATAGGCTATTAAAAAACAACCGGGCAAGTGCGAGTCAGACTTGCGTTACAAGGGTTCCGTACATTACACAATTTAAACAATGTATTTTTTATGTGAAACGTGAGTGAAATGTCTTTAAAAAACCCGTAGGGGTCGGATCAAAAACTAAGTAATTAAGTCCGACTCACGCTTGACTGCAATTTCTAATAGGTTTTCCTGTAATCTATAGGTAAAGATCTATTTCGTGTATTTTTTTCAAAATTTTAGACCCAGTAGTTTCGGAGATAAAGGGGAGGGAATGGTAATTTTTTGCCTATTTTCTTGAATAACTTCTAAATAATTTATCCTAAATTATAAAAAAAATATATTTGAGATTCTTACAATGAGCTCTTTCATTTGATATATAACACGATATAGTTTGAAAAACTTTATTTTTAAATTTTCTCATTTACCCCCCACAGTGGTCCCCATATTTAAAATTAATTTGTTTACGTTACATGCCCGTCTTTGGGTCACAAACTTACATATGTATACCAAATTTCAACTTGATTGGTCCAGTAGTTTCGGAGAAAATAGGCTGTGACAGACGGACAGACAGACAGACAGACAGACGCACGAGTGATCCTATAAGGGTTCCGTTTTTTCCTTTTGAGGTACGGAACCCTAAAAATGTTTTTGGTCTACTAGTAGGCACCATAGTTTAGTGGCACAAGTAAGCACTTTTAGTGAAACAATAACCGGTATTTATGAGCGCTGGTAGCCAGCCTATCGGGAACAATCTATTTACGAAATAGTTATCGTCTGATATTTATTAAGTAAATAGGTGATTTTCAGTGACTGACTACTCTCAATAAGGCATTGTATTACATATCTCAACTCGCATTCACTGCCAACAACCCACCAGGCGGGTGCTCAGTTCGTAGTAGCTTTTCGCTACATACGGGATTTCGCATGTTATCGCCTATACTCGTAGCGAGTAGCACACGCTGGCACTGAATGTGTTAAGTTTGTGATCTATAGGTTCTTTTTTTAGGGAAGAACATATGCAATAGAGTATTTTTTAACCGACTTTCAAGAATTCAAAGAAGGAGGTTCTCACTTCGGTTTTTTTTTTTATTACTCCATAACTCCGTCCTTTCTGGACCGATTTTGAAAATTCTTTTTTTGATTGTAAGTATATACATACAGATTGGTCCCGTTTTTGTCAAAAAGCAGTTCTGATGATGGAATCTATGAGGAATCGAGGGAACTCCTCAAATGTTAAAGGCATACATATAGTGATTTTAGTATTTTCATCAACAAATCAAGCACTTACATTTAAAAAAGTGACATTCGATGAAGTGGAACTGCTGATGATGATCAGAACGGAACTCTGCAATGACGCATAGTTCACGTTTGGCGATTTGTCCTCGTCGTTATGTTTGTTAAGCAAGTTATGTTTTCAAGAAACATTTTTGTCCATGAGGAATTGAGGAAACTCCTCAAATGTGAAAGGCATACATATAGTGATTTTAGTATTTTCATCAACAAATCAAGCACTTACATTTAAAAAAGTGACATTTGATGAAGTGGAACTGCTGATGATGATCAGAACGGAACTCTGCAATGACGCATAGTTCACGTTTGGCGATTTGTCCTCGTCGTTATGTTTGTTAAGCAAGTTATGTTTTCAAGAAACATTTTTGTCCATGAGGAATTGAGGAAACTCCTCAAATGTGAAAGGCATACATATAGTGATTTTTGTATTTTTATCGACAAATCCAGCATTTCCATTTTAAAAAGTGACATTTGATGAAGTGGAACTGCTGATGATGATCAGAATGGAACTCTTTAATGACGCATAGTTTACGTTTGGCGATTTGTCCTCTTCTTTATGTTTGTTAAGCAACTTAAGTTTTTAAGACATATTTTTGTCAAGCTCGAGTTCTGATGACATGAATCTAGTATAACATGGATCGGTCATGAGGGGTGGGGCGAAATGACCGAACGGGATAGTCTTATGTATCTTTCAGTAGTAGTGACAGAGAGCAATACATAACTTTTTGTCTTTGTCATAGTTTCACTTTTCCACCGCTGCCACAACCGAAATTGTGGCAAACAAATAAGTACGTGACATGTCATGCTTGTTCGTTGCTTGTTTAATTATTGTTGTTTTCTATGAAATTGTGCTTTCTCTTATAAAACATAGTGATGGTTAGCGTTTTGAATTGATAAAATAATGGTGAATTGTTCTGTAATCGGCTGTAATAGCCGCTCTGAGAAAAAATATGAGAACATAACCTTTCACACGTAAGTACGGTATTTTACACCTTCCTCTTAACACAATATGTGAGAATAACATCGTAAAATTACGTTACACTCAAAGCAATGTAGAAACAAATGATTTCAATAAAAATATCACAATTATTTACGCAAATTAACAAAACATTATTTGTAAAATTATCCGCCCAAATTACGTAGGTTGTTTGTGGTAATATGTCAGCTACTCAGACGAGTCTGAGGTCAGCCGTTTTTAATCTTCTTCTTAATTTAGCTGCATAACAATCATGTTAGGGATACCAGATGAAAATATTATAATTTTATGGGTAATTTTGACCTCGAAGTTTTTTCGTATTTCTAATTCCAAAAAATAAAATAAATAAATGTTGTGAAGATTAAATGTGGTGTACATTAATTGGTGAGAATAATGGGATTGTGACTTGTGATTTCATAAAATTAAAACTCATAATACATTTTATTTTACGTTTTATTTACTAAACATGTTTAATTTTGTACCACCTGCGCGAATTATAGGAGGTATTTCATTGTTCATACGCCTAAAAAGAACGGCCCATTGACATTTTATTCAACAATTTGAATACCGTCAAACTTTGCCTCCAGGGTAATCGCCACAACGTGATATCAAATATTGGGGTAATTTTTACCAATATGGTATCCCCACGTTTATGACGTCATCTATGTCTATCCCTTACGGGCGCACGCAGTAGGCTGCATCTATGTAATGCTAGGTCTATGTCTGATGATGAGACCCACGAGGAACCGAGGGAACTCCTCAAATGTGAAAGGCATACATATAGTGATTTTTGTATTTTCATCAACAAATCCAGCATTTGCATTTAAAAAAGTGACATTTGATGAAGTGGAACTGCTGATGATGATCAGAATGGAACTCTTCAATGACATATAGTTCACGTTTGGCGATTCTCTTCCTTATGGACCCAGACCCAAACTTGGACCCGGACTCGGACCCGGACCCGGGTCTGGACATGGACTCCAACTCGGACCCGGACCCGGACCCGGAAATGCTACTAGAAAAGTCGGTTAGGTGGGTGGGCGGGTTTTGAACTGCAATTCTCACAGAACAGAACTGCTATCAGAAAAGTA
Source organism: Cydia strobilella (assembly GCF_947568885.1). NCBI lineage: Eukaryota > Metazoa > Arthropoda > Insecta > Lepidoptera > Tortricidae > Cydia > Cydia strobilella. Next base: position 6,453,318 of record NC_086043.1, on the reverse strand, counting down.
GGTTAGGTTAGGTTAGAGTTGTGACCCTTACAGAAACGAAATGCTATCAGAAAAGTAGGTTAGATTAGGTTAGAACTGCGACCCTTACAAAAACGAAATGCTACTAGAAAAGTGGGTGGTTTTACCTCCTTTTCTACATAATTAGGCAAAAGATGCTGTCTTTTTTTCATTTCATTGTCTGGAATCTAAGAGTGCACCATCAACAATAAGTAAACTTTCAGCGGCCCCCATTGAAGTCGGTTTTTTTTCTTAAAAATTATTAATTATGTTATGAGGAAAAAGTACCTACGTACCTATTGTAGCGTTACAGCGAAAAATCTTCAGTGAGCCGTAAAATAAATAAAGTAGGTTTCAATTTGTAAACTTAGGAGTACAGCATATTATAGCTACTTACTACTAAACAGTGACTCCTGTTCCAAAATCTTAGTTTCATCATCAAAAAAACGCTTAACTTGCTGTTCCGTTGAACTTGACGCTACCTTCGAGTTTACAATAAACGTAAAGTGTCTAATATTCCCTCGCTGCCTTATTTAGAATCAAGATCATGTATAATGTATAACCCTAAACCCTAACCAATACCCTAGTCATCAATATTCGACGCAACATTTAAACTTGGAATGACAGTTACAACCTCTACCATTGAACGGCTGGCTGCACAGTTGCACAATTTGCACATGTACTGCATAATGCTAATGCATAATCCTAAACACATCAATTTGCGTCCATTTGCTTAATAAGTTTGTTTAGTAGGAACATCAGCTGGCCGCGTGTTGAGTTCACTTACCTAGCATTCGTGTCAAGAATACCATTTGAAGTCGAATTCTAAGCTTTTCTCTTTGGCCTCGCTCGGAAGCGAGCCGAGCGGACACTCCGGTCTTTCTGCCCTATGAAAAGCTCGGCCTTTGGCTTTGTTTATTAAAACACTTGGCCATTGGTACAATTCCAAGCACTGGTCTCCTACAGCTCGGCTTAGAACTGTAGCCCGCCATGGTCTTTAAAATCCATAACAACAAAAACGGTAAAATATATTTTTTCATACATGTCGTCACATATTTTAGCACTAGGTATGTTCCGTAATAATTTCTTTGACCTTGTTTATATTATAAAGTCATATACTTATTACTTACTCTCTCCGTGAGTTCACTTACAAAAAATATGGCTCTGCGACTCTGCTATGGGCAATCAACAAAAAAAACGCCATTTTGTCCAAGATGACGTCGTAAGTTGTCTTAAGTATAGCGTTATTCATATAAATGTGTATCAAATCTAACAAGCCGTTGAGTTGGTGATCGTTTTCTCCTTATAAGTCATTTCGACATTTGTGTTTGTAAGATAGAGACAAAATTTAGTTTTATGAATACGGGGGGATTATACACTGGTTTGTCTGAAGCCAGCACTCGCTTACTCATGACAGGTAATGGAAATAAGAACTCGGCTTGAAATTATGTATAGAAAAACAACTAGAAAACCATAGAGAGAGACCTTATATCGAGTGAGTAAATGTGTATTTCGCGTGGCAGGACTGTCGTGTAACTGGGATCGGAGTTTGGTAGTAAATATCATAATCAAGGGCCATTAGTGTGCTAATGCCACGTCGGCAGACTTTGAACTAGCTTGCCGGTAGGTCGCATGAATATACCTTCCTACATAGGTATCATTGTAAGTTCTCAAGGTAGGTATGTTCCTACAACTAGTTATTTACTTAACGAACTTTATACTCTTTGACCTTTAATAACTCACATCAAATATTGTGTTAACAAAATAGCGGACCCATATTTATCCATTTAGTCTAAGTACCTAGGTACCTACGCATTTAAGGACAAAATTTGGTGACAATATTTGTACGGAGAAACGCCCGTGGAGTGTCCTTCTCAAAAGACATTATAAAGCAACACTATTCTATTCTATTTTAGCTTCTAAATCAGAAAAATGGTATAGTCAATATATTAGTCTCTTATTTATTAATATTTAGAGTCTGTCTTTTTGTCAAGCTTAAAGCGCAAAAAGCGCATACAAATATAAACATAATTTAAATTGATTTTAAATTATACTCGCACCAGTTCCATTATATACTTATCATAATTTATTACACACATAAGTTTACAGTGGCAAAACCGAGTCACTTACAAGAGCTACAAGGTACTATAAAATCAATATCTCATATTTGTCTTTATCAAATTTATGTTTTACTTATGTGTGTTAATTTGTATATCTATATATTTTGAGGTTTTACAGTAAAGTAGAACTATTGAATTGTAATTTGAAAAATCTGGATGCTTTATTGACATTGTCTATGACGAGAGTGAAGGCGGGTCTCTACTAGACGCCCCTTTCTCCTCCGCCAATGAGGCGACGGTGTCCCTGCGCCGAAGATGGCACTGGTGTGCGATAGTTGTCATTCAATTAGAGGTTTAATAATTTACTCGTTATACATGTATAAATCAGGGGTGGTTTTATGCTGATTTAAGGTCGGTTGTAGGTACCAAAGCGTTCGCAAAATTTTATTAAATGGGAAGTTCCATAGTTAATTGCTGAGTGACTGATTTTACATTAATGATGACATTCTCATTGCATATGCCATGCAAACTTAGCTTGGTCTGACTTTAATTGTGTTTGGTGCAACATATCTCTAAACTTTAAAGTAAAATAAAAATGGTTTAAAAAACCACTAATTTGCCGGTCAAACATGGAAAATAATGTCGATAAAAAATTGTTCGAAAATAAAACTTCGATCGATTACTATATTTAAAGTAAGAACTTACAAAATAGGTACTTCCGTAAATTTTAAATTGGATAATTTTTACTCTAGGTAGGAACCTAGGCATATTTCTTAGTTACATATTTAACTTTATATTGCATCCCGTTTTTTTAGAAAAATTGCATGCAACCTCTTCTCTCTTGCGCCGCGCCGCCAGCGCCCTGACACCATGCACCGCTTTCATAATCCAATTAAGAATAATTGTCGATAAACTGACAGCCGAGATAGCGATTTATGCGGTGATATTTCAGCGTCCTTAATAAATTAATGCTTGTTCTTGCCATTTGATTACACGCCGAGTTTCCATTAAGTTTATTCGATTCGCGGCCAAAATGCCTCTCAGTATTGACAGCTTGTAATCTGATAATGATTTGTGTATGTTATTGAATTGATGCCAAAATATTTTTTATGCACGTAGAAAGTGTAATTTGTAATCATTAATTTTAATATGTTAAATTTAATTGAGTGTCGCAGATCGTATAAAAAAAACTAACGTAATAAACTGCGCGAAATGTAAAGCTAACTGTGTTTTACTTATGTGATAAATGTAAAACAGCAACAAAATTTATAAGTTAGTCGTTATTTAAATTTACTTACAATTTTTACACACATAATATGTGTTTTTTATTTCATAATGTTGAGGTTATAGTATCAACTGCCATTGAAATCCTTACCAGGTTTAAAATATAACCTAATTTAAAATTTGGTAAATAACATAACTGTTACCGCTGCTTGTCATTCATTCAACGCATTTCGCAATTTCGCTTGGCATCTCGTAATTTGCAGTACCTATTTGTAATTATCTTAGTCAAAGCAGTGCAGGTTAAAGCATCTATGTAGGTACACCTATAAAATAAATTCTGGTGTACACCAAAAAGTTTACAAGTGGCCTCGCCATTGCGTTCGAAGTGTCAGCTCTATTGATTTCGCGGCACATTGCACATGAGTTACGGGCCTGCGGTGAACCCTGACTGGCCTCCTCCCGATTTATTAGAACGAGCACGAGCACAAATAAATTCGATTCCATTCCGCTCTTGTCCCGTATTTCACGCCGTGACAAACCCGATGCGGGTTACGTCGCAGCGGCGGTATGAAAACAATTTGTTTTCAACGAATAAAAAGGCTTTTTGTTTTGCACGAAGTAGAAAAGGGACAATGTGCGAGACGTCATATCGTAAAAAAATATTAGGGAGTGCTATCATGCAGCATAATCATCAATCTCGGTATTTGCAACATTTAAGAGGTCCAATCTCGCAAGATCTCGGTATTTTGCGAGATCTCGCAAATCTACGAATTATTTTTAAAATTCTATTAAAACTGAGTAAAATATTGTTCTAGCGGCGAAATAATGAGTTAAAATGCATATAATATGTACTGAAAAAAATACGGAATAAAAGTATGTAAATGGATTAAATCGCGTATAATAAATTTAAAATACATCCTGACGTCCCAAGTCCTTTATTTTTGGAATTTTGATTTTAGAACCCTCTTTTAGTTCATATTAAATTCAGTATAGTTACGCGATATAATCCGTTAACATACTTAGTTTTATTTCATGAGTAACTATCGCGGTAACCAAAGACGATATTAGAAAATAACGGGGTATTTTGAAAAAATCTCCTGAGCAGCATATCTAGCGAGCGTATTGTCAGCCAACTGGCATCGGATGTTTCGTACCATATACCCTGCAACAGAAAAGGCTCAATGATACGCTGACTGTAGGTGCTGCCCTTTTCTATAAATCCAATCTTGCAAATCTTACGAGATCGCGCACGATTTAGTATGCAAGATTAAGCTTGCAAAAAGTATGCGAGATCTCGATATTTCGTGATCTCGGAATTCTAAGATTGCACACCCTAAAAAATATCGAGTTATGCTACTCATGTTTCTAGAGCCGGACCAAGTTACTAGGCCGCAAAGAGAAGCATGGTATTCAAAACTGACATCAATTAGCCTAAAAAGCAAAACAATCCGACACAGATAATTTCATTACTATTTAGATCTCAAAAATTCGTTACATTTGGTTAAGTTTTGGAGGAGGAAGCAGTCGAGTACCAAACCTAGTTTTTTGTGATTTTTACGCAGGATTTTGGCCTAACCTGACGTTGTCCTTATCGCACTAGTTTTAGGAGCCGCTTCAGACGGATATATTTACCTAAAATATTTAAATCTTAGCTCCCGTATGCTCTTAAAGGATACCTACTTCGCGACAATCGCGCCACGGACATTAAATTCCATGTTTACTACATTGTTGTCTGAAATAAATGGGCTATTTTGTCATGCGGGAAGCGCTGTCACAACAAACATTATTTCATTCCATTTTATGGCTTCGTAATGTGCCGTGAAGCGCAACTAGCGTTTTGGAAAAATGCGATTTTACCGTAACAAGGACACACAATGTTTAACTATTAAAAATTACGCTTGGTCTAGCTGAAACCAAATCACCCTTGCTTTCAAATGACAAAAGGATGAATACATTTCTCGCACTACCTCCGTAGCCCATAGATAGACATCAGTTGCCCAATAAAAAATAAATTGTAGGTACCTAATTACGTGCCTACTAAAAGGTAGGTGTCTTCGACCATCCTTAAACATGTTTAGATATCCGTGAAATTAGTCCATGATTTTTTTTACGCTTTCATCTACATTTTACTCGGTTACTGTGTATTTTTGTTTAAATTTTTATTTTTAAATATGAACTATTTCTCGGAGGGGTACATTACATAATTCCGAAACAATTTATGCCGAATTTTATCATTCCGATTTTCAAATGCTCGACCCATCAAAGTTCCGACTGTCGTAATTACAAATGATGAAAATCACGAAGATTTTTATTTCCGAAAAGCGGAAAAGCCGAATTTTGTAAATTCCGAACTACGTAATTCCGATTATAAAAATTCCGATTGTGACATACACCGAATTTAACATTTACGATTTTTGTAATCACGAATTCCGAATTACCATTATTCTGACATTTTTAATTCCGATTTGACGTGATTCCTAATTTAAATATCCCTATTTTATAATTTCCGAATAACGATATTTCGAATTTATTGTTAAATACATGAAGGTAGTACCTACGTTGTTAAAGTTCTAACCTAACCCACTTCTGGCAACAGTTCAATTTCTTGGGGGTCGCAGTTCTAACCTAACCCAACCCACTTCTGGCAACAGTTCGTTTACCTGGGGGCTGGGGGTCGCAGGTCTAACCTAAGGTGATCCCTTGTTTCGCAGACAGAAATTTCATATAATTTTGTTTCACAGAAAATGTTTCGTATATTACTTGGTCCTTGTATTTTTAGTTCGAATAATTTTGTTTCAAAGACTATTTACTTTAATGAAACATATGTCATAGAAACACATTTCAATGAATTTCATAATCTCATTTTTTATTTAGCAAACTTATCAAACAGTAGAATTATGTTTGGGGTATTCTTGTTTCCCAGACACAAATTTCACAGAATTTCGTTACACAAGAAACTGTTTCATATAATATTTGGTCCTTGTATTTTTATTTCGAATATTCTTGTTTCAACATCTATTTACTACAATGCATAGAAACGCAATTCAATGAATTTTAAAATCTTATTATTTTATTCAATAAAATTATCAAACAGTAGGATTATGTTTTAAAGAAAACTGTTTGTCTTTATTTTACTTATTCATCGATATAATCGTTCAGAGAAGTAGGTTAGGTTAGGTTAGAACTGCGAGCAAAACAGCGCCAGAACCGACATATTTTATTGTACGATACTGATTTACAAACAGAAGTTATATTTTAATTAGTGTCTCGTATATTATAATAAGAATGCATATCTAAATCTATCTAATAATAATCGGAATTTACGGTTTTTTTTATTGTGACGTTATAATGTAAGTTTCATAAAATAAATAAATAATAATCTAAATTGTATAATATGAATATCCAAACATTAGAATTTCTTAGCAACAAAAATCTATACTTAAAAATGTCTACAAAATAAGTATTCTGCGAATGGATTTTTCTATGAAATGATAATACATATGCGATTTTGTTTATGAGAAACATAATTCTATAAAACATATGTCTTGGTAAAAAGTTTACATGAACTAAATAATATAAGGGTAAAGAATATATGATTAGAAATTCTATGAAATGAATATCGAAACTTTAAATTTTCTTTGCAACAAAAATCTACGATTAAAAGTTCTACAAAGTAAGTATTCTGCGAAGTGATTATTCAATGAACTAATAATATTTGAATAATTTTATATGAAGCGAAATTCTATAAAAATGTAGTCTATGAAACAACGTACAACCCTAACCTAACCCACTTCTGGCAAGAGATCATTTACTTCTTTAATTTTTCCGATCTTACAAAAAACCGAATTTCTGAATACCGAATTACTAAAACATGAGTCGTCTTCATTCGAATATCGGGAATTTCATATTTCCGACCTTACAAAAGACCCAATTTCTGAATACTGAATTATTTTATTTCCGATCGGACAATGATTTTTCGGAATTTAAGAATTCTCAAAAAAATATTTTTGGAAAGTGTAAAATCGGAACTTAAGGCTTTCTCAAAGAGCTGAAAGGCAATGGCAATTGGAAGGTAGCCAAAAGATCTTTCAACCAAAAATGCAAAAAACCGATTTTGTGCTCATTTTCATTGATCGAGGAGGAATAAAAGAGTGTGTTAAATTATAATATTTAGCAGCTATGTAGTAGTAGTAGTAGTAGTAGTAAATCACTTTATTGTACAAAACAAAAATTGTTAACATGAAATTCATATAAATTTAGGTACAAAGGCGAGCTTATCCCTATAAGGGATTTCTTCCAGCTAACCTTAGAGTAAATGAGTGGAAAATTCGAATTAGATAGATAGACAAACTTACAGAACGTACAATAATATTTAAAAAGGAAAACTACAATATGCATTGATTGATTGATTGATTATATTTACTTATATGTATTGTACTGGTTTCATAAAGGTTTATTCCTCTTTTAGGGACTCCAACTTTACATCAGATAACGTAGGAAATATGTCCCAAATCTGAGGCCCTACCGCAAAAACGATAAATTGAAATTTCTTCAAATACAAATAGAAATGAATTTATTTCATTAATTTTTACAGCTGTTCTTAGTTATAAGGAATAAGGTAGGTAATTACTCCATCTTAGGTATAAAGAGCAAGTATTAAGTAAGTATATATTTATCTAAAAATCTAAACATTGTACAACAATTTGTTTGTGTAAGTAATGAAAAAGGTGCGGGTACAGCTTACTGGATTTAAACCCGCCCTTGGTCAGCTAATTGGAAAGGTATAAAGATTATATTAGAAATTCTTCATCTGCCTCTATATATCGCTCGAATATGTAAGATTTAAATTTGTTTCGCGGTAGGTCCTCTGCCGGCCTAGCCAAGGTGACAATCGCTATCGCTTCGACAACGAAACGCTTTGTGTCTCTCTATCACTCTTTCATATTAGTGCGACAGTGACAGTTGCGTTTCGATCGCTACGGAGCGTTAGCGATTGGCATGTTGGCTACGCGGCCAGTATATTGAAGGCCTGATAAATGGTTCATCTACTTAGGATTTTATGTACAGCTTAAAAGAAAAGCATTTAGTTGGAATTAAGTAAAAAAACCGGCCAAGTGCGAGTCGGACTTGCGCACGAAGGGTTCCGTACCATTACGCAAAAAAGGCAAAAAAATCACGTTTGTTGTATGGGAGCCCCACTTAAATATTTATTTTATTATATTTTTAGTATTTGTTGTTATAGCGGCAACAGAAATACATCATCTGTGAAATTTTCAACTGTCTAGCTATCACGGTTCATGAGATACAGCCTGGTGACAGACAGACAGACAGACGGACAGACGGACAGACGGACAGGCGGACAGACGTCCCGTTTTTACCCTTTGGGTACGGAACCCTAAAAATAACGCACGTCATATTAAATATCCCACACTCTATCCTTCAAAGGATTAATTAAACAGGAATTTAGAAAACAATGGAATGCGCCTATTCCTACTAAAGTGTATAAATGAAAGAAGAAATCGTAACGAATTTTATTTCAGAACATCGAGTATGAAATCGATGAGTAGAGACTTGGATTCGGAGCGTGAATCAATAAACACATTCCGTACTGCCGTCGCATGCGAAGGCTTCATAAAAACCGGTAAATAAGATGAGTCCGAATAACAACAGTATTCAAATTAGCGATTCGTCTCAGATTTAAACAAAAACGTTCTATTTAATAGAGGAATGTTCGTAGCACGAGTGTACCTAATTGTAATAGTAGGAGTCTACGGATCGGTACGAGCCGTTCGAATCGATTTGGTGGTAATCTTGTAATCGAGCAATCGAGACGCGTGCTTTACCGGTGCGGCATCTGCATTTATGCTGGTCGTATGTTATAGTTAGACGCGCGAGCGCAAACGTATTGATTTCTTAAGCCAACCAGCTTAACGTATCCCTGACATTCGTAAATCCTATGTGTAATTAAAAACGCTCTTATACAGGTTGATTTGAGCGATTATCTTGCCCACATTTGACAAGCGTTTGGAATGCCAGTCGGTCAAGTTAAGACAATTTGACTGCTTACTTTTTGCACTTGGAATCAGACACATATTTTCTCAGCAACTTACACTTTATTTTGATCATTTAAGGTCAAAAATCCAACGATGGTTATAGGTGAAATGGAAGATTCAGAATGGGGTATATAAATTTTTAGTATTTTTACACTTTGGTCGCGTGCTCACCGGCTCCATGGGTACCGCTATGATTGCCATTTGGTACGCGGCATGTGCTATAGATTTAAAAATACAGCTTCATTTGTAAAACGGATATGCACTTCAACTCGATACCGATTACACGCAACACGTGAAAAGTATCTTTGAATTCAACACTTATTTTTGTTACTCACTCAATGTCAGAACAATAAGCTTTATAGTTTCTTCCACATAGTTAATCAATATTCGTTCGCGGTGGGAGTACATATACGTTATTATAGTGCGTGTCATCCGTTGTTTTAATTGAGCACATATTTTTACATTTGAGATTCAGTTTAGGCTTTACTTTACTGGGATACTATTCTAACGTGGGGCGGGATAAGTAGGTTAACAGGGGGGCCCATTAAAAGGGAGCCTAGCCAAGAAACGAAACGCTATCTGTCTGTGTATTCGTTTCGGTTTCTGCAAACAATTGATATATTGGCTAGGCGCCCAGGATATTCATTTATCATAGTTTTTCATTTTCATAAATTCTAGTTATAATTGCAAACACAAAAGCCACGCCAGGTATCACAGGTTAATTAATAATGGACTCGTCATAAACGACACGTTACAAAACAAGCAGCCCCCACAAAAGCCACCGGAAGTAGGGGACGCGTCGAAATAGTACAAAACGTAGGGGCGGGGTCGATATGAGCGCTAATAACGATATAAAGAAATTATGTTAGTATGGGTACTGTTTTACTTTATTGACGATTTCCATGACTTTCATTGCTACGATACTATTATAGTTATAAAACCTTGCAAACAATAGTAGGTAGACTAGGTAGTATAAAACAGTATCGTACGAAAGATACGTTTAGTCCACACGCATCATCATTTTCTTAAAGTTGTCCCGGCATTTTTTCTATGGCTCACTTAGGAAACTTGGGCTCTGCTCAGCAACCTAATCCCATGAATTGTTTAGTTTTTTTTTTTAGAAAGCGACTTAGGTACATCTGACCTCATGCATGCAGACTGGTAACGACATATTCTGGCGTAGGTATAGAAGAAATACCTCTAGCTATGTTTAGCCTCTATGGCTTAAATTGGATGTCACCCTAAATTATTGTATGACAACGCGAAAGAAAACTTTCAAATGTTTACAAAATGTCCAGTTCTTTTACAAAACTTTGACATAAACAAGTAAACTTCATAAATAACGGTGATAGCGGCCAAGTTTCATAACAATATAAATATTTAAAGAGGTTAGCAGGTGCAATACACCTCAAATTGATGTCCAAATAACAGAGTACGGTGAGGCTAAATAATAACAAAAAAACAGGTTTGGCCCGAAGAACCTGCAATTTGGGAATTAATTCTATCACATTTCGCCCGCATCGCGCCCAATTCCCCGAGTTATGGATCTTCTGACACCGCAACAGCTGATTAACTATAACACCATCTCGCCCGCAATCTCGCCGTACTTATTATCAGGTTAATCAACGTTTTTTGTCACAGCATAGCAAAGTACGTTCACATGTAGGTACTTATATTCGAATAGATTGTCGCTAGTACTATAGTTTCAGTATTATTTCAGTAATATAATTTCTACTTCTTAATTATTTCACAGTTCCAAATGAACAAGTGAGAACTTGAGAAGTACCCGTGCATCGGCGGCGGTCACTCAATGGATAGGTGACCGCTTGAAGTGGTTACGGTGTTATGGAAGGTTATCACTTAAGGGATAGGTGACCGCTTGAAGTGGTTACCGTGCTATGGGAGGCAGGAGTTAGGTCGGCTCGAGAGCCCGAACACAGTCGCGTCTAGTGTTTGCAATATTGGACATAATGTATTTTGACAGAGGTTCTCAATTCGGTTGCTTTTGTATTTTCATCAACAAATAAAGGAACTGCTGATAAAGACCAGAGTGAGACTCCTCCATTGCAAGTATTTTAAGTGATGGACTATGGTTGTAAATAAATGTAATGGCATTATAAACTGTTCTGTGAAATCGGTTTTTTGTATTAGGGATTATGGGATTCTGATATTTGGATTATGGGCATTCAAAAATTTTTTTTGATGAAAATGTAATAAAATAACATTGATGCGTGTGATTTCAAAATTCAAAATTCCAAAGTTGATACAAAAAATATATATTTCAACGACAGTGCTTATTCAGCAGATGATAACAAGCTCCAAAGTTCGATTCTTTTTTTTTTTTTTTTATACCACGTCGGTGGCAATCAAGCATACGGCCCGCCTGATGGTAAGCAGTTACCGTAGCCTATGAACGCCTGCAACACCAGAGATATTACACGCGCGTTGCCGACCCTTTAAAAACCATCCAATCCCGTTAAGACGAAAGTGGACGACCGCCCCGAAACAGTCGTACCATACAAACGTAGTCCCCATTTTCCTCTCTGGATATTATGAAAAATATTTTTACACAATTTCGTTTGATTTTTTTTTTTAATTATTATATAATTAAAAAAATTGTATGGAGTTTGTTTTTCGCTCCTAACTCTTATAATAATTTAAAAAAATCGAACATAGACGATGGATTATAGCTATGGTCAATAATGGCAATATAATATATAAAACTGTGTAAATATACTTTGTATAATGTTAATACCCAGAGAGGAAAATGGGGACTAGGTACGTTTTTAACGAGAAGCGGACGTCACCTTTCCTCTTAACGCGAAGCGAAGGCATCGGTTGCCGGTGGACTGTTTTTATAGGTAGGCGTTTATTAAGTATCCAATCAGTAGGTATACACCGCGTCTAACTCGCAATTCGTCACAAAGGATTAATCCCTCGACCTCGATCCCACGAAGGTCAAGGTCAGTAACACACTCTCGGACACAACGGGAGGCCGATTTTGTTAAACGATTTGATGTGTTTTGATATGATCGTGTTATCAAGCATCCGCGCGCAATAAGAGCGAACGAAATCCGAGACGAATCCTCACTGCTTTTTGTCAGCCTCAGTCGGCATGAAGCCGCTAACGCTGATTGGTGCTCACCCAAGATCGTATTAAAATTAAAACGAGACGAAAATTATATCAACGTGATTAGAACAGAATCGGGCTCCTGGATTGGGCATGAGAGACAGGCTATAAATTACATCATTTGATTGGTTCCAATCAAGCACGGTCTCGATTAAAAAACGCATCGAAAATTCTTAGTCGATTCAAAAATTTATTAGTTGGCTACGCTCAATTTTAGACAACGTTTTGACTCCTCTCAAAACTCTCTTATCATTGTTTCTTAAAATAAAATAATTGTAATGCGTATTTGGCCTTATTGGCCCACCATACATAAATACCTATAATCAATATTTTTGTTTTGCAATTATTATTTTTGTATGTGCTTTTGCACAATGTCAGTAATTTTGACAGAACGTAACATTGACCACCAACACTCTACAGGGTTCGTAACATCGGTATATTTTTAATTTCTTTATGTATGCGGTATAATCCGCCTAACGCGGTAACAATTATGTTATATTACTTAAAATAAAATATGTCTATCTTTATTATTGTATGACAACTGATTTTCCATTGACCTCGAATGGTTTGTATCTATATTTAAAAATCCAATATGTCAATCAACGAAACATTTAACATACTTGCGTACTTTTCCATTACATTTAGTTTATAATGCATCAAGGCAAGTAATAACAGGTTGCAGAAAATTAAGTAGATGGATGACAGAGCGCATGACATAAACCAATGTAAGTACTAAGGCCTCTGTTAGCGTAACGATATAACATGCAGTTGTCACAGCCTGTAATCAACTACGCATAACAATAGGCCACAGAAAACAACGGAAATGATAGAAGTGCTAATTCGAAAACCACAAGCTAATGAGTACAGACAGAAAGACGTACGTAGCGATGAAATAACTACGAAGGGTGCAATTAGTGGACGGAGCAAAATGGCTGCCAGTGTGACCAAGGTGCATGAGCTCCTTACCGTTGTAACTGCGTTCAGGAGTCTGCATTTATAGCGCGTAGTTTACGAGCTCCTCGAGGCCAAGTTTATCTGGCTAGCCTCCCCCGGGTTACACGGCAAGCTCGTGCGTGTGTGTTAATTTAATTTTCTACTCACAATAATTGCAACGAGTGGCCCCGGGACAGCGGGGGCCGACTACACGACATTGTAGAGTTATTTGTACACTAGGTGCTGTGTGCCAGCGATCGTTATTTGCACGCGACATGTGTTTAGCAATTGAATCATTTCACTATTTACGATAACTTATATAATTGGATTAGCCTATAACTTTACAAAGTTTTAGGGTTGCCCCAACAAACAATATAAACCTTAGACCGAAGAGTAGAAAAAAAGGTAACAAGTTTTTTTTTCTATCATTCTAATAGCACGGTGCCGTTTCGAACAAATAATTTCAGAGATCCATCTTCAATTTGTGTGGCAAGGTGGAAATGATAATCGGGAGCGAAATCGGACGGCCCGCAGCGCGCGGCGGCTTTGTGGCCACCGCATTTGTCATGTTAACACTCAACGTGTGAAGAACCCTTATTAATGACGAGAGATTACCGCGCGGCCTTTTATTCCCATTGGTAACTGAATGCTCGCCTCAGGCTTATAAGTTTTAGTGTGACGTCGGATTACGTTACATTTTTTATATATCTCGAGGTCTATCTTTTGCTGGTTTACAGTGTGGTAGATTTTCGATTAGCGATGTGGACACAAGGCCGGCGCTCTTTGTGCCATTGTCCGACGTCGTGTGGCCACATACAAAACGCTTTACGTTATTTGCCTTGACTTTACGCACATAATAGGATTTTTCAATTGTGTACCACCATTCAAAATTTGAAAAGGAAAGTGGTGATTTATTTTATAAATATAGCATTATTAATGATTCCCAATGCGACAAACATTTACACATGTCATACTAAACATCATAGAATATATTATTACTGATATAGTAAGTAAGTAAGTAAGTAAGTAAGTAAATATTCTTTATTGCACCAAAATTATACATTTTACATACATGTAAAACTACAAAGAAATATTTAAAGAAAAAATAGAACCAGGTAACAACAGGCGGTCTTATCGCTAAAAAGCGATCTCTTCCAGACAACCTTTGGGTAGCAGGAAATGTAGAACTCATACAAAAGTCAACAGGTAGTGCAAAGAGCTTAAATATGGAGACTATTAAACACAAACACACATATTACAATTACTACTTATACTTATATATAGTTCAAGTTAATTAGGTAGATAAGTTAGTCAATATTTAATAATAAAATGTGAACTGACAAATTGCGCTAAATTAATATCACCGAAGTTTTATTAATTATTAATAGTTCCATTTACGAGGCGTTCATGAAGCAATTACTAGTGTCCTAAACGGAGGTGTTATGTAGTCAGTGCTTTAAACCCATAAACGATATCCGTACACAGGTGGTGTTCTTCTAACGTTACATCAGATTTCTTTTAAATGTAAGCATCGCTTTTCATAATATCCAATGCCTGTTTCACAAGGAACAAGCAGACATACTCTTAATCCCAAAGAGCAATGTTTATGTGAACATAGATAATGGATATGTTTTTGGGGTTCCGGTTTTTTTTCTTAGACAGAAGTTCTGTGGTATCGTTTACATATTTATTGAATGGAATTCTAAGAAACGGGTGTCGTGCTCACAGGGATTGTTGTAAATGCAGCCAATTATGCAATAAAACCCTTTTAAAAACATGATTGGATGTTCTTCCCTATTAGTGCTTTACGATGTTTTTTGCTTTTGTTTCATTCATGTGTTATTTCAAATTTTTGTGTGTTTGTTATCCATTCATAGGAGTAATTTAAAGTGTTTAAGCAATTTGCACGCAGTTCATTCATAAACGCGTTTACAAAATGGTTTAACGCAAAAAATGGTTTGGTATTAAGGTTGAACAAATTTTGTATAAATTATGAGTACGAAATTATTACATGTAAAGCTTGTAACGATGGGTAGGTTGGGCAAAGTTGATTAGATGATCATCAGAAATATCTTGTCATGATTTTAAATCCTAATCTTTTGTGAACTATAATATGATTTTGTTCAGGTAACTAGGTCATTAATCCGTAGATTAATATTATGCTTAACAATAATTCACTCATGAAATGCTTATTTATAATTCGAGAAGCGAAAGTTTTAAATGCTGTGTAGGTAATACCTATTGAATGCTGTGAGCAAAATATAAATATGTTTTGGTATCTGGAATTATTTATCGCAATGCTAATAAACTTTAAGAAATATTTCATTTTTTCATGGTAAATAAAAAAAAATTAAACTGTTTATTTTTCATAAAGAACAAGAATTACAATATTCTTAGCTCTAATCTTATATTTTAATCTTATTTTTTATCTTTTATTTTAACTGAACTTCATGAAGAACTTACCTACCTAGCCTAAGGTATTTAACTTATGCATGTCTATTAACTTAATCCAATTCAGGTATAACCAAGAACTAACACTTTTTCGAAATTAAACCAAATAAATTGAGCCTAATATTATTCTACAAACTTGTCACGCTCAGCTAGCAATGTCTCACCTTCTACATGACACACGTAATGAATAACATATTAATTAGGTACAAAGTTAGTTAACTATGTCACAAATTTTCAAAACACCAATGTCACTTGCCCCTGCTCTCCTGCACGTAATTTATCCGAGATATATTCAAAACAGCCGATGTTCGCGGTAATCGAGCCTCAATATTGCATTAACTTACAGTCAATTCAATCCGGCGGTAATGTAAATAATTGCGAAGCGCGTGCGACGCAATTTTACGCGATTACCGCGCGATCGATCGGGACTCGAGCGCATCGATTGAACATTGCCATAAAACGTTTATGTAATTATAGTTTTAAATTTCTTAAGCTAAGATTACTTGAAAAGTATTGCGTCATGCTTTATTTCTGAGAGGTTAGTTTTCATTTTCAAGTAAAGACTTTTCTTTGCGTGTTTTCCATCAGATAATAAAAATAGGTATCTTTCGAAAACATGTATTATCAATTTGTTTAATTACTATGATTATTTCAAGCAGTCACTTAATATGTGGATACTATAGTAGTCTTATTTATTAATTGTAGTGGTTGTAGGAATACCTTTGTTCATTATGCAAGATGGTATTTTTATTAATATAATTTAGACTGGAAACATACGATAAACATAAATGTTATACAGCCCCAATTAAGGCCAACAATATGCAGAAGCATTTCGGCCCCCACGGCCTAAGCGTCGAACAAATTAATGTACCATGAAAATAAAATAAAGATCAACGTTTACCGGCGAGTATCATAACACAAACGGATCTAGTATTTCGAGATCGGGGCGTGCCCGTTGCGTATTAATGTAACTCGTACGATAACCATCTCCCTTTGAGAAGCCGACCATTGTAAGCCCGGAGAAAAGTAATTCCTAATAGACAATGAGCGGTGTTTAGCGCTTTTATTTATGTAACACAATGGTTCGCAGAGATATATGGATCGGCTAAATCATGCGCAATGAAACAGCACCACTTAATATGTGAATA